>NC_069676.1:14960625-15596250 GCF_023699985.2 Odocoileus virginianus
GAGCTGGTCTCCCCGGCTGACATTGGCCACCCTTGAGAGCTAACTCCAGGCCCACTCGGAACACAACCGTTTGCTGTTGTAAATAATCTAGCTCCAAGTGTTTGCACGAGTCATCTTTTGTCCTTTGGTTTATTTCCTTGAAGTCTGTTCCCAGAAGTACAGTTACTGGGTCAGGGGCACTGGAACTGGGCTGTGCGCTTCCCAGGACCCATCTCCTGAGTCCTCTTTCTGGAGATACTTCAGGGACAACTGGCCCCAGGGGGCAGTGCCCGCCTGCCCCACTGCCCTCTCCCCCTGTGCTCCAGCAGGTGCCCTGCTGACCTTGAGCCGGGTCAGAAGTGACAGTCTAACCCACAAGGTCAGTGGTTCCCAGCCTGGTCATCTGCAACCTCACCTTCACACTTAATGCCTTGTCAGAAGATCCCTCTATTTTTTTTTAACTATTCTTTATTTTTGGCTGTGCTAGGTCTTCGTTGCTGTGCGGGCTTTTCTCTTGTTGCAGCAAGCAGGGGCTACTTTCTATGCAGTGGTGTGGGCTTCTCATTGCCATGGCTTCTCTCGTTGCAGAGCACAGACTCTAGGGTATGCGTGCTTCAGTAGTTTCAGCTCCCAGGCTCAATCATTGTGGCACACAGGCTTGGCTGCCCTGTTTCATGAGGGATCATCCTGGACCAGGGATCGAACCTCTTGTCTCCTGCACTGGCAGGCGATTCTTTACCACTGAGACACCAGGGAAGAGCCCCCCCCCCCCCGCCCCCAACCAATTAACTTTTAATATTTGCCTTTAAATCCACTCAGTTAAATAGGAAAAGGAAATTCTGACTCTGGGAAATAAGGAAGGAAGACAGCAGGCAGGCGAGCTGTCACCATCGCATCACTGGCCATAAATATGGCGAGTGGACAGAAACATGAACACACTGCGCCCCACAGGCCCTCCTGCAGAGGGTCGGGCCTGGGCAGTAGAGAGCCGTCCAGGACACAGCTGTGCTGGAGGGGTTAACAAGGATCCACTTTCTCACCACACAGCTCCCCGGCCCTGCCACCTGGTAGGGGGAGCCCTTCCCGAGTGGAGGGGTTTGTGATCGTATCCCCCATCCTGTGCTCAGCCTCCCCCAGGCTTCAGTCACCTTTCCCTGGCCCTGCCCTGGGCATGGAGGGGCCACACCGCTCACTCGGGACACTGGCTGCCCTCTGCCCAGCCCTCCCAGCACCAGTGTGGTTTTCTGGCAGCCACATCACAGGTTGGCTCCCCTGACCTCCTGGTCAAGGCCAGCAGATCCCCCTGGGGATTTTCCCACATGCTTCTCCTTTTCCTCTAGGCTCATCCCTCCCACCCCCAGAAATGAGTTTGTTTATTTGTATCTAATTATAGATCCTCACTTTTATCCTGCTAACATTTTATCCTTTTCAGCCAAGGGCTATTTCCCCAGCCTGCCCGTCAGTCCCCCACGGGTGCCCCGACCTCTCCTCGATGGACCAGGCGGTGAGGTCCACAGTGAGGTCCATCTGTGACCCCTGATCGGCCTGGAGCAGGCGGGGGGTGGGGGCAGCGCCCCTGATGGCCATTCAATGGCCTGAGTGTCAGAAGCTGGACTCTAGATGTGCTGCATTGTCCTGGGCCAGGGCAGGGGACCAAGGGTTTCCAAGAGGTGCCAGCTCTTTGTTTTTGCCAGCGGTGCTTGCCTGCTTGGCCAGCCAAGTGGTGTGCCCCAGGGGCCCATGTCCCGGCCAGTGATGCCACCAACTTCTGGGGAAATGCTGGGGGCCATGTCCTCAAGGGCTCTTTCTTCCCCTGAGACAACAGATGACTTGTATTTTGGACAATGCCATCCTCATTCCACAGCCTGCACACAGGACTGGCCTGGCCACTGCCCCACCAGCCAGTTCTGCACTGGGCACTGCGTGCCAGGGACCTAGGGGGCAGCCTTGCCTTCCCGCCATTTGTCTGGGCTGTGGCTGGTGGCCCTTGTGTGGCTCTGGCCTCCACTGTTCTCACTGCATGACCTTGGTCCAGGGGACTTGGTCACTCTGGGTTAAGCGTCCCCAGCTGTACATGATCATGTGAGCATCTGTCCCTGGGGTGGCCCTGCGAACTCCATAACAAGGCCCTTAGGGCTGGGCCTGGCCTGGGGGCTCCAGAGATTGTTGGCTGGGACAGAGCAGACCCCATGTGGCGAAT
The DNA here is from genome assembly GCF_023699985.2 of Odocoileus virginianus. Lineage (NCBI taxonomy): Eukaryota > Metazoa > Chordata > Mammalia > Artiodactyla > Cervidae > Odocoileus > Odocoileus virginianus. The sequence goes on from NC_069676.1 coordinate 14,962,805, forward strand.
GGGGCCCCCAGGCTGGACAGATGGACAGGGCTGGGAAGACAGAGAGAGGGTAGGGGGAATACAGGGCCGGACCCAAAGGGACCTTCTTCCTCCTCATTTCCTGTTCTGTTCCTGAGGACATGAGAACTGTGTGCAAACCTTCCTGGCTTTGGGAAGGAGGTCAGGGGTTGGGGGTGTGGACAGTGGCCCCCCCCTGGCCTGGCTAGGAGCCCTTGGCCCTCAGGCCCATGGTCACTGACCTTCCACCATTCTCTGAAGTCAGCTTGACATTCTTGTGTCCGGTGCCCACGGTGTGAGGAGAGGACACTGGCATTGTCATCAGTGGCTTGGCCACGTGGTAGTTTGAGAGGAGAGGAGGTGCCTGAACCCAGGGGTTTTGAAGGATGAATAGGAGTTCGCCAGCTATGCTAGGGGGTCAGGATACCCCAGATGGTGGGAGAGGAGAAGGCTAAACCCAGACCCCTGAGCTCAGCCCCTTGGGAAGCCTGGGTTCACATCCTGCTGAACCACTCTTCAACTGGATGGCCCCATGCAAATGGCTGCCCCTATCTGTACCTCAGTTTCTCATCTGTAAAATGGGTCATGTGATGTATCTATGAGGTGATGGCATATCAAGAGCTTTCTTAGCACAGAACATTCTTCTTGTTCTTGTTATTCTTGGCTCTGATGTGGCCAGTCCAGAGAGGGTACTGAGACCTGAGAGCTGCCTGGCCTAACCCTCCTTACTTACAGCCCAAGGATGGTGACCTGGGCATTTCCCAGTGGGGGAGAGGTGGGCCTGGGAAGCTCTGCCAGCCCCTTTGGCATTTGTTCATCCAATAGGTATTAATCAGGTGTGTCCTGTACCCCGGCACCACACCAGGTCCTGGGGATACAACAGGAAACCAGATTGTCCAAGATGGCCATCCTCGAGGCAGTGACAAAAAAAATCATTAAGTGAAAGCTGGCGAGTGTGCTGGGGTGGAAGCTATGGAGGAAAGGCAGGGAAGGGGACTGGGGAGTGACGTTCTAAGAGAATGGCAGGGGTTGGCCTCCTTGATCAAGTGCCACCTGAGGGGCCACACAGAGGAAATGAGCAGGAACCAGGTGGGTACCTGGGGAAGAACCTTCCAGGTAAAGGGTGGTATCATGAGGAGGCCCACGTGTCTGGAACAGAGTGAGTGAGGGGGAAAAAGAGGGGCGGTGAGGGCAGGGAGGGGCCGGGGCAGGTCTCGCAGGGCCCTGTGGGCTCCGGACTTCGGAGGTGGGAACCCTGTGAGCGGGTGGAGGCTGGGGGAACCCACTCCGGGTGCTCACCGGCGCCCTCTGGCGGCTTAGAGGAAAACAGCCAGTTCGTCGAAGCTGAGACTAAACATAGGAGCGCCTGTCTGAGGTCGGGGAGCAGCGAAGCGGTAAGCAGCAGCAGGAATCAGGGCACACACACATAAAATTTCTCATCAAGGAAAAACTTTTCGCTGGGCTCTTGAGCGACCATGTCCGCAGCCCCTGGGGTGCCAGAGCCTAAGACCAACGCTTGGGCGTCCCTGTGGTTTCCAACTGGAGCATCTAGAAAGAGACGCTGTTTCTTCTGCACTGCACACACACTGTGAACTCACTGACACGAGTCCCCGGGACTATATTCTGGGTCTGAGCGCAGCCCCTCCTGGCCTTTCCACCCCAGAGCCTGGAGCGACTGGGCCCCCAGAGGCAGTGCCTTCACAGGTGGGGACAGGAAGCACGATAAAGGGAAGAGTGGAGAGAGACTCGCGCGATTTCTGCCCTGCTCTGCCCTCGCAGCTCAGGCAGGCTCTTGTTCCAGCGTGCCTGCAGGATGCTGTGGCCCCCCCTCCCCCGCCAGCCTGTCCTAGGGTACGAAACGTTGGCTGAGTTCTGATCCCAGGCATTCCCGTGACCCTCTCCCTGAGGCGCTCCTGTTACTGTCTTCCTGTGGAAAAGGCAGCCCAGAGAGGTTAAGTGACCTGCCGAGGTCACCAGTCCTGAGGCTTTCTCAGGCATGTCCTGACTTCCCGTGTCACCAGGGAAGCTTGGGGTTTGGGACCGTTGAGGTTTGCGACTCCCCAGGCTGCCTTCCGCCCAGTGCCTGGGTCCCCTCTGGGGCAGCCCTGTTCTGAAGGACCCTCTTCATGTCGTACCTTGGGCGAGGGGCCCAGGACAGCACTGACTCTCCTCCGTCTGATCGCCATGGGTCTGCAGCACCCTGGGGGCCGCTGTGCAGGCCCTGTGGGTGGACGTGGGCGGCATGTGGAGTCTTGGCTCTGGGGCACTGCCCACTTCTGGCCCAGGGAGCCTCACTCATGCCCCTCCCCACCCCTCCCCCAGTGGTGCTCATCGGGGACTCGGGCGTGGGGAAGAGCAACCTGCTGTCCCGCTTCACCCGCAACGAGTTCAACCTGGAGAGCAAGAGCACCATCGGCGTGGAATTCGCCACCCGCAGCATCCAGGTGGACGGCAAGACCATCAAGGCGCAGATCTGGGACACCGCTGGCCAGGAGCGCTACCGCGCCATCACCTCAGCGTGAGCAGTGGGGCCAGGGGAGAGGGGGATCGTGAACACAACCCCGAGAGCAGGAGGCGCAGGGTGGAGGGGCAAGATCCCTGGGAGCTGTGGGACCTGCTAGAAGGCTGGTGCCCAGTCTTGGCCATGCTGTGACCCCCAGGTGGGCACGCCCCACAGCCCCTCTCACCCCGGGTCCTGTTGAGGTATTGCCGTGTCTCTGGGCACTGGCTGCATGGTGAAGGCTGTCATCGTCGGTCTTGGCCTGGGCCACTCTCCTCTGCCTGCTCCCCAGCCTATCTGCTCAGCCCGCCATCAGTGCTCACACCAGGCCCCACTCCATCCTGGCCTCCTGGTGGCCACCCAGCCATCATGACCCCCTCAGGCTCCCTCTTCCCTGACCCTTCCAACTCCCATCAGCCACTTGCTGCCTCCTGGATTCCTTTCACTGAGGCTGGGTCCCCCTCTTCTGCTCCTTGATCTCTCAGACTGAATGCCTGTCCATCCATCTCCTTGGTGCCCTAGACAGGACAGGCCACAGCAGACACTAGAGCTTCTTCCCTTCCCCTGTGTGGTGGTCTTCTCCTTTTAGTGGCTGACCCCAGCAGTGTCTTCTGACCCCAGACCCCCAACTCACTCCTCAGGCCTCCCCATTCCTAAGCTGAATCTTGGGGGTGGAGCTGGGGCCTCAGGACATGCACCTCTCTCTCGAGGCCGTGTTGGTCACCCCTCAGGCTAAGAAGCCGCTGCCCACGGAGCCTGGGAAGCCCCCTCAGGCACTGGCTCAGCTCACGCCTGGCCGCGCCCCTCCATCCTCACAGGTACTACCGTGGCGCAGTGGGCGCCCTGCTGGTATATGACATCGCCAAGCACCTCACGTACGAGAACGTGGAGCGCTGGCTGAAGGAGTTGCGGGACCACGCTGACAGCAACATCGTCATCATGCTGGTGGGCAACAAGAGCGACCTGCGCCACCTGCGGGCTGTGCCCACTGACGAGGCCCGCGCCTTCGCAGGTGAGTGCCCGCCAGACCTGAAGGGGTGGCCAGATGGCGGCTGGGGGGTCACTCTGGGTCATCCACTCCGGCCGGGGCCTCAAGGGGCCATGTTCATGTTCCTGAGGGCCGAACTCTGACTGAGGCGTCAGAGAAGCATCTGGAAGGCAGGCAAGGCAGTTGGCCCACACTGGGTGCCTCTTCTGTGCCTGTGGTCACAGAGCCAGCCTCCCCTCCCTGAGAGTAAGTATCCTGTCCTACCCCTTTGGCCCCCGACCTTCATCTCCTGGGCCAGGTGAGTGGGCAGGCAGGCAGGGTCCCCAGGAGAGGGTAGGGGGAACCCCACCCCCACCAGCTGACTCACCTGGGCCATATCCTCTCTTCCAGAAAAGAACAACTTGTCCTTCATTGAGACCTCAGCCCTGGATTCCACCAACGTGGAGGAAGCGTTCAAGAACATCCTCACAGGTGGTCACAGGCCCAGCTGGGGTCGCAGAGGGTGGGCCTGGGCAGGGCCCCAGCCTCCCTGGTCACATGCTCCAGAGCACAGCCCCCAAACCTTCTTTCGTGAAAACCACTGTTCAGTCTGGACATGGGGACAGACAGGGCCTGCTCCACAGCATGAGGCCAGGTCCCACCCGTGTGTCACTCAGAACGCAGGGACCCTCCTGCAGGTGGGCCCTGGGTATCTTCACTAGAGAACAGCCTGCAGGGGCAGTTGGGGAGGCATGTGGCCTCAGGGACTCGGAGCTCCCAGGCTTCTGGAAATTTCTCCTTTGGAAAAGAAGGCCTCTGATCTTACAGAACTGAGTGGCCCTGGCTGGGAGGTACATTTGCAGACAGGTGTGGGTCCTTCTGTTCCCGGGTACACAGCTAGCCTTGGGGATTGGGGGAACCTCCGGGAGCCCATTAGGGGGCGCCCAGGGCACAGTGGGAGCCTTTGGGAGGGATTTCAACTCAGCAGCCGGAGGGCTGCCTGGAGGAAGTGACATCCAGAAGAGTGCTGCGGCCTCACCCGGTGCTTCCCTCCCCCATCCCGTAGAGATCTATCGCATCGTGTCCCAGAAGCAGATTGCGGACCGCGCAGCACACGACGAGTCCCCCGGAAACAACGTTGTGGACATCAGCGTGCCGCCCACCACCGACGGACAGAAACCCAACAAGCTGCAGTGCTGCCAGAACCTGTGACCGCCCCGCGCCTGTTCCCAGCGCGCGTGCCCGTCCCGGCCCTCCGCCCCCCTCACTGCCCCGCCCCCACCCTCCCGCCCCTCTGTGACTGGCTCCCGCCCTCTCCTCGAGCTCCGCACGAAGAACCAAACCAAGGAAAGCTAGGAGCCCCTGGAGCCCCTGGCTGCCGCACCTGCTCTCCTTGGGTTCCAGTGGGCCTCTCATCTCTGCGGGGCGGGGAGGGTGGTAGGAGGAAGGGCGCGGGCCAGAGGCCAGGAGGATGAGCAGCAGGCTCCTCCAGTTTTCCACGGCTGCCTCGGGGGAGCGATCGCCGCCCTCCCTCTCTGGCGGGTTCCCACCCAGAACCCCACTCCCGGCTGATTCAGCCGGACGAGCAAGGCGCCGGGGGCCGGGCAGGCGGACATTCTTGGCTCTCAACCTCCTGCTCGCCCACGCACAGCCGGCACCGCGCACGCCTTCAACCTCTCCCGCGCGTGCGCGACTCAAGCTCCTGCCTGTAGATTTATGCTGGGAGAAGACCCTCTCCCCACCTCCCCCTCCTTTTTGCACGCGGCGCGCTCTCCAGCCTTCACCCCATCCCGTGCCCCCCTCTCTGTCTTGTCTCCCCGTCTGGTCAGGAACCTGTTTGCAAGTGAAGCAATATCTCCGTGTTTTGTATATACAACCGCTCTTGTAGCCTTTGGTTTTTTGTTATTGTAGAGAAACACAGATTCTTTATACACTTTGTAAGATTTACGCCAAACCCTAGCTCTCGATCTCTTATTCTCCCTGTGGCCCCTGCACTGTTGCCCGGATGCCTCGTTTCTCTCGCCCGGTTACTAAAATGTGTAATTCGAACTTCCTGTACAGAAACCTGCCGCTGCGCCTTTGTCTTCTTTTTCTCCGCCAGGCGGCGCTCCTGAGCTGAGATCGCCCTGCAAGGCGCCCACCGCCGTGGCTCAGCCCCCGCCCACGGCAGAGCAGAGCCCACGGTGGTCCTGGGGTGGGTGAGGGTGTGGTTTGGGTGGACCCTCTTCCTGCCGCCCCGAGGGAGGGAGGAGGGGCTGGGGGTTGTGCAGTTAGACTCCCCGGCACTAGGACTGCCAGCCCTAAGACCTGAGGGTGTGAAGGAGTGGGCTGTGTCCACTGCTCCGCGTTCTCAGCCCCCAGGTTGGGGTTCATTGCTGACATTCTACCGTCCACCTGGCCTCCTCAGCTGCCACCTTGCTCGATGTCAGCTCCACCCCAGCTCACTCCATCCTAGACCAACCTCTGAGGAGTGACCACTGGGGGGACACCCCTGACAGAGGGGGGGCGGGGGGCGCTAACAGTTCCTCTGGGTCTCCTCAGGACGCAGCTTCTGCCCTTGGCCGGTGTGGGCAGGACTGGCCTGAGGGGCACTTCTCACTGTGAAGGGGGCAGAGCAGTGCCCCGCCCGCCCTGATCACGAGACTGTGTGTGTCTGTGTGTATGTCTGTGTCCCCCACCCCATCACCTGAGTGCCGGCAGCTGTTCTAGAAGCTCCAGCCTCTGGCAGAAGCCAGATGTGCCCTTGAGCCCTAGGAGAGCCACCTGAGTGGGGGTGGGGGGGTGGCATGCCCTCCAGGCTCTGGCTGCCCTGCCAGGAGATACAGACAGACCCTGACACATCTCTCCTGGGAGAGCTCAGAGCCCAGAGCCGCAGGGGCGTTCTGACAGGACAGGTGGAGTCAGGGCGTGTGGTCCAGGGGGCCAAGGCCAGTGAGAGAACTGGGGGTCCTGTGGGACTGCACACTCCAGGGCTGAACACACAGCCCCTGGGGGGTGCTGACTCCCCTGGATTTGGACAGGGCAGGGCATGGAGAAGATGGATGGTGTAAAGAGGGCTCAGGAGGGCCAGGTAGTGATGAGGCACCAGAAGGGTGTCAGGTGGTCAGAAGATGAAATCTGGGAATTTCCTGGCAGTACAGTGGTTAAGATTCCTTGCTTCCACTGCAGGGGGGCACAGGTTCGATCCCTAGTCATGGAACTAAGATACTGCCCTCGCACGCAGTGTCCCCACCCCACCCCCCAAAAATCAAGTCTTTCTGGAGCCTCTGTGATTACCCAGGCCTGGGGCACATACCTGAGAACAAGAATATGTGTCCCTGTGCCCTTGGGGGGTCACAGTCCTGCAATGCTGTTTTGATTACTCTTCAGTGATTTAATAAGCACAGTGTTTTGTCTCTGTGCCAGGCACTGTTCTTAAGTTTTTTTTTTTATGGCAAAATACACATAATTACCATAAAATACACATATCATAAAGCATGCCATCCTAAAAAAAAATAACCATCTTAACCATTTAAGTATATGGTTCAGTGACATTAAGTATCATATTGTCCAACCATCACCACCATCCATCTCCAGAACTCTTCACCCTACAAAACTAACTCTGTCTCCACTAAACACTAACTCCTCATTCTCCCTCCTCCAGCCCCTGTCAGCCACCATTCAACTTTCTGTCTCTGTGAAATTAACTCCTCTAGGGACCTCCTATAAGTGGAATTCATATTTGTGAAGGGCTCTTTTCAGTGAGCATCACATCCTCAAGGCTCATCCACATTGTAGCAGGTGTCAGACTCTGCTTCCTGTTTAAAGCTGAATGACATTCCATTGTATGGATATTCCATTTCTTGTGCATCCATTCATCTGTGGATGGGCACTTGGGTTGCTTCCATCTTTTGGCACTTGTGGATCATGCTGCTATGAACACGATGGTACAAATATCTCAGTTCCAGCTTTCATTTCTTTTGAATACATATCCAGAGAAGTTCCCTGGTGGTTCAGATGGTAAAGAATCTGTCCGCAGTGTGGGAGACCTGGGTTGGGAAGATCCCCTGAAGAAGGAAATGGCTACCCACTCCAGTATTCTTGCCTGAAAAATCTCAGGGACAGAGCAGCCTGGTGGGTACAGTCCATGGGGTTGCAAAGAGTCAAGCATGACTGAGTGACTCACACATGCAGACACACACACACAGACACACACACACACACCCGGAAGTGAAATTGCTGAATCACATGGTAATTCTGTTTAATTTTTTGTGGGATTGTGTTAACCTAAATAAACTGATATGTAAAAGAACATGATACCACACACAAAGTAAGTCTTTTACATGTCATTTATATACTATTTACAGCAGCCCTAGGAGCCCTAGGCATAACTTAATAGCCACGATTTAGAGATGGGGAACAGAAGTGAGTGACACCCCAAGGGTCCCAGGATTAGTAAGAAGTGAGCAGATTTCAACTTTGAAGCTGGGGTTGTAGCCACCAAGCTGTGGGGCTTTACCCAATGTTTAGTGAGTGTCTACCATAAGCCAGAAAGCCCTAATAAGTGGAGAAGATACCCAGATTAAAGGCTGGGAAGAAGCATACCAAATTTTTTTTAAAAATCTATGGGAAAATTTAACACGCAAAAGTGGACAGACTAGTTTAATGAATCCCCATCAGCCCATCACCCAACTTCAACCCATCTAATTTCAGCCTAATCTCCTGTTTGCAAATCCCCAACATGCTCTAGCTATCAATACTTCTGTATGTTTATCTAAAATACAGGCTTTTAAACACATCACCTCAATACCATCATCCCACCTAAAGAAATGAGCAGTAATTCCCTAATATCATCAAAGAGCTAGTGTTTACTTTTCCTGATTGTCTTATAATTTGTTGATGATTTATTTGACTCACAGTCCACTGGCTCCAATTGGTTGACACTTCTCTTTGATCTCTTTTAATGTACACATTCTCCCCCTCTGATCCCTCTGTTTTCTTGCCTTTTTTTTTTTTTTTTGCCTTTAAAATTTTTATTTTCTATTTTTTTTTAATTTTTAAATTTTATGTATTTATTTTGGTCTGCACTGGGTCTTTGTTGCTGTGCACAGATTTTTCTCTAGTTGTAGTGATCAGGGGTTTCTCTTGTTGTGGAGCCCAGGCTCTAAGTTAGTGGGCTTCAGTAGTTGCAGCCCAGAAGTTGTGGCGCATAGGCTTAGTTGCTCCAGGGCACCTGGGATCTTCCCGGACCAGGGATCAAACCTGTATCCTCTGCACTGGACCACCAGGGAAGTTCCTATTTTTAAAATTTTTATTGGAGTACAGTTGGTTTATAATATTTTGTCAGTTTTTGCTGTACAGTAAGGTGAGCCAGTTATTACACACATACAACATATATCCACCCTGTTTTACATTCTTCTCCCATCTAGGTCATTATAGAGCATTCAGTAGAGTTTCCTGCACTATACAGTAGGTTCTTATTACCTGTTTTATGTATAGTACTGTATGTCAATCCAAATCTCCCGATTTATCCCCCCTTTTTTTCTGTTAAATAAATGGGTCATTTGTATTATAGTTTCTTAGTCTGAATTTTGTTTATGGCATCCCTGGAGTGTCTTTCTTTTTGCTTTTTAAAAATTCTAGGCAAAATTCTCATGACATAAAATTCGCCACTTAAGAACTGTTTCAAAAAGTACATTTGGTGGTTTTTAGGATATTCACAATTTGTGCAACCTTCACCACTATTTAATCCAGAAAAGAAACCCAGAACCCATTAAGCAGTTACTCCCTCCTCCTATCTCCATCCCTCAGCCCCGGGCAATCATTAACCTGCTTTCTGTCTCTATGGACACAGGGTGGCATTTGATGTGTCCCATTGTGCCCCAAATTTCCTGTAGATGAATGTTCAGTGGCAAGTGGTGTCTGGCTCTTTGTGACTCCGTGGACTGCAACTTGCCAGGTTTCTCTGTCCTCCACCATTTCCTGCAGTTTGCTCACATTCATGTCCATTGGGTCAATTGTGCTATCTAGCCAGCTCGCCCTCTGTCGCCCCCTTCTCCTCCTGTCTTCAGTCTTTCCCAATATCAGGGTCTTTTCCAATAAGTCGACCCTTCCCATCAGGTAGCCAAAGTATTAGAGCTTCAGCTTCAGCATCAGTCCTTCCAACGATGTAGATGAATAGTTAGATCTAGAGGGTGATCGGATTTAAGAGTGGACACTTCATAGGTAATATTGTGTACATAACCCGAGGAGGCAGGTAATGTCAGGGCGTTTCTCATTCATGGAGATAGCAGCTGCTGAGAAGCATCACCTAGATTCATAATCTGTTAAGAGTTACAAACTGATACTATTGTATATTTTCAAATCCTACCCTTTTTCATTTACTCTTTTTTCTTTTCTAAAAATATTTCCTTTTTCATTTTTATTTACTTTTCTTATTGGAGAAAAATTATTCTTATTCTTAATGCTTGACAATGCTGTTTGTAAAGTTTCTTCTGTTCAACAATGTGAATAAGCTATAAGGGGTTACATATATCCTCTTCCTATTCTTCATTTACTTTTGAAATACATATGTAAAGAGAAATTTCCCTTCATCTATGTGGTTACCTGGAGGTACAGATGGTATGTGTGTGTTTGTGCTAAGATGCTTCAGTTGTGTCTGACTCTTTGTGACCTTATGGACAGTAGCCCTCTGTCCATGGAATTCTTCAGCAAGGATACTGGAGTGGGTTACCATTTCCCCCTCCAGGGCATCTTCCCGACCCAGGCATCAAAGGCAGGCAGGTTCTTTACCACTAGTGCCACTTGGGAAACCCCACAGATGGTATAAGCCAGTGTAAATAATCAATTCTCTATTTGCTTGTCAATTTTCAAGTTTCATAATTTGTAAGATTTTGAGTTCGTTCCTAAATAGCCTTCAAAAGTGACTGGTAGGTTGAGGGGAGGGATAAATTGAAAGGTTGCAATTAACATATACACACTACTAGGCTTCCCTGGTGGCTCAGCTGGTAAGGAATCTGCCTGCAGTGCAGGAGACCTGGATTCAATCCCTGGGTTGGGAAGATCCCCTGGGGAAGGGAACAGCTACCCACTCCAGTATTCTGGCCTGGAGAATTCCATGGACTGTATAGTTCATGGGATTGAAAAGAGTCAGACACGACTGAGCGATTTATACTTCACTCACTCCACTTCATATATAAAATAGATAAAGGAGAGTTTACTGTGTAGTACAGGGAGATCTACTCAATATTTTGTAATAACCTATAAGGGAAAAGAATATGAAAAAGAATTTATATATGTCTCTGTGTGTATGCAACATTCTCTGCCTCCTGATACATGCACAGGGATCACAGCATCACTTTGGTGGTTTCTGTCCCTAATGTGTGAGTCATGAGGAAATATTAGAGAAATGCAAGTTGAGAGGCTTTCTACAAAATAACTAGCCAGTAATCTTGAACAATATCAAGGTCATTGGATTCTGGACAGAAACCACATCCGAAATGTGTGCCTGTACCCTCGGGTAGTTCAGTGCTGCAAGCCATGACCGGTTCTCCCCGCCACCCCCAGAGCTTTAAGGAAAAAGAACACGGTTTGTGGAAGGAACAGACTGTCTCTTCAAAAAAAAAAAAAAAAAAAGCCAAAATCTACCCCCCCGCCTTTTTTTTTTTTATTCCACTGGCATATGTCCATTTCTGTTTTTTCTTTTCCATTCCTGCTACCACGGAAAGCAGTTCAAACCATTTGGAATATCAAGTAACATTGATGTTATCATTTTAAGAAAAAAAATACCCATTAAAAAGTTTGGGAGAAACTCTGTGGCAAGTAGCTCTGAAGTTAGGAGTATGTCTCAGTTTTTTAATCCACCTTTAGATTACAATCTTTGTCATATATACCACATATATCACTAAATAATTTTAAATTATGATCTGAGACAGTCCAGTAATTTAATTTGTCTGTCCTTTTAAGTTAACTGGAATTCTTTTAATTTATATCACTTTATCATATCGATGAGTTCAACACTTTGGGGAAAAATTGACAGTATGCTGTAAAAATCTGCTAGTATTAAAACAGAGCATAAATCAGCAGATACAGGAATGATATGACTACAGTCTTTTGCATCAGTTGTGAATCTTTCCTAAATCTCATAGTTGCTTATTAACTCTAAAGCATACAAATTGGTATGGAAGAATTCGTGAAAATGGAATGCCTTAAACAGTTCAAAGTTACAGCAAGTTTTTTGTTTTTTGGCACATCAGTGAAGAGCTTGCTTTCTTGCATCAGTTTAAAGAGGCAGGGTGATCTTCTGTCTTTCCTGGTAGTTCCAAAGTAATTCAGAACAGAGAAGTTCCCAAAGTATTTGCAGCTGGCATCTTAAGGACAAGCCTCCATGGTTGTTGGAGTCACCCCACACACTGTGTCTTCAGATCTGATCTCTCCTAACTTATTAACTCTCAGGCTTATTGAGTGGCTTCCTTTCAGGTTTGGTTAATTTCTACCCTCAAATACATGTCAATATATTCTCAATAAGCTGTATTCCTGGCAATCAATAAATGGACACACCTTAAAAAAAAATCAAGGTCATGAAAGACAAGGAAAGAATGAGGAATTGTGCCAGGCTGCAGGAGACTGAATTATACAGCAAAATATAACAGGTGATCCTAGAATGGAGTCTGGAGCTTTAAAGAATGTTATCGAAACTTTGAATGGGATTCGGGAACTACCTGGTGATACTGGATCAATATTAATTTTCTGATTTTGAAGATAACACTATAATTATGGAGAAGAATGTACTTTACTTAAGAAATAAGCCCTGGGACTTCCCTGGTGGTCCAGCGGTGAAGAGTCCACCTGCCAATGCAGGGACATGAGTTCCATCCCCGGTCTGGGAAGATGCCACTCTCGAAGGGACAACTAAACCTGCGCGCCACAACTGCTGTGCCTATGTGCTGCACTTATTGAAGCCCATGAGTCCAGAGCCTGTGCTCCACGACAAAAGAAGCCACTGCCGTGAGAAGCTGGTGCACGACAACTAGCAAATAGCTCCTGCTTGCCCCAGCCAGAGAAAGCTTGAGTACAGCTACAGAGACAGAGCATGGCCCCAAATAATTAATCTTAAAAAAAGAAATAAACACTGAAGCATTAAGGGCTAATGAGACACCATACATCTATTTTACACTCAGAGGATTCAGAAACGTTAACAATTGGGGAATCTGGGCAAAAGTTTTATGGGAGCTCTGTGCATTATTATTTCTGCAACTTTTTCATCGATTTGACATTATTTTAAAACAAAAAAATTAAAAAAACAAAAAAATTAGAAACCCAAGTGCGTGAAGTCGAACATTTGCTTCGTTTTGATCTGTAATCATTATCTTTATTGAGGGTGAAATTGTCTAATTTGTGGCCAGTGGAAGCTTCTCATTGGTTCCCATTGACATTATGTCAATGGTAATGTCTTCGATAACTCCCTTTCTGGTATTTAAAGATGTGCCATGTTCACCTGTACATTTCCTGCCCTTGACTCAGTCTGGTTTTTCTTTGATATTCCTAGCCTCTTTCAAATGGAAATGGTATTTAGGACCACTGTCTGGGCTCATGGGCCAAGTGGTTCAGTGGTAAAAAGAAAAAAAAAAAAAAATCCACCTGCCAATGCAGGAGACACGGGTTTGATCCCTGGGTCAGGAAGATCCCCTGGAGAAGGAAATGGCAACCCACTCCAGCATTCTTACCTGGAAAATTCCATGGACAGAGGAGACTGGTGGGCTACGGTCCGTGGAGTTGCAAAAGAGTTGGACACAACTGAGCACAACTGGGACTGTGCAGTGCTTGTTGCAGACTTTTCAGTGGACAGAGGCAGCAAGTGTTTGCTTTTCATAAAGATGAAATGTATCGTGATACTCCCAATTCAAATTCAAGACCACAGGATTTTTCTTTTCTTTAATGTGATCAATCTTACATCTGTGCCTCCATCACTTCCTATGAAAAACCCAGTTCTTGACACTGACATAATCACTCTTTTGCTTTATCCCAGACTGTGTGCAACAAGCTCAGAGTAACAATTTTATCACCACCACCACCACTATATTGAGTATGGACAATCAAATTCTGGTGTTTTAAAGTCACTAGGCAAAAAACAACAAAAACAAAAAAATTAAAAAAAAAATAAAGTCACTAGGAGTTCATCTCTAGGTTATTTTGTCACCAACTGGATATACAGGTTAATTCATTTTATTTCAGTTTTGTATTTTAGATATCTTGCACATTTAAAATTTTGTTTTAAAATTATATAAAATATCTACGTGGTTGTAAAGTTGAATGTATAAAACAAGGTACAGTTTAATTAAAAAAAAAAATTTTTTTAAGGGACAGTTTTAAAAGCCTAGCTTCTGGGACCTCCCTGGTGTCCAGTGGTAAAGGCACCACACTTCTAATGCAGGTCACAAGCTCAGATTCCCGGTGTGGAATCAGTCCAGCCAAAAAGTAAAAAAAAAAAAAAAAAAAAATTTAAACACTGTAGCTTTATTTTGTCCTTTCTATTCTACTTTTCTCTATAGGTAACCTATATGATTTATAATTCCATTTTTGAAAAATATAAGCCAGTACAACATGGAAGAATTTGACTAAAGTAACTAAGCTGGATCTACATACTTAATAAAGGCAGGGGAAGAAAGGAGTATTAATGAAATTTTCCATCCCACCTCAGACACTTTGCACGTGACATTGTCAGTTCAATTGCTTCTTTAGGGAATTACTTTTGAACTTTCCAAATATTCCGTGATATGCCTCCCTCGCTCGCTACAATTTATCACCTTTGCAATTAATAATTACATTACTGGCTGTTTAACATCTACTTCGCTCCCTACACTGAGATCCGTGAGGGCAGCACTATTTGCCATATCTGCCATTGTGTCCACAGCGCCTAGCACAGTGCTTGGCTCATAGTAGACCCTCTTATTGATGTTTAGTACATCTAATCAATGAATTTGTTGTATATATGAATGAAAATGAATGATGAATAAATGATGGCTTTAGGCTCTTCCACGGCCCCCTAACCTCTCTAGGTTTCTGTTTCCTCTCTGTGAAATGTGATCAGATGGTTCATCCCGCCGCCAGAATTGATGAGACGCTTAAAGGAGGTGAGGAACACAAATCCCTCTGCTGGTGTCACGTTGAATTCTGTAACGGTTTGATTTATTAACTGGTTGTCTGCAGGTGGCGCCACCGGCCCCGCTAGTGCCCAGAGCCGAGATAGGGCGGGGTCGGGGATGGGGGGCGGGGTCGGGGATGGGGCGGAGCCAGGACGCGGCAGGGGCGGAGTCAGCAGCTGCGGCGCCGCGGGGCCTGTGCGGCCCAGAATGTCCCCGTCGCCTCTGGCCCCGCCTTTCAGGGCGGGAAATCCACGACGATTGGCCAGTGTAGGCGAGAGGTGGTCGCCATTGGCTCATGACACCGTCTGCTCGGCGGGCGGTGTCCGGACGCAGATACCGGCCAGAGCGGAGCTAGCGGCGCTGACGGGACCGGCCGGGCCGGGACCAGGGCCCGGGCGAGCGGAGGGGCCTGCGCGGCCGCCCGGCCCGGCCGCGGATCAGGTGGGCACAGGCGGGAGGATGGGGGGGAAGGGGTGCCGTTCTGCGAGATGGCCCAGAGTTCGAGGCCCGAGCCCGGCTCCCTGAAGGACGGCCAGGCTCGGACCGTCGGCCTCAGCCTTCCCAGCGACTTGGTGGTCTCAATTTCCGTCTTTGTGGAAGGCAGGAGGTCTCCGGGGGGCTGGCGCAGAGTAGGTGCCTCTCTGAGCCTCAGTTTCCCCATCTGTGAAACTAGGTCATCCCAGGACCAACCTAACGGGGCTGTTGTGAAGATTAAGGAGGTGCAAATGAAGAAAGCGCCCTGCGTATAGTAGGCGGTCAATAAGTGACCAGTCACCTTCCCCAGCCTCCTCCTCAGAAGGGCTCTGCCAGGAAAATAGTCAAGATGATGACCCAGGCATTTGCTTAGCAGAGAGCGTGGCTGTTAGTGGGTGCTCAAAACAGGACAGCCAGAATTTATAGGTTTAGTCCATTTAGTCCTCTAGTGACAATATCAAGTGGAAGTACTAGAAATGTTCCCTGCTGTGTTGTTTGTTTAGTGGCCAAGTCGTGTCTGACTCTTTTGCGACCCCATGGAGTGTAGCCCACCAGGTTCCTCTGTCCATGGGATTTCCCAGGCAAGAATACTGGAGTGGGTTGCCATTTCCTTCTCCAGGGGGTCTTCCTGACCTAGGAATCGAACCCACATCTCCTGCATTGGCAGGTGGATTCTTTTCTACTGAGCCACCAGGGAAGCCCCTTCTCTGCTATACAGCTGAGGAGGTCACGGCCCAGAGAGGGCCAGCCTTTCAACCAGGGCTACACAGTGAGTAAAGATCACAGCTGGGATTGAGTCTGGCCTCCAGTGCAGGGCTGTGCAAATGCTGAAGGGCACACAGGAGCTTCTCTTTGCCGAGTGAAGAGGAATGAATGCATTTCACAGGCTACACATTTATCCTAAAAAAATAATAACTGTGAGCATTTGTTGAGTGCTTACTGTGTGCCAGGCACTGACTGTGCCTTGTGTCATCAGACCCTCCCAACAGCTGTATGTAAGCTGAGGCCGATAATTATCATAAGAGCTAAAATTTATCAACTTATTCATGCTTATGCATATGTGAGCTGGGTCTCATTGCAACCCCCGTTATACAAAAGAGAAAACTGAGGCCCAGAAGTGAAGCAACTGAACTGAGATGACACTGTGGGGGAGTTAGGGCCATCCGACTCTTCTTCCCTTAGTTTGCTGCCCTCAGAAAAAAGAAGCTCTTCAAAAGGTTGTGGTGCCCCTGTGCAACCCCAGATAAGCCTAGCCCAAGATGAGCTTCGCTGGAGGAATTGAACCTGGGGGCTTCTTCTTATGAAGCCCTTCAGCAGACACGGTCCACTAGCTTCATCAACTTATTTGCCAAAAGAGGAGAATGAGGCCTAGAGAAGCCAAGTGTCTCAGGATACATAGCATGAGCACCAGAGTCAGGACTTAAAAGAACCCAGATTTCTTGGGTCCCAGATGCACTCACTGGACTAAATTCAAATCCTGCACTGTCCCAACTTAGCTGTGTGATCTTGGGCAAGTAACTGCCCCTCTCTGAGCCTCCTCACCTGTCAAATGGGGGTAGTTATTGGACTTCCATCATAGGTTTGTTGTGAAGATTCAGTGAAATCCATCTCGTAGGCATTGGGCCAAGTTTGCTGGAGGCATTGGCTTAGTCACCCCTCCCAGCAGCCCCAGAGCTGAGTCCAGCCTGCAGCCACCTTACCCTTGCATCCAGGCTTGAGACTGCCCTCTCCTGAGCCCAAGCCTCTGTGCTTTGCACAGGTCTCTAGCCTCTGAAGATTACTGGTTCCCATCTTGGGTGCTGGCAGACCAGGGTCTAGGGGGTCAAGGGACTTGCCTCTCCCACCCTACTCTTACACAGAAGAGGGGCTGAGGAATTAACGCAGGAACTGTGTACCGGACGTTGGATCAGGTGCTGGAGATGACTGATGGTGGAAGACAGATGTCGTTTAACCAGCAGATGAAGAAATAAGAACATTAATGGGACCTCCCTGGTGGTCCAGTGGTTGGGACTCTGTGTTCTCATTGCTGAGGGCCTCAGTTCAATCCCTCGTCAAGGAACTAAGATCCTACAAACCTCACTATGTGGCAAAAAAAAAAAAAAAAGAGAAAGAAATAAGAGCATTTCAGAGAGGGACACATCTGTGAGGACAATAATGTGGACATGAGTAGCACTTTGACCAGAGTGATCAGGGAAGGCCTCTCTGGGGAGGTGACCTTTGAAGGAAACATAACTATTGGAGTTCAATAAACTTAGCACAGTGCCTGGCTTGCAGCAGGTACCTTTTCTTTTTTTAAATATTTGTTGTTTCTTAACACCATTTTGTATTGGGGTATAGCCAATTAACAACATTGTGATAGTTTCAGGTAAACAGCAAAGGGACTCAGTGGTATATACACATGTATACATTCTCCCCTCAAACCCCCCTCCCATCCAAGCTGGCACTTAACACCAAGTAGAGTTCTATGTGCAATATAATAGGCCTTTGTTGGTTATCCATTTTAAATATAACACTAAGGTTAGGTACCTTTTAATATATATATATATATATATATATATATATATATATGTTTTTATTTATATAATAGGCTTTCCTGGTGGCTCAGATGGTAGAGAATCTGCCTGCAATGCAGGAGACCTGGGTTCGATCTCTGGATAGGGAGGATCCTCTGAAAAGGGAATGGCAACCCATTCTAGTTTTCTTGCTTGGAGAATTCTATGGACAGAGGAGCCTGGCAGGCTACAGTCCATGCGGTCACTGAGCTGGGTCTTCGTTGCAGCATGTAGGATCTCTAGTCAAGGCTTGTGGGATCTAGTTCCCTGACCAGGGATCCAGCCTGGTCCCCCAGCATTGGGAGTACAGAGTCTCAGCCACTAGACCACCAGGGAAGTCCCAGCAGTTACTTAATTTACAGTAGCCACTATTATCTTTTTTTCAAATTTTTTATTTTGTACTAAGGTATAGCCGATTAACAATGTTGTGGTAGTTCCAGGTGAACAGGGAAGGGACTCAGCCACACATATACATGTATCCATTCCAACACCCACCCCCCTCCCATCCCAGAACCTGCCAACAAGGCTTGTGTGTTTCCCTCTGAGAATTACATGAAAGTAACAGAGTTTCTCTCATCCAGCACTGCACATAATATGAGCAGAGTTCCCTGTGCTCTACAAAATGTCCCTGTGGGTTACCCATTTTAAATATAGCAGTGTGTACATGACCTTCCCAATATCCCTAACTATCCCTTCCCCCGGCAACCATGAGTTTATATTGCAGTAGCTGCTAGCATCATTTGGTTGATTTGCAGGAGCAGATTTTACCAGTGTTGTTTTGGTTCTGTTATTGCTTTTCCCTGACAATAAAAGAAATGGTAAAACTTAATGCATAGGAGCTGTGATGTGTCTTGGGACACCCAACCAATCCTTGGAGGGGCAAGAGGCGTGGAGTCCCCTCTGCAGCCTTTCACTTGGGTAGCCCAGCAACTCCCCTGCTGGCCTCACTTGGGAAGGACAGCAGTGTACATGACGTGGCAGCCTGGCCACTGCCCTGTGGCTGTTATCTCGGTCATGCAGCCTTCCTCCCAGGCTCCTCCTGCCTCTGGGCTGACACTTGCTTATCTGGCTGACTGTGTGGCCCCACTTAGGAGGCTCAGAAGGGCCTGTTGGGCCCAGAGCACTTCTGGTTGAGCTGTTCAGAGATTGTTGATCTGGCAGGAGACTGTCCTGGTGCAAAAAGTTAGCCAGTGACTTGTACTGCTTCCCTCCGCCCCTCTTTGGATCTCAGAGTTTGACTAGCAAGAGTGGGTAAAAACCACGTGTGTGTGTGGGGGGGGGATTACCTCGGTGAGTGTTTCTGGGGTCTCTGGACCACAGTTCCTGGGGACAGACGGTGGAGGGTGAGATAAGTTTGGGACAGAGATCCTAAGCTCTGGGACACCTGTACTGGCTTCCAGAGGCCTCAGTCCCTTTCATGAAATTCTTACAGGGAAACACACAAGCCTTGCTGGTTGGTTCTGGGATGGAAGAGGAGCTTGCCAAGGGTTCCTGCAGGTCAGACCCTGGGGTGGGGAGGTAGGAGGATGGAATCCTGCTGAAGTCAGTCCCCACCCGCACCACCAGAGCAGACTTCAGATTGCTGTCTGAGGCTCTGGTTGTCTCCCATGGCCTTTCCTTGGGGACAGAGGCACCGCTCCGAGTGGTTGCTCTTCTGGATGGGGACAGACACTACCCCATTCTGGACTACCACTTCCTTGATAGCCTGAATTATCAAGAAACTCAGAGCTGACAAGAAGCCATGAACCAGCACGGTCAAAATGACTCACTGTCCTGGTCATTTGGGCCCAGTTTGTAGCTCAGTTCCAGCCCACTCCCTGGCGGGCTTATCCTCTCTGAGTCCAACCCTGGGAATCCAGTCCATGGAGAACAGTCTCTCCATGGTTTTGGCAGGGATGGTTCTAGTCCTGGAGAGCACCGAGCCCTGGGCCTGCCACACAGAAGGTATTCAGTCACTCTTAGCTGCTGCTGTCCAGGCTGGAAAGGTGATGTCCTGCATGCTTTGCAGGCCAGACCAGGCTGACCTTTCTTAGGAGAGTCAGAGAGAATATAGCCAGGCCCCTGAGATGCGCCAGGCCTGGCCTGAGTTGCATGTGTGACCTGACTGAATCCTCATAGCCCCCCTCCAAAGCCCCATCTTACAGATTGGACAGCTGCAGCTCAGAGAGCTGGCTCTGGGCTGTGTGTGGCTTGCTAACCTTGCTCTTGATTCTCCTGCCCGCCTCTCCCCAGGCTCCTGGGACCATGGGCCTTGGGCCCTGAGGACACGGGGCTCCCTGTGGCCATGACGACGGGTGACTGTTGTCACCTCCCCGGCTCCCTGTGTGACTGCTCCGACAGCCCTGCCTTCTCCAAGGTCGTGGAGGCCACGGGCCTCGGGCCACCCCAGTATGTGGCCCAGGTGACTTCAAGGGATGGCCGGCTCCTCTCGACTGTCATCCGGGCCTTGGACACACCAAGGTGAGTTGTGACTGAGCAGGAATTGATGCTTTCACTTGCTTCACTCTCCAGCCCCAACAGTTTACTCCCAGCCCCGCCCGCAGTCAGAAATCCAACCGCCTGGGACATCCCTGGCAGTCCAATGGTTAAGACTCCCACGCTTTCACCACAGGGGTCGTGGGTTCCATCCATGGTTGGGGAACTAAAATCCCACATGCTGAGTGGTGCAGCCAAACAACAGAAAAGAATAATTCACCACCTAGAGGGGCCAGGTGGAGAAGGCAATGGCACCCCACTCCAGTACTCTTGCCTGGAGAATCCCATGGACGGAGGAGCCTGGTGGGCTGCCATCTATGGGGTCGCACAGAGTCGGCGACATGACTGAAGCGACTTAGCAGCAACAGCAGCAGCAGCAGAGGGCCCAGATAGGCAAATAAATCAGCGAAAGGGGCCCAGTGAGTAATCACCACATGGAAACTGGGTAGACAGGTCAGATTCTTCAGGAAAAGCTGAAACTCCAGATTACTGGGTGAAGTTTGGAGATCTGATGTTGGGGAGTAGCTCACATCTTGGGGAGGCTTCACAAGGAAGTAGCTGGTAGTGCTGGTTGTAGCCTCAGGGTACCTGGGCTCAGGGCCCAAGTGGGAGCCTCTCTTGGTATAGGACTGGGAAAAGTTGCTGCTCCCCTGTGTCTCTAAACTGGGGCACCTTCTCGCTGGGTGGTTCTGAAAGTGCATGGCCATGATCCCTATATATTGCTCACAAGGGGCTTTGCCACCTCATAATGCTTCCCTGGTGGCTCAGTGGTAAAGAATCAGGAGCCACAGGTTTGATCCCTGGGTTGGGAAGTTCCCCTGGAGGAGAAAATGGCACCCCACTCCAGAGGAGCCTGGTGGGCTCCAATCCATGGGATCGCAAAAGAGTCGGACACAACTGAAGTGACTGAGCATGCAAAGTTTTCGATTAATGTATTTAAACCTCGGTGCCAATCCTCCAGACACATGTGTGAGCCGACTCTGCTTGGTTCACCGACTTGTCATCAAGGGAAAGAGATTTAAGGAAACCCCATGTGTGCATGCTAAGGAGCTTTATTCGTGTCTGACTCTTTGCAACTCCATGGACTGTAGCCCGCCAGGCTCCTTTGTCCATGGGATTCTCTAGGCAAGAATACTGGAGTGGGTTGGCGTGCCCTCCTCCAAGGATTCTTCCCAACCCAGGGATGGAACCCTGGTCTCTTATGTCTCCTGCGTCTGCAGGTGGGTTCTTTACCACTAGCACCACCTGGGAAGCCCAAGTAAACCCCACACCAACTTAAATCTGCCTTCTAGCCAACAGTTTTTCAAGTTTAACGTATTACCGTGATGTTTCCTTGAGATCATCAAATTCATAAACTTTTCCTTCCAATTTTTTTATGGTTAAGATATAACGTACAATTTACCTTTTCGGCCACTTGAAAGTGTACTGTTCAGTGGCTTTAAGTACACTCATGGTGTTGTGTAACCATCACCATCATTCAGCCCCATGACTGTTTTTTTGGTTTTTTTTTTTTTAATATTTATTTGGCCATCTCAGGTCTTCATTGCAGCACTTGGGATCTTCACTGTGGGTCACAGACTCTCTAGTTGTAGTGTGCGGGCTCTGGAGCACACAGGCTCAGTAGTTGCAGCACACTGGCTTAATTGCCCTGAAGCATGTGAAATTTTAGTTTCCTGACTGAGAATCGAACCCATGTCCTCTGCATTGCAAGGCAGTTTCTTAACCACTGGACCACCAGGGAAGTCCCCCCCCAGCCCCCCGCCCCATAGCTCTTTTGATCTTGCACTCTGTCTTCACTAAACACTCTCTCCCCCTCCCCCTTCCTCAGCCCCAGGGCCCCACACCATTCCTACTTTCTGTCTCTGGATCTGACTCCCCTAGAAAACTCATAGAAGTGGAATTCGCCAGTCTTTGTCCTTTTGTGACCGGCTTATTTCACTGAGTGTCACGCCCTCAAGGTTCATCCACATGGGTAGCAGGTGTCAGAATTAATTCATAAACTTTTCATTCAAACACACAAGGAAGCAGATGGAAGACTTGCTGTGTTGTGGAGGGAGCCCAGTGCTGGCGACCCTATAGGTCTTTGCCTTGCCTGAGCCCAGATGAGACTGGAGGGCTCCTTCTGGGCTTCCTCCAGGGTCTCGGTTTTTCTGTCTGCATCTCCATCAGACCCCTTGAGTCAGGAAGGTGTCTGTGCTGCATGACCCAGCCTGGGAGTGAGGGGACCCATGGCAGGCCTAGGGGGTTCCCAGCCAGAGCTGCCAGCATGGGGGGTGGGGAGGGCTTCTCCCTCTGTGGGGTTCCCGTGGGGCACCTCACCCCACCCTCCCTTTTGACACCTGCAGAAACCAAGGCCTGGAGGTAACTGGATACTTGCCAGTGTCACTGAGCATGGCTTCCATTTCCATTTTTGTTCACGTCTCTCTTCTGTGGAGCCTGCACTCGGCAGCCCGACTGGGGCCTGTGGATGTCTCACCCACTCCCCCATCCCATTTTCTCCTGTCCTGTTTCCTCTGCATGATTTTCCTGCCTGAATTTCAAACAGTAGAGCTCACTTCTCTTGCCCTACTTCTGGGGGCAGACAACCTAGTGGCTCCGGGTTCACAGGCCTTGGAGCGACTTTCTGGGTTCAAATCCAGTGTGACCTGGCACAATGAAGTCAACCTCTCAATGCCTCAGTTTCCACATCTGTGGAATGGGGGCAATAACAGCACCTTCCTCCCAGGCTCCCTGTGAGAACGAGACAGATTAACCTCGATGTTGCCCTTTGAATGGTTCGTGGGACCTGATCAGCACTCCATCATAGTCAGTGTGGGCTTTGTTTACCCATATTTCATTTTCTCTGAACTTCAACCTCCTAAGTAGGGTTCCCCGGGACATACCCCCCAAACCAACGTGACTCTCCCTCCTGGTCCTCGTTACTTCCACTTCCTGGCTTGGCTCCTGGAGCAGGGATGTCTTTGCTGTTCACTCATTGTGTGTTGGGAACATGGGACCAGGGTGTGGGAGCACAGGGGAGCTGGGCAGGCCCTTTTGATGTCGGAGGAGAAAGAATCACCCCACACATAGCACCAAGGGCCAGAAAGCAGACCTGAGGTGTCAGCTCTCAGCTCCTGGGTTGCGAAGCAGCTGGGCTCCAGCCCCACAGTAGAGACACGGAGAAAAGGAGAGAAAGTTTCCTAGGGGAAACTTGCAGTGTTATCTGGAAAAAAACTCTCCTGCTCCACCTCCTTCATGTGTTCCTGCAATCCGCTTTCTGGGCAGAAATGTCTGGAAAACAATGACTCATGTGCTGGATAGCCTCAGGGCCCACCACGGCCACTCCCCTGGTCTCTTGAACTGCCCCAGGAAGGACCCAGAATCCCCTGAGACCAGACTGGGGCAGAGACTTCCCTGAAATGGGAAATGGCTTCCTGTAGATGCCTTTTTATGTCTGTTTTCCCAGCCTCAGTAGAGTGGAGGAGCCTAGGAGCTCTTCTCCT
This sequence comes from Odocoileus virginianus, assembly GCF_023699985.2. Classification (NCBI taxonomy): domain Eukaryota; kingdom Metazoa; phylum Chordata; class Mammalia; order Artiodactyla; family Cervidae; genus Odocoileus; species Odocoileus virginianus. The sequence goes on from NC_069676.1 coordinate 14,986,375, forward strand.
GGGACACACAGGTTTCTCAGGTGGCATGGCCTTCAGCTGTGGCTGGATCTGGTGCTTCTGATGATGTTCTTGAGAATCTGCCTCTCCCTATCTTTTGGCTCCATGATCCTCTGTTTTAGCATCATTTGCAGACTCCAGGTGGAGACCAAGCTGCTGCCAGCAGCTCCAGACTTACATCAGCCATGCTTCCTGTAGTTCTGGAATTTAGAAGAAAAAAAAGAAGAATTTCAGGAGTCAATTCCAGTGGCTCTGCATCACATGTCACTTCCCTGAGTCAGCCTCTGTGACCACAGATGTGTGGTGTTTTGATTGGTCAGGCCTGGGGTCATCAGGGTTGTCCTCTTGAGATTGGGGCAGTTGCCCAGCACAGTCAGGGTGGTGGTATAGAAGGAGGAGCAGACACTGGGCCAGCAGGTACTAGTGATGCCCCCCTGGGCCTCAAACGATGCTGCAGGAACCCTGGGGCGGGAGCATAGCACTCCCCCTGTGGGAGTCTGGGAAGGCTTTCCACAAGAAAAGGACATTTGGAGCTGGGCATTGAGGGATGAATAAGAGTTTGCCAAATAGTAGTATATATGGGGCAGCACTGAGCTTGCGATTCAGGGCAGAGTGAAGCAGGAGCAGGCAGGAGGCGCGACCGTTACTCATGTGTCCCATCTCTGTGCTAGTGATGGCCCCTTCTGCCGGATCTGCCACGAGGGGGCAAATGGGGAAAGCCTGCTGTCTCCATGTGGGTGCACTGGCACGCTGGGCGCCGTGCACAAGAGCTGTCTGGAGAGGTGGCTTTCCTCGTCCAACACCAGCTACTGCGAGCTGTGCCATACGGAGTTTGCGGTGGAGAAGCGGTCCCGATCTCTCACAGAGGTATGCTTGGGAGCCGGAGGCTGGAGTTGGGAGAAGGGAGGAAGGCAGACATGGGGCCGAAGGAGGAAATGGCCTTGGAGGATCCTAGTGGGCTGGGGAATCAGCTTTTCTAAGGGGAGGACCCTCTCTCCCCTCCCCGGGGCCACTTCTGCTGATGGGGGTGGGACCGGGCCTGCGGTTCCAGATCTGACAGCTCCTGTGCATCTTCCCCGCTTGGTCACTTCAGGTGGCCCTAGAGTTGAGACCTGAGGAACGAGGAGCCCCAACCTGGGGAAGGACAGTCCTGGCAGGGGGCACAGCAGGTGCAAAGGCCCTGAGGCCTCCTTCAAGGAGGAGCTTGGTGTCCTTGGCTAAGCTCACATGGGTGGAGAGAAGGGAGTTAAAGAAGGAGGACAGTGGCCCTGAAGGAGGGGTGGTGACCTGGCCGGGGGACTTTGTGGGCCAATCCCTAGAGCTCAGCTTGAGTGCAGTGGGTTGGGGTCGAGACAGGGTACTTCCAAGTGTAGTGGGGGCCACACGGCTTCCCAGAGCAGTTGCTGCTCACCAGGGTGCCCTCCAGACTCCTCCCTGCCCGGCCTGGCTTGGCATAGGGCATCTGAGAACTACGAGGGGTGATGTCACTGGGCTGAGGTGGGGGCTCCTGGAAGAGCCCCTGGCCCACATGGGACCTACTCTTAAGGGAACAGTGGGAGGGCAAAGTGGGAGGGCAAAGCCGGCCGGTCCACACACCTCACCCTCTCCCCACTGCCCGTTGTGTGGACCACGTGCTCCCCCTGTGCCTTTGCATGTGCTGTTTCTGCAGCCTGGAGCACGTCTCCCCCATGCCTCATGAGGTGCCTTCTGCTCAACTGGGTCTCTGCAGCATTACCTCTTCAGCATAGCAGTCCTCACCCTGATCGTTCAGTCATTTCATCTCCCCCCCAACCAGCAGGGGAGCTCCAGGTGGGGATTCCTACCACCCATCATCTGTAGCAGGCAGTGTAGCATAGCAGCCAAGGACGCACAGACCCTGGGGCAAGACTTCCTGAGCTCCAGTTCTGGCTTTGTAGACCACTAGCCATGTGAGTTTGCACAAAGGGGTCAGCCCCTCTATGCCCTCTGTTTCCCCCATCTGTAAAATAGGAATGGGACTTCCCTGGCGGTCCAGTGGTTAAACTCCGCACTTCAACTAGGGCCTCCCAGGTGGCTCAGTGGTTAAAAAAAAAAAAAAATCAGTCTGCCAATGCAGGAGATGCAAGAGATGCAAGTTCAATCCCTGGGTTGGGAAAATCCCCTGGAGGAGGAAACAGCAATCTGCTCCAGTGTTCTTGCCTGGTGAATCCCATGGACAGAGAAGCCTGGCAGTCTACAGTCCTTAGGATCACAGAGAGGAAGACACAACTGAGCTTCCACTGCAGGAGGTGCAGGTTCTATCCCTGGTCGGGGAACTGAGATCCTGCAAGCCTCATGATGTGGCAAAAAAAAAACAAAAAACAAAACCAGGGGCAGAAATGCCCCTCACCTACCCAGGCCTGTCCTGTCATCATCTCAGTAAGTATCTGAAAGAAAGAAAGGATTGCAGGAGGCAAGGCGGGAGTAGGGCCCTGCAGGAACAGCAGTGAAGATGGGTGTCTGCAGAGGGGCCCCTGATGCCCCATCCCCTGGCGTGGGCTCATAGCAGGGTGGTGTGTGGTGGTTCCTCTCACCGGCTCCCCCTCCCTCCTTCCCCACAGTGGCTGAAGGACCCAGGGCCTCGGACAGAGAAGCGGACGCTGTGCTGTGACGTGGTGTGCTTCCTGTTCATCACCCCACTGGCCGCTATCTCAGGCTGGCTGTGCCTGCGGGGAGCCCAGGACCACCTCCGGCTCCACAGCCATCTGGAGGCCTTGGGGCTGATCGCCCTCACCATCGCCCTCTTCACCATCTATGTCCTCTGGACGCTGGTGAGTGGCTGCCAGCCAGACAGCAGACATCTGGGAGCAGACAGGTCAGGGGCTTGGGCAGTGGCTTGGATGGAGCTGGGGTGGGGGTTGGGGCAGCACTCTGACTGCCTGGACTTGTGGCTGGCCCCTGGGGTAGAAGCAACTCCCAGCATCTCATGGAGCTCCAGATTGCAGGCCGGTGCAAGGTCCAGGGAGCCAAGCGTAAGGCTTCTACCCCAGGAATGCAAGGTCATGGGATCATTTCAGCTGAGTGCAGGCCTCGCCAGCCACGAGCCCCATGAAGACTGGACTGTCTGGGTTTGGGGGGCAAGGGAAGGGAGAGAGGCAGAGAGCCACTGGAAAGACTGTGGGAGAAAAGGCAGGAGAATGAGAGAGACAGAGAGGATGCTCGAGAGACTGAGAGAGACTTCCCTGGTGGTCCAGTGGTTAAGGCTGCCAGTGCAGGGGACTTGGGTTGATCCCTGGTCAGGGAACTGAGGTCCCACAGGCCATGTGGTGCAGCCAAAAAATAAAAAATAAAGAGACTGAGAGAAAAGGTGACTGGCGTTGGGAGAGAGTGAGTGTGGTGGGGGTGTTGTACCCAGGTTCTGGCAGGCATGAGAACCCTCAGTCAGGGAGAGAAGGTCCCCAACATCTGGTCCCACAGATAGAACCACAGTCATCCAGCTATGGGGGTGCCCCCTTCTCAAGAGTTATTTGCCAGTGCACCCACCAAGCAGATTTCTTTTTTTTTTTTTTAGCAGATTTCTTAATACAAGTGGGATGCATCATAGGTCCTGCTTTGCAGTCTGCTTGCTTTCACTTTGCTAATGTCCTTTAAAAAAAAAGGCAGTCACCCAACAGTCCTTCATTATGTGGGTGTGCTATATTTATTTAACTAATCTCTTTTGATGGACACAGGGATTATTCCAATTTTTTTTCCTTCTCCTTTATTTGCTGTTATAAACAGTGCTTTGGGTGCCACCTATGCAAATGTTTCTTGGAACTTCCTTGGTCAAAGAGTAGGAACCACTGACATTTACTGGGGAAAAAAATTTTTTTTTTTTTTAACAGTTTTGATTCATTAGAGCAGTTCAAGGTTTAACAGCAAAATGGAGCAGAAAGTACAGAGTTCTCCAAAATCCTCCCCGACACCTGCCCAGCCTCCCCAACTCTCAACATGGCACCAGAGCGGCACTACACTGACGCATCATCACCCAAGGCCACAATTTACGTTAGGGGTTCAGCCTTGGTGTGGAACAATTTGTGGATTTAGACCACCGTATAAAGACATGTATCTCCCACTGTGGTATCATACAGAGTATTTTCACTGCCCTAAAAATGCTGTGTTCTGTTTATTCATCCCTCCTCCCCCTCTGATCCCTGGAAAACCGCTGATCTTGTTACTGTCTCCATAGTTTTGCCTTTCCTCAAAAATGTCATAGAGATGGAGTCTCGCAGTAAGTGGTCTTTTTAAACATGCAAGTGCCGAGTCCTAACTAACCGCTGGACCACCAGGGAATTCCCTGCAGCCTCTCCAGATTGGCTTCTTTCATCCAGTCGTGTGCATTTAAGATTCCTCCGTGTCTTTTCACAGCTTGATAGCTCATTTCTTTTTAGAGCTGACTAATATTCTAATGGGCTTCCCAGGTGGTGCTTAGTGGTAAAGAATCCACCTGCAAATGCAGGAGACTCAAGAGACACAGGTTCGATCCCTGAGTCGGAAAGATCCCCTGGAGGAGGGCATGACAACCCGCTCCAGTATTATTGCCTGGAGAATCCCATGGACAGAGGAGCCTGGCAGGCTACCATCCATAGGGTCGCAGAGTCAGACATGGCTGAAGTGACTTAGCACGCATGCATGCAAGAGGCTGTATCACTTCACTGCCACCTTCTGAGAGACAGAAAGGGACCACCCCCCTCTACACACACATGCACACAAACACACACCCTTGGCAGGGCCCCTCAGTGCTGGTGGGAAGGGTCCCTGGGCGAGTGAGTGGGTGAGCGTCCTCTGTCCATGTGCGAACTGCTTTGATGCTGCCGCTGCCTCTGGCAGCAGGGGCCTGGTGCTGATCTGGGTCAGGGCAGAGGCCCCAGGGGCGCTAGTTTTCCAGCCACTGGCCCTCCCGCTCATGTCCACCCTGCCCTGCAGGTCTCATTCCGCTACCATTGCCAGCTGTACTCCGAATGGAGAAGGACCAACCAGAAAGTGCGCCTGAAGATGCAAGCTGATGGTTCCGAGGGCAGCCAGCACTGCCCGCTGGCGGCCGGACTCCTGAAGAAGGTGGCTGAAGAGACGCCCGTGTGAAGGCCAGGCTAGCCTTGCTGGCTGGGCCAGAGGCAGCTGGCAGTGCCCTGGTGTTCAGAAGGACAGAAACTGCCTGACCCTTCCCGCACGGCCAGAGTGCTTCTCAGTCCAAGAGGCACTGAGCGGAGGAGCCGATTCTGTGATTCCTGAGTAAAGCTGTTTTCAGATTGATTTTGCACACTCTCGTACACAGGGAGATGATGAATGGACAGATGTGGTCCCAAGCTTCAGATGGAGCAGGCATTCTGATCTCATTCCGAAGTCTCCCTGGCCCCTCCTGGGCCACCAGTTGCGACCAAAGGCAAGTCTTGGATGCCCATCGGGCCGGGAGGCTCTGCAGGCTTCTTGCACTTTCCTGTACCTGGCAGGCTCACTTTCCAGGCACCCTTGACTTTATAACATTGCACCGCATTTCAGAACACCCCCCAGCCAAATGAATAAAAGGAGCCCCTTGCTGGACAAAACGGACTTGTCACATTTCTGAGGCCTCAAAGGGAGGGGCCTGGGACCGAGGTGGCTCAGGGAGTACCCAGAGGTAACAGTGGCAACAGCAGATGCTCCCGACTGATTTGAGGCATCCATTGTGAAATGCAGGGCTAGAAGCAGTGTCTGAGTTTTCCAGGGACAAGCAGGTGGGAGGGCTACGTATTAAATGATTTAAAATAAATATACATGAGAAGAATAGGTTTCACTTCCTGTGTATTTCCTGTGGGTTAGATACCATGCTGGGCCCTTCGCACTCACTAATGTAACATCCACACTTATGGAGGGTCACCCTGAATGGAGCCCAGTTCTAAACCTCAACAGACATCTGCCCTTTAACCCCCTCTACCATTCTCAGCAAGAGGAATGGCTATTAATCCCATTTTACAGACAAGAGGACTGAGGCCCAGAGCAAGGCAGCCTTTGTCTAAGGAAGTGGAATTCCTTAGAATTCCACTATAACAACTCCAGGAAGTGGAATTGCGGGTTGACCCTGGGGTTTGCATGGCCCCAGTGCTGGCCTCAGTGCTGCTGCTTTAGGAGGACCCAGGTAGAGAAGCTGAACATGGTCATGCTAACTACAGCACCTGCTTCCTGAGCAAACTTCTGAGCTTTTTACACTTGAAAGTTCTTTGCTTCAGGCCACACTGAATACTCAGAGAACCCCTCTGAAAGTGGGTTCTGAGGGTCCCTTATGAGTCCCCTTTTACAGATGGGCAGACTGAGGCTCAGAACCACCATAGGATCCTTCACCTGAGGTTGCACATCCCCAGTGGGCCTAGCGCAGCATCTGGCTGTTCTGTTGTTTTGGGCACGAATATTGGAAAAGCCCCTGATGCTGGGAAAGATTGAGGGCAGGAGAAGAGGGTAACAGAGGATGAGGTGGTTGGCATCACCGACTTGATGGACATGAGTTTGAGCAAACTCTGGGAGATAATGAAGAACAGGGAAGCCTAGCATGGTACTGTTCACGGGGTCCCAGAGTTGGACATGACTGTGAGTGAGCACGCATACCCTGTCTGGTATGTGGGTCACCCATACAAAAAGTAAAAGTTCTCTCTGCCCCAGGGGAGGCCAGCTGGGATGCAGGGGTGGAGGCTTGGAAGCTGGCACCTGAGAGGGATGTAGGAGGAGCAGCATGGCAGATGGGCTTGGAGCCCTATGACTGAGGGGCAGAGGGGTAGGAGAGAGGCAGTTAGAAAGACGAGCATCACTTGGAGGCATCTGCAGAAACACAGGGTCACCCTTAGGCATTAACCGTCATCATTTGGGGGCCTTTCTTGCTTCTGTAGCATCTCCCTCTATACAGGACTGGCACCCACCCCCTCAGGCCAGCTTTAGAGTGTGGTGCCCCTTTGGATGATGTGAAGAGGCCCCGGGGTATGCTATTGTGAAGAGAGAAAGCTGTTTCCCTTGCAGACCTCTTCCAATACTTTTCATGACATCGAGGAGAAAATTGTAGTTTGCTGCTAGGCTGTCTTTCATGACTCTTAACTCTAGCAAAGAGAGAGCAAGTCTTAAGAGCCTTTGGCAGAGCCTACGACTGCATGTGTACTTTAATAGCATCATCTCTTATTCTTTACAATAAACTATTTATAGCAAGCTTTCAGTAGGGGCTGTGTGCTGTGCTGTGCTTAATCACTCAGTCGTGCCCGATTCTTTGTGACCCCATGGACTGGAACCCACCAGGTGCCTCTGTCCGTGGGGATTCTCCAGGCAAGAATACTGGAGTGGGTTGCTATGCCCTCCTCCAGGGGATCTTCCCAACCCAGAGATTGAATCCAGGTCTCCCACATATGGGCTGTGAGGTAAAGCAACATCTTTTTTTTTTTTAAGCAACATTTTAAAACATCCTTTTTTTCATCCTTTTTGTTTTTTTGGCCAAGCTGTGAGGCTTGCAGGATCTTAGTCCCTTGACCAGGGATTGAACCCAGGCCCTGGCAGTGAAAGCGCCAAGTCCTAACCACCAGACTGCCAGGGAATTCCTCAAACATCCTTCTTTTAAAGACAGTAAAGTGTGAGTTACAGCAAAGAGTGAAAGAATTAATAGCCCAGGCGATGACAAAACCCAGGAACTTGGTCAGGGTGGGGTTACATCCACCAGCCTATAGGAGCACAGCCTAGTGGAGAGTTTGTCTTCTCCCTGGGTCTGGCTTGTGGCTGATCTCCAGTCACACCCACTTTGGGAGAAGGGATCAGAGAAGTGGCTTCTTGTCCCCAGTGCTTTGTGTTCGAACTCCTCTCCATGATTTTGACAGATTGTTGTCACCTCCTCTGCCATCTCTGAGCCCTGCTGGACAAGGGAATTCAGAGATTTGTGAGGCTTCCTCTAATCCAAGGGCCCCTCCAGTCTAGAGAGGTCTAAGGGAAAAGATGTTAAACTGAGATAGATTCCAGTGGGGCCAGCAGAGAAGGGTTGGTATGCAGGGTGGATTTTAGTAGATCAGAGATTTCTGAGTGGGAGGAGCAAGGTTAAGGGTGAGGGGCCAAGATGAGAGGAGGAGGGGCTTGCAGATGGGGGAGAGAAAGGAGTTCTGAGACAAGAAGTTTGAGAAGTACTTGGGATTGGGACAATTGCACTCATCTCACACACACTAGCAAAGTGATGCCCAAAATTCTCCAAGCTAGGCTTCAACAGTACATGAACTGAGAACTTCCAGATGTTCAAGCTGGATTTAGAAAAGGCAGAGGAACCAGAGATCAAGTTGCCAACATCTGCTGGATCATAGAAAAAGCAAGAGAATTCCAGAAAAACATCTACTTCTGCTTTATTGACTATGCCAAAGACTTTGACAGTGTGGATCACAACAAACTGTGGAAAATTCTTAAAGTAATGGGAATACCAGACCACCTTATCTGCCTCCTGAGAAATCTGTATGCATGTCAAGAAGCAACAGTTAGAACTGGACATGGAAAAAAAAAAAAGAACTGAACATGGAACAACAGACTGGTTCCAAATCAGGAAAGTAGTACGTCAAGGCTGTATATTGTCACCCTGCTTATTTAACTTCTATGCAAAGTACATCATGTGAAAAGCCAGGCTGGATGAAGCAGAAGCTAGCATCAAGATTGCCAGGAGAAATATCAATAACCTCAGATACACAGAAACCTTATGGCAGAAAGCAAAGGAGAATTAAAGAGCCTCTTGATGAAAGTGAAAGAGGAGAGTGAAAAAGTTGGCTTAAAACTGAGCTTAAAAAACTAAAATCACAGCATCTGGGCCCATCACTTCATGGCAAATAGATGGGGAAACAATGGAATCAATAACATTTTATTTTCTTGGGCTCCAAAATCACTGCAGATGGTGATTGCAGCCATGAAATTAAAAGACACTTGCTCCTTGAGAGAAAAGTTATGGCCAACCTAGATAGCATATTAAAAAACAGAGACATTACTTTGCCAACAAAGGTCCATCTAGTCAAAGCTATGGTTTTTCCAGTAGTCATGTATGGATGTGAGAGTTGGACTATAAAGAAAGCTGAGCAATGTAGAATTGATGCTTTTGAACTGTGGTGCTGGAGAAGACTCTTGAGAATCCCTTGGACTGCAAGGAGATCAAACCAGTCAATCCAAAAGGAAATCAGTCCTGAATATTCATTGGAATGACTAATGCTGAAGCTGAAACTACAATACTTTGGCTACTCGCTGTAAAGAAATGACTCCTTAGAAAAGACCCTGATGTTGGGAAAGACTGAAGGCAGGAAGAGAAGGGGACAGAAGATGAGATGGTTGGATGGTATTACCGACTCAACTGACGTGAGTTTGAGCAAGCTCTGGGCGTTGGTGATGGACAGGGAAGCCTGCTGTGCTGCAGCCCATGGGATCACAAAGAGTCGAACATAACTGAGCGACTGAACTGAACTGGGATTGGGAGCAGGAAAGAGAGAGTGGGGCCTAGCCTTCACCTTGATGGTGCATGCTAAGTCGTTTCAGTCGTGTCCAACTGTTTTCAAGTGCATGGACTGTAGCCTGCCTCTGTCCAAGGGATTCTCCAGGCAAGAATACTGGAGTGGGTTCCCATTTCCTTCTCCAGGGGATCTTCCCAATGTAGGAATCGAACCTGGGTCTCTTAGGTCTACCTGCATTGGCAGGTGGATTCTTTACCACTAGCTTTGCGACCCCATGGACTATACAGTTCATGGAGTTCTCCAGGCCAGAATACTGGAGTGGGTAGCCTATCCCTTCTCCAGCAGATCTTCCCAACCCAGGAATCGAACAGGGGTCTCCTGCATTGCAGGCAGATTCTTTAGCAACTGAGCTATCTGGGAAGCTCTAGCTCCACCTGGAAGCCCCCAAACCCCCATAGCAGAGAGTGGGGCTTAGCCTCTGCCTCATGCTGGGTTTACTGAATTTATTCTCTGGGCCTGCAGTTCTCAGCCAGGGTCAGAATCACCAGCCTGGATTAAGTATTTAATTTGGTGGAAGGTGTAGCAAGTGAGGGAGTTTCCCAGAGGCTGATGAAATGTAGTTACTCAGTGAGAGAGGGTAAAATGACAACAACAAGAACAAGAACAAACCAACAGAACTCTGTCCCTTTGTGAGTTTAGAGAGAGTTTGGGGGTTAGATGGAAATGTCTGCAAGTTCCAGTGAAACATTTCAATGTACCAGAGACACCAGAGAGAGAGGTGGCTGCTGGGAAGGGGAGCCCGAGGCCTCAATGCTGGGGGCTCTGGACTCTTCCCAGGCCACTGTGGCTGCCCCAGGACACAGCCCTGTATCAGCCCTGAAACCCATCTGAGGACAGGGCCAAGCTCTCCGAACAGAAGGACCCAGGGTCAGGCAGGAAGGAGTCCAAGCGTTTCTTTCATCATGTGATTTCTATCAACAGGTTTGGCTTCTGGCTTGTGCACTCGCTTAACAAATATTCACAAGCACAAAGGAAGTCCCCAGCTAGACATCTTGTTTATTAGTTGATGGCTGTTTAGTGAGAGATTTGGGCCATGGGCTCTGCACTCAGAGGAGCTCTCAGGCCGAACTGAGCCCAGGTATTCCTGGTGTAGGGTGATATACTTTCTTAACCAGACATTGTTAACATTTTGCATATTTGTCCTACTGCTTGGCCCTTCGGTGTCCTACCCTTGCCTGGCTAACTCCTTTATAGCCTAGGAAACAGAACTTTAGCTGTCATTCTACCCCAGCTGTGATTACAGAAAGCTGGGAGTGACGAGGTCCGGGTGTGGCGGGTGGAGAGATGCCTCCCTCATTAGATCTGGCAGAGGATGAGATGATTGGATGGCATCACCCCCTCAATGGACATGAGTTTGAGCAAACTCCGGGATATAACGAAGGACAGGGAAGTCTGGCATGCTGCAGTTCATGGAGTCGCAAAAAATCGGACACGAGTGAGCCGCAATAACAATTACACCTGGAAAGCGGATACTGTATCCAGTAGGCGCCAAACGCAAGTTTGTTGCAAGAATGAATCAATAACAGCTGACGGTGCGCGCGTGCGCGCGGCGGGGGCGTGGCCCGGAGCAGGGGCGTGGCCCGGGTCGGGAGGGAAGGAGACTGGAGGCTGCCGCGGCGCGCGCAGGCGTTACTGGTCGCGCCGAGTCACGTGAGCACGCAGGCGCAGCGCCGCGCAGCCCTCTCGCTCACACAAAGCCCAGACGCGGAGAAAATGGCGGCAGGGGTCGAAGCGGCGGCCGAGGTGGCGGCGACGGAGCCCAAAATGGAGGAGGAAAGCGGCGCGCCTGGCGTGCCAAGCGGCAACGGAGCTCCGGGCCCGAAAGGGTGAGTATTTCACGGCTCCTTGTCTCAGGCTGGGCGCTTTCGCTGTGGCTGGCGGCGGCTCCGTTAGATCTGTTGGGGCCTCCTCCCGGCGCGGTCTCGGCTGGGCTTTCTTAGGGTCTGCCGAGGGGGGAGGCGGCCCAGGCCGTGAGGGGTGAAGCCCGTTGGCCCTGTGAGCGCCTGTAGGACCGCTCTCTCCCAGGCATCGGGCCTTAGCTCCTTTGGTCTCTCCAGACCGGGTCCGACGCTGAGGCCTCAGGCCCGGCCTCTGCGCGCAGGGATAATGGCGCGCGGGCCGATGAGCCGATGAGCCCCGGAGTCCGCGACCTGCTGGCCTGTCGGGTGACCTTGGTTGGGCGCGTGGCTTCACGGCTCTTCGCCGTCGTCCGGGGCCTCAGTTTCCCGATCCCCAAAGTGGGGGATAGGGGAAGGGAGTGCGCACGCAGGACCTCGCGCGCGGTCGGTCCCGGTAAACGGTAGTTGAGACGGGTAGGTATCGGGAAGGACCTCGAAGACGGCCCCGGATTCCCCCTCCCCCGCCCCGCGCGCGCGGTTCCCCTCCCCCCTCCCGGCCCCGCGGGAAGTGCCTCGGTCGGAACCTCCCCTTGCCCCAAGCCCCGACCAAGAGTTAGTCCCTCAGCTCCTCCCCAGGTGCGCAGTAGGTATTTGTGGAGCCATCGGACCTGCTGTTCAGTGTTCAGCCGGAGAAACAAAGAGGAAAGAAAGAAAAAGGGAAACATTCCGTGTTCTGGAGGAAGATTTTGCATCATTAGGCGGGTTCACTCATTTCCAAACTCAGCCACCCTTTCGAGTCCTATTGGGGTCTCTTTCTCAGGTCCTCGATTTTGAAAGTTTTCTTAAAGCTTTAAAGCATCGTCTTGTGTCCCCGGTGAACCGCACTCATTCTGATTACAATCGCCTGAGAGGTGCGGAAAGACATTTTGCCTTCGCCCGCCAACTGTAGGGGGAGGTGAGGGGAAGGCTTGGGCCTTGATTTCCCACATACATTAAAAAAAAAAATCTGGTGAAATTTACAGTTTCAGCCATTTTCAGGTGGACGATTCCGTGGCATCGAGTGCATTCGCGGTTTTGTGCAACATCACCAGTATCCACGCTGAAAACTTTTTCCTCACCCTAAATAGAAACTGTAACCATTAAACAGTAACTTAACCATTCACCTCCTCTTCTGGATACCTGTGCTATGCGTTCTGTCTCCTATGGATTTGCCTTCCCACGAATTTTTAATGTGTATAATTAGAGTTCATGGGGATTAAAAGTGAATGTAGTTAGTTTGCTAATGAACACTCACTAAATACTAGCTATATATACTCTTCTGAGGTGGGGAATACCGTGGTTACTGGTCCTTGGAAATCGAGAGAAAGGCATCCTAGGAGTATTCCCAACTCTTGTTATTGAAAACTCTGGAAAGGGACATGTTCATATTTAGACTTTTTTTTTTAATAACTTGTTTAAGGAACCCTGGTAGGATTTTTGAGGACCATGTTTGGAGGCCTTTAAGATATACATTTATGTCCTTTATTTCTTTTTTCTTTCAAAGCAGTTATCACAGGATGGAGTGCTGCTAGAATCGTGCTAGGTGAGAAGTTATTAGTTACAGATTATAGCATCTGGGGTACATTTTCCAAATTTCCCATTTTCCACAGTCCATTTCCAAATAGTCATTTTGTGACTGATTTATTTGACAAACAAACATAAAACATGGCCTTCAGAAAGAATCTGAAGGTTTCAGAGATTAAAAAAAAGTCTTTGTTGGAAGAACCTCATTCTGAGACTGTTTAAATAGACAATATTTTAGGCAGTTAGGAACACTTTGATCTACTTTGTAGGGCCATTGGAAAAGTTTATATTTTGGGTGTTTTTGTGTGTGTGTGTTTTGCATTGGGAAGATTTTAAAGCAGAGCTTTTTAGAAAACAGTCCCCCTGCTCATAGGGAAGGGCCAATGGATATTTTTGTGTTAGTGGGTGAAAGGAGTTACCAGGGGTCCGGAGCTTGGAGGGACTCCCCTCCCCCAACCCTAAGTGGCTGGGGGCGACCAGGTGTTTCCCTAGGAGAATGAGGATGAAAGGTGATCATTGGAGAGAAGCAGGTGATCTTTGGAGAGGAGTGTTCAAAGACTAGGATTTTGACATATTTGATATATATTTGTGAAGAACTTCATGTTCCTTTCACTTTATAAAGAACTGAAACTGCTGGAGCACTGGGGGCCAGCTGGTGGGCAGTGAATTCCAGACTAAGGAGTTCAGATTTTTATCTTGAGAGGTTTTTTTTGTGATTTTGTGAAAGTGCTCAGTCGTGTCCGACTCTTAACTGCATACAGTCTATGGAATTCTCTAGGCCAGAATACTGGAGTGGGGAGCCTTACCCTTCTCCAGGGGATCTTCCCAACCCAGGAATCGAACCCAGGTTTCCTGCATTGCAAGTGGATTCTTTAACAGCTGAGCCACTTTTGCGGGCTGGGAAATGAGTGAGACTGGATTCTTCTCACCTCGTCTCCACCAGGAGTGGAGTGTGTGTGCTGTAAGTTGAAAAGGCACTGAGACTGCAAGCTTCATGAGGACCATGGAAAGCACAACCTGTTTTGCAATTCCTTTTCTCTCCCAGCTGTAAGCCGGCTGTTTTTTTTTATATTGATGAGAAATATATTCCGTCTAAGGACAGTCAAGACTCAGAGTTAGAGTGTATTGGGGGTAAAAATGTTCATTTTAGAGGGACACATAGAGTTAGTTTTGTTTTGTTTTGTTTTGTTTTTAATTTAAAAATAGAGGCTACACCATACATTTAAAATCAGTGAGTTAACCTACTCCACTTCCAGATTAACCTGTGGCTGAATCGGAAAGGTGAGAGATGGGCTATTTTAAAAATAAAAATTAGCATTTAGTATAAATTTCTGGGGATGCAGAGTTAGTGTTTACACTATTTTACAGTCAATAAAAGGTTTGGGTTTTTTTTTTAATCGAGAAAATTCAGATTAAAGAAATTGATCGTAAGAATCTGGGGGAGGCCATCTTGACTCTAAGGCTTTTGCTGTTTCCACAGCACCACCCTGGTAACCTCTCAGTAAACAGACATTTGAAGTGGGTTTTTTTTTTTTTTTTTTTTAATTTTAAACCAGATTCTTTGTGCTTTGGGGTGACTTGAGTGTTTGCTGTACTTTAAGAAGTGCTTGTATGGTTGATAATCTTGAGACACATTTGATGGTGAGCTCAGGATTAGAATGGGGCTCTGGTTGTTGAAATGCATGCTGCTAGCTCTTGGCTTTTTTGATCTTATTCAAGGCTACGCTGGGGGAATACTAGTCTGCAGAGATTAGGTTGCTTATTTCATTTAGGATTTCTCAGATAGACTCTCCCATTACCTTGTTTTGCAGTCAGTGAGGTGAAATTTGAATTACTGTTTTGATAGTCTGTGATGAGTACAGTGGGGGCTTCCCTGGTGGCTCAGTGGTAAAGAATCTGCATACAGGAGACAGGAGAATGATCTCTGGGTCAAGAAGATCCCCCAGAGAAGGAAACAGCAACCCACTCCAGTATTCTTGCCTGGGAAATCCCTTGGACAGAGGAGACTGGTGGGCTACAGTCCTTGGGGTCACAAAGAGTCAGATGCTACACCTAGTCAAACACTTGCGCTAAACAGCAAGTACAGTGTTTAGGTTTCCTTAGCCACGGCCCCAGTGGGCTTAAAATCTAATCAGTATGTGCAGTGGTAGAATACAAGGAGTGAATCATTCTACAGAAAGTTTTTGGTACAAAAATACATCATTGTCACAGTGTGCCAGCCTCTCCTTTAAACTTGTGATTGTGGATAGTAACCTCCTTTTGCAGATGAAGGAACTGAGGCCTGGCAAAGAGCCGGTGACATTGGGGTTCAGACTTAGATGACTGTACCTCTTAGTCACCTGTTGTACTACTACCGTCTTAGATAACTGCGCTGAACATTTACCAAGCTGCTTTTTGTTAGGCTGATTGTTGATTCTCACAACACCCCTGTGAGCTGCATGAATACAGGTTATGCTGGTTTTGCTGGTGAAGAACTATAGAGATAAAGAACTGGAGTCACGTGGGTAGTTACGTGGTAGACCTGGAGCTAGAATAGTGCTCTCTACATGTTAAATACATTAGTGGAGTTCAGGATTGAAACAATTTTTGTGAAGAATCATTTTACATAAGGGACAGTTCTAAAGGGAATATGGAGGTTGAGGGGGGGGTCTTTTCCCTCAAGAGATGTAGTGAGGATTTCAAGATATTGGAGTTGCTGTTTCAGACTACACTCCTGATTGAAAAACTCCAGGAGTTATGAGAGCATTATACATGGGAATGCTGTGGAGGCATAAGAGAGAATAGGGATTTGCTGTTTTACATAGTGAATGTAGCAGCTCTTTGTGGATTAGGCACTCAGTATTTTGTTTTTTTAGTTGTGATCTTTATGTAAAGTATAATTCCAGTACAATGGAGCAGTGACATGGTAAGTTATCAATCTTCAAAGAGTACAGTCAGTAAAACAGTTCCAAAACTATTAATCATAATCTTGACTGACTCAGAAGCTTCTTAAGGTATTTTGGGCTTATCTTTATCGATGTATTAGGAATTAAGTTAATAGAATGTCAGGAAAAGTTTTTAACATACTGGGTCTATTTTAAACTTCAGATAGATAATTGGGTGCCAGAATCAACTGGGGTGTTTACTGACCATTGGAAGCAAGATAGCAAGGAGACTATTGGTAAGGCATTTATTTAGTTGTCTTAGGTAACTTCAGTTTCTTTGAGAGATTGCAAATTTGTTAACTTTATGTAGAAGTTACAAGTCGAGTTATGTTGGAGTAAGATTTGGAATTTGAGAAACCAGCAGAAACTTTAAAAAATGTGCAATTGGCACAACAAGCTGCACAGGTTAGAAGCGTGCAATGTGATACCATCACTGAATGAAAATAATAGTTACAACCTGTAAAAGTTTTTGCTGCCCCTTGGTAATCTCTGAGTCCTCCTTTCCCCCACCTCCAGGCAGCTGTTAGTTTGCTCTCCACATCAATATGTATCAGTGGTTCTCATTGGGAGATTTCTTTCCCTTCAGGGGACATTTGAAAGTGTTGTGGGGATTTTTTTTTTCCCTTCATCTTCAGATCTGAGGAATGGGGCTGCTTCTGGCCTCCTTTGGGGGAGAGATCAGGGATCCTGCAGCACATAGGGCAGGCTCAAACAACAAAAGAATTTTCTGGCTTAAAGTGTTCATACTGTTGAGGCTGAGAGAACCTGCTGTAAATTAGTTTGCTGGATTAACATTTTCTCACACAGTTTTACATAATGAAGTCATACTATATATACGCTTCTTCTGTCTGGCTTCTTTGAGTGTAATTATTTTGAGGTTCATCCATGTTGTGTGTAATTCATTACTTATTGTTGAATAGTATTTCAGTGTGTGAATATACTAGTTGATTCTTTCACCTGTTAGTGGGTAGTGGTTTAGTTGCTCAGTTGTGTCCAACTCTTGTGACCCCATGGACTGTACAACCTGCCAGGCTCGTCTGTCCATGGGATTTCCCAGACAAGAATACTGGAGTGGGTAGCAGTTCCCTTTAGGGGATCTTCCCAGCCCAGGGTTTGACCCGGGTCTCCTGCTTCGCAGGCAGACTTTGCTGTCTGGTGAGCCACCAGGGAAGCCTGATGTCTGCTGTTAGGAAGCGGGCATTTAGATTGCCAGTTTGGGGAGACTGGGGTCAATAATGCTGCTGTGAGTGTTCAGGTACAAGGTTTTGCATGGATATATTCATTTTCTTCTGGGTAAGTATCTAGTTGTGGATAACATATGGTAGGTGTGTTTTAACATTTTGAATTTATAATATCCTAAATCTGGGGTATTTAGGATAAAAGTTTTTCATCAGTGTAGCTAAATGATAATCTACCTGTAAAAATGTACATCTGAAAGGTTTTTACAGTTGTGTTGCATATATTTTAGGGCTAGAAGAATATTCCCCTAATTCTGTCTAGAAGATAAATGAGAAAATTGAACATGTTTTTAAAAAATGGGATTTTGTTCAGTTATCATACCATCTGTACTAGAATATGTGTCATGTGGGGTTTTTTGAGGATGGTTCTCTACTATTCTGTAAAGAATAGAGCTGATAGTGATTATTATATTTATGAGAAGGTCAATTTTTTAAGAAACTGCAAGTGATGAGATAGTTCTTACCTGTTTCACTTAGGAGGAAACTTCTCAGAGACAGGAAATGATTAGCTGGAGAAGGATTTGGGTATAGTGGTGCTGTGGGCATACCTTGGGTGTAATCCACATGAGCTGCCTTCTGGATGGTGAGCCTTGTGGTGTGGATTAACCCCAAACCAAATCCCCCTCTTCTGTGGTTAGATTGGGCAGTTTATTCTTAGCAGTAATGCTGCATGGCAGAATTTGCATGGCCTAGACACTTTGTTACCTTTGTCTTGTAATGAGTTGTTTATACATTTTGTAACTTACATAACAGTCTGTTAAAAACACTGGCTGGAACTGTAACTGTGTCATGGACCCTGTGTCAGAATAATGTTTTTTAATGTTGCTGATAGAATATTTGGGCTTCAAAAGAAACCAATTCTGTTACGATGTATTCCTACCCATAGACCCTCTGTAGTTAGGCCCATGAAATGAAAATTGATCTCCATTTTATTAATTGTTAACACTTAACCCTCCTCATCTGCTGAGGGTAAGACACATGGATGCATGCTGTTTGGCAGCCCTGGTGCTGGGCTTTCCTATGGAGTAGACAGGTGGACTGTGTGTGTGGTGTGCAGTCAGCCTAAGGAGAGTCTGTCATGAGCCTGGGTAGACAGAATAAAGAATTCTTAGGAATCCAGGGATTGTGTGACCCTATCCCTTTCTGCCATCTGCCAGCCCTCGTGAAGGAGGTCTGTTGATTGCATGTTGATACTGGTATCGATCAGATCATGGAGGAAGTTGCTTTCCTCAACACTTGGCACACTTGTATTTGGCTATGAGGGACCAGTTTTTTAAAAAATACCTTGGAGACTAAAATAAGTTGCTAACTTTAATTTTTCCTGGTACACTGAAAGTCCTCCAGCTGCCATTCCCCACTGCAGGGAAGACATATCCTAGAGTAAAGATCAACCCTTACTTTTAAAAGATGGTCTTGTAAATCATCAATACCATAGTCTTGGTTTTTTGTTTTCTTTGCTTTTTTGTCGTGGATCACAAAGTCTCTGCTTTAATCTCTAGTTGTGGGAGTCCCTCAGTTCTCACTGGTAGAAAAGCAGAGGGCTTGGGAAGCAGACAGTGCTGGACTTGATGCACAAGAGGACCTCTGTGGCTGCTGACTCCCCGGTAGTTCCTGGTCCGCTCTCACTGATGTCCACCTGTCATCACGGGGGCTCAGGGAGCAGTCTTGCTCAGCCAGCCCAGCCTTGCCCTGGCTGTGCACACACTCTGGCCAGTTCCTGGGCTTTGGCCCGGGCTTCCGGCCTGTCTGGTTCTGTCCTTTGGGAGCCTGCATTTCTTGTGAACCTTTTTTCCTGCTCACACTAAGCCACATTTGTACCTGTAGGGTTTAGAAATGCTACTCTGGGGGAGCACCTCACACACAAAGGTAGAGAGTATTGCAGGAACGTCCCCACCAAAAAAAAAATCCACCCTTCTCTGCCAAAGACGGGCTTGTTTGCCTGCTTTTTACCTACCAGAGTTGCTTGACTTCAGTTTCCCTAGCCTCAAAGTAATGGTGTTGAGTAGAGAAAGGTTTCTTTCCCTTAAAAAAAAAACTTGGAAAAAAAAATCATGGCAAGATGTATGTAAATTCTGCCATCTTAAAATGATTACATGTACAGTTTAATGGCATTAGGTACAGTGTTGTACCTACTCGCTCATCATTTCCAGAACTTTTTTTTTATCATCCCAAACAAACTGTAGCCATTAAACCGTAACTCACCATTCCCACCTATCCCCAGTCCTGGGTAACCTCTTCTTTTTTTCTCTATGCCTGACTTATTTCACTTAGCATAATGTTTTCAAAGTTCATCTCTTTTGCAACATGTATCAGTACTTGGCATTCCTTTTTATTTTTTAATGACTGAGTAATATTCCATTGCCTGGATCTACCACATTTTGTTTTATTCCATTCATCTTTTGGTGTATGCTTGGGTTGTTTTCACCTTTTGCTACTGTGAATAATACTGCCTAGGAGTGGAATTGCTCAGTCCTCTGGTAATTATGTTTTAACTTTTTGAGTAATTGCCAAACTGTTTTGTAGTAACTGCACCATTTTACATCCCCACTGAAAAAAATTTTTCCCCCCACAATGAAAGTTACTTACTTGTAGGGCTGAAGTTTGTTGGGCCTATGTGTACCACCTCTTTTGGGTTCCATGAAATCTTATAAATCTTCCCTTCTGTTTTCCTGTTTCTGTCTTGGAATTAAAGCACCTCAGGTAGGGAGATGGCCTCTCCCCGCCACCCATGTTAGAGCCCCACAGGAGTATGTGAAGGCCTAGGAAAGCACATTTGTCTTGGAAATGGTTTTTTTGATAGATGGGTTTTCAGGAGTGTAGTACTGCAGTTTTTAGCTCTATGGACCACTTTAGTTTGAGTGACTCAAATCAATCAATATTCTTGTGTTATATGTAACTTTGCCTGGGATAATCAGGCAAATTTGCCAGGATAATTTGCCTGGAAAATCAAATATTGTCTTTTGGGTTGTGCTAACTTGTGAATGTTTTTTTTCTCTTTTGAATTCAGTGAAGGAGAACGACCTGCTCAGAATGAGAAGAGGAAGGAGAAAAACATAAAAAGAGGAGGCAATCGCTTTGAGCCATATGCCAATCCAACTAAAAGATACAGAGCCTTCATTACAAACATACCTTTTGATGTGAAATGGCAGTCACTTAAAGACCTGGTTAAAGAAAAAGGTAATGGTACTGGTGGTTGAGTAGGGTCAGAAGGTTGGTGTGTCATCTTCTCTGTGGCTAATTCCTTGGTTATTTTTTGTCAGTGGAAGCTGTTCTGAGTAGAGCATGTGTTCTCTTCCAGGCTTGAGAGTTAAGCCCCCTCCCATCCACCCTACCTTTTTTCTTTCTTTCTTTTTTTTTTTTTTGTGGTCATGCACTTGTGTGTTAAATGGGGGCATTTGTATGATCCCTTGGCCTACGAATGATTTCACTGGCTTAGTATGGTTAACAGGGCTTCAATTAAGCTTGAGGGGAGCCTCTTTGTTAAGGAATTAAGGAAAATTTTTGAATTCTTCCTATTTGGGAGAAATTTTTTTCTTTTCCCTTTTTGTTTTAAAATTCTGGCGGGAAGGTAGTAGTTTGTCTAAATTTTGCGGCTGTCTTCCTGGGATCAAAATTTGGTGGCTGGAATGCGTGCTGCTCAGATTCTAAATTATAAAACCACACCCAGGGGAGGAAAACACAGACTCGATTGGCAGTTGGGTAGCTCAGAATAAAGCATCCGCTGTGTAATTCGGTGCCTTCAGGCACCCGCCAGTCCCAACCCTGGTGTCCAGAGTCTGGGTGAGGGCGGAGGAAGCTCCTGAAGCTCTGCTGCCACCAGGAGGCCCTCAGTGGTTGGTTGCCCCGTGGTCCTCTGCTTCTGCCTCCTGTGCACACCACGTGTGTCCTCCTCCTCGTTACACTCTTGTTTGGCTGCTTTTGTCTTCTTTTCCTGATTCTGGGCCCTGCTGGTGGCACACAGGGCTAAAGAGATTGCTCAGCCCTGGTTTAGATGAAACTTGATAGAGAACCATTTGTCTAAAGGCCTGGAGGTCTCCCCTCACCCTTACCCACATGAGAAACCTGGAATCAAATAATTCTTAAACTGGAGTCTTTTTGAAGGGCTGAAAGGTACTGGTTTTTCTGGAGCATTCATAATGTAAAGAGATTTGAGCTTGATTTGTCAAATGATTAACATTTCAGTGACAGACAGATGCCACTTGGATAGGCCATTTTGGTATGTGTACTGGTGCTCCCAGCATTGGGTTTTGAAATTATGAATGGCCCACTGCCATCATGGTCCCATCATTTAATTCAGCCACGACATGCCAGAAGCATTAGGCACCGTGAACCTCTTGTACAGTCATGTAGGCTGCTCCCATGTAGTATTTCTCCAGGTAACATGGATGGAAAAACGTTCTGGTGTGAGGTTTGTTTTCCTGCCTTGATCAGCCAAATCATTCCTGCCAGTGCTCCTAGGGCACGAGTGAAGTTTCTTCTTTTTGTCTGAAGAGCGTGTCACGAGGCATCCCAGATGCAGTGTTCTTGGTTTTTGGGACTGCTGCTTCAATAAAGCTTAGAATTTCTGTACAGCACAGTTGGGTCTCATTCGAATTAGTTTTTGGAATAACCTCCAAATTTGTGTTCTCGCGATTTGGTTGAACCGCTGAATGGATACTTCCATTGATAATAAGGTATAGTAGTTCCAAGAACCAGGAATGTGGCTTTGAAAATGCAATTGTTAGAACTTTGTAAGAGATTGCAGGCCAAATTATTTTTCACTTTTAGGAGTGTGTGAACCAGTTTTGGGACATGATGGATAAAGTAGGTGACATTTTTACTGCTTTACCATTCAGTAATTCAGTTTTGGGAGCCTTAAAGCTGGTAGCAGCAGCAGCAGCCATGGCGTTTCTGGATGTAGAAGCAGTTCACCTCAACTTCCTATTTTGCACTGTATTAAGTGTGGAGCCAGCCTGGTGGTTTATTCGGATACTTCCAAACTGGTTCTCATATTCCGCTGGCATACTGCTATGAATGCCCTGGCTCAGCCCTTTCAGTGTATTTTTGGTGGTGTAATTTAGAATTACAGGTGTGCAGTAAATCAGTTATTTTTAATAAACATTAAAATGTTCTTGTTTAGTGCTCCCCTGTACAGGTTAAATTAATTGCCTTTCTGTTTAATTAAGTTTTAGCAGTATTGGATTGTGGATAAAGGGATTCATAAGAGAAAGGTAATCTTTTTATGGTAAATCTTATATTCAGTATGTGAAGTCAAAAGAAACTTACTATTTATGTAAGTACAAATGTTCTTATTTTCGTTTTGAGGTTTTTAAAACTATTTTAATTCATGTCTTGGTATACCAAAAATATGTTTCAATGATTATTTGAAATCTGAAATATTTTCTTAAAATCTGTCACAATGTTTTAAGGTTTTAGAAGACTTGTTATTGCACAGGGGAGAAAAAGGTTGGGGATAGAGGCTCTTACAGTCTAAACGTATTATTCTCAGGACAGTCTCTGAAGTGGGCAAACCACAATAGTGGGCTCTTGTGATCCAACCACTCTATCAGTCTGTATTTTAAGGTCTGTTCCTGATGAAATCAGGAAACTAGTTGGATGGCTAGAATTAGTTGTCCTTGGCTTAGAAATGTGAAAAATGCTCTGTCATTGCAGCACTACCTATAATAGCTGCATCTCAGAACTCAGGTAGTAGCTTTGAGATGGCAAGACAGGAGCTTTTTTCTAAGGATGATCACGCATCATGTACCCCTCCCTAATTCCTGCTCCTCGGACACCAGGTATATCTTCTCTGTTAGCTTTAAACAGCGCCTGTTAATAATGCATGTCTTACGTGAACAGGCCACTGGTGCCTTTTCCCCTGGATGGGATCACAGAGCTTGTTTGGTGGCAGTTTCGTGCAGTCAGCATTGCTGGTTTTAAAGAGAAGAGGTATTGAGAGCTTTGTTTTGTTCTGTGCCAGGCTGCTTCCGCTGCCCCCTCTCCCATCATATACCATTCAGGGAGGTGGATTCAACAGCCCACAGAACTGAACTCACACTTTCCTTGAGCTTCCCTGTTCCTGCTCTGCATGTCCCGAAGGCGCAGAGGAGAGGTTTTTTGGTTGGCTCGAGAAGATCTACATTGTGTTTAAGGAGCAGAACTTTATTTTCAATTTAAGTAAAAGTCACTCCCCAGCCTGTTTAGCTCCTTCATGTTTTCCTTTGTCCCTGTGATCATGCTTATTTTTAATGGAGATATTATGTGGAACAGATGACTTCGTGAACACTGAAGAGTGGATTGAAACAAAAACTGAGAGCCAGTGTAAGAGGAAATTTGAATTGGAGACTGCCAGATGAGGTTCGAAAGTGACTGAACAGTCTCACAACTGCCTGGTTTTCATCACTTGACAAATGTTGGTAGACATGAACATCTCAAGAGTGTTTGACCGTAAGGTCTGGGTGAAAAATTAAGACTTCTGTGAGCAAAGGGTGATTGATCGATCTTGGGAATTGTAAACTTGAAGAGTGTTGTGCACCGTCTTAGAGAAGTCCTGTGTGCCTGAGGAAAGCTCATGGTTGAGCCTGGAGGTGGGGCGGCTGCACCCTGGCGGGACTGAGCCGGAGCACAGTGTGAGGAGGACCGAAGGCCAGCGGTGCAGCTTACTCCCAGTCAATCTCCAGGGTAGCAGCAGTCAGTTTAACTTGTTTAAGCAAGGATTTCTTAAGCACTTAATCCTTCTGTTTTTATTGAATGCGTCACTTTTAAGTAAATTTCAAATTCCAGCTGACAGAAAACTTAGGCCCAGAGGGCAAGTATAGTCCAGTAGTAAGTCTCTGTTGGCTCTCAGTGATAATCTACATTGTGAGTCTACAGAGCAGAACTTTATTTTCAATTTAAGTAACAATCCCTACCAAGCCTCTTTGGCTCCTTTATGATTTCCTCTGTTGGATATTCCGCCTGCGTTTTGGAAAGGTCTGTTGCTGCTGCAGCATTCATATCTGTGGGTACTTGGATCGAACCTTAACAGTGCTGCCTGCCTGTCTTATTTGTTGGGTTTTGGTCAAGTTAGAGAGGCAGTGTTCTGCTGTATGGAATTAGCAGCAAGAATGTGCTTAATAATTTTTTCTAACTTGTCCATGAATTGAGTATTCATTGTATCGAATAATTTTTTTTGCCATGTTTCAAGTTAGCTGTATATCAAAGAAACACGCTTTCCAAGTTAAAATATGCATTTTTTCCATGCACCCCTCCATTAGAGTTGCTCCCTGAGCATTGGCTGAGTGACAGTGTTTGATAACATGCTTTTGAGCTCCTCCCCCAGCCGCTTTAGGCCTTTCGCACAGAAGTTCTCTTCAGTGAAGCTGTAGCCCCTGTACTTGGATACAGAGATGTTCAGGAGTTTTAGAGCGGAGTTGCTCCAAGGGACTACCTAAATTCTTTGGGAGTTGCTAATTTTCTTATCCTCATGATGTGTTTTATTCTTGAGGTAATATTTTTAATAATCCACCTAAATGTTGGTTAACAATGAATTCTTGGAGCATTTTAAAATAAAGGTAGGTAATAACATTTGGCATTCAATTTTTCAAAGACTTCGTTTTTTCATTCAGAAACTTTGATGTTTAAAGTTTGTTTTAGCAGCCTGCTCTTGGGATTCCATGGGTTCCATCCATGATCAGGAGCAAGAGGAGCAGCAGTCTTTTCTGTTAATACCTGCAGGTTCTCTGTCTACGAGACTTGAAACTGCTAGTTTGTTAACTCTGCCTCACGGCCTGACTTCTCTGCTTGGGTTGATTGGTTGTTTTACACTTCGTCTCACTGAGTGTGGCCAGACTGTGAAGAGCTGACACGTTTTGCCGGCAGAGTGTTGATAGTTGCACTGACTACTTAGCAGGTCTTTGCTTTAATCATGTCAAACTAAAGGAGAGGGGACCTTCTTTAAGGTTTTGTTACCATCTTCCTGTAGAGAAGTATGAATTGGCAACTGTTGCGGATTCTGTAACAGTGGTTTGCTTATGCCTCGAAATTGATGTGGTCTCTCAGGGTAGAGATCAGAAAATTACGAATTTATGAGGAGCATGGTTATTATTGACGATACTCGGAAACAGCACTACTCATGGTAGAACTGCAAGACTTGCCTAACCTATAGCTAAACTGAGGATGGAGGTCTTTTAAATATAATTTTTAATAAGCAACTATACCTTTTGGGGAAGAGAGAACCCTTTAAGCAGAGTTATTGGTAGAGAGGATTGAAGTTGGATTTGTGCTGTCTCTAGAATGTTAAGTAGACAAAGTCCTAATTTCTAAACCTGGCTTTTGGTTAAAATGTTTATGATCATGGAAAAAGGTTTGGTTTAGACTTGCTTGGTTTCTGGGTTCCAGTGACAACTTTTTGATAAATCAGTGTCTTTATAGGCACAAACTAGAAACTTCTAAAAATGCAACAATATTTGAATTCTGACAACTTGGTTACAGTCAGAGTTAGATACTGTGATTTTTAAATTTATTAGGTTATTAGGTAGTAGTCTCAGCTCTAGGAGGTTAACTTGAGATGGGGGGTCTCTTCACTGTCTTGATACAACTTGGCATTTTCATCAATGTGGAGTCAAGGGCTGTTGGTCCTCAAATGGCTGCTGCTGTTGAAATAAATGGCTTTTAACATGGCCTCAAGAATGACCACAGCATTTTTGGACTTGCTTTACTTTTGTAAGGATGACAGAAAGCCAGTTTGTATGACTATTCCTTGGCTGTGATCATTTTTCAGTTGTGCATACTACAAAAGTTAAACTAAACTAGTTCCTCCTAATTTTTTCTCTAGGAATAATCCTAATTTCTTTCCTTTGCACCGATTTTCCTTCCTGTTTTGTGCAAAGTGCTGGTGTAGTCTGTAATATTTCAGGAGAGGACAAGGGAGGTGAGGCTATAGATTTAAACTTTGAATACTTGACCTTCTTCCTGTCCACTGCCATGCAAATATATTACTAATAAGTATGCTCTTCAAATTAAAAAAAAAATTAATCTTACTTTGCACTTCAGTCTTTTTGTGGTATATTAATTTTAAAATCCTTATAATTTTAATATTCTTTGAACAAAGGAATAGGCTAGGCAAGACTTGGGGCCATTAAGAGGTTTATTTTTGTACTGGTAAACCAAATTGTACTGCTAAACCAAATTGAAAACTGAATGAGAGGAGGCTTTATCATTATAAAGAATAACCCTGAAAATGAAAAAAACATTTCTTAGAACAAAAACCCTTTTCTTGACTTCGGAGAGTCTGCTTAGCTGTTGTTTCCTCCAAGTTAACACTAAAATTTCTGGGCTTTTTTGCTGTGTTTGTGCCATCTTCAAGTTCAGCAGCCATTTTGGTGGTTGTCTTGGTGGGTTCTAACATCTGGTTGTGGTGGTCATGAATTGGCAATCCAAACCTGGAGGAAAATCTGTGGGTTCTTTAGAAATGTTTGTTTTTTCCCCTTTGTGTCGACTAGCCTCCTGAGTGAGTCTATGTACCTCTTGAGGTGCCAGCTGAGCGCTAAGTTTGCATTTATCTGTGCGCTGTAGTGAGAAGGTTGAGAGAGCAGTAAAAATAAAGCCTGGCTTAATTCATTGAAAAGAATCCAGATACTGCTCTGATTTTGTGATGGATAGTTACATCCTGCTTGCGATAGTTGTGAAGCCTAGTGCTGTGTGCAGAAATCAGCCACAGAATTTGTGGGGCCCAGTGCAACATGAAAGCACCAGGCCCCTTATTTAAAAATGACTGAGCATTTCAAGATAGCAGAGTGTTAACCAAGTGCATGGCCCTCAGCAGAGCCGATGCGCTTGGACAGGTTGCACACCCGTGTAGCCATCCATGCCGTGTGTGCGCCTTTTGAGCATATTCATGTACACATCTTTGTAGTGAACAGTTGAGCTCAGTTCAGTGGCATTGCATTTAGTGTGCTGTTTACCTGCTTTCAGCAGTCAGTGTATGTGTAAAACTTCCTCTCTTCCCCCCAAAAGTGAATCTTGCAGACTTCTTTCCTGTAGATTTGGATTGCCTCTAGTCATGAATGAGCATTTCAGACAGGGAAATAGCTTGTTTGAGGTGGGAGGAAAATCAAGGACATATTGTTAACAAGTTTCACCTACTTTTACTGCACACCTGTAATGCCTAGTGTGGCGGTTTAGAGAACATGGAGTGTTTCTGGGCTTTCTTATAAGGCAGAGGCTCCATACAAGGTTGCTGATGATTGTTCTAAATTCCCATTGTTTTCTTGGCTTTTCTCCCTTGGTTTATGTGTCGTCTGGAAACTGATTTGTAGTTGGTGAGGTAACATACGTGGAGCTCTTAATGGACGCTGAAGGAAAGTCAAGGGTAAGTGTCTGAGAGAATTTCTTCTGTGGATTTACTACATGAAAAATGTAACTGTATGGTGGCGTGGAATCGAATGAAATCAGGAAGGCAGTGAGTGCTCATGTTACAGTAG
Source organism: Odocoileus virginianus (assembly GCF_023699985.2). Taxonomy (NCBI): domain Eukaryota; kingdom Metazoa; phylum Chordata; class Mammalia; order Artiodactyla; family Cervidae; genus Odocoileus; species Odocoileus virginianus. The sequence goes on from NC_069676.1 coordinate 15,013,847, forward strand.
CTATGTTTGGTTTGCCAAACATCCGAGTGGGGTGGGAGGGGATTTGCCAACTGAAGTCCCGCTTTTCCAAATGGCTGGCCAATGAGCTTCTTGGTATTCTGTTTGGATGCCCAATTTGGATAACTGGGGACCAAGAGCAGCATTGTCTCTTTGTTAACAGAGGAATTGGCTGTGTGTGAATTATGCATGGAATTTTAGCGGTGGTATATTAATGTAAAACGTGTGTTCTTGTCTAGAAAATGTTACTTTTGGTTGTTTGCTGAATTTGAAAGTTGTGTGAACCAAAGATTCTGAAAAGTTGCCTTTGTGCCAGTAAATTGTAAAACAAACACTAAAACGTGAACGTTTAAAATTGGCCTTGTTTAAAGAGAAAATTAACTATTTTCTGTCGTGCAATAGAATGGCTTAGAATAATCAAAAGGATGAGCTTAATTTATGGAAGGGATGGATTTAAGGAGGAGTATGACAAGGAATTGATTGAGTACTGAGGGAAGCAGATCTAAAGTTTGTGTGATTTCTTGGAGAACCTGAATTTAGGTCTGCTCATTATAACTTCAGCAGCACTAGTGCAAAAGCTGGTAATGTGAAGAGGAGATGCTAGGAGTGGAGCTCTTAATAAGGAAGGCCAGGCAAGACACTCTGTCAGCTTCCCCTTAGAAGGGTTAATTTAAAAACTGTTAACAGAAATCGTATTTTTAATTTATAACTGTCACTGAAATTTACTTTTTTTTTTTCTTTTTTCCCCCCTTGCTCTTCTGGCTGGTCTGTGGCTTCTTCCAAAGGGATGTGCGTAAGTATTGTCTCATTACTTATTGGCAATTGAACCTTCTCAGTTGTAGGACTGGTTTCACTCATTTCCTTTTGACTCTTCATAGTGTTGTTGAATTCAAGATGGAAGAGAGCATGAAAAAAGCTGCTGAAGTTCTAAACAAGCATAGTCTGAGTGGAAGACCACTGAAAGTCAAAGAAGTAAGCTCATGAAACACTGTGGATACCGTCTGTAGTTGTCGAGTTGTCCCTGTTTGGAGATAGGAAAAGACAGACATAGTCCTTGGTGACATTTTACGGAGCAGAACATCCTGTTGTTGTTAAAGAGGAGGGTCAGTCGCAGGCTTCAGCAGTCTTTTGCATAAGAACTTTGGGATAGTGGCTGAACACGTCTTGAGCCACTGCCTGCTGCCTTCCTGACACCTGTGGTTTTTCTTAGGCCAGACTGCCTTGGTTTGGTCACTCAGACTGAGCCCATGGTTTTCTACTGTGTGTGTGTGTTTTTTTTAAGGTATTCTACATCTGCAGTTTTACTCAGTCTGAATCCTCATCTTTTTTTTGTTAAATGAGTTTGAGTTCTTTTTTGTAGCTAATCCAAATCAGGTGTCTTCTGTCCCTGAACAGAAGTGGGAGGTTTTTTGTTAATTCAATCCTTCCTTGACTTACTTTTACCTCCTACTCTTGAAGGAAGGTCAGTGAGTGCACCGAGCCCAGAGAGGAAGCGTGGTAGGACCTAAGTGCTCTCTCATGTGAAGGTGGCACACAGAGGGGCAGAATTCAAGAATAAACACCAGAAAGTCATGAACCTTTCCACACATGACACACGGGTCAGATGCCTGAATTCTTGAAGGATGAAGTAACCTTGGTGATTTAGAGCTGTGTTTTCAAACTTTTGGGAAATCACCGATGGGGTTTGCACAAATTATGAAACCCCATTGGATTAGTGAGAATTCAACTATACCAAGCCCATGAAGATCTTATTTCAGCCTGGAAGTTCTAACTAATCATTTCATCCACTGCTTTACCTTTTGTTTTTTTTTCTTAGTTCAAATTGAGAGCTAAATTTTATACCCTTCCTTTCTTCCTCATTCTTTTGGCTGGAATTGTTCCTGGCCTGGCAGTTTGGTTTTAGTTCATTTGGATTTCTTGTTACAGATTTTGAGAAATGGTTTCTAAACAGCCTCTCAATCTCTGAAATTTTAGGACCATCACTTAACTGTGGGAGCATGGTTTTCACTGTCACTGGGTCAGTTAAATGTAACCCTTTTGTACTTGTTTTAGGATCCTGATGGTGAACATGCCAGGAGAGCAATGCAAAAGGTGATGGCTACGACCGGTGGGATGGGTATGGGACCAGGTGGCCCAGGAATGATTAATATCCCACCCAGTATCCTAAATAATCCTAACATCCCAAATGAGATTATCCATGCATTACAGGCTGGAAGACTTGGAAGCACAGTATTTGTAGCAAATGTAAGTAAATGGACACATTGTTTCATAAAGTTTGACTTACTGCTTTAGATGGTCTTGTCAGTGAGTTAAAATGGTAGCTCTGACAATTGAGGGGGGAGAAAAAGCTAAAGGAGGGTTATGGGCTTTGTCCCCTAATGACCACAGTAGTGGTAAAGTCACACAGGCTTGACCCATGGTCCTGTTGGGGCATGTTTACTGAGTTTTGCTGGTATTTGTCAGAGTATGTTTGGGGTGAAGTATATGAACAGAGGTTGTATATTGATGTTCCTTTCTTGTTATGTCTGGGTGTATGGTAATAAACCTTTGTCATTTGCAAAGGGAATTTTTTTTTTTTTTTTTTTAGAATAAAAGTGAATTGGGGAGGATGATAGTAACCCTAAATGGGGAGCAAAGTTTTTTAGTAGTCACAAAATAAACATTAAATTTGAAAGGAATGAGGTGACTTAAGTTGTTACTTCAGAGAAAAGAGACAGTAAATAGTAGTTAAGGCTTATGGCATTATTTTTGTAACATTTTCTGATGCTTGTTTTCTACCCAGAGCATGTCACAGTCATGTAGTAAGATGTTTACAGTGAGATTTCCCTCTCTCCTCTCCATTAGCTGGATTATAAAGTTGGCTGGAAGAAACTGAAGGAAGTTTTTAGTATGGCTGGTGTGGTGGTCCGAGCAGACATTCTTGAGGATAAAGACGGAAAAAGTCGCGGAATAGGCACTGTTACTTTTGAACAGTCCATTGAAGCTGTGCAAGCTATATGTATCCTTTTTTTTGGAATTCAACTTAGTGAATTTAGTTTGGCTTAAATGTTGTATTAGTAATGCAGGTTTGTGTGGAGAAGTGGTAATTTTGTGTATTAACATTTTCTGTGTTACTAGAGGATCCTCAGGTGGCCTTAGGGGTAAAGAATCACCTGCCAATGCAGGAGATGCAAGAGATATGGGTATGAATCTTGGGTCAGGAAGACCCCCTGGAGGAGGCAATAGCAAGCCACTCCAGTATTGCCTGGAAAACCCCATGGACAGGGGAGCCTAAAGGGCTACAGTCCTTGGTGTTGCAGAGACGTAAGTGAACGTGTATGCACACGTGACTAGAGAGAATACATTACTGTGGATATTAACTATGGGAGTCCAATATTGTGTAGATAGAAGAGATGGTTTGAAAATGGGCACATGTCAATGGGTGGTCTTCTCCAGGGTTTTCTTTTTAGAGGGTCTAATTTGAAGGGAGAGGTAAATCCTTACAGGGCCTGTCTTCTCCAGTGGATTGACATTCTGGAAGAAGCATCTCTCTGACCCTAGGCTGCTCACTCTAGAGTGACCACAGAATACCACACATGAACACTGATCTTAAACTCCGGTAAGATTGTCACTGAGTATATTACCCAGAAAACACGGTACTTCAAAACATGCTAGAACACCAGGCCTATTGGACACACTGGGAAAACTGATGTCAGTGCTTTTCTCTCTTTTTTTTTTTTTTTTTTTTTTTGCGGGGCGGCAGTGGGGGGAGGGGGAGTTCATGTAGCACATGGAATCTTAGTTCGCTAAGCAGGGATCGAATCTGCTTCCTTTCATTGGAAGCATGAAGTTGAACCATTGGACTGTGAAGGGAGTCCCTGATGTGAGTGCATTTTAAGAGGAGAATGGTTTAGTGAGAAGTATAAGGTTTTATGAGTGAAGATCCACACCTAAGGAGTAAGCAGAGGTCTCCTTTTATCCCCCTTGAGCCTTGTTTATTGCTGCTTTTATGCTTACTGTAGGAACAAATACTTGAAAGTAAAAGCAGGAATCAAAAATTACTCATAAATTTACTACCTAGAGGGACTGGTGGCAGCAGTTGGAGTATTTTTCTCTTGGGTATTTCTCTCCTGCTATGCATGTTTTTAGAATTGCAAGAAATAGCCTTAATTGTAATATCAGCTATGTTTAATGGCCAGCTGCTGTTTGACAGACCAATGCACGTGAAAATGGTAAGTTAATAGGATCTTTTATTTATTTATTGGTTGTGCTGGATCTTTGTTGCTGCACTCTGACTTTCTCTAGTTGCTGGGAGTGAGGGCTACTCTAGTTGTGGTGCACAGGCCTTCTCATTGCAGTGGCTTCTCTTACTGTGTAGCACAGGCTCTCGGGCACATGGACTTCAGTAGTTGTGGTTCATGGGCTGAGTTGCTCTGTGGCGTGTGGAATCTTCCTGGACGAGGGATTGAATCTGTGTCCCCTGCATTGGCAGGTGGATTCTTAACTACTGGACCACCAGGGAATTCCAAGCATCTTTTTCTCTTAAATATACTCAAGGTTAGCAAAAACATGGGATTATTAAGAGTGTACATGCACATAGCCATTGTGCTCTATTTATGGATCATTCTGAGTCAAAGTGTGCAGTATGTTGAGCAAATTTATGACAGAAATAACAACTTTTTGCTCATGCAGCTCTTCAGATATTTTTTCCTTTGCATGATCAGGAGTCACTGGAGTATCCTGCTTGAGCAAGTAGTTGTTGGTTTCAGAGAATGGTTATATACATAAGTTTCCAATTTTCAGAGTATTGAAGTATGTTTGGTTAGCATCCTGTCGTAAACATAATGAAGTCTGATTCAGAAAGCCTTTAAAGTTCTTTTGGAGCATTTTAGTATAAACCTTAGCCCAGCTGTGGCTGTGCCAAAGATAACAATATTAATGATTAATACAGGCATGACTGGAACGTGCCGAGGTTCATCTAGTTAGGACTGAAGATCAGGAAGAAAATAGAAGAAACTATTAAGGATTTATTTCGTTCCTTTAAGCGTTCACTTTAGCTTTTTGAATAGATAATTGCTTCACGTGATTTGCCTGATAGCTCAGTTGGTAAAGAATCCACCTGCAATGCAGGAGACCCTGGTTTGATTCCTGGGTCAGGAAGATCCCCTGGAGAGGGGATAGGCTACCCACTCGGGGCTTCCCTGTGGCTCAGCTGGTAAAGAATCTGCCTGCAATGCAGGAGACCTCGGTTTGTTCCCTGGCTTGGGAAGATCCCCTGGAGGAGGGAAAGGCTACCCACTCCAGTATTCTGGCCTAGAGAATTCCATGGGCAGTTCATGGGGTCACCAAGAGTCAAACACGACTAAGCAACTTTCATATGATTGAAAAGTCAGAACACATGAAAAGTTGAGTGTGAGAGTCTTTCTCTTACTTTGTGTCCAGGTCCCATTCTTCCCCCACAGTGATGTGAACGTTTTTTATCTTTCCCCCTTAACACGAAGGTCACAACTCTCCCATATTATTTTTTTTTCCCGTATTGTTTTATTTATACTTGGCATGTTCTTCCGTGGCATGGGTGTATCTTCATGTCTCTGATCCGTCCTCTGTTGATAGGAATTGTTTTCAGCTTTTGCTGTTGCTGGAAGTGCTGCAGGGAATACTGAGATTTATTCACTCTCTCTTTCAGGATGAGAGGGCCTTACCAAAGGGAGATTTTTTCCCTCCTGAGCGTCCACAACAACTTCCCCGTAAGTGTCTCAATTACTATGGCTACGATTTTGAATTTGATATATTCTAACCAAAAAATTACCTTTGAACTTGGGCTGTCAGTCTGCAGTTATCTAGCCTGTTCTTGAACAAGACATTCAAAAAGATTATTTTCCTTATAAATTTTTTCGGGGTGAAAAAATGAGCAGAGAGAGAATGTAGGAAGGGTTGTTAGGATTACATTGCGGTGGGGCAGGCTGCCCAGGACACAGACGGTGTAGCTGGGAAGATAGAAACTGCAAAAAAAAAAAAAAAAATGAAAGCCAGCTTGCGCTTGGGTTCACAAGAGATTGGTTATTACCATATGGCCCAGCAGTCCCATTCTTAGGTATACACTACAAAAGAGCTGAAATCTTATACCCACACAGAAACCTGTACATAGATGTTCATGACTGCATGGTTTCAGCTGATGAATGGGTAAATAAAACATGGTAAATCTATACAGTGGACTATTAGTCAGCCATAAAAAAGAAATGAAGTACTGGTAATGTGCTACAGTATGGATGAACTTTGATTCTGTCAATTGGAAATGTCTCAAATAGGTGAGTTCATAGACAGGTGTATTGTTATGATTGCCAGGGCCTGGAGAAAGGGTGAAGTTTATGGTGTGTGAAGTATAACAGAATTTTTATATAGGGTTATTTGTGACATCCAGGTGAAAGTCCATCCTGGAGCAGGGAAGGCATAGGTGGGAAGAGCGGGTAATAGTGAAGTCATCCCAGGCAGGCCCACAGAAGGGCAGGGAGCCTGAGCACAGCCGGCAGTGGAGGGGAGGGACTGTGGTAGCATGGGGGGCTGTGTGTCAGCAGTACAGGCAGGACGACCTGTGGGAGGCAGACTGGGGGTTGGGAGAGGGCAAGACCAGCTGGTGTCTGTGAGACAGGACTTTTCCTCACGTGAGGCTATGGGGTGGAGGTGTTCGGAGGGCCAGCCAGGGCAGCCTCCTGTATGGAGCAGTGGCTCATGCCTAATGCTTAGCCTTCAGAGTTGAATTGAGTGGGAGCCTAGACTAGCATACTAATTCTTGTTTGCAGTTTAGGATTATAGAAGCATAGTAGAGACAGATTTTTGAGGGGAAGTCCATGGTTTCACGAATATAAGATGGGTTATCTGTTGAAAGGTAGCATTATTTTGAGATGGACCCGTGTCCTTGTCATCATCTGCGGTCTCCTGCGGTGATTACCAGGAACAGGGTGCTGGCTCTTGTTGACTCTGTGCCTGGAGGAGGGGGTGAGGGCTGCTTGGCAGCCAGACTGGCATCCTGGGCTCAAGGGAGCCCATTATCTCTGGCTTTTGGTTTCCCCAGAAAATCTTAGGGTTGACTTCAGTGCTTTGGGGAGTAAGTAACCTTGGTGAGCTGTTGCTGCTGTTTTATGTGCAGTTTCAGAACAGGGATGTTAATCAAATTAAAACTGGAGAACTGGTGTCAGGTGTTTTTTTTAAGTGAACTTTGTTCCCATTTAAAAAAATCTCACCTGGTCTTAGCCTCCAAGCCATGATCACCCAGAGCATTGCAAGTATCGTACACTCTCAGGCCTTGTTGGCTGTTTTGAGATCAGCCTGTATTCTGTGGGTAGGGTACGATCCTTAGCTTAGGAAGCTTTCTGGGTAGTAGATTTGTTCCTTGGATACACTAGCTTCATTACCCAAAGCACCTGCAGCAGAGTCAGAGAATAGCCTAAGGCCAGTGTGTTAATTGGCTGCTTTTAACATTGTTTTTCCGGAGAAAAGTCACCAGGTTGAGAGATGAGGGTTGGGCATATTTGTGCTGTTTGCCGTCTGAGGTCTCCAGTTGCCTTTTCTGATTAAACATTTCTCATTTCACTATTCAGGGAAACAAGTAGGTGCTCACAACTTGTCACTCTGTGGGTTGTTCACAGTTCTTTGCTGTAGTTTTCACGTGAACTGATTTTTAGCTGCGCTCATTTTATATAGATCACACATTCTAGTCCCTGATGTTTTATGAGAGCTTATGCCTTTAAAGGGAGAGCTCCCAAATACACCAATGTTGCATCATGGATTAGGCTCTGGATTTGGTGATACAGATGGGTGGTGGGGCGAGTGTGACAGCTACTACGCAGTAAACAAAGGCTCTTTTTAAATTTGAGGGTCAGGGCTTCCTAAGGAAGTAGAATCAATACTCTGACTTTCTCATTTCCTTTCAGATGGACTTGGTGGTATTGGCATGGGGTTAGGACCAGGAGGGCAGCCTATTGATGCCAACCATTTGAATAAAGGCATTGGAATGGGCAACCTGGGACCTGCAGGTAAGAAGTACAGTGTGCCTCTTGACTGGGGATTTCTGGGAAAGTTAAAGTTATTAAGTTAATTTTTGGGATAATTGGACATTGATTGAGTAGTTCAAGTGGAATGAGGCTCATATTGGGATAAAATTAATTCCTTCCTTATTTGATTCATTTAAATTGGGCTTCTCTGGTGACTCAGATGGTAAAGAATCCACCTGCAATGCAGGAGACATGGGTTCAATCCTTGGGTCGGGAAGATCCCTGGAGAAGGAAATGGCAACCCACTCCAGTATTCTTGCCTAAAGAATTCCGTGGACAGAGGAGCCTGGAGGGTCATAAGGAGTCAGACATGACTGAGTGACTAACGTTTTGATTAAGGCAGTATTTTGGGTTTTTACCAAGTGAATACTTCTTTCTAAAGCTATTATGCTTTGCATTTTATCCTCACAAGTCCTTCTGAGCTGAGATACTCAGTTGAGCCTTTGGTAAAGAGGAGGCAAGCCAGAGAGATGGTCTTGCTCAAGGTCACACTATCAGTTAGTGACAGAAATTCCTGATCTTGGGACCACCTCACTGCCACTGTCTATCTCCCAGACGCCTGTGGGCTGTCACCTGGTGTTTACAGGGCTTCTCGAGGCAGGGCCATTGGCGGATGCAGAAAGACATGGAGGGCCTCGTCACATGATTACATAGCTCTCCTAGGCCTGTCTAAGAAGAAAAGCAGTAGCTAACGAATAAAAGCTTTGACATGTAGAATGAACTTTGAACTTCACTTTTCGGTGTTTTTGTGCAATGAGGCATTCATATATCATTTAAATATATTGCATTTTTATGGCCTCAGACTTATGTCTTGCTTGCAGTAGTTTGAATTGCAAGATGGATGCCCTCAACCCTACTATCGACAGTTCTGCTTTTCCTTTGTCTCCCTCCTAGATTAAGCTCTGGGGCGGATGAAAGTGTGGCTCTACCGATCTGAACACCACATCCCCTGACCTGACACCTCAGAGGAAAGTCTGGGGTTGAGGAGAGGGAAGCCTCAGTGTTTTTAGGAACTGCTCTTTATTTAGAAAATTTTACCTTTAAAGGAGATTTTTAAATCTACTTTTATTCCCTGAAGTAAGCTTCTAAAAAGAGTGCCTTAAATATAAAATAAAATAAAAAATAAAAAGAGTGCCTTAGTCTCTTCCTAATACTTAACATTTCATGTCTAATTTGGTCATTTAATGAACACTATTTGGTCATTTGTGAACACTATCAAATTTTGAGTCACATGATGATTATTTAGTTAAAGGCATAAGTTGCTTTTTTGGAATGTACTAGTTATAGTCAGTTGAAATGGAAGAGCCCCCACCCCATTTTTTTTTTCCCCCCTTGACAATTAAAATGTATTTGGAGTCAGGGATATTTTTTGCTGTTTGGAATTTCTTGTGCTTTTTTAAGTTCAAACATTACGGCTTTGACATAATTTTAGTTTGCATTGACTTTTTCTTTTTAAGGAATGGGAATGGAAGGCATAGGATTTGGAATAAATAAAATGGGAGGTAAGACAACTCAAATGAAATATGAATGTAACTACTTTTAGGTATGGTTCCCCCTCTTTTCTTCCCTTTTCCTTTTCTCTTAAGCCCTGCATGAAATTTTCACTTCAGTTTCCAAACAGTTTAAGTCTAGAGATTACTTTTACCCGTTGATCCTTCTATTGGGCGACTTGGCTTTTGGTTCTGGCTTTCTCACTAACTGGCTCTGTGACCTTGGGCAAGTCACTCCGTCTCTCTGGGTCTCTCTTTGCTTGTCTGTTCATTGACTGGATTGGATCAGATCAGCCTTTTGACGGTAGTGATTTTTAAGTAAGGGCTCTAGCCTTTCTTCTCCAAAAGCCCTTAGGACTTGGTAAGTTTCTGGCAGCACATGCCCTAGGTGAAACTTGTGAAAACGTTTTCGTTTCCTGTTCACTTTGAGTCTTGTTGGGCTGCTGCTAAAATGCAGATATGTCTCTTTCAGGCATGGAAGGACCCTTTGGTGGTGGTATGGAAAACATGGGTCGATTTGGATCTGGGATGAACATGGGCAGAATAAACGGTAAGAGCTGTGTAACTACCTACCCTTTGTTGGCCGTTGGCTCTAGGTGACCTTTAGGCAACAGATCGATTTTTAATAAGTGATTTCACCCTCCCACTTTTGTACTGAATCTGATAACTTTGAATTGTCTTAGTTTGTTTTCCAGAAGCTAGATTTAATGGTAGGCAAGTGTTCATTCTCTTAGTTACTAAACTCTTGAGGTTTTCTGTTTCAGATCTTCCCAGTAATTGTCCAATAAAACTTTAAAAACTTTAAAGCATTCCTGTGGCCTCCAGCACTTGTCTCCCCTGGAGTGCTACACTGGGTGAGGTGTGATCATCTGCTCTGATGTCTGCAAATTGGGAGTGGATGCAGCATTTGTTTAATTTTGTATTTATATCGTGAAGTTTGGTGTACTACTGTTTAAATCACATAGGCCTCCCATCTTAATAATTGAGACATAGTTATGTCAAGTATATTGATAACACTGTTATTTCATTTAGTCCTTGCAAGAACCATATGATGTGTAGGTACTATTATCCCCATTTCATTGGAAATTGAGGCCCAGAGTGACTTGCCTAAGGTCACATGGCTAGTAATGGTGGAATGTGGACCCAGGCTGTCTGACTCCAGAGCTTGGCTCTTAATCTGAGATCCTGCCTTTTAGAATTGTCTCCAACATAGACACCACTCCCTCCCACCCTCCCCTTCCCCCAAATAGGGCTATAGAGGGCCATGAAGATCTTGCTGCTTTTGAGAGTCTGTCTCTCTGAACTCCTCTGTGATCCACACCTGTGGGAATGCTGCTCTTTTACAAACTTTTGTGGAATGAGAAGTTATTAATAATTTGAGGCTGGAGGTTTTTTTGTTGGTTTTTTTTTTTTTTTTTTAACTTTTAAAATTGAACTATAGTTGATTTACAATGTTTTGTTAATTCCTCCTATACAGCAAAGTAACTCAGTTAGTATACATGTAAGGATTTGGGTTTAAATGTTTCTTTGCTGGTCTGTGTGTATCTTTAACATACCATGTGAAGACTGTATAGAGGAAGAGAGAACCTCACTAGGATAGATAGTAACTATCAAACTGGAAAGACAGATTCCTGTTGAATAAGCTGCCCTTCTTCATGGAGTACCTTGTTTTAGATGAAAAGATTTAAGAAGAAGAATAAGAAATGAAGGAACAGAGGTTTGTGTTTCCAGTGTACCTATAGGTTGTCTTTAGCTCATGTGTGCATGGGATTTTTAATAAAAAGTATGACTTGGAGAAGTCTGGCTTGATAAGTATTTGCTTAGAGCAGATGAACCATTAAAAAGGAGATTTGGGTTGTTGCTCTGAGGAGTGGAGTGATACGATTTAGAAGTTGATGGAAACGAGGGTTGGCCTATGCTGAGCCATGGGGACAAAGTCTTGGGTAACCTGGCCGATGGAATTCAGCAGTTACGCTTGTGAGCCTGGTGATTCAAGGTTCCAAGTGCTGAGTGTCTTGAAGAGCCATAGTGGAGGATGTGTTGTTGCTTTTGTGTTCTTGGGTGTTCCCAGATCCAGATCCTCAGAGCCCTCCTCCTCCATCCTCTGCAGCAGGGAGTTGGAGGCTTCCTGCATTGGAGCTGTTTTGAGATTTGGGTTGAATTGGCTTCAGAGTCCTTGGGCACTGGGTCCAAGGAAGGTTTCAGTCACTGGAGAAGTTGATAAAGATGTGTCAGATTTAATTTAATGTTTAGTTTATGATCATGATGCCGTCCCATTATAGTCATGGGTGCTGACAACATTATACTGTTAGAGATCAGATTCTCAGGGCCAGTCAACAAACCAGTGAAGGTCAAATCTTAGGATACATACAAAAATTTTTAAATGGGAAGGTCATGACCTATCAAGCGATGATTGGTTTGATGCAGTGTTCGGCAGTGAAAGTCCTTGCTCTGACTCCTGCTCCCCTTTCTGTATCGGGGAGCGTACATGGCCGTGTTTGTAGTGCTCCCTGTGCTCTGCAGTCTGCTGGCGGTCGGGAAGATAAGTTCTGAGGCCTTCGCCAACACGTTAACGCCTGCATATGACTTCTTTGTTGGGGGATGTTGCCTTCTTCACGGGCTCATGATGAGGATTAAAGGTGCACGGCAGAGCTCCCATCCGTTACCACTCTGGGGTTTCTCTTCTGCTTACCATACCCAGGCTTGCCTGAGTTAGATGTATTTCCAGCAGATAGCGAGCCACCAACCTGTAACACTTAGTGGGGTGGATTCAAATTGTGACTGAAGTCCACTGCTGTTATCTGCTGCATCTTACTAATTAATGATGCTGGCCTGCTTCCATGTTTGTAAATTCGTAATGCATTCATTAGCTTCATTGACAGTATAGGGGCTCCAGCTGCATTTTTGGTAATTGTGCAATAACAAGCATCCATTATATAGCACCTGTACACCTGATGTTTCTCAGGAGCAAATTAATAAACCAGATTTTCCAAGGACCTGTCAATATGGAAAGGAGACAGTGTGATGACACTCTGTCTTCCTTTAGAGGAATATACAAGGGAAGAAGTAGCCAGTGACAGGAATCCTGAAAGGGTTTCTCAAACATGTGACAGCTGTGGCAGGGCTTTTCCCGCACAGGAGCTAAGACCTTTGTTTCTAGAAGACATTGTGGAAAAAATAATAAGTATTCCTGCAGTCAGTGTAGAAGAATGAAGTTCCCAAACCCCATTATATAGATGAAACTGCTCCAGTTATTGGAAGAGCAGTTGTGTTGTCTGTCCACAGGCATCTTTCTGTTCTGGTGGTTGTGCTGGTGACTGGACTGTGGACTTCTGTGTTGGATTTAGGTTCCAGCCTTTGCCTCCCTCCTTATGGAGCATGTGACATCAGTCGAGTTTCTCAGTCATTGAGCCTCAGTTTGGGGCCACTAGTGGTGGAGGTTGATGCAGGTGTGCAGGCTGATTGTGAGGAGTCCATGAAATCATAGCACATGTAAAGACCCTGGGCCAGGCAGGCACGAGGGGGTGCCCCAGAGCTGGTAGCTGCTGCTGCTGCTGTGTGTGACCTGGGCAGGCTCTCCTGCAGCCTTCCCACACCAGCTACTGCAGGAGCGGGTGCTAGGTGCACCCTCTGTGTGATTGTGATGTAAGCGGAAGTTAGTCCTTCTCAGTGGACTAAAGGTAGGGTATTTTCAGGGATTCATTTGTGGTGACTTGCTTTTTTAAGGAATAGAGGATGAATACTGGTTTCCTGTAGAAAACTAAACGTGCTGACTTGCTGGTAGTTGTTGTGTATCTGTAGTTTTTGGGTTTAATGTCTAAAACATAATGGCATTCCTGGAAAGGCCGAGGGTAATGTTTTTTTCCACAGAGATGGAGCGTGGCATGGGTGGAGGATTTGAGAGAGACTTTGCCAGAAAGCAGATGGGAGTGTCTCGAAGCTTTGGAGAGCCCCTTGGCAGAGGAATGGGTAAGAAGACCCCATGGACCCCATGTGGTCAGGGTCAACCCCCCAGGGGTGCAGGCTCACCCTGATGTTGGGAGGTTCTTAGGCAAAGTCAGCTATTTTTCTGAAGGCTTTAAAAAAATTGTATGTTTTCTAGACCTGATACAAACTTTTGGTCTTTGAATTTTTTATTGATAGCAGCAGCAACACTATTCTTTTAGTCTTTTCAATGGCTGCTTTTTTCATATTGGTATAAGGTGTTTTCTTGCTGTGGATTTAAGACTGCTGCGTTTATGTGAGGTTGTGGCTCTCTAGTCATGGGGAAGATTGTCAAGGCTCAGCGGGGTAATGAGTCTCTTTAGTCCAGTGGCCTATAAGGTTCCAGTTGAATGAGGGTGTGCTTGCTCTTGCATGTGAAACAGCCCTTGGTGAACCAGGGAAGTTTCCTAATGTTGGAGGGCTTTGCGTATTGGGTTCATCTAAATGTAGTTTTGGTTGGTTTGCAGAGCAGTATATTCTTTACTTTTCCATAGTTGGCTTCCCCTGTTTTGAGTTTAGATGTTTCTGAGAATCTGTCAGCCTAATTCTCCTCTGTTAATTAGTGTGGAACAAAGAGATTGGCTCTTCATGGGCTCTAGAGTTTGTTTCTCTCAGAGGAGATTTAGAGCGTGGATAACTCTCCCCCCACACACATGACCCCTTCCATCTTCGGTGGCATCTCTTCCTGAGCAGATAGGCGGCTGCTAGGTGCTAGCCTCAAAGAGTGCTCAGCCTCTGTCTCTGTGGGACACCTGGGGCTAGGTGTGAGAATTGTAAGCTCTTTATGTCTAGTTTGTGTGAGCTAAGCTGTATTCTTAGATTTTATGAAGGCCCTAGAAAATTTGTCATCAGTGAGACAGGGTTCAGCATTCTGAAGCTTATCTCCAGGAACCCAGTCCTCTGTGTTTACTTCTTGAAAATCAGAAATTATTAAAAACTGTTTCTTTCAGAGTAGCCCGTTGACCTTTGGTTCATTACCCTCCTGTTGGTGGTTAGGAAAGTTGAGTGGCTTTTCTTGCGTCGACACTGACTGGTAATCAAGATTTTTTCCTGGCTTGCTTGTTATGACTTGCTTTATTTTAGATTATCCCAGAGCTTTAGAATTTGGGCATATGTGATTAGGTCAGTTACAAGTTTGTTGTTGCCATAACTGTCTTTGTTTTTGTGTCTTGGAATGGTGGGATATTAAAAAAATAAGTTATTGTCGTTTGACTGCAAATACTAATTTGTAGATGAGAATAAAATGGCACATGACTTTGCTCCCTCAGGCACTTTCTCCTCTTGAGCCTTGATCCTTTGTTGCTCTGGGTACCTCTCAGCTCTGACGAGGCTGTCAGCTTTGCCCCAGGTCTTGTGGTGGCCCAGGAAGAAGGTGGCCTGCTGAGGTCGTCTGGTGTGGTGCCAGGAAACTTGTTATCTCCCAACCGGAACACAGAATGGCCACTGCCGGCCTCGTTCTCTCCTGCTTGTCTGGGCCTACTCTCTGATTGAGACCATGTCTTGTTTGTCCTGAGGCTTCCCACAGTGGCCATGGCAACAGTAAAGCGCTTTTGTTCTCTTACTTCTTAGGATCAGACCCAAGTTAGCAAAACGGTCTTTGTAACAAATCAAATTCTGAAGTCAGGTTTCAGAGGAGTTGCCTGGGTTGTTTTTCAGATTCAGTTCCTGACCTTTTATTTCTGTGTGGCTTACTCGACAGGTCATTTTGGTGTGCCATTTGGTGTCCCTTCCTTCCTGTCAAGGCAGTAGATCCTCTACCTCTCTGTACAGACAGCTGTACTTGGTACTACAGGGACATAGATGGATCCTTGACCTTGAAGGGTATGCTGTCACCTAGGAGTAATGCTGAGAGTGGCTTGGGGCAGTGCCACAGGTCAGCTCGGAGAAGTGACCTAATTGAGGGAGCCGTGGAGATGCTGGCTTCTTGGGCTCTTGGCAACCGTGTGAGCATCACACAAAGGCTCTTGTTTTCTCTGTATTAGGATTTGTAAAAGCACCACTCTAGTTGACTGGTAGAAGTGGTCGGGGTGCAGGAACTGCAGGGCATGCTGGAGGGTTGGGTTTCAGCATGGTAGAGGGGTCCATGCCCACAGAGAGGGCTGACAGCTTCAGTTGCAGAGGCTTGGAGGTATTGGTCTACCCTGTATGGGAAGAACAGATTAAAATTGAGAGTCAAAGCAGAGAGGCCTGTGAATGCCCTTTGTGAAAATAATTTGGTCTTTCTCTTCTAATCAGTAGTGGGCCGATTGCGAACTCTTTTGCAGGGAATGGTTTGCTCCATGTGCTGTTATAGGAACTATACCACAGGCCTGGGCATGCAGAGCAGGCTCCCAGGCATCATGCAAGCGTAATCCCCGGTCTTGCTCGCAGGTGGGAGGTCCGGTTTCTTGGTGTACCTTCCCACCCCCTTCCTTTAGCAGGTAATTGTAACACTTGAAACAGCTGCAGGGCAAGGGTTCAGTCTCCTCATGGTCATGGTCACAGTATGAGATATGCTCTGTGGCTGTTGTCCATGTTGCTTAGCACTCTTCAAGACCAGCGAGAGGGTGGGGACAGGTCTCTCTTATATAATGAAAGACCCAGAAGAAACTGAAACGCTAACTAGCTTAAAATAGGTTTTTCTGAACCGCCAGCAAGCAAGCAGCTGTATTGCTGTTTTGGACAGCTGAGCGTATTGGGGTTTGTTCGCCTGCGGCGGCGTCCATCACTTGGTCACCATCACATGCTCCCTCCACACAGGGCTGGTGGGTTCAGTTGGCTACCGCCTTGCCTGGCCTGGCTTGTGGACTGGGACACGAACTTCCAGCGCTGCACATGGTTACTGCTGGTTTTTATGGTTTGGACTCAGCAGTTTGTTGAAGGGTACCTGTGAGGGGTTGACTGGAAATGGGCGGGTGAATGCGCTCTTCAGTTTTCAAGTACTGAGGGTCTGGACCGGCTTTAGAAAACTGGGCTGTTGGCACCCCCATTTCTGCTGTGACTTTGCAAGTTCAGTTCACGGGTGCCTTTCCAGAGGCCATCCTGACCGGGCCTGGGCCTGGAGCTCCATGGGCCCTGCCATCATGACCCATCGTCAGGACTCTTAACAGCTTCCCAGTAAAATGACCTTGTCTGTGTGTGTGTTTCTCAACCCCTCCCCCTTTCCTTTTTTAATTAGTAGTAGTCCTGCTCTGGAATCTGTGATAAATTTCTATTTCCATAGAGGAATTTGGCTAATTTTTTTTTCTTCCTGATTTCCTTAGAAATCCTAAGTAATGCCCTGAAGAGAGGAGAGATCATTGCAAAGCAGGGAGGAGGTAGGAAACGCTTAGTTTTGATGTTTTGATGTTTAGAATAGGCTTGTGTTACTGGGGGTAGTAGAGTGTAGTGCTGAAAGCATGGGCTCGAAATAGACTGCCTGGGGTGGGGAACCAGCTCTGCCTTCTCTTAGCTGTGTGACACTTGGCAAGTTACTGAACTTCTCTGTTTTTCATGCTGTAAAATGGGGCTATCATGGTACCTACCTCATAGGGTTGGTGGTCTGTAAAGTAAATGAGTTAATGCGTACAGATTAGCCATTGTCAGAATGTCCATGTGATTTGGGGGCTTTCTTGTTTCTAGTGGTGTAAAATTGCAAATTGCTAAAAGTAAATATCTTACCTGATTATAAAAGTGTACACCACCTAATCATAACAAATGGACTGTATACACGTACTCAAATTCAGAAAATTATGAAGAATGTAAATACCTGAACTCTCACTGCCCAGTGATGAATGCTATAATTGAAATACATTCTTCCATTAGTACACCTTTTTTGACGGGTACCTAAAACTAAATGCACTTATTTCAGAACAGAAAAAAAGTTTGTTTTTTTCTTATGGCTCTGAGCATCTTGGCATGTCCTTGCTAACTCCACTTGTTGGAGTTACTCTGTGGTGTGCCAATTCTAGAATTCCATGTGGGTACTGTTTCTTCCTAGTTCTCAGCCGCTCTTGGCATCTGGAGTGTCACACTCATTTTTAATAATCTTTTGGGTGTGCCATCCACCTTCTCTAGACTTGTTACATTTTTATAGTTTCTGAGATATTTTGGCTCTGAAAGTTTAATATACTTAAAATTATGTTTATATTTTGCCACTTGGTGTGTTGTTACTCAGCGAAGGAAAGAGTCACCGAGAAGTGGCATGACTTGTGCAAGGTCGTGGCCTTGGTCAGTTAGAGAATCAAAGAATGTTTCCTCTTCTTGATTTGCATCCTGGCCTTGGCTGCTTGATTCAGTAATGGCAGGCTGAGTGCTCACCTCATTTTTCAGAGGCTGGTGGTGGTGGTGGTGAGACTTGGATGAGAGGAACCCTTGGGCTTTGCATGTGGAAAAACTTGGTGGGTGGTGCCTTGGTGATGGAGCAGACCCCCTCTCTAAAACTGCAGGTATCACAGAGTCCCTGTGCCCTGCTGACCTGCCATGGTTCAATGTCCAGCTGAACCATGAACCATGGCATTGAGGGACTGATCCCAGGCCACTTCCAGAATCTTCTGTGCAGTCCCGTCAGCTTTTTCCTTCAAAGCTGGCAGAGTTACACATGGCATAGTCGGGTGACAGTTTCCCTGACAGAGTGAGGCTCATCGGAAGTGGCTGGCTGTGTTCGTTCATACATAAGGGTCTGTATTAGTGTTGACTTTGGTTTTCTCTGTCTCTTCCTGATCACATGGCTTTGTAATAACTTCTCTATGCCGTGGAGGTGCTAAGGACGTGCAGCCAAACTGGTTACCAGCAGGGCATTGTAGAGGACAGGTTGAGGGATGATAGAGCTTGTGAGCAATCCTAATTGTCACTATTTATACTCCATGTAAGCTGGTTGGGTGACCAGCTGAGTGTGGGGCTTCTGTCCCCCACCCCTATAATGTCTGGTGGTGGGGAGACTGCAGAGTTCTCAGGAATTGATGGCTGTTGCTCACAAAGCTTGTCCCAGGTATCAGCACCCTGAGAGTGATGTGAAGGACATTGTTGATAAAAGTCCTCGGGTGGGTTTTCCCCTCTTTTTAATTTTTCTATGGAAATTAACTGTGGCACTGAAGTAGGAAGAATGATGTACTCACTACTCAGCTTTAGCAGTTGCCAACATTTGAGGGTTATCTATGATAAATTATTGCTGAACTGTGGTTGAGCTTGTAAAGTGCCCAGGCCTCTGCACCTAGGGAGCCCTCCAGGCACAATGTACACACAGGTCCTCAAGCCCCTGATATACACCTATTCTGTGTCTCCGTTTTAGGTGGAGGTGGAGGCAGTGTCCCTGGAATTGAGAGGATGGGCCCCGGCATTGACCGCATCGGGGGGGCCGGCATGGAACGCATGGGCGCAGGCCTGGGCCACGGCATGGATCGTGTGGGCTCCGAGATTGAGCGCATGGGCCTGGTCATGGACCGCATGGGCTCCGTCGAGCGCATGGGCTCTGGCATCGAGCGCATGGGCCCCCTGGGCCTCGACCACATGGCCTCCAGCATCGAGCGCATGGGCCAGACCATGGAGCGCATCGGCTCTGGCGTGGAGCGCATGGGTGCCGGCATGGGCTTTGGCCTCGAGCGAATGGCCGCGCCCATTGACCGTGTGGGCCAGACCATCGAGCGCATGGGCTCTGGTGTGGAGCGCATGGGCCCTGCCATCGAGCGCATGGGCCTGGGCATGGAGCGCATGGTGCCCGCAGGCATGGGGGCAGGCCTGGAGCGCATGGGCCCCGTGATGGATCGCATGGCCACCGGCCTGGAGCGCATGGGCGCCAACAACCTGGAGCGCATGGGCCTGGAGCGTATGGGCGCCAACAGTCTCGAGCGTATGGGCCTGGAGCGCATGGGCGCCAACAGCCTAGAGCGCATGGGTCCTGCCATGGGCCCAGCCCTGGGCGCTGGCATTGAGCGCATGGGCCTGGCCATGGGTGGCGGTGGCGGTGCCAGCTTTGACCGTGCCATCGAGATGGAGCGTGGCAACTTTGGAGGAAGTTTCGCGGGTTCCTTTGGTGGAGCTGGAGGCCATGCCCCTGGGGTGGCCAGGAAGGCCTGCCAGATATTTGTGAGAAATGTAAGTGGCTCTTCAGGAACTTCTCGGCCCTATGCACATGGGGAAGAGGGAGGCAGAGGTCAGCAGGACCGAGGGTGGAAGGTGCAGTGAGAGGAGATGGCCTCAGAAGGAGAGCTGAGGAGCATGTAAGGCCACCTTGCTTGTCTTTGTCCCCACGGTTTGGTGTCAGTAGAATGAGGTGGGAACATGGGATCTCACGACACTTGTGCAGCAAAAATAGTGGGTTTTCTGAAATCCTAGGCTTCTCTGACTGCTAGGTAGAGAAGACCAAGATCTGGAGAACTTGAGGGTTTTTTTTCTTTTAACTCTCAGCTTGATGAGCTGCTAAATACATGGCCTGACAGTTCAGAGTGGGGAGAGGGCTGTATCTGAATTATCTTCACCGGATGGACAACTTTTAGCCACTGTGCAGCGGATCTGTGGGCTGTTCACTACGGGCAGCTGTGCATCCTGTTCCCTGTGTGAAGTTGCTGCAGATAACAGGGAATGAACTTGCTGTGCTAGGTTAGGACCTCACCCAGACAGACTTTCTCTACTGATCATTGCAGTGTGAAGGTCAGCCAGTATCTGTAATGAGAGGTTTTAAAGGCATCCCAAGACAGTTTAGGTTTCTGCATTAGGATTTGGTTGCATCACTCACCAGTTCCCCTTTTCTCCCCCCTCAGCTCCCATTTGATTTTACATGGAAGATGCTAAAAGACAAGTTCAACGAATGCGGTAAGTGTTTGAGAGAGACTTCCTAAATGCTTCCTTGTGTTGTGGCTTGTGTCAAGGCTCCCATCCTTATGGGACTTGCCATTTTTCTGCCTGTGCGAACACTCAAGCCGATTGTTGAGCTTCCTGTTATGTGTCAGACACTTTTTCACCCCTGTCCTCAATTCAGTCTTTGCTGTTTGCCTTTTCCGGTTTTTGAAAAGAGGCAGCATTGTCCCCATTTTACAGAGTCAGGCAAAGTCACATTGCCAAGATCACATGGCTTCTAAGTGACAAAGCTCAATAAAATAAGTACATTGTGAGACAAGGGTGCCTTCCACAACTGCACCATGGGTTTGTGTCTCAAAGAGCACTCACCCAGCAGGCACTGGTGAGGATTCACAGGCCCAGGGCAGGTTTTTGTGGGTAGCGTGGTTTCCTGGCAAACTGGGCAGCCACTCTGGAAGGCTTGCTTTGTGGCCAAAAGGAAGTTCGGTTGTCTCTGGGTGAGGCCCTGCCCCTCACCCCCCACCACTTCTGTTCTTTGAACCATGGCAAGTTGGGAGCCCCAGCCTTAAGCCAGAGGCCTGGCTGACTCTGAATCAAGGCTTCCTCAGTGTTTTCTCATTTCCTTTTGCCACAGTAACTCAGATTTCACCACTGTTGCAGCCCTTCCTAGTTCTTCTCTTGGGTCAGTTATTGAGCCATAGCCTGCCTTCTTGCCCCCTTCTTGCCCTCTCTCCCTACTCCTTAGTTCACAGATTGTAGTGGGAAAGTCAAGTGGATCATGCCACTTCCCCTCCCAGGCCTGGAGGTGTCTGTCCCTCTGTTGGCAAGAGAAGTCCAAAACTACAAGCCCTGTACCACTTAGTGTCTGCCCAGGCTGTTGTAGAACTTGCCTGTGAGAAGCCCTCCAGGGCTTGACCTTCTCTCAGCAGAGTTCATGGCCCTAGTGTTGTGTGGGCCAGCCCCGCTACGCTTGTGTTCTTGGCCCTGCGTTTCTCTAGCTCTTCCCTTGTAGATTGCTTTCCACAGTGCTTGACACATAACCAGGATGCTTAACCAGAGCTTGAAGGAATATGTGTAACCTGCTTGTCAATGATTACAAAGCTGGTATTTGGACAGTACAGAAGTGTCCATGGTATTGGCGATGGCCGTGTAAACACAGAGGAGCAGTATATTAAAAGTGAAGCCTCTGTAAAATTTGCCTATAAAGTTGGCTTCGCACAGTGTGTTTTTTTTTTAACAACTCTTGAGCATGAAGGTGTACCTTTGGAAGCCACCAGGACTGCTTATCATGAGTCAGATTGTTGTCCCATGGGCAGAAGAATGGCAGTGTGGTAGAGGGCCATGGTAGCTGGGTTCCAGCCGCTGTGTTCTGAGCATTCTTGCGTCAGGCGCAAGGGCCGCTCTCCCTTTTGACTCTGTCAACCGAAATCCAACAGGTGATCTGGACTGAGTGGAGCCCAGACTGAGCCTGAGCTCTGGGTTTGCCTGATGAGTTGTGGTCTCTTCTTCCCTCCCTGTGCCCAGGCCACGTGCTGTATGCCGACATCAAGATGGAGAATGGGAAGTCCAAGGGGTGCGGTGTGGTTAAGTTTGAGTCGCCAGAGGTGGCTGAGAGAGCCTGCCGGATGATGAATGGGATGAAGCTGAGTGGCCGAGAGATTGATGTTCGAATCGATAGAAATGCTTAAGCAGTTGCCTTTTTTAAACATCGATACCAGACCTCTGAATTTGTATTTTTTCTTGTTAACCATTTTAATTTGTTGGCTGGATGTATAAAGATGTTTAAAAAATTCAGTTGCTTTTTGGGGTAATTTGAATTACTTTTTTAATGACTGGGGTTCCATTTGACTGTTTGCATTGAGATTGCAATGTGCGCAATTTTTTTTGTAGTTGTGGCATCTTGTTGACATCGAATATGACTTTGATAATAAATACCAGTTCCTGAAAGCTGCCTGCTTTTGCGTGTGTGTTGTGGGGTAACCACCCGAGATTGAGGGACCAAAGCTGCTCAGTCTCCTTTCTGCCCTTGGAACTCTGTGGACCCTTGAGGTGAGAGGCCACTGGCTGCAGCCTCTTGAGAAAAGTCTCTTTATGGAAACCGAGTCCTGAGTGGGTCTGAGTCTCCCAGTGCCTGTGCATACTGATGGTGTGCTTGGCTGTCAGAACCAATCCTGTCTCCCCAGGGCAGTGATTCTACGGGGCAGATACTGCGAGGGGCCCATTTTCAGTTTGACTTCTGTCCCAGTCTGCCCCGGCTGCTGAAAGGAGCATTTGTTTCTCTCAGTCCTGGAGGGTGGGCGGTCCTGTCAAGGTGCTGGCAGATCCAGGGCCTGGTGAGGGCCTAGTCCTAGTTCATGGATGATAGTTTCTAGCTGTAACTTCACGTGGCAGGAGTTGTCTAGGGAACTTTCTCAGACTTATTTAAAACTATTTTTTAGTTTACTTGGCTGTGCCATGTGGCTTGTGGGACTTCAGTTCCCCGAACGGGATGGGGGCTGAACCCAGGCCCGTGGCCATGGAAGTGCATTGTCCTAATCATTGGACAACCAGGGAAGTCCCCAAACCTCTTTCATAGGGCACAAATCCCATCCATGAGAGCTCTGCCTCTGGACCTGATGCTTTCTCATGCTGTCACCTAGAGGGGTAGGTTTTCAGTTTAGGACTTTGGTTTTGATAGCCAGGACACAAACTTCAGTCCATAGCAGCTTTTCTTTGCTAAAACAGACCAAGGAGGGTGTAGGTTTCTGAGCATATTCTGCCCTGTCAGAGGTTTAGGCTGAACTTGATACCTGTACTCGGTCAGAACTGGGTCACATTCTCTCCACAATGTGACAGCCACTTGGGCTATTGCCCGTGAGGAGCTGCAGCAGCTGCTTGTCGTGCTGGACGTGGAGGGCCCCCAAGCATCTCCCGTTCCTTGCTGACCACAGCTGACCTGGTGCCATCAGAGGGGCCCTCAACTCAGCTTCTAGCAAGGGGCCCGCTCCCTTGCCACCTTCTCCTGCCCCCCTTTTTCTCTGCTGGCCTTTGTCCTTGAGGGGTGAGGAGACCTGGACCTCACAGATTTCCCCCAAGTATTTGATCTTGGCTCCACTGTTGGTGCTCATTAGGAGGGAAAGAAAAGACAAGACACAGTAGTCACTTTAAAAGAGGGCTTTATGTGGTCTGTGGACGTGGTCAGACAGGAGCCCAGGCGGTTCTGTGATGGCCCCGCTAGGGTCCAGGGCTCCTTATTAGCGGGTGACTGGACTGGTGGGCTGTCCTTCATCTCCACACCTGCGGGCCTTACTGTCCCTAGGGCAATGGTTGGCTGTCCAAAGGATCTGCCAAGAAAGGTGCCTTTCGGTGACCCTCCCTGTGAGTGGGTAGCCAGCGATCCCTGGAGAGGTGGCAGAGGACCTCACCCACCTTTCCCACCCACCCAGAGCATTTACATACCCCAGGCAGCGACGTCGTCGTACACCTCCGTTTCCCTGGTGGAGAGCACAGTTGGGTCAGCCAGGGTCACCCTGCCCCATTGTCACACACCCCACCCCCTGCCCCCAATCAGTGCTGGCACTCACAGGGGCAGTAGAGCTGTTCTTGGCACATAGCCATCTGTGAAGAGAGCAGGGGTGGGCGGGTGAGGTCTCCTCCCTCCTTGGGGCTGCCTGCCTTCCCAGGCTGCCCTCCACTGGTGACTCACTCACACTTGCCCTTGGTGTCCCGGCACAGCATCTCCTCCTTGCTGGTGAACTCGATCACCTCCAGGATCTCCCCACGCCGGATCCCCAGGTGCTTGCCGCCCCCACGGCGGGTCTTGGCATTGGGGTCGATCATCATCCTTGTCTGAACCACAATCTCCCCCTCGAACTGGGAAAGGGGACACAAGAGCTGCCGCTTGCCCTGCCGCCCTGAGAACCCTGTGCGGGGCGGTGGCCACCTGGGGCCGAGCCCAGCCCTCCCAGGATTCTTCATTCACACCTTGAACTTCTTCCGAAACTCCCGCTCCGCTTTCTCTGCCTTCCGGAGCTGCTTCAGGGACTTCGGGTCCATGGGTGGCATCTGTGGTGGCTGGAGGGGCGCCTTCTCCTTCCTGAGCGTGCCCCGCCCCCCCCCCGCCACAAGGAATTAGGTGCTCATGCTTCTCAAGGACCCCCTTTTACTTTTGTCCCCAGCTCAGCCCCGCCCTGCCCACCTCCCTCTGGTACCTGAGCTCTGGGTCTTGCAGTGGCCTCCACAGGTACTGCTGAGCCGACAGCACTTCATCTGGGACAGTCAGAGTGCCAAGTTAGGGCAGGGCCATTGTGTGGGCCTCTGGCTCTGGTGGCCTGATGTTCCCCTGGTCAGTTTTTAGGACTTGGGTCTCCTCCTCACCCTCTGCTGCCCAGGCCTCTCATGGTAGATTGCCTTCCATTTTCCTAACTCCTGCCACAGGCCAGGCACGGCAGAAACCGTTAGCCATTTCTTTCAACTTTCTTTTCTTTAAAAAAATATTTATTTGGCTGCTCTGGGTCTTAGTTGCAGCATGTGGGATCTAATTGCCTGAGCAGGGATCAAACCCATGCCCCCTACATTGGGAATGTGAAGTCTTAGCCACTGAACCAACAGGGAAGTCCCTTCTTGATGGCTGTCATCCCAAGTTGCCTGCTGAGGAGGTAGCAAGGGTCAGAGAGGTAAGGCAGCCTGCCCAAGGCCACCAAGGTATTAAATGGTAGAGGCAGGGCTTCTGTGTCAGCTTTTGAGGTGGTTTCACCCCTCCCTCCTACAGCAAGTAGGTTTTGGGAATTCTAATGAGATATGGGTCAAAAAATAAGGCCAAGAAAAGTTTCCTCAAAGCAAGCAGTCTGCCTCTGGGATGGGCTGGGGTTCTTGCCTGGTCTGGCTAATAAGACTGGACTGGAAGGAGTCTCCCAGGTAACAGCTGACTCACTACCTGGCAGATGACCAGCTTTTTAGGTGAGGGCACTGCTGGCCAAGGGTCTGCTTACAGTGAAAGCCTCATGAACACCGGGTGAGTGAAGGATCAGAACCTGCAGCCCCCAGCTTTTTTGCAGTCCTCTCTGGATGACTTGAAGTGCCGCCCTGGGCATTCCAGACCACCAGGCCCCCCTCCCCATCAAGTGCTGGGGGGTGGGGAGGGGGCTGCATATCTGCATGGTGCACTCTTCCCTCCTCAGACACTTTTTTGCCTCCAGCCTCAGCCTGGTGCTGAAGTGACAGTCACACCCAGAGGCCACCTGGGCTGGAGATGGTCACCCAGATGGAAGCAGTCCTGACTTCACCCCAGGGCCCCTATACACCTCCCGCAGCCTAAGCACACAGCCTTGGGTGCAGCCAAGAAGGGCAGACCCTGGTGCCCTGTCTCTACCCTGGGCAGTGAGATCCTGAGCAGGCTGCCCTCAGCTCCTGGCCTTTGAGGAGCTCCCTGTCTGTGCAGCGGGCTGCCACTGCTCCGAGTGAGGCAGAGAGTGGGAGGGAGGTGCCAAGAGCCCCTCAGGTCAGGGACAGACTGGAAAGGGGCAGAGCAGCCTTTGGGACAGTCTGCACTGCTGTAACCACCCTACCCGCCTACATGCATTCCCCCCGCCCCCCAGAGGGAGAGATCTAGGCAAGCGTGTGGTGGTGGGTCAGAGTCTTGGAGAATGACCGGCACAGGATGGGGGACAGTGAGCTACGCTAAGGATGCATCTGGTCTACTTGGGGTTGGGGAAACAGTAAAGGGTGGGCTTGTGCCTACAGAGTTGCTGGTGATGGAGTGGCCAGAGGTGCTCGCTCCCCACGTCCACGTCCCCAGGAGTGGCGGCCCCCCACCCCCCCGAGACCTGAGCCACAGAGCCTCACTGGAGCGGAAGCAAGAGGGGCCCTGTCAGGAAGCTTCTGTGCTCACAGGGGTGTTGCAAGCAGCCCCTGGGGAAAGCGGGCCCAGGAAGGAGCCACAGCCATAGAGGCAGCAGGCTTTGGGGGCTGGACTGGTGAGGAGGGGGCAGCAGCTGGGGACCCTTCAGGCACCTCTGACGAGGTTCCCTGGCAGGAGACCCTCTGGAGATAAGGGCAGGAAGCAGCCTGGGGGCAGAGGCTCCCATGTGGTGGCTGTGAGCTGGGGCAAGTCTTGTCTCAAGCTTCCACTTATATAAAATGGTGGGGGGGCACAGTGCACATTACATAAAGTGCTGGTGGGGAGATGGGGTGAATTTCTCACGTGAGGTCGGTGAATGCCTTTTCCCTGAGCTGGGCCTGCCTGGCCTTCCGCCTGCTCTCCAGGAGCAGAGGCAGAAGGGGCCTTGGACACCCAGAGCACATGGGCCTGGAGGGTCGGCCACACCCTGGCTCCAGCTCCCTCCCTCTTGAGTTCAGGCCCCTCCAATACTGGAGTTCCCCAATACTGAGTTCCCCTCAAGCACCTCCAATACTGTGGTTCTCCTGATACCTCTTCCTTACTCAGGGTCACCTCCACTTGACACCCAGGTGCAGGCTCAACATTTAAGCCTCATCCCTATCCTGAGCTTGCTTGCTGTCGTCCCCGGTGATACACCATTACGTCCTCTTGCCAATTTTGTTTTGTTTTGTTTTTTGGCCACGGTGCTTGCAGGATCTTATTCCTGGAACAGGGATGAAACCTGTGCCCCCTGTGTTGGGAGTTCAGGGTCTTAAGCACTAGACCAGGGAAGTGCCCCTCTATCGGATTCTTCCCCTGTTCTGCATGTCTGTGGCCACCACCTTGGGATGCAACCCTTGGCTTGGCCGCACCGTGGTCAGGCTGCTGGCCTCTGGCTGTCCTTCCTGTTCCTCCACCAGGAGCCGCCATGACCTCTCTGACCCCTTTCTCTCTTTTTTTCTCCCCTAGCTTCTCTGCTTTCAATCCCTCAGGCATATGGGTTCTCACGGGGCCTGGTACTAGCAACACAGACAGAAAAGACCCCTGTGATGACTGTTCCCCTTCCTCCGATGCCTCAGCAGACTGGTCTGGCCGAGTGTCCTGCTCTGTCACCTCTGCTCCTGGGGCCAGGTCCAGAGTGGTCCGTGGGCTCGACATCATCGTACACCTCGTCCGGGTCCCTGCAGGGATACCTGACGTGAGTGAGGGCCTGTTTCAGCCCCGTGACCCATGCCTGTGCCCCCTGACTCCCCATGCTCACTGTGGGATGCAGTGGAGGCCAGCAGAAGAGGAGGTCCTGGGCAGAGCTGTGGAGAGATGAGATAGGAGGTGGGGACGCGGGTAAGCCAGGGAGCGTCGACCCGCCCGCCCCTGCTTTCTACCTGGGCCATCCACACCCACCTGTGTCTGCAGCTCTCCGGAAACTCTGGATATCCCTGGGGCCTGGGGGCAGTGGGGGCTTGGCTGGGGGAGGGCCCAGGCTGCTGGCCGGGGGTAGAGGCCTCCGCCGGGGCAGGTGACCAGGTCTGAGACCTAGCCTGGAGCCAGGATTCCGAGCGAGGGCTCCTGATCTCTGCTGCCGTGCCCCAAACCCTGGGCTGAGAGGGACCCGGGGGCTGGAGCCCGCCACGGCAGAGGGCAGCGAGCTCTCTGAAAAGGAGCCAGGGAGCAGGGGTTTTCTCGGGAGGTTCCTGGGCAGAGAACTGGGCTCTGGCTGCGAGAACTTGCGGGGGGGGCCCCGACACTCGGGCTGCAGAAACTTGGAGGGGAGCACGCTGAACTCGGGCTCCGAGGACGTCCTCGAGAGGCTGGCGGGCTCAGGCTGCGGGGGCTTCTTGGAGAGCGCCTTGAACTCACACTGGCGTGGCTTCTTGGGAACCACACTGACCTCTGGCTCCGAGGACGTCCTGGTGAGGTCACCAAACTTAGGTGGCAGGGGCTTCTTGGGGGGGTCATTCATCTGAGGCCGGGTGATCTTTCTGGGAAATGTACTGAAGTCGGGCTGCGAGGAGTGGCAGTGGGGCTCACCAGATTCAGGCTTTGAAAGGGGCACTGGAGGGACCTCACTGGACTCAGGCTGTGGCAGGAACTTCTTAGGGAGGCCACCGCCCTGAGGCTGCGGGGGCTTTCTGGGGAGCCCACAGAACTCAGGTTGCGGAGGCTTCTTGGGAAGAGTACTGAAGTTAGGCTCTGAGGAGTGGGGGTGGGGCTCACCAAATTCAGGCTTTAAGAGGGGCACTGGAGGGACCTCAGTGGACTCGGGCTGTGGCAGGGGCTTCTTAGGGAGGCCACCGACCTGAGGCTGCGGGGGCTTTCTGGGGAGCCCAGAGAACTCAGGCTGCGGGGGCTTCTGAAGAAGGGTACTGAACTTGGGCTCCACAGGGGGCCTGGGGGTGTTGCTGAGCTCAGGCTGCTGTGGGGGCTTCTGAGGGGGGCCCTCAGGGACCTCAGGCTTCCTGGGAAGTGGTGTGGCCTCGGGCTGCAGGGACTTCTTGGAGAGTTCACTGAACTCAAGTTTGGGGGGCTTTTTGGGCAGGTCAGTGAACTCAGGCGATGGGGGCTTCTTGGGGTGCTCGCCTAGCTCAGGCTGTGGAAACTTTCTGAGGAGTTTGTGGAACTCAGGCTTCGGGGGCTTTTTGGGGAGGTCGCCAGTCTCCAGCTGAGAGGCCTGGAACTTTGCTTGAAGGCTCCGGAAGTCCTGATGACTCCCCTAGGGGACACAGGCAGGCAAGGGACTCATACACATGGGGGCCATGGAGAGATGGACATGGGGACAAGCGGACTGATCACAGACACACACCCTTGTCGACCTCTTCCCCGCCTTCTGCCATTGACTCTTATTTTGACCAGACTCCCATGTTTTTGTCTCCAGCCTCGCCGCGAGAGTGCCAGGCTTTCTTCCTGAACTACCACACACCCTCTGACCTTAAGCCTGGAATATGCACCCAACCTTACCCCACTCTGGACCTGAGCTCCTGGGGCCCCCTATGGCTTTCTGCTCCCATACCCACCCCCACCCCAACTCCATGGAGCATCCTCAAGCTCCTCCTCCCCTCCTGCATGTCCCCAGACCTTTCTTTTCTTATATCAAAATGTATCTGGAGGGATTTCCCTGGCAGTCAGGTGGCTAAGTCTCCTAGCTCCTGTTTGGGGAAGTAGATCCCACATGCCACAAAGAAGAGTTTACATGCCTCAACTGAAGATTCCGCGTGCTACCACTAAGACCCGGTGCAGCCAAAAGCAATAAATGTATGGTAGTATATCTGGAACTGAAAAACTTTGGACCACCCACACCCCTGTCCGGGCCGTGAAGAATCCACCCAGGGGAGGCGGCCTCCCCTGCAACAGCATTATTGTAAGAGGCTCCTCCTTGTTTCTCCTGCCCCCAACGCCCCTCGCCCCCATTCCTGGTCGCTGCGCCCATGGCAGCCAGAGGAGGCCTGAGTCTGTTTGTGCTCCTCTGCTCGAATCTGGGGGTGCTCTGTCATTTCCCCACAGTAACAGCTCCAGAGCTCACGAACCCCCTGAACGGTACATCTGACCTCCCCTCCAACACCTCTTGGCCTCCCTCTCCTGCTTGGCTCCTGCACCTCTCCTCTTCCAGGTTTCTACTCCTTTATTCCATATGATAAAGGCCTCTTTTCCTGGACCACCCTGATTAAAAAAAAAAAAAGGATCCCCCTAGGACTCTTCGATCTCCCCAACCTGCCTGATATTTCTCTTAGTGTCTACCATTTTATATCATCCTGTTTATTTTTACTTATTTTTTTCTTTTACTATTTATTGGCATGCCACGTAGCACATGGTATCCTAGTTCCCCAACTAGGAATTGAACCAGTGCCCCTTGCATTGGAAGCAAGGAGTCTTATTAACCTGCCACCCAATGCTGTTTTTTAAACAGCATTGACTATTGTCTTGACTATTCAGGGCTTGTGTGTGTGTGAGTGTGTGTCGACTCCGTCTCCCCCAGCCCCCGTGAAGCATCCCATGAGGGCCGCAGCACTGCTGTCCTCCCAGTGCCTGGCACTCAGTAAGACGCTCAGTAGCTGTTCGTTGAAATAAAGAATCTACTAGGGACTTCCCTAGTGGCTCAGTGGTTGAGACTTCGTGCTTCTAATGCAGGAGGTGCGGGCGTTGATCCCTGGTTGGGGAACTAAGATCCCGCAGGCCATGCGGCATGGCAAAAGATATATATATATATATATATATATATATATATATATATACTGGACACCAAGACATGCAGCATATACTCTCCCACGTCCAGTCTGACGTGCACCAGCCCTGGCACGTGAAGTCCGTCCCGGATCCCATCTCGACAGGACCCACACCCTCGGTCATAGACACAGGAGCCACACAAGTAGGCCAGGACTGCTCTGACCAACAAATGACCCCAGAAGTGGCCCTGCCACAGGCCCCTGGGCCTGGCTTCACCTGGGGTCTAGGATATTGGGGAGGGGAAGGGCAGGACCTCACTCATCTGCCCTGTCTGAGCTTCACTCTCTCCTGACCCAGAGAACAAGGAAGGGTGGCAGTTCCTGCCTGGGGCCTGAGATACCTCTGTGAAAGCACCCCCCACCAGCTGGGCTGGGACAAGGCTCCCAGGTGACCCCGGGGGCCGGAGAAGTCAGGTCAGCAGGTCAGGCCCTGGAGGACTGCTGGGGTGGGCAGCAGGTACCTGACCTACTTTGTCACCCACAGGAAGCCCCTGCCACTCACCCTGGCTGCCTGTTAGCCGGTGGCTGTTCATGCTGACCTGGGGGGAGGGGAGTCACCCCGGCAGGCCCACCCATTCCCCTTCTAGTCACAGCCCTGGCCCTCGGAGCCTGAGCTGTCCCAGAAGTGGGTCCCGGCCACTTCTTACCTCTGGGCATTTGTGGCATCTCATGTCCCCAACAGCTTTCCTGCCCCTCTGCCGCTCTACTTTTGGAATATGCCCCTCTGGTTTCCACCCGTGACATCCCTCACCTCCAGCCAGTGTGGGGCTCTCCCAGGCCCTGGAGACTCACTCACCATGGCTGCAGGAGGGCGACGGGCCACAAGGCGAGTGGGACCCAGGTCAGGACCGCTGCCTTCAGGAAGTGACTGTGGCTTCTGCTCCACGGGGTGGGGTCTGCTGGCCAGGCGGGGAGGGGAGGGGAGGAAGGGGCAGAGGCGGGGACAGCCCCAGCCTGGTCTCAGATCCTGTCAGTGCTTCTTTGAATTCCTGTCCTGCCCTGCAAGCTTTGGGCATCGTGTCAGCAGAATCCCTCCCAACAGTCACTCACTTCTAGATTCTACTGCCCCCTCACCGCCACCCCAGTCCTGCCATGTTCTGGCCTTCGGACTCCAGGGAGGACTTGTGCCAGGCCAGGAGGGCCTCCTGGCAACAGAGGCGGGGCAAGGCCACCTCCAGCCAGGGCCTCCATGGGAGGGGAGGCGTAGTTCTCAGTAGGGAAGGGGCATGGTAAGCTTCACGCTTACTCAGTAGTGAGCTGGGTGGGTGAGGCCCTCCTGCTGGCCCTTGTTGCCTCAACACGCCTTCCTCATTTCAACACTTCCCTGCAGTCCCGATTTCCAGCTCTGAGCAGGACTCAGGACTTCCTGTTGCGGGGGACATCTGTCACACAGGCCAACGGCCCAGGTGGGGTGGCAGGTTTGGTGATGGGCGGGTGGGTGGGCAGTGTCCAGGTTCCCAGAGGACTAGGGAAGGAGGAAAATGGGGGTGGCCGGGAGGCCAGCGAAGAGGGGGTGAAGGTGGGGCACAAGACCAGCGCTGTCCGGAGGGAAACCCTGATGGCTTGGCTTCGTCCCCAGGAGGTCAGTGACCGTGGGGCTCATAGAGAAAGGAGAAAACACCCAGTGGAAGACAGCAGAGCCCTGATTCTCAGCTTGGCCACACCATCGGGGTCCCTTCAAGAGTTCACAGAGGTGAACAGAAGCTCCTGGAGATCCTTTTAATTTAAAACTTTTCGGCTACACTGGGTCTTTGCTGCTGCGAGCAGGCTTTCTCAAGTTGCAGAGAGGAGGGATACTCTCTAGTTGCAACGTGCAGGCTTCTCATTGTGGTGACTTCTCTTGTTACAGAGCACAGGCTCTAGGGAGCCGGGCCGGGGCTTCAGTAGTTGCAGGTCCCAGGCTCTAGAGCACAGGCTCAATAGTTGTGGTGCCGGGGCTTAGCTGCTCCTCAACGATCCTCCTGGACCAGGGATCGAACCCATGTCTCCTACACTGGAAGGTGGATTCTTTACCACTGAGCCATCAGGGAAGTCTGCTCCTGGAGATTCTGACTTAATTGGTCCGGGTTGTGGCCTGAGCCTGGGGATTTCTCACACACCCTCAGGGTGATTCTAATGTGAAGCTGGGAAAGAACTGGTCTGCTAGTCATCCTGGCACCCTGATAAGGTGTGGGCTGTGCCTCAGGTCAGAGTCTGAAGCATCTCAGGTGATGCCCATACTGTGGTCCAAGGATCACACCTAGATTAGCAGGGATGTTTGAAGTTTCCAGAAGGCTATAGACAGCAGTTGGCAGTGACTATGCCTGTGTGTCCGCTCTAAGAGCAGAGCTTGGGGATTTTGGACCCCTGTGTGTCCTTGCACAGACCGACATGCACTCTGGGTCACATTCCTGGGTGTGGGTCCCCCTCCGAGTAGGAGGCTGAGGGTGAGGATGAAGAGGTCTGTGTCCCGGAGCTGCTCAGCCTGGGAACCTGCAGTCTCTGGCCAACCTGTTCCCCATGGGGTAGCTGCACAAGGCGGATGCCTGCCTGGACCCGCGGGCCCCTCATTCATCCTCCCTTCAGACAGACGCTCCTGAGCACCCTCTGCTGGGCGGAGCCAGAGCCCTCAGAGGGACTCTGCTTTTGGGCATCTTGGAGTTGAGGTGGTGGGGGCGGGGAGGAACCCTCTTTGAGGTCACAGAGAGAGGTTGGCCAGAGAGAGGTCAGGGGTTGCAGAGGCCCATAAGGGACAAGGGGAGGAGTAAGACTTCCCAAGCGAGCAGACAAAGATTGGACGTGAGTTGGGAGGGGATGAGGGTAGGAGGCGGGGCTTCCAGGTGGCACAGTAGTAAAGAATCTGCCTGCCAACGTGGGAGACACAGGAGACGTGGGTTCGATCCCTGGGTTGGGATGATCCCCTGGAGAAGGAAATGGTAACCCATGCCAGTATTCTTGCCTGGAGAATTCCATGGAGAGAGGAGAATGGCAGGAGTACTGGTTACAAAGAGTCGGACACCACTGAGCAACTGAATACACATGCACAAGGGTAGGCGGCAGTTTTCAGTGACCCAGCTCCCCAGGCCTCAGAGCGCTTTCAGCTTGCTCCAGAGGTCAGTGAGGGGCCCGGGGAGCATGGGAACCGTGGACCCACTGTACCCGTGGGAGGGGCTGTTGCATCTACACGGGTGATGGGGTTGGAAGGCAGGTACCTGGGTCATGATGTTGGCTCTGAGTCTCTCTGGAAAGGTCCTGCCACACTGGGAAGTAGCACTGCCTGGATTCAGCGGTGGCTGAATGAGGGCCTCATGGGGAAAACTTCTAGGGGCTGGGGGACTCTGGTCCCCTGGCGATGTGACACCGAGCCCTGAAGATGCAGGAAAGGGTGAGCCTAGGGCCTTGGAGGTGCAGGAAAAAGTGAGAGTGCCTAGGTTTTCTCATCAGTGGTAACTGTCCCACTTCTGGGGTCATGTAGAGATCAGTGTGACTTTGGAAGCGGGCCTGGCTAGAGTCGGGCTCCGTCAGCTTACCAACCTAGCCTCACCTTCTCTAGCTGTACAGTGGGCCCTTGACCCACCTCCCCCTCAGGTTCTTGAGAGGGCCCCTGGCAGCCGGCCACAGGCTTGGTGGCTGGAGGGATGTGAACTGCTGGCCAACGTTTCTCAAGCCCCTTCCCCCTCTCCCCACCCCTCTGGGAATTCTCACAAGAACTCCAAAGGCTGACTGTCATGACACCCATTTTAAGGACTAGAAAAGTGAGATACTGAGAGGTTCAGTCTTGGGGCTTCCTTGGCAGTCCGGCGGTTAGGACTGTGCTCCCAGTGCAGGGGGCATGGGTTTGTTTGATCCCTGGTAAGGGAACTAAGGTCCCATATGTTGTATGTCATACCCAAAAGACTCCCCAAAACAGAGAGGTTGAATCTTCCCCAGGGTCACCCAGCTGTGGGTCCAAGGCTTCTGGCTGAGAAGTGTGTGTGGGGGGAGCTTGTGGGGGTCTGGGGCCCCCAGGGTTCCCTAATGGTCCCACAGCTCATGTTGAATGTCGGCTGCCTCAGTGGGGCCTGGGGGCCTGGAGATGGTGGCAGCGTGGTCACGTGGCCTGAGTTACCTGGGCCTCAGCTGCAACCCCATCAAGAACACTGGAGGCCTGAAGCCCCTTGTGAGGCCAAGGACGGAGGGGAAGGCAGTCTGGCTCCTGGGTGTCCAGGTGGGATGGGTCCTAAGGGCACCAGATCTCCCTACTGCCCTTCCCAGGAGAAGCAGCAGGGCCTTCTGAACCTGCAAGTGTTCAATTTCGAGAAGACACAGCGGCCACACTAACGGGAGCAGGTGTTTGAGCCGATACCCCAGCTAGGCTTTACCTGGATGGCTTCCATGCTGGGGACCTTACTTGGCTCTGAGACAGAGATGAAGATTCTGAGGAGGACCAGGGGAGGATGGGAAAAGGGTCAAGGGGAAGACAGGAGGCTGCTGGGTGAGGGGTGGGGCCTGGGGACTTACCCCCCAGGGGGTGACCAGTGTCTTGTTGGTAGCAGAGAGAGGACTACCCTGATGACTTGGAAGATGGAGGAGATAAGGAATGAAACAGGGTGGGGGTGGGGTTGGAGTCGCTGGGTTCTTGCTCACAGGATGTCTAGGTTCCCCAGGAGAAAGAGGAGGGTGATGGTGAGTGTGGCCCTGATAGGAGGAGTGGAAGATGTGCAAGACGGGGCCTTGTGGGCTACTAGGAGGGCAGGGTCTTCATCCAGAGAGCTGAGAGGAGTCACAGGGGTACTAGGCAGGGGAAGGGGCACGATTGGAAGAGACTTGTTTCCAGGGGTCTTCAGACTGGATGGAAGCGGGGGCAGGGGGTGGGGGATTGCTTCTGGTGCCCAGGATGAGGCAAGGGTTGAGGTCTGGGCGAGGGGGCCACAGGGCTGGAAGGGAGAAAGATGCAGGAGGTAGAGCCAGGCCCAGAGGAAGGTTCGACCTTCAGGGTTCTGGCGACAGCAGCTGTGGGACCAGATTTTGAACCCTGGCCCCCACCTGACTCCCAGGAAGAAAAGGAAGGAGAGAATCTATACAGGGGAGAGGACAAGGGAGGCAGCCAGGCTCTGCAGGACTGGCCGACACGCACCCTCATCCTCAGGGCTGGAGAGAAAAGAGGAGCTGGACAGCCCACAGTGAGAGTCCAGAGGACAGGGAGGAGGAGAACGGCTATGAGGCCTAAGCCCCAGCCTGCCACACAGAGCCCAGCCCTGGAGGGCCTGGCACCACCCTACTTCTGCCAGGACTGCTCTGTCACCTCCCTGAGAGTTGGCACAGGCCTCAGGATCTGGGGGGGTTCCAGCTGGGTGTTCCTGGGATGTTTCAAATAAAACTGGCAAGTGCCATCTCATCTGCTTTCTGGAAGTGGTGGGACAAAAGAGAAAGTCACCAACAGCTGTTCCAGGGTTAAGGTGACAGGGGAGGTGGGACACAGGCGGGCGATGAGGGGGGACCTGCCTCCTCCTGAGGTGGCGGTGCCCCAGGACTGCAGTGGAGCAGCAAGGGACCCAGACACACGGCACATCTCATCTACAGCTGGCTCATCTGCCTTTTATTGTCCCCCCACCCCTGCCATCTCAGGCTTTCCCTAAAAGGACACCATTACCCACAGCCCGCTCCCTACGCGGCGGCCTTCAGAGCGGCGAGAAAACCGGACACTCCCCCTCAGACAGCAGCGGCGATACCTTGGGTGCCAGCGGGGCCGGGTCTGGGTGGGGCAGAGGAGGGGGCGCCTGAGCCTCAGCCCCGCTCCTCGCCTCAGGGCCCCCTGCCCTTCCCACCCGCGCGCTCCCCCCGGCCTTACCCGCCGGCGCGTCGGGGCGCGGCTGCCCGGGAGCCGGGGCCGCGGGGCCGCCGGGGCGGTGGTCCTCCAGGTGTAGGGTCATGGCGGGCCGCGAGGCCGTGGAGAAGGCGCACTGCATGCACGAGTAGCGGCCGCGTGTGTGCTCCCACACGATGCGGCTGGGAGCCGCGTGCCCTGCGGGCAGGCAGGACCCGGTCAGGCCGGGCCCTGGGCGAGGGCGGGTCGGACCTTTCCCAGCCTCCCCATCAGCTCCCGGGAGTCGGGGCGTGGGGCGGGGGGCGCTGGCCTGGCCGATCCGTTTCTCCCGAACGTTTCCCCAAGTGTCTGGGGGCACTAAACTTGACTTATCCGAGTCCCCTCCTCCCATCCTCTGAACCCATGTAGGGGGTAAGGGCTCCGGATCTGAGCGCAAGATTTACACGGAAACGTCGGCGCAGATGAAGGAGCAGGGGCCGCAATTTTTAAGGCAAAATCCTGTATTTCGGGGGAGACATTTCTGGGCACCTGGAAAGGGGGTGGGTATCCCCCAGGTTCCGCCCGGCGCAGGAAAGAAATCCCCTCCACCGTCCCCGGTCACCTGCACGCACCTGAAGGCGCGTCCGAGCCGCCCTGGGGTCTTCGCGGGCTGCCGCCTGCACCTGCGGTCAACGGGCGGGTCAAGGTCAGAAGTCAGAGGGAGCCCAGCCCACCCTGAAGGCGTCCCCGATAGCCCACACTCACCTTGGCTCTTTTTCCAGACGGCGGCGCTGGAGGCAGGAGGCCCGGGAGCAGCGGCCAGAAAGGGGCGCAGGCGTGGGGGACTTAGGCCAAAAGGCGCGGGGTTCAGGTAGGGCAGAAAGGGCCCGGTGGGGGCAGGGGCAGGGGTCGTGAACGGCTCGAGCAGCGGGTACGGCAGGCCAGGCGCCGGCACAGGGTCGGACTCCGCGGGGCGCTCGGACGCCGGCGACTCCCTGTCCAGGGCCGGGGGTGGCGGCGGCGGGGCTGGGCTCTGCGCATGCTCGGCGCAAACATGCAGATGCTTGAAGAGCGAGCGGTGCGTGCGGAAGCGCAGCAGGCAGTTCTCACACCTGGGGGGCAGCACAGGGCCGGGCTGGGTCTCCCAGGGGACCCAGGGAGGGGCCTATCCGCGGTAACCTGGAGACCGCCGCTCCAGGGTGCTCAAGGACCCCGGGCCCAAATAACCTCACTCCCCCATCTGCGGGGGAGGAGTTTGCCCTAAGCGGCCGCCCACAGTGATCGCGACCCTTCCGGACTTCTCCAGGTCGGAACCCTGGGAAGATGAGGAAGGAAGTCTCAGGTGCCCTCTTGGGAGGTAGAGGACTGGGCGGAGTCGTGCCAAGTATGTCCCCCCCTACACACACACTCCCTCCCAAGCCCCGCCCTCGGGGTCCCTGGAATTGGCTCTAGGGACCAGTCTCTTCCGGGCAGGTAAGGGCAAGGCTGGCCCTAGATCACATCCACTTCCCGACCCAACCCCCTCGGAAAAGGAAGGGAGAAAAGCCAGGACCCCAGGTAGTAGCTGTCAAAATCGAGGGGGAGCTGCCTGGTCCCCCACACCAGCAGAGGTCACGGTGGACCAGGTCTCACTTGAAGTAGCGGTTGGGTTTGTAGTGCAGCTTGCCGTGGGCCACCAGTTCCTGCATGTTGGGGAAGGTCTCGGTGCAGCTCAGGGCAGAACAGCGGAAGAGCTTGCCTGGCGGCGCAGGGATGAAAAACAGAGGAGTGGAGTGGGGTGGCCTGGACTGGCCCGAAGGCTCCGCCCACCTCCCGCCCTAACCTACCTCCCCACCATCTACCCTGGCCCTACCTTCCAGGGACTGTGTGGGTGGGCAGTGGGTACGCAGATGCTGTGCCAGGTCTCGAACGCTGGGGAAACTGAGGCAGCAGCCTGGGCTGGAGCATGGTATCTGCTTCCCTGAAGGATGCATAGAAGCGGGGAGAGGGTCACCGTCCCTTCGTCATCCACGCTGTCCAGGGCTCTGCCTCAGAGGGGCATTGGGGCAGCAACTACCCTGCTACTAACTATGGTTTCTTATTGGGGCCTTTACCCTCTGCCTCCCCCACCAGAAAGTAGCGGCTGAGTTTCCCTGGCTCCTCGGAGCCACAGCCTGGCACACAATGGGGCTCAGTAAGTGGTGATTCCCTCTAGGTGGGCCCCCAGTCTGGAGATACTCAGTAGTCTGCAATTCTATTGTTCCAGGCCTGTGATCCCCCATAAGGTCCCATCACAGGTCACCTGGTGGTGGGCGTCGTCTGGGAGGCCGCAGGTCCTCACTGGTCCCGGAGACAGTGCTGGTTGGGCCAAGGCTGTGTCCAGGTCCAGGATGGCCACTGTCTGGGGCTGGGGAGGCACCCTGCTGGGTCCCTCCGGTGGACCCTCCACGTTCCCACACTGGGGGTGTGGTTGCCCGGCCAGGGCCCGGCTCCTCCTCCATGGAAGAGGACTTGGCTATAGCAGCCACAACTGGGGACATCCCCTTGTCGGTTTCACTGGAGCTGGGCTCTGCAGTAGCCGGCATGTCCGGGCTGGGCCCCGAGGGTTCCTCATCCTGGTGGAAGGAAGAGGTGGGGAGAACCCCCTGGGCCCAGGGTCTGCCTGCGCCAGCTAGGGGAACCCCTTCACCCCGCCATAACCACTGGGTGTTTCTGAAACAGCGAATGCCCCGGAGACGTCACCCAGTCGGCCCCCATCCTAAGGAGAGGCAGTGGGTGAGGGGGTTGAACGTCTGCCTCCAGTGTCCCCGTCCTTCGGAAGAGAGTTGGGAGGTGTGCCAAATGTAGAAGGGGGTACCTTTACAGGAAGGCCCTATATGAAAGAAGCATGCTCTGATCCTAACTTGGAAAGCTGGGGGCCCCTACTACAAGGCAGGGGCGTGGCCCAGAGGGAGTGGGCGGGGCAAAGGCGGGGCTCTGAACAGGGCGCGGCTAGGAAGATTCTGGAGGGCTAGAAGTGGCCAAGTGGGTGTTTGAGAACGGAGATATACCCTACTAGAGGGGTTCGAGCTGTGCAGGCGAACTGGAGGGACCCCAACATATAAAGATCAGGGGGCGGTGCCTGAGCCCTGTAGGCGTGGCCCACTCGAAGCCAGAACCGGAAGTAGGGGGTAGGGTGCTCCCTGAGTGACAGCGGAGGGAGACTGCCCGGATGTGGGGGCGGGGTCGGCCGGAGGCTTAGAATGCCGCTCCCCGCCAGTCCCTGCTTGTTCGCCGCGTCCGCGTCCCCGGTGCCGCGCTCACCATCCTCAGCCTGGTTCAGCCTCTTGTTCCCGCGGCTCCGGCGGCTCCAGCTAAGACTGCGGCGACTCCTTCGGTGGCCGTGGGCTCGCTCACGTCGGCGCCATTTTTCGGCTCCTAGCTCTCGCGAGAACGGGGGCGGGGTGCGCACACGGTACTCGGCGAGGAGGCGGGGCCGGAGATCCAGGATTCTCCCGAACTGCTATGCTCAGAGGGAGAAGGCAATGGCACCCGACTCCGGTACCCTTGCCTGGAAAATCCCATGGACGGAGGAGCTTGGTAGGCTGCAGTTCATGGGGTCTCGAAGAGTCGGACACGACTGAGCGACTTCAGTTTCACTTTTCACTTTCATGCATTGGAGAAGGAAATGGCAACCCACTCCAGTGTTCTTGCCTGGAGAATCCCAGGGACAGGAGAGCCTGGTGGGCTGCCGTCTATCCGGGGTCGCACAGAGTCGGACACGACTGAAGCGACTTAGCAGCAGCAGCAGCTATGCCCAGAAAATGTGTGCAGAGATCTAGGATTAAAATTTTCCTGGGCCTTTGTGTCCTCCTGTGCAAAATGAGCATCTTCATTTCCTCCTGTCCCGTCACCATATCTCGAAGGGGGATAAACAGCAGTTCTCAGTTTTGAGAAGGTCGTGTTTAGAGAACTGCCTCTTTGGAGAGAAATTGCCACGGACGTTAACATTTTCAATGCACTTAGTCCACAAGTTGGAATGGATCTGTTGAGATAGCCAAGGGCGGGAAACAAGTTCACTATCCGTCCTTAGGACACCCGGAACATGTGTAGCCTAAAGATGGAGTGGTGTGTGTTTTCAGGAGGATAGATGGAGAGCCCTGGCGTGAATTGTGTCACCTATCCAACTTACGTTCCTTGAGTGCCTACTTTGTGCTAGGCTCTGGGGACACAGAGATGAACAGGACAGGCCAACATTCCTGCTCTCAGGGGGCACTCACGTTTTAAAATGGGGAAACAGACAATGAATCAACAAATGCGGGAAATGACCTTATGGTTATATTAAGTGCCATAAAGGAAAAAGGGCTTCCCAGGTGGCGCTAGTGGTAAAGAACCCGACTGTCAATGCTG
Organism: Odocoileus virginianus; assembly: GCF_023699985.2. Taxonomy (NCBI): domain Eukaryota; kingdom Metazoa; phylum Chordata; class Mammalia; order Artiodactyla; family Cervidae; genus Odocoileus; species Odocoileus virginianus. Next base: position 15,054,307 of record NC_069676.1, read on the forward strand.
GAAATGTAACAGACACCTGTTCGATCCCTGGGTCAGGGAGATCCCCTGGAGGAGGAAATGGCAACCTGCTCCAGTATTCTTGCTGGGGAGAATCCCATGGACAGAGGAGCCTAGCAGGCTACAGTCCATGGGGTTGCAAAGAGTCAGTGGTGACTGAGTGGCTGAGCACAATAAATGGGGGGAAAAGCCCAGAAGGATGTGATGGTCCCGGGCCAGGGAAGTTTTGACTTCTGAGCTGTTGCCTGATTGTCAGGAGGGAGTTATCCAATAGAAGTTCAGGAGGCCATGTGCCTGTGGGAAGAAAGAATAGCTGGTGCAAGTGGCCTGAGCTGGGGAGGGACAAGCTTATCTTTTTCAAGAAACAATGAGGTGATCAGCTCACTGCTGGAGCCAGGTGGAGGCAAGGAGTGAAGATCAGAACATAGACAGGGTTCAAGAAAGGTCATTGAGGGACCTAGTGAACCGTGGAAAGAGATGTGTGTGGTCTCTATTCTAGCTGATGAATTTTTAGCAGGGGGAGGTACACCATCTGATTGCTTGGTGTCCTTTGGAGGATGCATCATTGTTGGGGCAGTAAAGTAGATCTTTGATCTAAGATCTCTGGAATACATTATTTAAGCATTTGAGAGTTCTAGGCAAGTGTTGGGTTTATATACAATGTATTTCCGTCTGTGTGCATAAGATGTGCGTGAGCCATTTTCTACTCTGATAATATGTACTTTTCTGCTTTTATATGCCAGGAATATCATTGGGAGGAGACATCAACAAACTGGGGTGGAGGGGGAATGGACAGAATTCTGCAGTGAGAGGGAAGACAGATTTTTCACACTTTGGGGCTGTCTGAATTTTAAAAAATAATTTTATTTTGATTATTATTAATATGGTTAAAAACTCATTAAAAAAATCCTTTTTAGGAAGGGTGGAGTGTGTGTGCGTGTGCGTGCACACAGGGGAGGTTGGTGTAATCTGGGGAAGGGTGGAGTGAGGTCTCAGAAAGGACAGAGAACCAAGAAAGGGAGAGGAGGGGCCCGATTTAAGAAACTTTGTAACAGAGTCAACAGGATGTTGCTGAATGGGTGGGACTAAGATGACTGAGGTTTGCAGTCCAAAGATGCTATAACCTAGATGTGAGATGCTGTGTGCTAGAAGATGTCAAACCTACTCTCTTCTTCATCCCCAGTGAATAGCCCTACTTCCTGCAAACGTGGTGATGGCTATTGCAGTGGGGCCTCAGGGCTATACCCCTTACTTGGAAGAGGGACAGCCTGCGTGGTGAGTTCTAAGATAGAGAAAGGAGACAGAAGCCTTTATTCCCCTTCAACACCAGGAAATGCCCAGCTAATGATGTTGTGGCTCACACAGTCCTCCTGCAGTCTGTCCCCCAATCTAAGTGTTGCTGAGAGACATGCACAGTGGAAGCCGGGCAATGGAGGGACAAAAATCATAGATGGAGGGAACCAGGGACATTCAAGAGATTGTGAAGTGTGAAAGCGAAAGTCAGTTGTGTCAGACTCTGCGACCCCGTGGACTATAGCCCATCAGGCTCCTCTGTCCATGGGATTCTCCAGGCGAGAATACTGGAGTGGGTTGCCATTCCCTTTCTACAGGGGATCTTCCTGACCCAGGGATCAAACCTGGGTCTCCTGCATGGCAAGCAGATTCTTTACTGTCTGAGCACCAGGGAAGCCCCCAATTCAAGAGACAGGTTAAATGTTTGTGTAATGGTTGACTAATGACAGGGCTGCTGAGGCACAGTTGCACAACTGGGATTTTTTTTTTTTTTCTCCAGCCATGCTCAGCTTTCCAGGTAGGTGTGGATCCTGAAGAAGGCTCTTCTGACCAGTTTTTCTTCAATACCTATCTCCCATCCTCCAGGTACCGGGTAGGTGTCTTCCATCTGGAGTCCTTCCATCACAGCGTAGATCACTCTGTGTAGTATTTGCCATCAAGATCTGCTGACCCTTTCATCCTTCTTGGCTCCTCCAGCAACGCCTACACTCTCTGCACCCCTGTCCCCTGCTCTAGCCCCAGTCCCTTCTCTGGCTCAGTCCTGACCTCACTTATCTGGTTCTCTCTCCCAGAGGGACTGCTCTTTTGGGGGCTGAGCACAGAGTGGGTGTTCATTTAGAAAGTCAAAATGCTTAGGCTCAGATCCAAGGATTCACCTGCACATGTGGGGAGGTTTGAAAGGCTCAGATTCCAGCACTGGTTTCGGGACAGCTGGAAGGGGTGGACAGGTAGCCAGGTTGATCCCTCCTTCACCATGACATAAGTGCAGAAAGCACTCAAATGTCAGAACCGGTCCATACTCCAGGTGAGTGAGAGCTAAGGAAAGAGATATGGGGTGGGGGCAGGGTCCAGGGATGACTCTGAGTGGATTATGGGGGGACATGTGGGACCTGCCTCCTTCCTCAGGGTCCCAGCTGGGTTTGGTATTAGGGAGGTGTGTAGATTCAAAAGCTGACAGGGCCCACCAGAACATTTTCTGTGGGAGAGCTGGCATGTAGCTTCTGGAAGCCAGCAAGTGAGACAAACTCAAGCTTTGTGAGGGACGGGAGTGTATCCGAGTTCAAAACTTGGCTCTGTGGAATCTTGGGTGAGTGACTAAACCTCCCTGAGCCTCCATTTTTCCATCTGTAAAATGGGGTTGTTTGCTGATCCTACCTCACAGGGTTATGAGAAGGCAATCCTTGTCGGTGCTCAGTAAGTTAATTCATATTTTCACTCGGCAAACATTTATTGCCTTGTTTATGAGAGGAGGGAAGTCAAGCTTGTCAAGATCCCCCAAAATGTGCTTGGCTCTTTGCCCCTGGGACACAGCTCATATCCTACTCACAAGGCAGCTGTGAGGTAGGTCCTGTTAGCCCTGTTTGACACAGGAGGAAACAGGTATGACTTGCGGGAGGCCAGGGTCCAGGGCGGGGGACAGGGGCTCCAGTGGTGACCCCTAGACCCAGGGCCTGAGTTAGGCCGGGCTGGAGGTCACAGAACTGGACCTTCTGGCCAATGCAGCCGAGGGAAATGAAACCCATGTTGCAGGATCCAGGCAGGCAGGTGGGAGAGCAGGGTCCCAGACCCCTGCCCCACTCAGATCTTCTCCACATAGTTTCCGGGGAAGAGGCCCTCCTGGCCATGCAGCCGGCCTTTCCACCAGCCTGACGAATCTGTGGGAGAGGAGAAGATATGATCCCATGCCCAGCTCGCCCTAGAGAAAGCCTTCATGCTGGCTCTGTATCTGTCTGTCTTGTCTCCACGGGCCCGGCATAGGGCAGAGACTGTCTTCTCTAAGACAGAAAGAAGGGATGGAGCTGCATGTGCATTTGCCTTGCCCCTGGCTCACACTTTCATTTTCTAGACCATCCACTCCTGCTATTCCCTCATCCTTCTTACATAGGTCCCTCCCCATGATCCCCACGGGAGACCCAGGAATAACTCCTAAGATGTTCCCCCACCCACCTGCAGAGGGTGCTGTTGAAGCTCCTCTAGGTGCAACCCAGGGGCAAAGTAGGGAGGTGGCCTGGGCCATGCAGACAAGGCCCATTTCCAACTCACAAGGTAGGGCTGCTATTGGCCCTAGTGCTTGACAGGTGGGAAAAATGAGGCTGGGGTATTGGGTGTGATGCAGTGAGGCCAGGCTCCCAGGGTTGCTTAGGAGGTGACCTCCAGACCTTGGAGGTGTCCTTCTGTTTCTGCCCTGGCACACACACCTTCCATAAGGATCTCGATGACCTCGTTCACATTGAAGCTCAGCTCATCCACGTCTTGGCCGACATACTGGTACAGTGCCCGGCACCTGGGGCCATGCACCCGTGGCTGGGGCTTAGGTCGGCCTACACCAGGCACAGGTCGCTGTCCCACGCTGCGCTTCCTCTGCATGCTGTGGGCACATGAGGGCGCTTGTCACAGCCCCAGACACTCCCCATCCCATTCCTGGGGCTGCCCTCCCACACCACCTACCCAGCCACGCCTTGGTCAGGCACATTGAGGAATTCTGTGTTGTGCTCTGAGGGGGGCCGTGCCCGTGGGCGTCTGCTGGCCCCCAAGGCTGAGGACGGAGGGCCCCGTGGTGGCCTCTGGGAGCCCCCTCCAGATGTGATCTCCATGGGCAGGGGGCCCCTTCTGGCAGACGGAGGTACCCCATTGCGGTCCAGGCCTGCAGCAAGAGTAAGGATGGGAGCATTTGTCAGGGTGATGCCAGCAAGATTTGAGGAGGACTTAGCTCCAAGTTCCCTGAGGGAAGAGGCAGCTACTCTCAACCCTGTATGATAAGGACTGGCCTGGAGAAAGAGACCCTGGGGTTATGAAGGCATAGATTGAGACTCTGCTAGGGGTAAGATTTTCCCTGACCTAGGTCTGGAGGGCTTTTGTGGGTGGGTCTTAGAGGATGAATAGGAGTTCATATGGAATAGGAGTTTGGGAGACAGGCAGAGCAAACAGCTCAAGCAAAGGCCTGGAGGGAAGACAAAATTTGGTAAATTGGCAAAATAGGATGTACCTTGCATGACAGGAGTTTAAGATGGGAGGAGAGGTCACTGGTTAGCTGGGGTCAGAATCTGAAGGGTTTTTGAATATCAAACTAAGCTTAGCTTTTATTCTATGGGAGATGGGGAGCTATAGAGAATTCTGGACAAAAAAGAAGAGAGTGGTCCACTTTTCGTAAGATCCCGTTGACAGGAGGTCTGTCTTAGGCCTTGGAGCCCACAAGAGGCAAGGAAGACATTTAGTGTCAGGTGTCTCTTCACCTCTGGGGGGCCCGGGAGCTGCCCGGGTAGTGGTCTGGCCCGGCCTTCTAGATTTTCCATGGGCCATCCCCTTCCGTGTGGGCTCTGAAAGGGAAAGGGGAAAAGATATAGGGATTTGAGTGGTGGCCGCACTAGATTCTTGGCCCCACCCCCAAGGCCGGTTTACTCTGGGCCACGCCCCCTAACTCACTGGCTCTCTCATCAGGACAGAGCCTCTTAGTTACTGGAACACTGATTGGTTCCACCCAATAATTGGCCCCGCCTCTCCAGGACCCACCCCTTATTGACTTTGGGGCCCGCCTTCTCCAAAGATCTTCCCATCGGGTCTACTCTATGGCCACGCCCCTCCATATTTCTCGCTCATTTATTGGTCACCTCTCTAGCCCTGCCCTCTTCGTGGCCTCGTCCATTACCCACTCTTGACCTCCCTCACTGGCTCCGCCCCACGGTCTTCATTGGTCCCTGTCTCTGATCCCACCCCCTACAGGGGCCAGCCTCTTGTGCTCCAATCTCCTGGTTCTGCGCAGACTCACTGGAGCTTTTGGGCAGTCCGTCACCCACGCTGACTGTCAGGGCCTTGCCGCTAGCCTTGAGCACCGCCACGTCGCCGGAACCACGCGAGAAAGTGACGCTTCGGGTGCCACCTCCGCCCCAGCCCTCCTTCTTCACCCGGAACTGTAGTCTGTGAGGAGAGGAGGAAGCTGTGGTTGTCCCCACCCGCCAAGCAGGGGTCACCTCCTCATCCCCTCCTTGCTGACCGGGGCTGAGATGGGAGGGGGCAAGGCAAGGGCGAATTTCGGTCAGTCTGTGAGGCAGGGGAGGGGGCTCTGTGCCAAGCCCAGCCCAAGGATGGTGCGGGAGGTGGGGGGTCGTACGTGTCGCTGAAGGTGAGGGCCAGGGGCCTCCGCACCGCCTCCTCAAAGCGCTTGCACAGGAGACTGACGAACTCAGTCTTGAAGATGCTCTCCAGGAAACTGTCGGCCGCGTCTTCTTGGAGGATGAAGAAGTCATCCTGCCGCGTGCTGGGAGAGGGGCGGGAGGAAGAGCATGTGAGAGTGACAGGTGAGGCTGGCAGAAGGGCTGATATTTGAGATGCAACAGGGGAGGGGCAAATGAGGGGTGACACAGGTGGGGGCAAATGGGAGAGGTGGCAAGGAGCTGGAAAAGGTGGTAATAGAGAAGAGTCAGGAGAGGGGATGGGTGCTGTTGGCAAGTGACCATGAATCGGAGGGCAAGTAAAGGTGACAGGACCAAGAGAAAGTTGCAGGTATAGAAGGTTAACATGTTCAGGGTGACAGATGGGGTGACAGGAGGGCAGCTGATGATGAAGGGTGCTAGTGAGGGGACTCACCTGAGAGAAACTCCCCGGAGCGCCTGGATCTCCAGCTTCTTTTTCAGGACTTCACGCACCTGGCCCTTCTCAGGCCCCTTCTTCACCTTCTCCCGCCCGATCACATACACACACTTGGGTGTCAGGATCAAGTCCCTCTTGATGGGCTATGAGGATACAAGACCAGAGAGGCTGGTGCCAGGAGCCCTGGGCATGGGCAGCCTGGCCTCAGGGCATCAACCCAGATGCCCTGGACAGATGATCTGGACAGATGTGTTTGATCCGGTGAGGATATATCATCAGATATATGTATATCATATATGTATGTATATGTATATCATATGTATATCATCTGATATATATATATCAGATATATAGACAAGTGTGTCTGGGCTATATACAAGGATATATATGGTGGACAGCCGTGCCTACATTAGTTGAGCCTATATCCATGGGCAGATGTGTTTGGGCAAGGTGCAAGAGTACCTTTGGTGGGGCATGGGCAGGGTCCCAGATATGGCTGCCTGCTAGTGCCTCACCTTGAAGCGTCGGTCATACTTGTTGACTGAGTCAGCAAAGTCCACGCGCTCTCTCTTGCCTAGGAACTGACGCAGCTCCGGCCGCTCCTCCAGCCCCAGGTAGTCCCCAACGAAGTTCCTATTGATGCTGTTGCGTCTCCGCTCCTTCTTGTTCAGCAGGATGTTGGAAGCTGTGGGGGCACAGGGTCGGGGGAGGGGCAGAGGTCATGGTTTGGCTCCCCCAAGCCAATCCGTCCTCAGCCCCAGCTTCCCACCTGCAGCCTCTCACCTTCCTCCCGCATCTCCTCGTACTTCCGGACTGCCACATGGCGCCGCCAGGCCTTCTGGATGGTGCGGGCAAAGCCATCGAACTTGCGCTCTCGCATCTCCTCTAGAAGGAAGAGCTGGACAAGAAGGAGGGCTGGTGGGTCCTGGCATCTCCCCGGGGAGCACAGTTTCCAGTTTCCTCTGAGTTTCCACCCCACCCATGTACTTTTGCTGACAGGCACCTGCACACATGCTTTTACGTTATGGACACAAAATTTTGTCTTCTTCCAGATGACCAGACCCAGAAATCCCTCCCAATTTGGAGCATAGCTTCTGCATTAAATTACAACTCTAGATTTGTCTTGCTGGGTTTAAACCCCTGCTCTGCCACTTACCACCGATGTGGTCTTGCCAGAAATGTTATAACATGATGACTTTTCACCCTTATTAAGCTATGGCCTACCATCCGTGGGAGGTCCATATCTGCTTCAGAGATGTTAGAAATGTGAACCAATGTGCATCTTGGAAAACCAATAAAAGTACTTTAGATATGAAAATTGGACAGACAGGCCTATTGATGTGACTAGTGACCACGTGGTTGTACAGTATACAACCTGCACACCCATCCATAGCAGCCCCTGAAAGGAAGCTTTGATAGAAAAGCAGAGAAAATTTGAATTTTAAGAGTCTCCACCCAGATGGGATATAGAGAATAAATTATTAGAGCAAGTCACCTGGAATAATAACCAGTGACTATATCAGAGAAGGAACCTATGGGATAAACTATTACAAATCTACAGTAATAAAATTAAAAGATGCTTGCTCCTTGACGGAAAGCTATGACAAATCTTGACAGCATATTAAAAAGCAGAGACATCACTTTGCCGACAAAGGCCCATATAGTCACAGCTATGGTTTTTCCCATAGTCATGTATGGATGTGAGAGTTGGACCATAAAGAAGGCTAAGCGCTAAAGAACTGATGTCTTCAAATTGTGCTGGAGAAGACTGAGGGTCCCTTGGACAGCAAGGAGATCAAGCCAGTCAATCCTAAAGGAAATGAACCCTGAACATTCATTGGAAGGACTGATGCTGAAGCTGAACCTCCAATACTCTGGCCACCAGCTGCAAAGCGTCATTGGAAAAGACCCTGATGCTGGGAAAGATCGAAGACAAAGGCAGAAGAAGGGGGAGGCAAAGGATGAGATGGTTAGATAGCATCACTGCCTCAATGCACATGAATTTGAACAAACTCTGGGAGATAGTGGAGGACGGGAGCCTGGCATGCTGTAGTCCATGGGGTCACAAAGAGTCAGACATTGAACAACAATAACAGTAATAAAAACAATTGTGTTGGTCAAAGAATAGAACAAACTTGGACCACGACAGATGGCTGGGAAACACTGTAGTTCAAATGGAAATTTAGTGACAAAAAGGACAGCATGGTCAATCAGTGATGATGGGAGAATAATTGAAAATAAAGTTGGGCTTTATTTAGAAAAAAAACAATTAGCATTTCAGCCAGAGGGTTTTCTCAAATACACAAACATCACTTCACTGCTAAAAGCCTGAATGCCATTTTGATGACAATGATGGCTAAAGTCTCCTAGAAACCCCAGACTTCCCTGGCAGGACTAAAAGAATTCTGCAGGTACTTGGTTCAAGCTCACTTTAAAAATACATAATATCTTGGAGGGCTTGTAGATCTGTGAGTGTTGAGAACTGGAGTATTTCCTGCCTTGTCAATAAACAAGGATTACAGTCATCAGTGATTCTGGCTGTCCAAATGTGAATATCTGAGCCCTAAGGGCACTCAGTTAGGAGAATACCTGTGTGACCTGAGAGTCAGCAGGCTGTAGTGTTCCCTACAGTGAGCACTGAGGGACTCTGGATATGAAAACACTGGATATTGGCCCCAGATAGCTGAGATGCATATGAAAGGAGTGATTTCAGTGAGCCCAGACTCTGGCATCTTCCCATACATAGAAAAGCGCTAAATTCCTTCACTTGGGGTGTCTGGTTTTCTTTAATTCACAAAATCCTTTTGATGTTCAGACTACCTGCCCTTTGTTACACACTTCTATGTAACCTGACTCCTCCCCCTAACTCCTTGGAGCAGTTCTCTAAGGGTCACTTGAGATGCTGTCTCCCAGGCTTAAGTCCTAAAAATTCCCACCGAATAAAACATAACTCTCAACATTTAGGTTGTGACTATTAAGTCAACAGTGTTTATAACTGATCTTAAAAAGTGGGTCTTCTTTCTCACCAGAGAGAAAAAACAACATCTCAGGCCAACAGGTTGCAGGCATTGAAGGGTATTTTGTTGTTGTTCAGTCGCTAAGTCCTGTTTGATGCTTTGTGACCCCATGCACTGCAGCACACCAGGCGCCTCTGTTCTCCACTGTCTCCCAGAGAGTACTCAAATTCATGCCTACCGAAGCATCTCATCCTCTGTCATCCCCTCTTCCTCCTGCCCTCAATCTTTTCCAGCATCAGGGTCTTTTTCAATGAGTGGCATTTACATATTCTTTTGTTTCTCAGACCGGTACTCTGTGGATCCTGGAGTTCGCGTGCAAATCTTGTGAAGTGATGCCTGTCCAGCGTGCCTGGAGGGCGTGTACATGCATTCTGTGGTTTGCTGAGGGAACGGCAGGTCTGAGTAAAGGGATACCAGCCCTGCAGAACTAGGGGCAGACCAGTCAACCAGGACAAGTGTCTTCCAACCTTGTTATTTCTGCCCAGGGAAGAGGGTTTGGTTTCAGCTTGGGAAATAAATCTTCCTTTTCCCACAGTGTTAAAGGCATCTCTTTTCGTGCTGCTAAGGGCAGGGGTGGATGTGCTCAAGGTGGATGACACACACACCCCAGATCTGAGCTTGACCTGGTGTAGTGCACTGAATAGTGTTCTCCCCAAACTTATGTGCACTTGGCGGGCACTTGTGAATGTGACTTTATCTGGAAAGAGGGTCTTTGCAGAGGTAATCAAGTTAACATGAGGTTAGACTGGAGTAGGGTGAATCTAAAATCCAATGTAACTAGTGTTCTCATAAGAAGAAGGAGGGACTTCCCTGGTGGTCCAGTGGTTAAGAATCCACACTTCCAATGCAAGGGGTATGGGTTTGATCCCTAGCCAGGGAACTGTGATCCCACATGCTCCATGGTGTGTCAAAATATAAAAAAGAGGGAAATTTGGACCCAGATACACAGAGAAGAAGGCCATGTGATGCCAGAGGCAGAGATTATACACCAACAATATAGGTATGATACATCTGTATAACAAGAAATGGCAAGGATTGCTGATAACCACCAGAATTCAGGGAGAAGTAAAGAAAGATTCTTCCCTGGCACTTTCAGAGGGCTCATAGCCCTTGATTTTGAATTTCTTTTCTTTCTTTTTTTTTTTTATTTTGAATTTCTAGCTTCTAGAAATGGGCTTCCCAGGTGGCTCAAAGGTAAAGAATCTGCCTGCAATGCAGGAGACTCGGCTTTGATCCCTGGGTTGGGAAGATCCTCTGGAGGAGAAAATGGCAACCCACTCTGGTATTCTTGCCTGGAGAATCCCTTGGACAGAGGAGCCTGGTGGGCTACAGTCCATGGGGTTGCAAAGAGTTGGACATGACTGAGTATAAGCACAAGCCTCCAGAAATGTGAGAAAATAAATTTTTACTAGGTTAAGCCAGCCAGTTTGTGGTACTGTCTTACAGCAGCCCTGGGAAGCTTGGGATGGTGGGTTGCCAATAGGTGTATAAAACACTTGAGGCATTTCGAATTCATGATTACAAGAAACAAGACCCAAATCTAAATAAGTGCATCTGTAGTTGAGAAAAGCTCCAACTCCATTAATTAATTCTTTGATCAATTTTTGAGAAACCACAGTTAAACTGTTTCCATTTTACTAAAATTGTTTTCACTAAAATTAGGTTGTTGTTTTTTTTTCCTGTGCAAATTTTTAGTCTCTGTTTTTCTTCCTTATGAGACTTTCCCACCAGCGACCTCCCCAGTGGTCTAGTGGTTAAGACTCTACTTGTCAATGCAGGGGGTGTGGGTTTGATCCCTGGTTGGGGAACTAGGATCCAACATGCTGCAGGGTGGGGCCAAAAATTAAATAAACTAAATTTTAAAAACTTTCCCACCAAGCTTTTACTTTTATGAGCTTCATTATTTCATCTAGTTCACATTTACCCCCTCAAAATGTGCAGAGCGCAATTTTGGTCAAAATTTGATTTTAAGTTTTATTGTCTTAGCCAGTGCTAGCATTATTTTCATACTGCAGCCATTAAGTTAAAAGACACTTGCTCCTTGGAAGAAAAGATATGACAAACCTAGACAGCATATTAAAAATCAGAGACATTACTTTGCCGCAAAGGTCCATATAGTCAAGGCTATGGTTCTTCCAGTAGTCACGTACGGATGTGAGAGTTGGACCATAAAGAAGGCTGAATGCTGAAGAATTGATGCTTTTGAACTGTGGTGTTGGAGCAGACTCTTGAGAGTCCCTTGGACAGCAAGGAGATCAAACCAGTCAATACTAAAGGAAATCAACTCTGAATATTCATTGGAAGAACTGATGCTGAAACTGAAGCTCCAATATTCTGGTCACCTGATGGGAAAAGCTGACTCATTGGAAAAGACCCTGATGCTGGGAAAGATTGAAGGCAGGAGGAGAAGGGGATGACAGAGGAGGAGATAGCTGATGGCATCACTGACTCTATGGACATGAGTTTGAGCAAACTCTGGGAGTTGGTGATGGACAGGGAGGCCTGGCGTGCTGCAGTTCATGGGGTCACAAAGAGTCAGACGCAGCTGCACTGAACTGAGCATTCTGTGTGTGTGTGTGTGTGTGTGTGTGTGTGAATTTTTGTCTTTTCCTTTCAGAGTCATATGTTCCAATTTGCCAGTAACCAGCAAGATGGATTCTCTTTCTCTCTCTCACCCTCCCATTTTCCTCTTTTTTTCTACCCCTCCCTCTCTCTTCTCTTTCTTATATGTTACCACTTAAATTCTTCCAGGTGTGGTTTTAGCCTCAGACAGTTTTGGTTTGTACTGTTTACTGGAGTGGGTAGCCATTCCCTTCGAACCAGAGATCAAAGTCAGGTCTCACTGCTTTGCAGGCAGATTCTTTAACATCAGAGGCACCAGAGCAGCCCAAGTTTCTATCACTAACAATATCTATTTTGAATGTGATTCTACACTATTTTTATTCTTTGGAGCAAAGTACATCCATAGCAAAAAGCTCTAGGAGGTAGATACCAATGTATCTGGGAGATGAAAATCTGGACCTCCCAAGAAAGAGACTGTTTTTGTAGCTATGGACTCTTTAGAGCCTCCACCCCACTGTGTTATGTTTTTGCTTTGATGAGAGAACAGTTACTTGTGAGTTACAGTAACATCTAGGGAATCATGCAGACAATCCCCTGGTTGTCTTCATAAAGTCCTTGAGAGGCTATGGAGCAGGTGACATGATTATGCACGTGACGGGCACCCAGCTGGGCCTGGCCCACACCCCCAGCACACCTTGCTCCCATCCTTCAGCTTCTCTGGAACCTAAGATTCCCTTGGAAGTCTGGTGAACCAGCACAGTTCACTGAGATGGTCATCTCTCTGTACTTTCCAGTCCTCACACCAAAGCAGGTGGCCAGACATGCCTTTAGGGCCTTCTTCGCCTTGCTTTCTTTTTGTCATTCTTGTCACTGTTGCTTTTTTAAAAACTTGCCCCCTCCCAGCTTTATTGAGCTACAACTGACATACAGCACTGTGTAAGTTTAAAGTGTACACATATATGTTGATCTGATACATGTATTATGTTGCAAAATGATTACCACTATAGGTTAGCTAACCCTTCTGTCCTGTCACATAATTACCATGTCTTTTCTTGTGGCAAGAACATTGAAGATCTACTCCCTAAGCAAATTTCCAGTATATAATGTGCTGTGCTTAGTCACTCAGTCATGTCCAACTCTTTGCAATGCCGTGGACTGTAGCCTGCCAGGCTCCTCTGTCCCTGGGGATTCTCCAGGCAAGAATACTGGAGTGGGTTGCCATGACCTCTTCCAGGGGATCTTCCCAACCCAGGGATCGAACCCAGGTCTCACATTGCAAACGGATTCTTTACCATCTGAGCCACCAGGGAAGCCCCCAGTATATAATACAGTACTGCCAGCCTTGATGACCACACCGCCCTGTACCTTAGATCCCTGGAACTTATTGTCATTGTTGCTTTTGCTCCTGAAAGTAGAGGCAGCATAAAGTTTGGGGTGCTTCCAGCCTTTTGATAAAAGGCTAGGAGCTGATGACAGTGTGCTAGAAGGATTATTTCTACATTGGAGGATGTGAAATGAGGTTTGTCTGATAACAAGAAAATTGCCACTTTAGGACTTCCCTGGCAGGCCAGTGGTTAAGAATCTGCACTTCCATTGCAGGGTGCATGGGCTTGATCCCTGATCAGGGCACTAAGATTCTGCAAGCTGTGCGGAGTAGCCAAAGAAGACATAAAAATAAACTAAGAAAATTGCCACTTTGACCTGAATCTCTGGTCCAGGTACTCATGAAGGAAGGAATGAAATAAGAAAAGAGAGAGAAAACAGGACAAGAGGAAGAAAGGCAAAGGAAGGAATGAGGATGATAGAAGAAGGAGATGGAGGAAAAATAAAGAAAGGAAGGTCTCTTCCAAGGGGCTGTCACTGCAGGTGGCTATGTGTTTCTCTACCTGCCTCCTGGCCACCAAGGACCCTCTAGCTAATTTTTTTTTTTTTTTTTTTGCCATGCCCAATGGCATGAAGGATCCTAGTTCCTCCACTAGGGATCAAACCTGCAACCCCTGCATTGGAAGCTCAGCATCTTAACCACTGAACCACCAGTGAAGTCCCACTAACATACCTTTCCTGAGCACCTACTAGAGGCCAGGCACCGTGCCTCGGACTTCCCATGTTTTCTAATTCTCACGTTGATTCTGCAGGGTGACTAGGACTCTCCCCAGTTTCCAAATGGAGAAACCGAGGCTTGAGGGTGGCAGGGAGGAAACGTGCCCACGGTCACCCAGGCGCCTGAAGAACGGGACCGTGCAAGTGATGCTGGTGTCTGTGTCTCTCCCACACACTTACGGACTCGGGGTTCTTGACGAAGACCTTGGTGCTCCCCATCTGGTACTGGTCAGGCTCCATGTTGACTGCCCGCAGCAAGTGCTGGACCCCCTGACGCTCGTCCCCGCGCCAATACGGCCAGGTCTCGGGGGTCAGAATGGCGTACCTGAGGCCGGGGCGGGGGAGGGTGTGAGCGGCTGGTGGGGCTGCGGGGAGGGTGGGCCGACTGGAGTGGGCGGGTGGTGGGCGGGGCGCGCGGTGGGTGAGTGTGGCAGGGATGCCTCACCTCTGCAGGAACTTGGCGAACTGGCGGCGGTAGGCAAAGCCCGCGCGGCGCACCCTGATGTTCTCCTTCAGGCCCAGGTACTCCACCTGGTGCTTGACCCTGCGGAGAGGGCAGCCTGAGTCCCCTGGTGGCGGCCTCCCCGCTCCGGGGCTCTCTGGATTCATGCTGGGAGCAGTTTAGGGGGTGAGTTCTGAGGTCTGGGGAGGGGGTTCATTGCTGGTCCAGGGGTCCACTTGGGAGTTAGTTCTGTGCACTGGGGGCCTGGGTTCTAGGGGGAGGGGTCGGTGTTTGCTGCGTGGTCAGTTCTAGAGTCAATTCTAGGGGTGGGTCCAGGGGTCTGGGGAATGAGAGGGACTGTATTGTTAGTTCCACAGACAGTCTGGGATTCTCCCTGGGGACCTCGTTCAGTGCTAGGTGTAACCCCGGGGCCCTGAGAGGTTTTGCGCTGGTCCTAGGGGTTAGCCTGGGTGAGACCTATGATGAATTCCATGACCCTGGGTGGGTGGTGGCGGAGGTTTGCGAGGGAGGGTCAGTCTCGGGGACAGACAGTGTGGACTGGCTTAGGTGGGGCGGGGGCGGGGGTGGTTACCTGTTCTCTTCCCAGTCACGGGGCCTCTTGGTCTCGTTGGGCTTGATGCATCGGATGTAGTGGGGTGTGCATCTCTTCAGCGTGGACACCAGGTCATTGGCTTGTTTCTAAGGGGGGAGAGAAGATGGGGATAGGGGGGCACAGATGGGACCCTCTGGCCCCTCTCTCTTCCCATTCTGAATACAGCCCCAAAAGACTGAGACACGTGGCACGGGAACGTGGGGGTGGCACCTGATGGACTCAGGTATCCCTGGTCCCTATGTGGCTCTGTTAGCATGTACCACATGGGGTTGATATCCTGTGTGTGTACCTGACCCTTGAACTCCAAACTAGGAGCTCTCATGCCTGCTGCACTCACCGCTTAGCCAGGCGCAGAGTGAGTGCTCAGCGAAGGTTTGTTGATGGAATAGCTGAGCATGTGGGGGCACACACTGCCTGTCCTTTGGGGCACAGGTGTTTTAAAAGCAGAGAATCACACGTGTGTGCCTGAGAGGCCAGGGTGGTGCATTTAGTCCTGCAGGGGAGACTAGAAAGGAAATCGTTCCAAGGGGGAAGACTAGAGGAGTGGAAGGAGAGACCCTGGCATGGATCACAGTTCTGCTGTGTGATCTGGGCCAGTGACTGCACTTCTCTGTGCCTTGGCCTCCCATCTGCCAGGTGGGACTAATCTCCTGTCTGTAAAGTGTCTCGTGTTTGCTGCCAGCACTGAGAAGTGCTCAATATACTGTTATTAAAGTATTATTATGATGGTACACCCATGTTCATAAAAGCACTCTTCACAATAGCCAAAAGGCAAAAACAGCCCAAGTGTCCATCAGTGGAGGAATGGATAAGAAAATATCCATTATATCCATGGCATATTATTCAGCCTTAAAAAGGGAGGAAATTCTGGCCTATGCATGAACTTGGAAGATATTATGCTCAGTGAAATAAACCAGCCACATAAGTGTCCAATTCCACTTATAGGAAGTCCCCAGAAGAGTTACACCCATAGAGACAGAAAGCAGGATGGCAGGTGCCAGGGGCTGGGCGAGAGGATGGAGAGTTAGTGATTAATGGGGACAAAATTTCAGTTTGGGGAGGTGAGACAGTTCTGGAGATCAATGGTGGGGATGGTTGCACAACAACAATGCACAACAATGTGAATGTCCTTCATGCTGCTGAGATGTACACTTAAAAATGGTTAAGGCTCAGATGGTAAAGAATCCTCCTGACAATGTAGGAGGTGTGGGTTCAATCCCTGGGTCAGGAAGATAGCCTGGAGAAGGGAATGGTGACCCACTCCAGTATTCTTGCCTGTAGAAGAATCCCATGGACAGGGGAACCTGGCTGATGACAGTCCATGGGATCCCAAAGGACTGAACACAACTGAGCAACTAACACTTTCACTTTATGTATATTTTACCATAATGAAGAAGAAAGTGACAAATGACCAAAAGACCAAAAGAAAAAAAAAAAAATCATTAGGATGATGGCTCATGTCTTTATTTAGGCGATTAGGAGGATATTAAGGAAGCTGGTCCAAGCTCCCCAACCCCAGCGCTGGAAGAAGCCCTTGTTGCATAGAAGATGCCAGAGGGAGGGGCAGAGGCTCTGTGATGGGGAGAGATGGACATAGGAATGAAAGAACTGGACGCATCCCTCCCCATGCCCACCTTGATCTTGGAACCAGCAGTGCTGGGGCGGCCCTTCTTTTCCACATCCAGCTTCTCAGGAAAGAGCATCCGGAGGAAGGCCCTGGGTGGGGGAAGAGAAGGAGTTTGGAGGTGCAGGCGAACGTCGGGTGCCTTCCTGGAGGTGGAGCTGTTGAGGTGTCTGGGACCCAGAGATCATGCTGTACATGTGTGGTTCTCCCTGAATGTCGGCAGGTGTGATGATGCGAACCAGAGGGTGGGTTTCATCCTTTTGGTTCCTTGATTTATTTGTATTGTTACTTTTTCCTCTGTGACTGTGCATGACTTGGGTAGCAAGTAAAATAAAACAGTTCGACTAAGTGATGTGGCATCTCTGGCATCACAGGTAGGTCCCCTTGGAGGCAGAGGCTTGCACACGCGTGCAGGGAAATACAGACAAAGACCTTGCTGTTGCGGCCCCATGGGTGGTAGCCACAGATGGGCACAATCTCTGTGTCTATCAACAGGGCATTGGTTAAATTCACTTTGGTGAAACTGAGCAGGACCCTTGAGGGGAACTTCCCAAAGACAGACAATTCCTCCTCCTTCCCATGTCCACCCCCACCCCCCATTTGCTGTTGGAAAGCTTTAGCCTCCTAGGCCTTCTCTGAATTCCAAAGGGCAAATTTAATCAGAAAAGTGGGAAAATACAGAAACAAAGGAAAGCAGTCAAGCAGGACACAGTAATGATAGTTTAGCTGTAAAAGAAAGTTAAAGACTTTCAATTCTTCCTCAGTGGGTGTAGAGGGCTTCCTTGGTGGCTCACTGGTAAAGAATCCTCCTGCCAATGCAGGAGATGAGGTTCAAGGGTTCAATCTCTGGATTGGGAAGATTCCCTGGAGAGAAAAAAATGACAACCCACTCCAATATTCTTGCCTGGGAAATCCCATGGACAGAGGAGGCTCGGGGGTTACAGTTCCATGGGGTTGCAAAGAGTTGGACATGACTTGGCAACTAACAACAAAGGGCTATAGATAATATCCTGAGCCAAATCCTTAAGCTGTTTTGCAGATACTAAAACCCCTGCCAGGTAGAAGAAGTTAAATAAATTCTGACCACCAGCATGTAGACCCCAGACCAGCTGGAACCAGAAAGTTGATGATTAAGATTCTTGAAACATCACCCTGTTACTTCACCATCAACTGACCAAAAAATTGTGAAAGGATCACACCATGTGACCCTTTCTCTCACACAGTCTGTAAAGATCCTTCCCTGAAAGCCCTCGGGGAGTTTGGGGTCTTTTGAGTAGAGCTACCTGTTCTCCTTGCTTGGACCTGCAATTAATGCTGTACTTTCCTTTACCGCCTGGTAGTGTTGGGAGGTTGACTTTGCAGTGAGTCAGGTGGGCAGGCTTGAGTTTGGTTTGGCAACATTGTTATGTTCATTGTTACATTCCTCTTTGATGAGATCTTCCCCGAGGGCTATAATCTAGAATGAGTGGACTGCTTAGTAGATGCAGACTATATACCAGACCACCTGACCTGCCTCTTGAGAACCCTGTATGCAGGTCAGGAAGCAACAGTTAGAACTGGGCATGGAACAACAGACTGGTTCCAAATAGGAAAAGGAGTACGTCAAGGCTGTATATTGTCACCCTGCTTATTTAACTTATATGCAGAGTACATCATGAGAAACCCCGGGCTGGAAGAAGCACAAGCTGGAATCAAGATTGCCGGAAGAAATATCAATAACCTCAGATATGCAGATGATACCACCGTTATGGCTGAGAGTGAAGAGGAACTAAAAAGCCTCTTGATGAAAGTGAAAGAGGAGAGTGAAAAAGTTGGCTTAAAGCTCAACATTCAGAAAACTAAGATTATCGCATCTGGTCCCATCACCTCATGGGAAATAGATGGGGAGACAGTGGAAACAGTGTCAGACTTCATAATTTTGGGCTCCAAAATCACTGCAGATGGTGACTGCAGCCATGAAATTAAAAGACACTTACTCCTTGGAAGGAAAGTTATGACCAACCTAGATAGCATATTAAAAAGCAGAGACATTACTTTGCCAGCAAAGGTCCGTCTGGTCAAGGCTATGGTTTTTCCAGTAGTCATGTATGGATGTGAGAGTTGGACTATAAAGAAAGCTGAGCGCCGAAGAATTGATGCTTTTGAACTGTGGTGTTGGAGAAGACTCTTGAGAGTCCCTTGGACTGCAAGGAGATCCAACCAGTCCATCCTGAAGGAGATCAGTCCTGGGTGTTCATTGGAAGGACTGATGTTGAAGCTGAAACTCCAGTACTTTGGCCACCTCATGTGAAGAGTTGACACATTGGAAAAGACCCTGATGCTTGGAGGGATTGGGGGCAGGAGGAGATGGGGATGACAGAGGATGAGATGGCTGGATGGCATCACCGACTCAATGGGCATGAGTTTGAGTAAACTTCGGGAGCTGGTGATGGACAGGGAGGCCTGGTGTGCTGCGATTCATGGAGTCGCAAAGAGTCGGACACAACTGAACGACTGAACTGAACTGAACTGATGT
The DNA here is from genome assembly GCF_023699985.2 of Odocoileus virginianus. Taxonomy (NCBI): domain Eukaryota; kingdom Metazoa; phylum Chordata; class Mammalia; order Artiodactyla; family Cervidae; genus Odocoileus; species Odocoileus virginianus. Next base: position 15,073,276 of record NC_069676.1, read on the forward strand.
GTTTGCACATATGTGTGCTCACATGTCCAACTCTTTGCGACCCTATGGACCAGGCTCCTCTCTCCATGGGACTCTCCAGGCAAGAATACTGGAGTGGGTTGCCATTTCCGCCTTCAGGGGATCTTCTCCCCCCAACCCAGGGATCAAACCCCTGTGTCTCCTGCATTGCAGGCGGGTTCCTTTACTGCTGAACCACCAGGGAAGCCCACACAAGTGATAGGAATGGGGATTTGACTGCAGTTTTGCATGAGGGATCTTTGTGGGTAATGCACATGTTTCAAAGTGAATTGTGGTGATGGCTGTACAATTCTGTACATTTATTAAAAATCATTTCTAAAAATGGATGCATTTAATGGTATGCAATTTAGACCTGAATCGGACCATTTAAAAATAAGTATATGTGTAGATTCAGTTTTATTGGATGTGGAATAATATTGGGCAGAGTTGCTCTAAATCAGTGGTTCCCAAACTCGAATGTACACATGGCTCCTGGGATTTTGTTAAAATGCAGACTCTGAGTCATTCAGTTTATGGTGGAGCCTGAGATTCTTCTTGTATCAGAAGATGCTCATGTTACAATTCTAGAAACCACACTATCAGCACTTTAGGAACCACTGTCTTAGAACATTCACCCTGTGCTATGTTCCATTTGCTTTCAAATTGTGGTGCTGGGGAAGTCTCCTGAGAGTTCCTTGGACTGCAAGGAGATAAACCAGTCAATCCTAAAGAAAATCAACCCTAAGCACTCATTAGGACTGAAGCTGAAGCTGAAGCTCTAATACTTCGGCCACTTGATGCAAAGAGCCGACTCATTGGAAGATATCCTGACGCTGGGAAAGATTGAGGGCAGGAGAGGGGGGTGGCAGAGGATGAGACGGTTGGATGGCACCGACTCAAAGGACATGAATTAGAACAAACTCTGGAAGACAGTGACTGCCAGGATCCTGGCATGCAGTCCCTGGAGTCATGAATCAGAAATGACTGAGCCACTGAACAGCAAAATTCACTAGAAACAGCTGCCCCCACAAACTCTATGGAGTGATGGGAGCTCTGGGGAAGGTTAGGTGGTTCCTGGGCCTCCCCCATCCCCACAGGGAGTTGCCCAGAGACCTCCACGCCTGAGACCACTCACTGCTCACTGGTCTGCATCAACTCTATGAGGTCAGAGAAGAGGACATCACGGTTCCTCTCGCAGAAGCCGCTGACGTCATAGGAGACCTGGAGGAAAGTGGCATGGGGTGGGGAATGAGAATCTGAAGTGAGGGATTGGGGATCCCATGGGGGCCCACCCTGGGGTGAGAAGACTGGGCAGTATCTATGGTTCATATTAGGCAGTCAGGAGCAGCATGGACCTGGTTGAGGGGGGTGGGGCTGGAGGTCTAATGTTCAAGGTTAGATTGGAGGGTTAGGACTGCAGTCTGGGTCAGAGGGGAGAGAAGATGGAGGGTTACAGTCCAGATTGGGGGAAGGAGCTGCAGACTGGATCAGAGGAAGGAGGAGATGACATATCCCAGCTTGGGGAGTAAGGGGCTGTAATCTGGGCAGGGAAGAGCAGTTCCTGGGTGTCTGCTAATTAATTTGGAATCAAAAGGTCACATTGAGCCTCTGTGTTCTGGTCAACTGGGGGCCTGGGGGATGTGTCAGGAGGGTTATAGCACTGGCTGGAGTTTGGTGGGTGGGTGGGTTTCAGCCTGGCTTGTAGACTGGGTCTGCTATCCAAGGTGCAGGCTCCCTATAGTTCTGGTCAGGCTACTCTCAGGATGAGAAGCACAGAGCCCAAGCCCACTTTAGGAATGGTGGGCTGCAGCACAGTCAGGGAACCACTGGGGCTGTTTACTGCCCATGATAAGGTCAAAGAGAGAGTGTGCAGTCTTGTAAACTGGGGAGGAGGACCTTGGCCAGGGTGGGAGGACAGTGGGTTTCTGAAACTTTGGGTAGGGGGTCTGTCTGTAGGGGGTCTGTCTGAGGCGGTAGGTTGCAGCATGATCCAGGCGTCTCCAAGTTGGGATCAGAAGAAGCGGGGCCATGTTCTGGGTCAGGGGGACACTGGGGCTTATAGCTCAGATTGGGGCTTAGGGGGCTCTGCTGCCTAATTTGGGGTTGATGGGAGGGAGTTTGTGTCCTGTAAGGTGTGTGGGGGGGTGCTCAGTCATTTTGGACTGTAGCCCACCAGGCTCCTTTGTCCGTGAGAATCTGCAGGCAATACTAGAGTGGGTTGCCATCCCCTTCTCCAGGGTATCTTCCCGACGCGGGGATGAAACCTGCATCTCCCGCAATGGCAGGCAGATTCTTTACCACTGAGCCACCCAAGGAGTCTGTAAGGGGTAGGGGTTGCTGTCCTATTAGTTGGGAGTGCTGTGGCCTTGATGGGGGAGTGGACACTAGGTTTACCTGCCCTGCTGAAAGGCCGTGATAGTGGGGGGGAGGGCTAGGCCAATTCCTGGGGGTCAGTGGGAGAGGGGGATCGTGTTTCTGGTCAGTAGGGGAAGGGCTCGAGAAGAGGATCAGTGTTCTTTAGTACTGGCTGGTGTCTGGGTAGATTCCTTCTGTTGGGAGATTGGGAGGCTGCAGCGGGGAGCCTCTGGAGGTGTGTGCGGGGGTGTCTGAGGGGCGGTGCCTGACGGGCGGGGTTCGAGGCACAGGGTCTGAGGAGTGGGGACGGGGCCAGAGTGGGGCGGGATCTGATGGGCGGGGATGGGTCTTAGGGGACGGAGACCGAGGGGAGGAGTCTGAGGGGCCGGGTCAGGTCTGAGGGGGCGCGTCCGAGGGGCGGGGTCTGATGGGTGGGTCGGACCTGAGGGCGGGGTCTGAGGGTCCGAGGGGCGGCGGTCGGGCCTGAGGGGCGGAGCCTTAGGGTCCGAGGGGCGGAGTCTGATGGGGTCGGGCCTGAGGGGCGGGGTCTGAGGGCCCGATGGGCGGGGTCTGATGGGTGGGTCGGGCCTGAGGGTTCGAGGGGCGGGGTCTGATGGGTGGGGTCGGGTCCGAGGGGCGGGGTCTGAGGGTCCGAGGGACGGGGTCTGATGGGTGGGGTCGTGCCTGGGGGGCGGGGTCTGAGGGTCCGATGGGCGGGGTCTGGGGGGGGTCGGGCCTGAGGGGCGGGGTCTGAGGGTCCGAGGGGCGGGGCGCACCTTGCCCGCGTAGTGGTGGATGACGAAGCCCGCGCTCCAGCTGTTGAAGTGCTCGTGGTTGCCCACGGCCGCCTGCAGCTTCTGCAGCAGCGTCTGGTCGGCGCCGCCGCCGGTGGCGTGCATGGTGGCGCACACGTCGTCCAGGACGCTCATGATGCCTGGGGGGCTCTGTGGGGGCGGGGGTGAGGAGGTGGGGAAGGGCTCAGCCCGGCCCGGCCCCAACCCCTTGCCGCTCCTGGGAGGGAGCGGACGTGATGGGAAGCTCCGATGTGTGGAGATGCTGTGGAAGCTGGCTGGTACAGGACGGGGTGGGGAAGCCCATAAGGGATCCGTGCCTCTATCCTTTTCCCCAGATGGAGATGTAGGGGACCTGTCAACTTTGAGCCCTCTCTCTCCCGCAGCCTGCCTTGGGGGCAATGTTTGTGGAGTGAGTAAGTGACAGATGAGCAGAGTGAATGGAAGTGCTGGCTGATGGGTATGTCTGTGGGGCTCCAACTACCTAAGGGGGAGCGTGGGTCAGAAGGGTCTATGGGGGCCCAGAACCTCCAGGGTTCTCCCAGCTTTTCCAAGCCCAGCTCAGGAGCACAGTGATTTCCCAAGCCTAGTTCTGACTGGGGCCCAGCGAGAACCCCTAAATCTGGCTCAGGCCTCACCAGCTTGTTTTCGATGAGGTCACAGACGATTTTGTTGTTGAAGTACTGGATGGGGGTCCAGCGGATACCCTCCTGTACGTACTCCTCCTAGGGGTGGCAAAGGGGGCAGGGATGAGACCGGGCGCAAAGATGTGAGTGTTTCTAGAATGTTAGCTTCATAAGCATGGGTGGAGGAGATGTGACAGATGTCCCCCCCCCCCCCATAACTTGTCTCTCCCATCTCATCACTTAGGACTGTCTCCCATAACAAATCTCATTTCCCTGGAGGTCAGACCTTCCCCCTGGGGCCCCAGAATTGAGCCCCAGTTGCCTGAAGTGTGACCTTTTCATGAATACATCCCATTTGGCTCTTAAAAATCCCTTTCAGAGCCTGAAAGGCCAGTGGTTAAGATTCTGCTCTTCCACTGCAGGGGGTATGGGTTCAATCCCAGGTGGGAGTCTAAGATCTCACATGCAGTGTGGTGTAGCCAAAAATAAATAAATAATTTTTAAAAAAATCCCTTTCTCACTTCTTCAGTCATCTCCTGGTATTTTCCCTGAATCCTAGTCTCAGGCTCTGCCTCTGCAGGATGGGTAGAATGAAAACAGCAGGATTTTGTCCATCCCACTCATGGGGGTCTTCTCAGCACCGCAAGCAGTGCCTGTTATTGGCAGGCAGATTCTTTACTGTCTTGAGTCACCAGGAAGCCCATTGAAGGTCTGAACAAAGAGGCAATGCTCCAGCCCTCATCAGAGCTTTAGAAGTAGAAAACCTCTTGTGAAGAAGGAACTTGGACATGTCAGCAGAGAGAAGTGCCCATGTGGGGCTGGGGTGTCCCTGGTTGCTTGGCAACCTTCATGGCCCCACACCTCCTCCCCAGTGACCCCTGGCCCTGGCCAGTTGTCTTCCCCTGCCCACCTGTTCAGCCTTCAGAGTGAGTTCAATAAAGATCTGCTGCAGTTTCTCGTTGACAAAGTTGATGCAGAACTGCTCAAAGCCATTTTTCTGCCAAGGGAGGAAAAGCATGCCTCCCTCAGCGGGCTGATGCTGGAGGTCCCCCTCCCCCAGGGTGGGCATGGGTTGGCCGCAGGGTCATACCTGGAAGATCTCAAAGCCGTAGATGTCAAGCACGCCGATACTGTACTCCTCCTGGGGCTTCTGCATGGCACGGTTGATGGCCTGTGATGCAGAGGGACACTAGGTGAGTGACTACACAGGCCTCCCACTGTCTTGAGATGCTCTTGTCCCCTCCCACCAGTGTCTCTCCTGCCTTCTCCATTGCTGTGCCTACCCTCACCCCTGTCCATCATTCCTACAAGAAACCAGGTGTTAGGATATTAGGGTTCCTGCCTTGGGAGCTGGCTCTGCCCTTTAACCACTTTGCACCTCTATTTGCTCATCTTTAAAATGAGTTCACAGTAGCATCTCTCTTAGAGGGCTTTTTCTTAAGAATTAAATAAATCAATGCTTGAAGACAGAAGCATAGCTGGCATGTATTAATTGCTATGGAGCGTTGGCTACTACAGTCACAATCCTTTTTATCTTTTTTATGACAGGAAAGTGGGATTTATTGGTGGGCATGAGTAAAGAGCGGGCTTCCCAGGTGGCGCTAGAATCTGCCTATCAGTGCAAGAGACAGGTTTGATCCCTGTGTTGGGAAGACCTTCTGGAGGAGGAACTGGCAACTCACTCCAGTATTCTTGCCTGGAGAATCCCATGGACAGAGGAACCTGGTGGGCTACAGTCCATAGGGTTGCAAAGAATCAGGCATGACTGAGGCGACTTAGCACACCCAAGTAAGGATGGGACAGTGCCCAGGCTCTCATGAGCACAGGGCCCACCATTTGTCCAGGGGGCAGTGATTAGGGCTGTATTTGACACCACAGCCATCTGGAATGAGCTGCTTTTCTGCCACCATGTTTCCAAATCCATCCACATTAAACTTAGTAAATCCTCGATTCTAGGAGATATGGATCTTCTGGCAGCCAGGGAACTTGAACTTGACCCTCTGGAGGGCCTCAAACATATGCTCCTTGGTGCGGGTAGACATTATGACTTGGCCAGGGTGGACCCTGGCCACTGGGCCCTGGGGCTTTCCAAAGGCACCTTGCTCACCTGTATGGAGCCGAGACTGGGGGAGGGGCAGCTTGTCCATCATGAATGTCCCCTGGAAAGGACTGTCTCCAAGATCCCTTAGGCAACAGGCCAAGGGAGGCTGCTGTTTGCAACCATTGCATGTTTAGTCACCGTTCTTGACCTTGTCACATCCTGTTCTCGTCCACCATCACCTGGTCCATCACTTTGTCCTTTTGACAGCCGCCTTCATGGCTCTCTCTAAGGCACCCACCCCTCTCCATTCCAGCAGCCCCCATCTTGATTCAGGCCTGGACATTTCCCATAGGCCCCCTCCTGCTTGGGCTCCATGCAACAGCCAAAGTGAAAGTGAAAGTATTAGTTGCTCAGTTGGGTCCAACTCTTTGTGACCCTCTGGACTGTAGTCCTCCACGCTCCTCTGTCCATGGGATTCTCTAGGCAAGAATACTGGAGTGTGTTGCCATTCCTTTCTCCAGGGGATCTTTCCTACCCAGGGATCGAACCCGAGTCTCACTCCTTTGCAGGCAGATTCTTTTCTGTCTGAGCCTCGAGGGAAGCCCACAGATTAGTTTTTAAGGAAGACCTGAAGTCTTTAAGATAGACCTTAAATCTCCCATCAATCACTCCTGCTCGGTGTGGTACCTCCCACAGCTGGGCATTAGCGAGGTCATGACAGTCAAGATGCTCCCCCTCCCCCTCTTGGTTGGTCCAAGCCCTGGGCCTGCTGCCCCAGAGCCCCTCTTCCCCCACCCCTGTCCCCAGAGCCCCACTTGCCTCCACAAGGAAGTCAAAGAGACGGGAGTAGAGCCCCTTGGCCAGAGCATCCCGTGTGTAGGCTGCCTGCTCCACGTTCAGGGTCACGTCAATGGACTCGCTGCGTCCGCCCCAACGGCTGTCCATCTTGCGGCTGGTCAGTTTCTCCTGCAGCCGCCCGCTGTCAATGCCCAGGAGGTAGGCGGGGAAGGCCAGGACTGCCAAGCGGTGGGGTGGGGAGAAAGGGAACAGCCCGTCAGGTTCTTGGGCCTCACACAGGGGCTCCCATCTCTCTCCATTTTTGCCCCGTGACATCGATCTTGTTCGCTTAGGTCCTCAGACGCCAGGGGCCACAACTGGGAGGAAGCAGTTCACACAAACAAACACACACACACACACACACACACACACACGCCTCCACCACACCCTCCGCAGCACCCACACTCACGGTCTGCACTCTCCACCCGGGCGTAATTCCCGTCTTCGCAGAAGCTGATGTTTCCCAAATGCAAGATGCCCGCCACGAGCTGCAGGACCAGCTCTTGGACGTTGGCCGGGATCCCGATGACTTGCATGGCGCTCTGTAAGCACGTGGGGCGCAGAGCCTCTGGTGCAAAGCCCGACCTCCAGCCGACCCGCGGGTTAGGCTTCAGCGGCCACAGCACAGATGTGCGGGGCAGGGGGCAGGGGTGGGGGGACGGTCAGGACACCTGGACCCCTCTCCTGGCTTTTTTTTTTTTTTTTGCTGTGTGACCTTGGGCAAGTCCCTGTCCCTCTCCGGGCCTTGGTTTCCCGATTTGTAACACAAGAAGGTTTCCGGGGGCTGAAGTGGCAACAGGTGCTCACCAGAGTCTCACTGAAGTCGCTCCGGTCATCGGTGCCGTCCACCTTGTAGGTGTCTGACTGGTTGAGGTAGTAATAGTAGTCAGGAGTCATGAGTCCTAGGTTCTGCCGCTGCTCCTGAGAGGCCCCTTCCAGCAGCTGCAGGGCAAGTGAAGCTCATTCACGTGGTGGTGGATGGGGGCAGCCCTTGTAACCCCCCAGTCCTCGCCATCACGGGCTCCCAAACACTGACCCTCCCGTGGTATCCCCCCCTGGGCTCTAGTGGGGTTCCCTCTGCCCCAGCCGCATGGCCACCTTCCTTGCACCTGGTAGTAGATGTGGAAATTCCTCTCGTTTTCATTCTGCATGACCACACGGGATTTCTCCAGCAGGAAGTTGGAGATCTTGCCCCCATCCGGCTCCCCACCTCGGCTGAACTGGATCTCAAAGTACTTGCCCTGAACCCGAGAAAGCCACATCAGTCGCTGCCCAGAGTCCTAGGGCTACAGGTGAGGAAGGACTGGGGATGGGTCTTATGAACCTTCTTCCCTAAGTGACCTCAAGTAGCTCTTCTCTTCCCAACTCCCACTTACTGTTCTTCTCACCAGCTCTTTCCCTCCAGCCTTTGCTTAAGCTGGGTCCTGGGCCAGGAATGCCTTTTCCTCCCTCCCTGATGATTGAAGCCCTAACCTGGGACCTCTAGCCCTGTTGCCATTCCCTCCTCCAGGGGATCTTCCCAACCCAAGAGTCGAACGTGGGTCTCCTGCACTGCAGGTGGATTCTTTACCGTCTGAACCAAAATTATATAAAATAAGGGGCTTCCCAGGTAGCACCAGTGGTAAAGAATCTGCCTGCCAATGCAGGAGACATAAGTACCTCAGGTTTGACCCCTGGATTGGAAAGATCCCCTGGAGAAGGAAGTGGCAACCCACTCCAGTATTCTTGCCTGGGAAATCCCATGGACAGAGGAGCCTGGCAGGCTACAGTCCATGGGGTCACAAAAGAGTTGGACACCGCTGAACACAGCAACAGCAATAGGATAGAATAAAATAAAATAAAATAGAATTAAATGTTCTTGTGGTTCATTCATGTTTTTCTGTATATTGGTAGTCTGAAAACACAGACTGTGTGATTCTATTTATATGAAATTCTAAAACTGCTGAAACTAATCTATGGTGCCAAAAAAAAATTAGAGTGACTTCTTCTTGGGTAAGGTAGAAGTAGAGGTTGATTAGAAAGAGACAAGAGGAGACTTTCTGCAGAGATGGTGATATTCTGTATACTGATAGCAGTGTTGGTTGCATGGGTATATGCAGTTGTCTAAATTAATGAATAGTCCCCTTTAGATTTACATATTTTGCTGTATGCAAATTTAACTTTATTTTTTTATTTTTTTAAATTTTTTTGTGCTCTCACTTTTATTGCTGTGAATTATTTACATCTAAAATGTTGAATCATGAAACTGATGATACAGGAGTGAAAACCACAGCACTTCAAGCTTCCTGTATCATTATCTTTCCTTGTTCCACAGTTTAGGTCTTTGTCTAACAGTTCTGTCCTGGAGTCACACTTTGGAAAGTTGAGGTGGCTGGTTTCTCACACCTTTTGTGTCTGTGAACATAACTTGTGGCAGGAAAATAACATGTGGGTGGACTGTTTGATGCAGTCCACCAGTGGTCCATAACAGCAGTCATTCACGATGCACTGATAGACCTGATTTGCTAGAACTCCATCTGGAATCTGAGAAGGGTCCCGTAGCATACTGTTTATAACAGACTTGGAGGGTGGAGCTTCCTCATGCTCCTGTAGAAACCTTTCCAGTATGATCCGAGCCATTAATGAGGGTGCATATTCCACCTCATTGGCTAGCTCCAGGAGCACTGGGGCAGCTCCATTTCCCCCCACTGCATTCAGATACCTCTGGTAATAACTTTCAATCGCTTCTGAAGTATGATGTTTGGCATGTCAATATGTTTCTTAATATGTTTCTGGTACTCCCGGGAGAAGATGCTCAGCAGAGTGGCCTGTGATTGACTGGGGAACTTCTGCTTCAGCTTCCTCAGGCTCTGCCTGGTAGGTGGTACAGACACTAGGCACTGGGCTATCTCGTCATACTGGGCTTTGGTCAGTATCATGTTGGGCCAGGGACAGGGAGATGACAAGGGAAAGGAAAAAGGACACCCTTGTCTCGAGCAGTCTTGCTGTTGACAGATGAGGGTGCGTACACAGCAGCACAGCTCGGTGTCCCCGACTTCCTGGGCCCCTAACCCCCTGCAACCCTGGCTGCACAAGCCAAGACTTCACCAGGCACCTCCGAGGTGGGAGGCGGGCTCGCAAATTTAACTTTAAAAGAAATGAAAGAGAGATGCAAGTGTTTGAGGGAAAGGTATGATCGAGGCACATATGATCAACAAGAATAGTAAAATATTAATGGTAGAATCTGGGAGATGAGCATACAGGTGTTCACTGTAGTGTTTAGCTTTTCCATGTATATGAAAATTTTTAAAATAAAATGTTGGAGAAAATACGTTAAATATAATTATATTGAAATATATTAGAAAATAAAATATAATTATTATTATAGATGATATCTAGGGAAAAATCTCATTAGTGTCAGAATTCATTAAGCCATTTCCATGTTCAAGCATTTACTGAAATTATTGAAGTCTATGAAAGTGAAAGTGTTAGTCACTCAGTCGTGTCTGACTCTTTGCAACCTCATAGACTGTAGCCTCCAGGCTCGTCTGTCCATGGGATTCTCCAGGCAAAAATACTGGAGTGGGTAACCATTCCCTCCTTCAGGGAATCTTCCCGATTAAGGGATCAAACTTGGGTTTCCTGAAGTGCAGGGAGATTCTTTAGCATCTGAGCCACCACACCATCCCATTCCAACAGAGGAGACCCACAAGGTTACATTGGGTTTTTTTTTGTCCAAGCCACACATCCAAACAGTGAGAGAAAATGATGACAAACCCAAATCCGTTTACCTATTCTGCCTTTCATTAGGCTCAGCATAGCACCTGACACAAAGAAGGACTCCAAGAAGCATTTGATGAAAGGAAGAATGAATGAGGGAATAAATGGGACCTGAAATGCAAATAGGAACAGACACAGCCTAGCTGCAGCCAGGGGAGGAGTATTCAAGAATGGTACGCGAACATGTCTTGGCCTCCACAGAGCTGCTGATGGGGAACTTTTTTTTTCAGAGGGATCATGAACAGGAAGCCAGTCTCCCATTGAGGAGCAGGTATTTCCCGTACTCTTGAATGTACAGGTAAAGGAAAGAGACAGAGACAAGCAGTATAGAGGCCACAAGACTCACAAAGCGACTGGAGTTATTGTTGCGCACTGTCTTGGCATTGCCAAAGGCTTCCAGCAGTGGGTTTGATTGAAGGATGATATCTTTCACGTGCTGGGGAAAGAGGCAGGTGGGGGTGGGAAGAGGTCAGACTGAGGTGGGGTGTGGGAGTTTGGAGGTGAGGGGATGAAATTCCAGGTGGGGAGACTCAGCCACTCTCCCTGTTTTGCCTTACCTGGACCTTCTCGCCTCCACCCGACACTTTGGAGATGTAGCCCATGATATATTTGGCTGCCACTGTCTTCCCAGCTCCACTCTCTCCACTGAGGATGGGGGAGAGAAAGGATGATGAATGACCAGGGGTGGAGGAAGTGCCCTTTCTAGCTGGGGCTCTGATCGTTCATTCACTGATGCCTATTGGGTGCCAAGCAATAGCCCAGGCTATTGGGGATACCATAGCCAACAAGATGGATCTAAAACTCTATCCTCCTGACACTTAGATGGAACAGGTGGGCAATATCAGAATGAATGCCTAAAATACTTCATGGATCAGACGGTGAGAAGTTAAGTAGAGTGGGGCTGGGGGTGGAGAGGGACAGCGAGGCTCTGTTTGGATCAGGAGCTCCAATTAAACCTCCCTGGGGTGGTGATGCTGTTTGGGGGCTTTGGGGAGGAGGGTCCGGGGTTCCCAGTCTACCTGATGATGACACATTGGTTCTCACAGTCTATAAGCATGTTCCGGTACATGTTGTCAGTGAGGGCGTAGATGTGCGGGGGGTTCTCATACTGGGCCTGGCGGGAGAGACCAGGGCTCAGCCTGGGGCTAAGGTCAGGGGGAAGCCTTGGGGCTGTGGCTCCCTCCCGGTCCCCGCCTCACCGCGCCCTGGTAGAGGTCGATCTCGCGGTCTGTGAAGTAGGGCATCTGCTTGAAGGGGTTTACGGAGATGAGCACGGAGCCAATGTAGGTCTGGGGTGGACGTGGTTAAGGGCCATGCAGTGACCTGGCAAGCTGTGTCCCTCAAGGGGCCCTGTCCCCTCCTCCTGCTCCCTTGGGGCCTCCTAGAGCCCCGTGACTTGGAGGAAGAGATGGAGATACTCCAGTTGTCTTAGGAAAAACCTGAGCTGGATCCAGAAAGAGGGGAACAGCGGGTGCTGTGCCTGAGTTGCCCCAGAGCAGAGGGAGCAGTGAGAGCCACGGCCACTCCCAACGGGAGCCCCCCTGCCACTCCGCTATACCCGGGTCCTAACTCCCCGCACTCTTGCCGCCCATCCCCACTCTTCCTGTGGTCAGGTAGGCGTGTCCCTTCCGGCCTACAGCCTCTCTTTCATCCTCCCCTGCCCTCATCCACCCACCATCCCTCCAAGCACTGGTCAGTCATCCTCCTGTCCCTCAGTCCTGCATCTGCCCACCCCGCCCCCGGCCCAGGGTACAAAGATGTAGTCATCCATGAAGCGCTTGCGGAGGTTGCCCACGATGGCGTCCTCAGTGATCTGGGGTAGAAGCACCATGTCGTCCACGCCGCTCTGCTTCACATTGTGGCTCTGCCAGTGGAAGCGCTCCTTGCTACCCTGGGGGTGGGGGAGGTGGGGTGCCGGTGAGCCCCTGCAGGGGGCGTGGCAGGGGCTGGTGCCTCAGCACTCCTCCCCTTCCCACCTGGCTCACCTACATCATCAGCTTCTGATGCTGTCCCCTTGCCCACCTGCCACCTCCCTCCCTCCTTCCCCATCTCAGGGAAGACAGGAGAGGGAGACAAGGTCTAGTCCCAAAAGAGGAGGACAGACAGAATGACAGCTTGGATATATCCCTCAGCCCTCTCTCGTTTGGTACCAGCATCCCTCCACTTTGTATCCCGTTTCCATGGAGCAGAGGGTGATGCCTGGCCCAGTGGGGCAGAGTGTGCTTGGGGATCTGGCAACTGTGGGAGGGGAGGAGGGCATCAGGGAAGGCTTGATGGGGGAGCTCACCCACCCTCTCTCTCACATCCCCAGCCCATCTCTCCCTCCCTTGGCCCAGGCTGAGTTCCTGACTTTTCCCTGGCATTTGACCCAAGACGCTTGCTCCTTGGAAGAAAAGCTATGACGAACAGTATATTAAAAAGTAGAGACATCACTTTGCTGGAAAATTTCCATATAGTCAAAGCTATGGTTTTTCCAATAGTCATGTATGGATGTGAGAATTGGACCATAAAGAAGGGTGAGTCCTGAAGAGTTGATGCTTTCGAACTGTGCTGCTGGAGAAGACTCTTGAGAATCCTTTGGACAGCAAGGAGATCAAATTAGTCAATCCTAAAGGACATCAACCCTGAATATTCATTGGAAGGACTGATGCTGAAACTGAAGCTTCAACACTTTGGCCACCTGATGTGAAGAACTGACTCATTGGAAAAGACTGATCTAAGAAAGATTGAAAGCAAAAGGAGAAGGGGGCGGCAGAGGATGAGATGGTTGGATGGCATCACCGACTCAACAGACATGAGTTTGAACAAACTCTGGGGGATAGTGAAGGACAGGAAAGCCTGGCAAGCTGCAGTCCATGGGGTCACAAAGAAATCGGACATGACTGAGTGACTGAACAGCAACGTTTCCACCTCAAGGTGACCTTCTTCCCCCCACTTGCTTCCTCCTACCTTGGGGTCCTCTGAGCCCGTCCCCCTGAGATTCTCTCAGTCACCATGTGTCTGTGATCTCTGCCTCAGTGCCCTGCTGTGACCTTGACCCTCAGCTCCCCCAGGCTTCCCACCACCCCTGCCGTGGTCTCCACCCTTAGAGAGTCAGTTCCGGCACATTCCAAGCTCCCACTTTCCCTTTTAATTTTCTCCCTCAGCTTTTCATCAGCTGACACCTTTCTTTGGTCTCAAGGCAAGGAGGAGACTCAGACACAAGTTCCCCATTTAAACTCCTCCTCCAGGAAGGCTCCTCCAGGAAGCCTGCCAGGAGTGCTCTCTCCTCTGAGACCAGCTGAGGTCATCCAGCTCCTTAAACACTTCAGCACACTGGCTCTCTCAGGCACTCTCTGCCTCTGTTCAATATACCCTGTCACAGAGGGATCGGGCACAGAATGGTGGAGCTCTCCTAGCTGGTAACTCATGCTCAGACAAGGTGTCCCTCCTGCAGGAATCCCCACACCCACCAGACCTGGAGCCCCTGGAGGGCAGGGATTTGGACTAAGTCCTTTCTCAGCCCCTGCAGGGAGGACCTGGCAAAGGACAAGGGCAAAGAAAGAAACCCAGCTTCAGAGGAAGCCCCCAAGTATAAAGATGCATATGTGATAAGACGTTTCAGTCACGTCTGACTCTTTGCAACTCTATGGACTGTAGCTCACCAGGTCCTCTGTCTATGGGATTCTCCAGACAAGAATATTCGAGTGGGTTCCCAAGCCCTCCTCCAGGGGATCGCCCTGACCCAGGGATCGAACCTGCAGTCCTTATGTCCCTTGTATTGGTAGGCAGGTTCTTTACCACTAGCACCACTTGGGAAACTCAAGAGCAAAGATACTGGGAACCAAAGTCAGTTTTTCAAAGATGACCAGGACTTGCCAGGGGAGTGGAGATCGTGTGCTGGGCCCACCTGGGAGGGGATTCAGGCAGAGATCAAGTGGGAGGGTCATCGTGGGCAACTCCAGGGCAGAGGCAGATGAGAATCCAGTCTCTCCCCAGTGCTCCCCAGGGGGCACTGGGGAGCCATAGAAGGTTCCTGAGCAGGGGAGGTGCTGGCTCAGAATCTGGTCGTGCTGACAGTCTCTGAGGTGGGGGCGTGGGGCAGGGATTCATGGAAGAATATCCAGAGACATTAAATCAGCCCAGTTTTGGGTGTGGGTTAGATCTGGGTTCTGATCCTGGCTGTGTGACCTAACATTGCTCTGAGCCTCAGTGACTTCATCTATAAAATGGGAGCAGCCTTACTTCCCAGGGTTGAAAAGAGAGATTAACTGCTTTGGGGGAACAAAGTGGGGAAGGGGAAGGGTTCCCAGAAGAGGGACACTTGACAGAATTAACATTCACCAAGCATCTATGACATGGTGTTGCCAATTTTTTTTAAAAAACTTATTTTGCATTGGGGTATAGCTGATTAACAAACAATGTTGTGATAGTTTCAGGTGAGCAGTGAAGGGACTCAGCCATGCAAGGTGTCACCCATATTATTGGCAATCGTCATAGCTCAGTGTGGTAAAGTCTGGGAAGGAGATTGGGGCCTGAGAGGGATTTGACCCTTGACTAAGGATGCAGCTAACCTGGTTCCAAGGACGTGGGGTTCAAATCTGGGGTCATCTGACAGCAAAGGCCAGGTGTTTGCATCTACATTCGTGAGTGGCTGGGCTCCAGGGGGCTTTGGGGATGGTGTGTGAAAGCTGAGAAGGGTTTTGATCAAGTACAGAGAGAAAAAGTTCAGCAGACAGAGTGAACTGCCAGGGCAAGTACAGAGGTGTGACTGAAGCAGGAAGAGAAAGCAAGAGGAGGGAGTGTTTCGGGGAGGGTAGGGGGGAGGAAGGGGCAGGGCTGGAGCCCCTGAGACTGCTTCTAGCCTGATTATTGAGAGTGAGTTCTTCTTTTTTTGAAAAAAAAGAACACTATTTTATTATTCTTACTGTTATTTAGTTTATTTATCGGCTGTGCCATGCAGATTTGCGACCTCGGTTCCCTGACTAGGGATTTAACCCATGCCCCCTGCATTGGAAGTGCAGTCTTAACCACTGGACCACCAGGGAAGTCCCAAGTGTGAAATTTTCCAACAGCAATTACGACCCCATCTCTCTGTGGGCAGCTTCCCATCACTGCCGTCCCCATGCAGCCACTCCACTGAGATTTCTTGAGCACCTAGTCTGTGCCAGTAACCTAGGACTTCAGGAAGAACTCTTTCAGTTCCTCACTCCCTTGCCTCTAAGCCTTTGCAGATGTTGAGCCCTCTGCCCAGAACATCCTTCCTGCCTGGTTAACAATGCCAATCTAGGGACTTTCCTACTGGTCCAGTGGTTAATAACCCGCCAACCAATGTGGGGGACACAGGTTCAATCCCTGGTCTGGGAAGATCCCACATGCTGCAGAGCAACTCAGCCTATGCGCCGCAACTCCTGAGTCTGCTTGCTGCAACTACTGAAGCCTGCGTGCCTAGAGCCTGTGCTCTGCAACAAGAGAAGCCACCACAATGAGAAGGCCTTGCACCTCAACTAGTGAGTAGCCCCCACTCGTGGCAACTAGAGAAAGCATACATGCAGCAGCAAAGACTCAGTGCAGCCAAAAAAAAAAAGCCAATCTTTGCCTTTAGACGTGGCTCAGGTGACACCTCCTCCAAGAAGACCTCCCTGATTCCAGGCCAGGTCAAGTGCTCCCTCTAGATCTGCCAACTCTCTGGGCATCCCTCTCCATAACCCCATCCCCGATCTGGACGTTGTGAGTGCTATCTGGGGGTATACTGCTCCTGAGGGTGCTTTAAGAATTGTGGGAGGACTTCCTTGGTTGTTCAGCGGTTAAGAATCTGCTTGCCAATCCAGAGGACACAGGTTTGATTCCTGATCTGGGAACTAAGATCACACTTGCGGTGGGGCAACTAAGCTCGCTCTACAACTAGTAAAGTCTGCACACCCTAGAGCCTGTGCTCTGCAACAAGAGAAGCCGCCACAATGGGAATCCTGTGCACCTCAGCGAAGATTAGCCCCTGCTCACTGCAACTGGAGAAAGCCCACAAGCCGCAACAAAGACCCAGCGTAGCCATAAATAGGTAGATTAATTAATTTAAGAAAAAGAAAGAAGCATCCAGTATTTAGAAGCTTACGTTGCTCGTGATGTTAATGTGTCCTACTTGGGGTGGGGGGTTGGGGCTGTCTCGCTGGCTGAGACACACCTGTGTTGAGGTGTTAGCCACTCCAGTGAGAGTTCTTGGGCCACTGGCCTGAGCACTTTCATCTTTCCATGCACATTTTATTCTAAATGACTCTCTCCTGGCCTTGCAGGGGACCACATTCAATGTTTCTGAAAGATGGAAGTTAGTGTGATTTGTTGCATGTGAATTTCATTTCAGTGTTTCAAGGGGGCCTGCTGAGATGTTTGGTACAAGAAGCAGGTGCTGGATGTGATGGGCTTCCTAGGTGGCTCAGTGGTAAAGAATCCGCCTGCTGATACAGGAGATGTGGGTTCTCTCTCTGGGTTGGGAAGATCCCCTGGAGAAGGAGATGGCAACTCACTCCAGTATTCTTGCCTGGAAAACCCCATGGACAGAGGAGCCTAGTGGGCTACAGTCCATGGGGTCACAAAGAGATGGACAAGGCAGTGACTGAGCAACAGCAACAACTGGGTGTGATGCTCTGAGAGCCCTGGGATACAGCAGGAAGGGTAGGTGGGGGAAGACAAGGTTTTGGGAACAGCAGTGTGGAGGGGTTAGCAAGCATCCCAGGGCAGAGGCTGAGTTTGGAGGCAGCCAGGACCTGGGGTGGCCGGTTGGGAGAAGCAGGGTTCTGTCGACTGGACCCCCAGCTGCTAAAGAACTTCATGCTCACTGGAGGCTCAGAGGGTCTCCCCATGGACACCTCAGGGTCAGGAGTCAACTTGGGAGGTCAGGAGGCATAGACAGGGAGAGAGGACTGCTTTTGGACAGTCTGGCCAAGAACGGGAAGAGGGAAAGAGGCTTTGTGGGGAAGGAGGGGTCAGGGGAGTGTATTTTCTGTTTTTAAAATAAGGAGACCAGCTGGTGTGTTGGTGAGAAGAGCAAAATTTTAAATGAAATTTTAAATACAGGGGATGAAGTGATGTTATTCAGGGGCCTGGTGGGGCTGCAGTTTCCCTGAGTCGGAGTGGAGAGGTTGGGTAGGTGAACTGGAAGTGGATTCTCTCTCTGAAGACCTCAAAGGGTGGGGCGTGGGTGGTAACTATGGTAACCAGGAACAACAATACGTAACAAAAGTTCACACCCCACTGGCACTTATTTTGTGCCAGACACTGGTCTAAGCTTTTTCCGTGAATTATCTCATCGTATCCTCTGGGCACACGCCTGGGTCAGTACTTTGATTAGGTCCATCTTGCGAAAGAGAAAACTATGGCCTGGGAGAGAGGTTAAGTGTCCTTCCTAAGGTCACACAGCTGAAAGGGAAGCTGGGTCTGTGTCGGGATTGGCCAGGGTTAGTGCTATATAGGTCAGATGAGGATGGGGAGGAGACACGTATGGTCCTGTCCAGGGTTTCCTTTTTGGGGTCATCCTGATCTCCATACTCTTGGGACCCCCTTGGGCTCAGCTGAGACTACAGGCCACTTCCTTTCTCTGAGGTCAGAGGCCCCGAGGCCAGCTGTGTCTGGCTGGCTCTCCTGGCCCCTAGAACTTGGTTCCTCTTCCTGTCCCTCCCTCCTTTCCCCACCCAGTGGAGTGGACCTCTGCCTCTAGCAGCCCCTCCTTCTGTGTTCAGCCCCAGGAAGCTGGAACCCCCGGGTCCAGCTGAGTTCTACACGATCACACAAAAAACCCATGGGTTATTTGTGACGGAGAGAGAGGTTTTTCTCAAGGGGGTACAGTGTGAGGGAGGAGAGTTGAGAATTTTGGCAAGGGATGAACTAGGTGTGAGGCCTGGCTTGACACTTGGCTATGGGACCCCAGGGAGGCCACTTCATATCTCCAAGCCTCAGTTGCCCCATCTGTAGAACGGGTGCCATAATAAATCTCCTCCATGGGCTTGCTGGAGAAAATAAACAAGCCAGTGCTGAGAAAAGATCCACTGGGTTGCCTCAGGAAATGGCAGCCAGTGTCCCCAAGAGCATTTAGTGAAAGTGGTCAGTGTTTGATAATATAGAGGAGCTGGTCAACATAGACTTGTTGAATGAATAAATGAATGAAGTGTCATTGCGATAAGACTGCCTCCTATCCTGTGCCATTGGTATCCATCTCTTTGTGTCCCCCAAGTCTCTGAGGGTCAAGTTGAAGCTGTTTGTTCCGCCCTTGGGGGTGAGGGTGTAACAGAGAGCTTGTGGTCACAGTTGACCACAAGTCAGATATGACTCAACAGGCTGGAGTTCTTGTGAAAGATAGTCAGGGGCGTGAGGTGACTGGGACAGAAAAGAGAACATATTTTCTAACTTCAGCTCTTCAGAGAGGCTCCCCCGCAACTTACAGCAGAGGCATGGGGTTGCAGCTTCCCTGGTGCCAAAGAAGGGAGAACCCAGGGCTGGGGCATTGGAGCCCTGTAGTAAAAACACTTTCTGAACTCCTACTATGCATGGAGGTCTGTGGGGACCAGGACTAGACTCTGCTCTTGAGTAGCTCAGAAACGAGTTGTCCAGGGGAGACTGATCCCAATCAGACTGCACGAAGAAGAACTGAGGCAATCAGAGAGGGCTTCCTGTAGGAGGCTGAGGCAATCAGAGCAGGCTTCCTGTAGGAGACAGACCTTGAAATGTGAATGTTTCAGAATGTTGTCAGTGGTGGCAGCAGGAGCAATGGGCCAGAAGGCCTTGGGTGCGTGTGGGACACGCACTAGGATTCTAGTTGCTTGAATTAAAAACTAGACTATAGGAGTCAGCCCACACCCTCAGGTGGCCTCTCACCTGGACGGAGGAGGAAGAGGTTGTCGATCAAGGTGGCCGTACAAAGTGTGACCTTGGGGATCACTGGTTGAAATCCTCTACTATCTTGGGGTTTCTGGCCACTTGCCGAATCTCCCTGCCTCTGTTTTCTCATTGGGCAAATGGGAATATTGAGGACTATGGGCCTCGTGGGCAGCTGTGCAGATTCAACAAGGCAAAGCTTGTCAAGAGGAAACACTAGCCTCTCTCCCCATCGCCAGTGGCAGCAGCAGCAGCAGCAACCTTAAGCTGGCCAATCCCACAGGCTCAGGACACAGAGTCAGGAGGAGAAGGGCTGGAGGAGCGAGCTTTTGCAATCTGCACCAACTGCTCTGGCCTCCCTGCTCCTGGGTGGTGATGAGCAGAGCCTCAGACTGGAGAGAACAACGAAGCAGCCACTTCCTTCCTCGCCGGGGTCCTGCGTGCTGTGGTTGCCAGCCGGTGGTGAGGTGAAGCTGCTGTGGCAGGGGCTGCAGGAGCCGCCCTCAGCCCCTGGCCCCACCCTGGCCCCTGCTGTGCCCTTGGCGCCTGGGTCCTGCTCTGTGGGGCTCTGGGGACACACCCTGTATCTCTACCCCACGCAACCAACATTCTCACCTCCAACGGCTCTCAGGTCTCCCCCTCCCTTGGGAGGGGTGTCTCAGGCTTCTTTGGCCCTAACCAGAGGCCATTCTCCAACATCTGAGGATCCTTGTCCTTCTAGAATCTTTTTCCTTCACCCTCTCTTGGCCTCCAGCCTTTTCTGTCCATCCCCGTGACTGCCGCCCCTGGCTCAAGCAGCCACATTACTGGTCTCCCGGCTTCACGTCTGTACTTTCAAAACAACCACCATTACTCTCATGTCACCACCATTATCAACTGAGGACAACCAATTGCTGCCTTTACCTGCCCCTGAGCCGAAGTCGAACAGAAACTGCTGATAACCTTAATGCCAGCTAACATCAAACAGAAGAACGAAGGATTCCACTACCCATTTCCTTACCATCACTCACCACCATCAGCACTCATTACCACCGGCACCAACAACCCATAATAACCAATCACCATCGACAGTAACAACCACAATCACAATAGTAGCCGTCAACAAGCACATGTAACCTACCACCACTGAAGCAGCGGTCAGTTGTTCTCTAGTCACTAAATCGTAACTAGCAGTCACAGACTCTTCTGCGACGCTGTGGACTGTAGCCTGCCAGGCTTCTCTGTAAACGGGATTTTCCAGGCAAGAATACTGGAATGGGTTGCTATTTCCTTCTCCAGGGGATCTCCCCGACCCAGGGATCGAACGCAGTGTCCTGTGTTGGCAAACAGATTCTTTAGCACTGAGCCACCTAGGAAGTTCAGCATTCAATCATACCCCTTTCCAGACCAACAGTACATCACCACCAGTCCCAAGACAGTCACCCAAATCATCAATGAATGACCAAGAGCAAATGAACATCACTGTCACCACCCAACTTCAAACGATGACCAGCTGCCATTATTCTAGAGATCAACCCTCCAGAGGAAAGCAAGCAGCCGCCAGCCACCAATATTCAACACTAGCAGGCACTAAAAGCAGCCATCCCTGCCACCACCACACCACCGACATGGGACAGCAGACAGCAATGACCACCGTCATGAACAATGACATCAACAACCCAACTCTTCCACAGGAACCAAGAATGAAGCCACATCCATCCATCACCATGGCTAACTCCCACCATGAATATGCATCACCCACGATGGCTGCGGCTGTGTATGGAGCATATTGTGTGCTCTGTGAAGCACTTGACAAACATCATTTCACTGACTCTTTCAACACTCTTTCTGGCATCCAGCACCCCTCCAGGAAGATATCAGCACCCCTAGACAGAGGTATTAACTTCATGGATAAATTACACTCTTTTTTTTTTTTTTTAATTTGTGATCCTCTTGGGTGAGTTTCTCCCTTCCCAGACCTGGTTGGCCAAGCAAATCATTGACTCAGCATTTCACACGGTTTCCTTGGGAGGGGTTGCTTTTCTCACAAGTAGCAAGTTATTTCCTGTGTTTCTTTGATCAAGGAGTCTTCCCGGCCGGCTCAGTCTTGGAAGGGCTTCCATCTCAAGCCCAGAGCTCTAGCTGATGGTTTGCTTGTGGGTTAACCAGAGGGGTCCGTGGCCCGTGATGCCCCATTTATCACTGGCTTTCTGAAATAGGGTGATCTCGCAATCCCTGCCTCTACATTGCAGCAACTGCCAGGAACCCTGCAGTTGTCACCCTTAGCTCTGTGACTGTCCCCAGCCACACGCCCTAATGGACAGGTTGACAAAAAATGAAAGCTGAAGTGGCTTGCAGAACCATGGAACTTTAGCTGCGGGGGACAGAGGTGTGACATTTATAGCCAGCCAAGTCTCCTCTTCATGAGTGTGACATGATGCTACTGGATCTAGACCGAGGACCATGACTGTCTCTACAACCTTATCACCACAGTCATCATCAGACCTCAGTCTCACCAGGCGGTGATGCTTCTGGGTGCAGTGTTTTTTTCCCTGCCACCCTCCAGCAGAAGGTAGCGTGGTGGTATGGACAAGTTTCATCTCACCCACTCTCGCTTCTGTGATGACTACGCCAGACCACCCTGTCACCCACACTGGGACGCCGGCATGCCACCGTCATGACAACCCACCACCCACTTGACCCAGCTTTCTCTCCCAACTGTGGTGGGCTCAGAGAGGCTGGATCCCAAGACCCTCTGAAGGTTCCCCCAAACACCTTCCACATCCTGAGAGACTTCCAAATATGACATGCGTGGGAACTGAGGCCTGCAGAGGGGGAAGTGACTGGCCCAAAGCCACACAGGGAGATGAGGCACCAAACTTGGCTGGGAACTGGGTTCCCCACACCCCAGGAAAGGGGTTTGTCCCTGCACCTGCAGGCGCTGTGTGAGCCTTCAAAACCATCTTCTGTCCTCCGGTTACTCCTCCATCCTTGGTGCCCCAAGCCCACCCTGGCATCGTGTCCACCACCCAATGGGAGCTTGGTGCCCGGTGTGGGATGCTTGGAGCACCTGAGTTGTACGGCAGAATCCCAGAGGGTCTGCTGTGCCCATTCCCATGGTCCCACGTTCTGGTGGCGGCCTCTAGACACTTCCATCTGCCTGGTGCCCCCGACTGCGGCACTTCGGGGCCCACCCTGATGACTTACCATGGTGGGGGCTGGTGTCTGGGTCCCCGAGGAGGTGCCTGGAGGGGTCGCGGGAGGGGCGCAGGCTCAGGAGGCTCCTGGGGGCGGCTCGGGCATGGCCCTGCTCCTGCTCCTCCGGCAGACTCCAGGCCCCAGTTCCTCTTACAACAGCCCCCTTCTCACTTCCTTTGGCGGGAGGGGCCCGCGGCTACCGGGGAGGGAAGCTGAGCCTGGGGGCGGGGAGAGCGCCCAGACGGGCCCGAGGGAGCTGCGGGTCTGGGGCCCGGAGCCTGAAGGGAGAGGTTAAGGACGGAAGGCAGCAGCTGCCAGACCCCAGGAAACCGCGTCTCCAGCCCCCTCGCGCCCGCCCCCCGTCACCCGGGGACCCGGCTACAGCAAGAGGGACGAGGGTCAGCTGGCTGCAGACTGATGGTTCTGTCCTGGGCTGCTCGGGAGTCTTCCAGACCCACTTGAGATGTGTATCTGCTCTGGGCATCCCGGGGCAAACTCCCACTTCCTAAGCCACTTCCGCTGGTCTTTCTTCCAGGAGGGACCTTGGGAATCAGGTGCGTTTCTGCCAGGGAGAGAGCAGTGGGAGTGGGGGGTCCCGAGAGCCAGGGGCATTTGGAAGGTCCCAGACTTTGGATGTTACGTCTAGAATTAATGACTGCCCCCCCCCCCCCCCCCCCCTCGTCCCAGCTCTCTTCATTTTCTCATCCCAAAACGGCGGCGGTGGGGCTGGGGATCCTGCCGGGGGCGCCTGGCGCGCACATCCGTATTAGTCGCTCAGTCGTGTCTGACTCTGTGACCCCATGGACTGTAGCCCGCCAGCCCTCTCTGTCCATGGGATTCCCAGGCAAGAATACTGGAGTGGGTTGCCATGCCCTCCTCCAGGGGATCTTCCCAACCCAGGGATGGAACCCGGGTCTCCAGCATTGCCGTCAGATTCTTGACCGTCTGAGCCCCCAGGGAAGCACATGGCATTCATCAAATGTTGGCCCATCTCCTGATGTTTGGGAGACCAGCAGGCTGGTCTCCTCCTGACGTTTGAGGAAATGGCAGTTCCGAGAGGCTGTCGTCTGCCACACAGTGGGGAAGTGGCGGAGGCAGAAACCGACCTTGGGAGAGCCTGGCAGGAAGGCCTGCACACCCGGGTATCCCCGCGCTCCAGGAGGCACACCGCATCCGGCGCCGAGACTGGCGTGCCGCGGCGCCCCCAGTGGCCACATCTGGGGAGCAGCCCGTTTCTCAACCGACGGGCTTGGTGCCTGCAAACCTCAGCAATGTCTCCAGGGCACTAGACGTGAACAGTCAGGACGACACCCCCGCCCCCAGCCTTATTGAGGGCGTCAGGGGAGGCTTCTGGGAGGAGGCGACTTTTTTTTGCTGAGACTGCGAAGTGAGCTGGAGTTAACCAGGTGAAGGGGGAAGGGGAGGGTAAACCTGGCAGAGGAAAACAGCTCTAGCAAAGGCCCTAAGATGGGAAGATGGTGGGTATTTTGAGGAAATTTCAGGAGTCCAGTGCGGCTGGAGACGGCAGAGTGACAGGGAGTGTGGTGGCTGGGGTAACAGGTGCCAGATTGCGTTGTTTTGGGAGTCTCTGTGAGAAGCTGTATTCTTAAAAAAAAAAAAAAAAATTATTTTAGGTTCTGTTGGGTCTTCCTGGCTGCACCCGGCTTCCTCCAGCTGCCGCGAGTGGGGGCTGCCCTTCCTTACTGTGTGTGGGCCTCTCATTGCGGTGGCGTCTCTTGCGGAGTAAGGGGCTGCTCCGCTTCTGTAGTTTCAGCACGCAGACTCCAGCACGGGCTTAGGAGTCGTGGTACTCGGGGTTAGTTGGCCCACGGGCATGTGGCATCTTCCCGGCCCAGGGGTCCAACCTGTGTCCCCTGCATTGGCAGGCGGATGCTCAACCACTGGACCACCAAGGAAGTCCAAGAAGCAACTGTGTTTTTGACCTAGTTACCGGGTTCTAGTCTATGTTGGTATAAGTCCCCTTTGGGCTGTTGGGGCCGACCTGTGAGGGGCTGTGGCCCCTTCCAGGGCGGGGGGATAGCTGAGTGGGACCCATTAGCGCACACACACAGCCTGGCACGGAAATCTACACAAGACAGAACTTTATTGATGTAGGGCTTCCTGGTGAGGGGGTGTGTGGGCCCCAGGGCAGGGCCTGTAGCACCATCATGGGGGTGGCCTGGATGACGGGGTCCCCCTGGGGCAGGCAAGGCAGAGAATGGGGTGGGTCTTCCCAGCTCTGCCTCCCCCCTCTAGCTGGTCTGGTTGGGGGCAGGGTGTCAGGGAGGTGGTGCTAATCCCCTCCCCCATAGCGGACATAGATTCCCCCCCCCCCCCCCAGCTCAGAGTGGAGGGGCAGGGCAGTGCTTGGGGGGGCAGGGCACCGGCTGACCCCCTCCCCACCCCCACTCTTCACAGTACATATTCCTATCAAAGGCGGGTGTTGTGTAGGGGGGCTCCCTAAAGGTGGGTGGCAAGAGTTCTAGAGAGAGCAACTGTTCCCAACTCAAGCTCACCCTGGGGGGGGGGGGGGGTCTCTCTGTGAACTGAGAGGTGCGCAGAGGAGGGGCCGTGGGCTTGGCCAGCCCCTCTCCATTCCCTCACCCCCCTCCCGCCCCCAGTCAGGAGCCCTGCAGGAGTTCCCAATAAATAACTTCCAGCTCCATCTCACCATTCACTCCCAGTTCCTGCCCCCTCGGGCTCCTTCAGGCTGGTCGGCTGCAGGTCTGGTTCCCCCCACCCCCAGCCCGCGCACATCCAGGACTCGCTCCGAAGGCCGAGCGCCCTCTAGCGACCCTGGCAGGTTTTGCAGCACATCTGGCGGAAGTAGGCTCTGCTGCAGAACTGAAATTTCAGCACCAGGGGGCAGTAGGCGACCTTGTTCACATCCTTGCACTCTGAAAGGGGCGGGAGAAGAGGAAGGGGAGGGGAATCTGGTCTCAGCGCCTCCCCCCTTCCCCCCAACCCGTAGCCTTGCGACCAATGGCTGCACACCGCTTCCTAGCTTCTCTGTGCCTTGACTTCTCAGCTCTCAAAGGGGGGCTTCCAACAGTAACCATGTCACTAGGCTTTTTGGAGAATTTTGAAAGAGAGTGCAGGTCTGGGACTTGGATACCGTGTTAAAATCACGAGAAAAGTGTTCCTTTCCCAATTACCCGTTTGGCGTATATAACCCTTGCTCGTTTCCCTTTGTAACAGACTAGGGACTTTGAACTCCAGTGTGGTCCTTCCTCTCAGGGTATATGTGTATTCTGTGTTCAAGGGTAACTGACAGTCTGTTCCTGATAATGGACCAGGGTTCCCACTTAGTAGTCACTGATGTATGACTGAGCCTGGGCTACACGTGGATTTAGTCTTTCTCCTTAAGGTGGTACGGAGAAGGCACTGGCGACCTACTCCGGTACTGTTGCCTGGAGAATCCCAGGGACGGAGGAGCCTGGTGGGCTGCCGTCTATGGGGTCGCACAGAGTCAGACACGACTGATGGGACTTAGCAGCAGCAGCAGCTTAAGGTGGTATTACCTCCAGTGAATATATTAACACATACCACCACTCCTCCGCCTCTTGACAGATAAGAAAACCAAGACACAGAGATGGAAGATGAATCCAGGCAGTTTGGTTCCAGTGCCTAGAGTAAGTAACCTATAGCTCTCTATGAAATATACATTTACTTAGGTAGAAAGAGATGGGCATATTTAGAGCAGTGGTTTCCAAGGGAGGTGGTTTTGCCTCCCAGGGGATATTTGGAGATGTCTGGAGGCATTTTTCGGTTTTCACCACTGGGAGGAGGGGTACCATTGGCATCTAGCAAGGTCAGGGATGCCGAACCATTGACAAAGCACAGGGCAGCCCCCGAGACAAGGAACCATCTGGCCCCAAACATCAATAGTGCCTGAGGCTGAGAAACTGATGCAAAGAAAAACATCAGGCAGATACTGTAGTAGCTCCCTTTCATGGATCACAGCCTTGTCATGGTGAAGGGGTTTGCATAACAATGGAGTTATGAGCTATGCCTGCAGGGCCACCCAAGACGGACATGTCATAGTGAAGAGTTCTGACAAAACGTGGTCCATTAGAGAAGAAAATGGCAACCCACTCCAGTATTCTTGTCGTGAGAACCCCATGAACAGTTTGAAAAGGCAAAAAGAGAACACGGGAAATGAGCCCCCCAGATCAATATGCTACTGGGGAAGTGAAAGTGAAAGTGTTAGTCGCTCAGTGTTGTCCAACTCTTTGTGACCCTGTGGACTGCAGCCTGCCAGGCTCCTCTGTCCATGGAGTTTTCTGGGCAAGAATACTGGAGTAGGTTGCCATTCCCTTCTCAACCAGGTGGATTCTTTACTAGTCTGAACCACCAGAGAAGCTCACACTGGGGAAGAGTGGAGGGCAAGTTTTCCATGGGGTCGCAGAGTCAGACACAACCTAGCGAGTGAATGACAGCTAATGTCATAGATGGAGATGAACAGGGAGGGTCAGAGTCAAGGAGGTGATTGAAGGGATGACCTGAGTTTGGGCCCCCAGAAAAATCGGGTTCCTACAACGCCTAGCACACAGGGGTACCCAATACATGCTGGCGGGCAGGAGATGATGAAAGATCTCTGGAGGTGGCAGAGAAAGGGATGTCAGTGTTTGGAGGCACTCTCGGGACAAGGGTCAGGACCCTCAGCTCTCCTATCTATGGCATCCTCTGGACAGGGCCCTCCCGGTCCCGCTCGGCCCCCCAGCCCCACAAACCTTCCAAGCCGTCCCCCGGGGGCGCGCTGTCACACTTGGCCTCGCACTGCTGCGTGGCGGGTGGCCGCAGGGCCTCGGCGCACTCGCGCGACGGCTGCCCGGTGTGGCTGGAACAGCGCACGGGGCGCTGCTGCTGCCCGAAGCCGCACTGCGCGGAGCACTGTGAGGAGTCGCCGATGAGCGGAAGCCTGGCACCGCCGCCCACCCCGCCACCCCTGCCCTGGGTCCCCGCTCGGCAGGGGGCGCGCGCCTACCTCGCCCCACTCCCCCGCCACCCAGCGGGCCGGAGGGCAGCGGCGCAGGTTGCAGCGCATGGTGGCTGGTGGCTTGGCCGCGGGCTGGCAATGCGCGGGGGGCAGAGTGGCGCGGTGATCTGCGCTCTTACAGAGGACCACGCGGTGGCGGAGGCCCGGCCCGCAGCTGGGAGTGCACTGCAGTTGGGAGGGGGCGTTTCATGCTCAGTGGGCGCCCCACTTCCCGCTTGAACAAGGACGGGGGTAGATGCTGATTCAGTGGGAACGGAGGACGGTATAGCTAACTTTGGACCAATCACGGGGCGCCCACTAGGGCCAGCGGGAGTGGGTGGGCGCCTGGAGGGGGAGTGGCGCCCGATGTGGGGCCACCCCGGCCCCTCCCTGTTCTGCCTAGGGAGTGGTGGGTGGGCAGCGGGCGGGAAGGGGCGGCTGACCTCCGACCAGTCGAGGGCGGCCCACTCCGGAGGGCAGGCGGGGCCGTGGCAGGCTTCCAGTACTGGGGGGCGCGGCTGCGGGCAAGCGCTGTCGTCCAGCGCCTTCTCCTCGGCCGCAGACACGCGGCGCTGGCACACGACAGAGCGGCTGCGCACGCCTGCATCACAACTGCGGCTGCAGCGAGACCAGTTCCCTACCACCCAGCTGCGGGGGGAGGGGGCGGTCTGAGACAGTAGGCCGGGCAGCACCCTGACCTCGGGGCACCAGCAGGTCCTCCTGCCTGACAACCAGAATCCTTATGGAAGCTGGCACCGGAATGCCTGCTGCTCCCGCCACCCTAGAGCCCAAACTCAGAACATCTTTACTCTGGACCCACACTGGGGGCAGGGAGGCACATCACCCCAAGGGCAGACAATGACCTGGACTTGACCAGGGAGCACCACTGCTCTGAGTCTGACTCTGGGACGCCCCTGACTGCACCTTAGGGAGCCTGGACTCCTCTGATCCCAGGAGCTTGTCACCCCGACCCTGCATCTCCGCCGGCACTCACTCAGGTGGGCAGGGCTCCGTGTTGCAGGCACGCTGCCTCTTGGGCAGCTTGCTGTGGGCGCTGCAGTGGTGGGGGGCCACGGCGGAGCTGTCCAGCTGATTTCGGCACTCTACGGCCTGCACCTGGCTGCCTGGGGGCGGGTGACAGGCCCGCTCAGCCCTGCCTGGCCCAGAAGGTCAGCCTGGTGACCAGAACCTGCCCCATCCCATCCCAGTCCTGGGTCTCACCGCCTGCACACTGGGCTGAACACTTGGTCCAGGGCGCGTAGTGCCAGGAGTAGGGAGGCAGTGCATCACGGGCGATGGGTGCATTGAAGCGGTAGCGGAGGGCGGGCAGTTCAGTTCGGGTCAGTACCTGGGGTCGCAGCGGCGGGGGGTGGGGGGCGGGGGAGGATCAAATAGAAGCCAAGTTCGAGGTCCCAAAAGGATGCTAACGTCCTCCTGCACCGTGCTCCCAGCCCTGCTGTTACCATGACGATGAGAGATGCGTTAATGGGTCCCAGGGCTTCTAGGCTCTGGGTCTGATCGGCCCTTGTCGGAGCTGAAAGGTGGTTCCAGCCAGGGGCAGGCGGTGGGGCTGGGGGGTCCCAGGTAGCCCCTCCAGCAGCAGGGACTCCTGGTCTCCCTTCAGGGCTGGGGGACAGCAGAAAGGTCAGAACCCCAGCCACGCTGATACCCCCGCTAACCCCCAGTCCTCATTCCCCCACCTCTGGCTCACCCAGGTGACTGAGGGAGAGGTTCAAGTCCTGGATGAAAATGTGGACGGAGCCTTTGGGGATCCAGACGACTTCCTCGTACCCTGGACGGGGGAGCTCAGGTGTCACTGGCTTGGTCTGGCCCTGTACCTGCCTGCCCACCCCACCCTCCACGCCTGGTCCCTGATGACAGCAGTTAACCATTACTGTGCCAAGCGCTTACAGAGACGCCCGCTGTGTCTCTGGCTCTGTGAAGTAGATGCATCATTATACCCACTTTACAGATGACAAAACTGAGGCTCAAAGAGATGAAACAGCTTGCCCAGGTTTTATAGCTAGGAAGTGGTTCAACTGGGATTTGAACTCCAACTTTCTTACCTCTCCAACCACTAAAATGGTTCAACCCACCCTACCCTAAGACAAGCAGCAGGACTGAGCTTTGGGCAGAGGGAAGGGGGTACCATGGGGTTCCTGAGCCACATATGGTGACTTGATGGTTTTAGCAGTCAGAGTCAGGTTGCCATGCGCTCCATCACTTATGACCTGGATGATCTTGGGCCCCTGTGGACCCTCTGTCCTTGCCCACCTGCATCCCCCATGCATACTGGTTTATCTGCCTGGACCCCCACATTGTCCCCTGGAAACCACACTTGGCCTTCAGTGCCTGTTTGGGCCCTTAACAGTTTCCAGCTCTCACTGCCCCCCAAACACTCCCTGGGGTCTCTTTCCTTCAGCCCAAGGTTGGGAAGTCCTCGAGTTCACCACACCCTGCCGCTACCCTTGCCCCTAGTAAGCTTTGTGGTTTAGCACAGAGATCACCTCAGCCCCCTTGGAGAGTCACGCTCCTGGCTCCTCAAGATGGCATGAGACCCTCAGGGTGGGGCATGGGAGAGATTTAGGTACCCCCCTGGGATGCTTTCACTGCGAAGGTTTAGGCACCAGAGCCCAAGCTAGTTCCTGGCTGTGACCCGGGGCACCACTCCTGGATGTTCTGGGGTGAGCTGTGCCCCCAGCTGCCAAATGGGGGAGTGTGGGAGGGAAGCTGGGGTCTCTCACCAGTCCCAAGCAAGGCTGGGCGGAAGACCCCCTCGATGGTCTCGCAGGCACTCCCGTCACCTCCGCACACGCGGCACTTGTCCTCCCGCAGGTCGGAGCCCAGGACGCGGTCGCAGCCCACGTGCTGGGGAGGGCAGTGGTGGGGGAGGGGGTGTCGGGGAGCCGCCTCCCACCTGCAGCCACCCGCCTCCCCTGCCATCTCCGGGAGGCCCCTGCACCTTGCACTCGCCGCTGACACAGATGTCCACCGTGTCCGGGCGGCAGGGCGTCCCGTCCACCACGGCCGCGGCCCTCTCGGTGTAGAAGTTGAAGCCCTCTGCTAGGCAGGTGAGCGAGCAGGCCTTCACGCCCCCTGGGGGGCACAGCCCCGTCAGACCAAAGGCCGGACCCCAGACCCAGCGAGGATGGGCAGGCTGGGCAGAGGAAGTGGGGGTCCCCGCTGTTTAGTCCAGGCACTCATAGGCACTCTGGTTCCTTGGGAGAGGGGCTGCTCAAGACAAAACCCATGATCCTGTCTCCACCTGCGGCTGCCCACCCCCCCACCCCCACAGCCCCACGACCATCTCAGTCCCCTGCTCACCTCCCCGGTATGTCTTCCATGTGTAGAACTTTCCACGAAAGGGGACGCTGTCAAATTCAGAGCACTGCATTTCCCTGAAGTCCTGGGAGCCTGGGGGACAGTCCTGGGGGCGGGGGGCGGGCACCAGAAGGGAGAAGTCAGGAGGCCAGGTACAGAGTGTGGGGGGGATGTAGTTAGGGCAGAGGCCCCAGGGTTGGAGAACTTATGCTCTGGAGACTGGAGGCAAGGAGGCCAGGGAGGAGGTCAGAGGGACAGGTGCCTCTGCAATGGGAGTAGGTGACTCATTCGAGTTTGTGGGCAAGCTAAGAATGACACCTGGGTTTCTGGTTTCAGACCATGGGGCCTTTCTTGAGAGAGTGGGCCTAGAAAGGAGTCAAGCACCCTCTTCATGAGTGTGTGGGACTTGTGGCTGGGAGTTTTGGACAGGAGACGGTGGTCCCTGGTCAGAAAGGAGTGCAATGAAAACTTGGCCACTGGATTGGCAAGGAGCACAGGGTCAGCTTTGGGGCAGGGGTGGGGCTTTGTGGGGGAGCAGAATTGGGCAGTAGAGGAAGGGGCCCCTTGTGGCCAGAGAGGGTTGTCAGGGCCAAACAATTATCTCCAGGTGGGAGACGCATCTACTGCCAATGTGTGAGCTGGAAGGAGCTGGGACCCAGGACAGGTGTGGGGAGGGCTGGGAAAGTAGCGGGTGGCCGCTGCAGGTTCCAAAGGAGATGGTGGCCACCCGGTCAGAGCTCATTGGAAACTGACTTATGCCTTTCTTTCCTCGTGTCAGAGGGACCTCGGTTACCCGGCTTGAGGTCCTGGGGAACTCACCTCGGTGTTGCAGGAGCGGTGCCTCCGTCTCTCGCCCAGGCAGTACTTGCCCCCGATGGTCGGCCTGGAAGCGGGGGGGCGACAGGAGAGAAATGGGGCAAGGGGAATAGCGGGCAGGGGCCTCCCGCCTCTACTGGCAGAAGGGCCTGAGGGCTGACCTGGGGCTGTCGCAGTGTCGGCTGGAGGAGGACACGCCGCCGCCGCACGTCCGGCTGCAGTCGCCCCACGGGGTCCACGGGCCCCAGGCGCCGTCCACGCCTTCCGGCCGCGACCCGAAGGGGACGCAGACCCGCTTGTAGCACCACTGCGGGTGGGATGAAGCAGGGGTGAGTCGGACTCTGCAGTCTCGAGGCCTTGGCGATCATTCCCACCTCCTCCCCAGCCCCACAGCTTTAAGCCCTCCGGGGGTGGGGCGAAAGGGGGGGAGGATGGAGGTGGGGCCCGGAGACCGGGATAGTATAGGGTAATGTGGGGGCGTGGCCTAAGCACACAGTCCCCAGCAGTGGGCGGAGCTAGTATTGGGCAAAGCATGCAGGGCGTAGCCTGGGAGGGGTGTGGCCTCGGGCAGGGGGCGGGACCTGCAGGCAGTGGGCGTGGCCAAAGCCGATGGAGGGCCCCGGCGGTGGCCCAGGCTGGTCGAGGCTCACCCCCTTGTCGATGGTGTGTGTTTGGCACAACGTGCCCTCGGCGGCCGGGATGCTGTTGGTGATGCACCGGTTGCTCTTGCTCAGACACCACAACTCGCTGCAGACCTCCTGCGGGCCAAGGTGCCCGCTCAGGCTCGGACCCTCCCTCCCACCTTCCTTGGGAGAACCCAGGCGACCCGCTCAGTGGGGCTCCAGCCTTCCTTTCTGGGTTTCTTTTTGCAACCACTTGCAGGGTATAGGAGGGGACCTCTTCTCGGGCTATAAGCAGCACTTATCAAACATCTAGTGAAAGTGAAAGTCGCTCAGTTCGGTCCAACTCTCCACGATCCCACGGACTATACATACAGTCCATGGAATTCTCCAGGCAAGAATATTGGAACGGGTAGCCTTTTCCTTCTCCACGGGATCTTCTCAACCCAGGGATCAAACCCAGGTCTCCCACATTGCAGGCAGATTCTTCACCAGCTGAGCTACAAGGGAAGTCCTATCAAACACCTAGGAGAGCCTCAAACTCCCTTAGGCACTATACTTTCCATTTTCCTGTGGTAAAACCAAGGATCAGAGAGGTAGGGTCACTTGCTAGAGGTCACACAGCTACTAAGGAGGCAATCTGGATTCTATCCCAGAACTTCAATCGATCGCAGGGTCTACGATCTAATCTCTCTGTAGTTCAGCCCCTTCTTTAGAAGCTAAGTCTGTCTGACCCCATGGATTGTAGCCCAAACCCATGGATTGGGCTTCCCAGGTGGTGCTAATGGTAAAAAACCTGCCTGCCAATGCAGGTTAGATGTGAGAGCCACAGGTTCGATCCCTGGGTTGGTAAGATCCCCTGGAGGAGCACATGGCAATCCACTCCAGTATTCTTGCCTGGAGAATCCCATGGGCAGAGGAGCCTGGCAGGCTGCAGTCCACGGGTTCACAAATAGTTGGACACAACTAAAGTGACTTAGCACACAGGCCCTTCTATCCATGGGATTTCAGGGCAAGAATACTGGAATGGGTTGCCATTTCCTTCCCCAGGGGATCTTCCTGGGAGTTCAACCCCTGGCACCTCCCAAGTTTTTAGAAGGAAACTTGGGACCGGCTGAGGAATAAGGAGGAAGGATGCTGGATTTCTTTTTAGAGTGGGCAAAGCAGGCCATCTCAAGAGCTGTGGTTCTGAAAAATCCAGGCTTGATGATGGCTCAGGTCAAGGGCCCCATCTTTAACTTTTTATTTATTCCCCCAGCAGGTGGTTCTTATTGTTTCCCCAACCTAAACTGGGGAAGTTCCCCAAAGTTTTAATCTGTGAAAGGTTGAGAGAGGATAAGGTCAGGCTGGGTCTGTGTGGAAAGCTGCTCTAGTTCTCCCAGTGAAAAATCAGCCCATCTTCTTCCTGAGTCTTACTTGGGCTGGCTCAGACTCTGGCAACCCACTCTTGCCTGAAAAATCCCATCAACAGAGGAGCCTGGTGGGCTACAGTCCAAAGGGTCACAAAGAGTTGGACACAACTGAGCAACTAAACACATAAGACAAAGACTCTGGCAGCAGGTCCTGTCCATGGCAGGAAGCTGGATCAGTCCCAGGGAGCCATTCTGACTCTTTAGGTCCAGGTTAATTAATATCCCTGGACAAGCCTTCCTGGGTTCAGGTGTGGCCAAATCTGACCCTCTAGCCTACATCCTGTTCATTTCCCAGAGTCTTGCCTCTGAAATGCAGAAATCCTTCTCGCCTCATTTTACAATAACATGTACTCTTCTCTTTGAACCCGATCCTCCCAAGCTTTGAAGATTTGGGATTGGACCCATCAATGGCTGCAGGAAGGGACGTTTCCCGTGTCAGCCTCTGAGAGACAACTGCACACATGTGAGAAGCTTACAAGGTGGTCCTCAAAACTTGCTTCCTCAGAGGACACTTCTCATCTAAAAGCTCAGCCTGTGGCTCCTTTGGTGGCTCAGTGGCAAAGAGTCTGCCTGCCAGTGCAGAAGTCATGGGTTCGATCCCTAGTCTGGGAAGATCCCACATGCCTTGGGACAACTAAGCCAGTGGGCCACAACTATTGTTCCCAGGAGCCACAACTTCTGAGCCCATGTGCAGCAATCACTGAAGCCCATTCACCCTACAGCCTGTGCTCTACAACAAGAGAAGCGCCTTCAATGAGAATCCTGGGCATTGCAACAAAGAGTAGCTCCCGCTCACTGCAACTACAGAAAAGCCCACACAACAATGAAGACCCAGCACAGCCAAAAATAAATAAATAAATAAATAAATAAAATTATTAAAAAAAAAACACACAAAAAACTTCATCCTGGTTCTCTGGCTTCACTTGGGTTATATCCTCCTGGCCATTTGTTAAAATACGACAGATCCCACTTCTGACACCTCTTAAAGAGAACTGCCTAGTCCAGCCCTGATCATGCTCCTTTCCACAAGGAGGTTCCACGGTCTGTAAGAAATGAGTCCTGGGTCTCATTTAATTCTGGGAGACTTTAACTCCAGCACTGATTTACAACACATTCCCCCTCCCCAGGCCTTGTCTGTAAGATGGACCTTGCCTACATATGGCTGAGAGGTGTATGACAACAGAGTCAATACGAGAGGGCTTGCACAAACACCTTGTTACGGAGTAATAAAGGCCACAACTACCTTCAGACCATGCATCAGACCCAGCTCTTTACACATATTAACTGAGTTACATGTAGTCAATTATTTATCCCTTTGCCAGGAGGGCCCAGAAGATGTTCCTTGGAAAAATAAAAGGAAAAGTCTATTCAACATACAACCAGCAGTGGTCCGTGCTTAATAATCTGGCACTTCCTCCACCTCCCTACCTCATTATAAAATTTGGATTCATAAAAAAACCTAGAGTCAAATCCTAGCTCCACCATGTTCTCTAACTGTGACTTTGGCATTCGTCCTATGCCTCAGTCCTTCCCCCTGCAATGTGTGGCTGTTAGGATTGTCTGGAGTTTAACTGAGATGATAGGTATGGCATGCTGGACCTGTAGTGAGCATTCAGTAAGTGTCTGCCATCACTGTCACAGTTAGGACATCTGGGACATGGCAGAGGCTCAAGTGGCTTCTGAATTCTTTAGGAATTCACTAGAGGGAGCCAAGTTGGGTAGAGTGGGGTGGCAAGAGTTGGTTAAATATAAATGGATCAAGGGGCTTCCCTGGTGGTACAGTGGTTGAGAATCTGCCTGCCAATGCAGGAGACATGGATTTGATTTCTGGTCCGGAAAGATCCCACACGCCATGTGGCAGCTAAGCCTGTGAGCAACAACTACTGAGCCACCATTCTAGAGCCTGGGAACCACAGCTACTGAAGCCTATGTGCCTAGAGCCTGTGCTCTGCAACGAAGAGTAGCCCCCGCTTTCTGCAACTAAAGCTTGTGCGCAGCAACGAAGATCCGGCATGGCCAAAAATAACTAAATAAGTAAATAAAATAAATCTTTAAAAAGATTTAATGGATTGAGGGTTTCTTTCCCTGTCTTGCACTGGAATAAAGTGAGGGCTTTTAACACCTCCCTGCTCCTTGTTTTGAGTTAACACAGCCTCGGCTTGGACATTCAAACTGATCTTTTTGAGTCTTGAAGATGTGAAGGGCTGCGGCTGGGCTATTTGGGGTGAGGCTGTAACGAGTTGGGGAGCATGTTCAGGGAACTGGGGAAGGTGGGCAGGGGAGGGGCAGGCCCTAGATGAGCCAGGGGTCCTTGGTGGCTGGAGAGGGAAGCAAGTGGGGCACCAGTTTCCTGGGAGGAGCTGGGAGGGCACCCTCAGCTCACTCCTCCTTGGGTGGATGGGGCTTCGGGAGCTGAGCCTAAAGCCTCAAGAAAGAGTGGGGCATGACCAGGAGGCTCAGAGGTTGTCCAGCTAAGAACTGGGGCCAAGAGATCTTATCTTGTGAACCAGTCAGCGGGGGTTGCAGGGAATGAAGACAGGGTGTCCCTGGAAGCCTCCGTCCTATTTTTTTGCCAAGTGGGGAAGATGGTTCATCCCCTGGGAAACTATTTCCACCAAGTCTGGAATGTTTGGTTAAAAATGGCCCCGTTAGGGCTCTTGGGGCTTTGGTCCTGCTGTAACAGAAGGGGTACCCCCAGGTTCTCCCCAGCTCAGCCCCAAAAACAGGGGTCTGGAGAAGCAAGGGGATCCCATTCTTGTCCTTGAGCACCGAGATTGCGTGTGACATTTGTATAACCCTCCCATCCATCTCTGTGCCCGAACCCGCCACTGAGGCTCACATCCCTTCCCAGCTCTCTCATCCCCACCCCCTGTCCCCACCCCACCCCTGACCCTGGTGGTGGCGGGCCCCCTCCCCTCCCAGGAAGGAAAGCAGGAAGGCTCTCTCTACCCCGTATTTACACTGACGCGATTTGACTCCATGCTGGAAGCGGCACTGCTCATCCGCGTCGTAGGCCTGGCCAGGGGCCACGGTTGGGTACACGAAGTCCTGTCTGGGGGGCCGGTTGTTCAGGCAGAGCCCCAGGCCTGAACTGTGGAGAGAAGAGAGCGCTGTCACACTGGAGGGCTGCAGGCCAAGAGCACAGGGGCCCCAGTTGGGTGCGGGACCCTGGGGAGCAGCCCTGAGCAGATCACCCTCCTTGGAGGCACCCCCTTTTCCCCCAACATGAGTGTGAGACCCTGGGCAGGCAAATCCTCACTCCAGAAAGCTGGTGATGTAGTCGCGGCTACAGGAGGACCACACAAATGGGTTGGTCTTCATGGTGATGTGAGCCGCCATGAGCTTCGCTGGGTCCTGGCCACGGGCCCCGCAGCTGTTGCCCACGCCGTCGTGGTTCATGCCAAACCTGGGGACAGGAGCAGCAAGCAGCTCCACCAGGTGTCGGGCGACACTTCCCCGCTCTGCCTGCCTGCCGCCTCCCCTGTCCCTGGCCTCACGTGTGTCCGATCTCGTGGGCGATGGTGAACGCCGTGGCCAGGCCGATATCCTCGTTAATGCTACAGCTTCTCTCTCGCTCGCACATCCCGCCCACAGGGGCCAGGCCTGGGGAATGGGCATGGGGGTGGGGTGGGGCTGGGGGCTCAGGGCTGTGTCCGTCGGTTCTGCCCACTCTGCCAGGTCCCCACCCCCACTGGGGCCAGTGTCACCCAGCCCACCGCCTTCAGAGGTGCCTGAAACCCAGGGGACCCGGGTACCTAGTGTGCCGCAGGGTTTGTTCTTGTAGATGCAGATGTCATAGCTGTGGGAGGAGGCGGGGGTCAGGAGGCTGGGCCGCCCCCCTAAGGGCCACCCCTCCCCCACCCCGCCCCTCTCACGGTCGAGTCCCACCCCTGAACCAAAACCTCATGCTCTTCCCCCAGCCAGCCTTGGAGATGCTGGGGTGCATGAGTGGCCAACTGAACAAACGACAGAGTGAAGGATGCGTCAGTGCCCAAATAGACCCCCACCTGCCTC
Organism: Odocoileus virginianus; assembly: GCF_023699985.2. Lineage (NCBI taxonomy): Eukaryota > Metazoa > Chordata > Mammalia > Artiodactyla > Cervidae > Odocoileus > Odocoileus virginianus. Next base: position 15,110,864 of record NC_069676.1, read on the forward strand.
CCCACATTCTCAGGCTCCCAGCAGCTTCTCCCCCTCCCTGGCTCCCCGACAGGGCAACTGGACAGTCCTGGTCTCTCCCACCTCCCAGCACAAGTGACCTCTGCTGGGACTTGGGCAATCCCCTGGACCATTCGCTCCTCCCCCTGGCCCCCTCCCGCACAGAAGGCCCCCCAGGAGCCTTCCCCTGCCCCTCACCGCGTGATGAGCACTGCCGTGTCATGGTTGGCCACGCCATTCTCTGGGATGGCATTGCCATGGCCGCTGCGGTTCACGATGGACTTCTGCCACTTACAAAAGCTGTCCAGGGACTTGCCAGCGTGGTGGGTAATCTCCAGGGTGGGCTGAGGATGGACAGAGTGAGGTACACGGGTACCAGCCACCCAGGGGGCAATGCAGGCAGTGCTGAATTCTGTGGTGGTGGAAGGTGGGGGAACCTCCCCCCTCCCCCGCACCTGGTCCTCCGTGAGCAGGATGAGGCGTGTTACCAGGATATTAACGATGTTTCCCAGACTCGAGTCCTGGAAAAGTTTGGCAACCTGACCTCCAAGAAACAAGAGAGACCGAGTCTTAAGAGGGGCCCAGAATAGGAAACTTTAAGAGAAACGAGGACAACAACTGTATCAATCAAGTGCCTACTGTGTGCTGGGGCTCAGGCTATGTCTGCTGCCCAGATCTTCACAGAAATAGGTATTAGTATTCCCATTTTACAGATAAGCCACCCAATGCTCAGAGAGGTCAGGACACACAGCTGGTAGGTGCCGAAAGTGGAACTCGAGTCTGGCTAAGCCTGCCTGCTAGCGTTTGTCTTTCCAGCTCAGCCTGTCTACTTGTCCTCCATCCTCGATGCCCACCCAACAGCTGCCTCTGCCCAGAGGCAGCCTGAAAGATGTGCACATCTGGCCTCATTCCATACTGTCTTTAAGGCACTATTTTAAGCATCACCACTGGAAAGTGGAGGTGTGGAGGCAGGAAGCTCTGGAGACAGTGGTCAGAGAGAAGGAGGAAGTGGTCAGAGGAGAGGTGGATGACGGAGGCCACTCTGTGCAATGACCTTGAAGCCCTGAGCCATCACCATCCCATGTGGAAACTCCCCAGAAACCCTGGCAGGTTAGAGGAAACTTGGAAGCCCAAGGAAGGGAGGCAGAGCCTGGGCAGAAAACAGTGGGGTTAGGCATGATATTATGTCTACATAATAGGTCATCTGTCTGTGCTAAACTTTCTCTCTTCCCTTTTTGCTTCAGTGGAACAACAGCATCACTCACCAAGCCCTGACTACGTGCCAAGTTGTCTAGCTGTCTTCCCTCCCACCACAGTTTTGTGACAGGTACTATTATAATCCCATTTTACAGAGGCAGGAACTGAGGCTCAGAGAGGTCCAGAGTCTTAATCAAGATCCAAGATGGGTGCTGACTCTGAGTCAGCCAGCTCATCTTGTATAAATTTATAGGAAGGCGCTTGGGTAAGCTTTGCATGCAGACAGATGCACGCCCATAAGTGTACTGCTAACCTCAACAAGTACCTGCAAGTTGCCTGTTTAATTTTATACAGCAAACAATTATAGGGTAAGTACTGTGAGTTAGGTGCATCTGTGAGCACTTTAGCAATTCACTGCATCCACTTAGCCTTATGAAGTTGGTACTATTATTAAACCCATTTTACAGGTGGGTAAACCAAGGCAGAGAGGCAAAGTAGCTTGCTCAAGGGCACACAGTCAAAGATTGGCAAAGCTGAGATTTAAGCCCAGGTTGGTTAGCTCCTGAGTTCATGCTCCTAGCCACCGTGCTAGGCTACTTGTCACTAACAGGCTTTGTTTCTAACGCACCCTGTCCCCTTCCCATTCTGTTTCACTGGCATTTGATCAGCGATGGGGGGATGGTGACAGCCCTTTTCCTGACTCTGGAGGTGGGCTCCACATTTTGGGGGGTCCATGCCCAGGGAGGGGGAGGCACTTACAATGTTCATGATGGCCAGCACGTACTGTTCCACATCCCGGCGCCCGTGGTAGGCCACCATCATCTTGTCAGCCACCACTAGGGTCTCCACGTAGCGCTCTCGGCTGACGGAGCGCTTCAGGCCTGGTTGGCCACGCTCTGTTTCATTGCCGAGGGGCCGGGCAGGTGGCGGTTTCAGGGTGCGCAGCCACCACGGCCGCCCCTTCCACGGTTTCTCATCTGGATGGACAATTTCTGGTCATTCTGCTGCTCGAGCTGTCCGAGTCCCTGTCTGATGGTTCATCTGGCTGTCAAACACCTCATGCTCTGGCTCTTGGTTCTACAATGGTGAGGCTGCCCCACTGCCAAACTCACTGGTCGAACAGCCTCCCAGCATCCCATGACAATCAACACGACCATGCAACTTCCCGACAATTCTACTGCCAGAATCGAGGTGTGTAGCAGCCTGCTACACTGCCAGAACTGTGTGTTGGTATGACTCTCTGGCCTTCTGACTGGGCAACTTTTTACTCACCCTGCAGCCCAACTGTCTGGCTGTAGAATAATCCCCCTGCCTGACAGTCTTTTCTGACCAGCTGTCTCACTGACCATCCAACTGTGACACCACTTTTCTGTTAGGACAACTCACTGTGGTTGTGTGTCTGCTATGATATGCTACTTTGAGACTGTCAGATATGCAACTAACAACATTCCAGTGGTTCTGCATTTTCACTGGACAGAGATTATTTTTTTTAGCTCTATGACTATCCTGGTGAATCCCTGTTGTCCAGCTGGCTCCCCCAGTGGCTCAAGACAGTAAACAATCTGCCTGCAATGTGGGAGACTTGGATTCAATCTCTGGTTCGGGAAGATTCCCCTGGAGATGGGAAAAGCTACCCACTCCAGTATTCTTGCCTGGAGAATTCCATGGATTGAGCAGCTTGGCAGGCAATAGTCCAAAGGGTTGCAATGAGCTGGACACGACTGAGCAACTAACACTTTACTTCCTTTCCTATCCCCTAAATATCTGATGTTATAACCGTCCCCCTGCACATCTGGTTGTAAATCTGATCTTCTGAATGGTGGCTAATTTCTCCTGACATTTTCCATTGTGCAACTGCTCCAGTATCTGCTACCACTATCCCACTGCTTAATTGTCTGATCAGATGATAATCCCAGAGATGGATGGTTTTACAGCACCTGGCTGGCTATCTGGCTGCCTGTCTCATTCACTGTTGGGCCATTGGACTCTGGAAGTGACAGGTGGGCTGTTCCACTGCCTACTGCCCTGCTGACTGTCTGCATTGCTCCCTGCATGCAGCTGACCTCCAGATGGAGGGACACCGGCATGTACCTCTATCTCGAGGCACAGGTATTGTGCAGTCCCTCTGCCCAGCCCCAGACAGCCAGTTGTACCTCTCACTCCACAGGCTGTGTCCAGGTGAGGGTGACGCAGAGAGGAACGCTTATACACCACGTGGGGGCCACTCTCCTCCGGTCCCCGGTGCCCCTTGGGCCCCCCTTGCAGGGGCTCGATTAAGTATTCTTCTTCATCTGCCACAATCAGGCCATGCTGGGGGTTGGGAAGTGGGACAGAAGGTTCGGTCAGGTTCTGGTTCCCAGGACCCCAGGACCCTATCTCTGTCGTTCTGATTTCATTCCTTCTGTTTCACTTGGTTTACGTTACTACTGCCTTTTCAGTTTCTTCAGATGGGTGTTCAGCTCATTAATTTTCAGCCTGACCTAAGGCTACACATTTTCTTCTAAGCACTGCTTTAGCTGCATCTTAAAATAGCTAATCCTCTTGATGAGCTCAAAATGTTTCAAAATCTCCCACTGAGGGGGACTTCCCTGGTGGTCCAGTGGCTAAGACTCTGCACTTCCAAGGCAGGGGACCCGGGTTCGATCCCTGCTCAGGGAACTAGATCCCACACAGAACAACTAAGAGTTTGCATGCTGCCACCAGAGATGCGGCATGCACGACGGAAGACTGAACATCCCGTGTGCTGCAACTAAGACCCGGTGCAGCCGAATAAAGACAGAAAGGAAGAAAGAGAGGGGGGAAAAATTGGAATGATAAAAAACCCTGCTGTTGTGATTTCTTCTGTGACCTATATAAGTGTTCTTAACTCCCAAGCTCGTAGGCATTCCACCCTTTCTCCCAGAACCCTCCACTCACCAGGCCCCCGCAGGTGCTGATGGCCACGTGGGAGCTGCTGGCCTGGCCCTGCAGGTGGCCCGCGTAGAGGCAGTGGGGCCGGGCGGCCCTCTGCCAGGCCAGGCCTTCTCGAGTCCAGTACTCCACAGACACGTGCCCCGCCAGGAGGCGAGGGCTGTGTGTCAGGTTTAGCAGGAAGTGGGTGCTGGGTGCGGCCACCTTGTAGAAGAGACGGGACTCTGCTTGAGGTCCCGTGCCCCGACGCTGCCTCCGGGGAGCCGGGGGCGAGAAGGCCAGCAGTGCCCCGTTGTGGTCCACTCGGGTGGGGAAGGCGATCTCATAGCTGTCTAGACTGGACAGGAACTCATCTGCGGGTGAGGGTCAGAGGCCTGGGGTGGGCCCCGGGAAGGAGCCCTGTGTGCTGCCTGCTTGGCTGCTGGGTGAGTGAGGCTGGCTCCAGTGGCCCCTGAATCTGGGTCACTGGCCGCAAGACTCTGGCCTCACCGACCCCAAGGCCTCCCCCCGCCACGATCCCCGTTCAGTTCCCACTGCCACCCCCCATCCTGGGTTGGGCCTACCTTGAGACCGGAAGGCGTGTGTGACCTCGAATGCGAGGCCCAGCCCCAGGGCGAGGGCCCAGTGGAGGATCTGGCAGGCGGGAGCCATAGAGGCCACGTGTCCACATGTCTCTCCCCAGCCCCGGCTGCTGGCAGCCCACGCAGCGCTGCCTTCCCTGTTCACAGCCTGGGCAGCATCACCGGGCTCCTGGGAGGTGGAAGGGTGGGAAGCTGGGTCAGGGGGGGCCTGGACCTACTGCCGGCTGGAGCAGTGCCAAGGTCCCTTGCCAGGTGGATAAGGGCACCTGCAGCCAACCCTCTCCCCACTCCAGGTTTGAAGACTGAACCCATCTCTAGTTCAGTAAACTCCCTCCTCCTGCCCGCCCCCCACGCCCCCAGCATCCTCCTTATCCTCTTAGGACAGCTGAGGATCTTGACTCCATGAGCACCTACTACGTGCCGGCTACTGGCCAAGCACATTCATGCCATCTGATTTCATCTCCACGATAACCCTTAGGATTCACTCATCAGGTGGTGACTGTACATAAGATAGGCTTCCCTGGTAGCTCAGGTAGTAAAGAATCTGCCTGCAATGCAGGAAACTCAGGTTCCATCCTGGGTTGGGGAGATCCCCTGGAGAAGGGCATGGCAACCCACTCCAGTATTCTTGCCTGGAGGATCTCATGGACAGAAGAGCCTGTCGGGGTACAGTCCATGGATAATATGAATATAGTCCCTGCCCCACTCCCCACTCAACCCATGGGACTCAAGTCTCCCAGGAGCAAGAGGACAGACCAGTAAATGAAGAGACACATGATTCAGATCAAGACATGTTCTTTATGAGAAGTAACCGAGAGGCTTGAAAGTGGAGGTGGGAGGATGAAGACAGGAGAGGGTGTGCCAGGGGGAGGACCAGCAGGAGCAAAGGTCCCGGGGGCAGGGAGGAGCTTGGTGTGGACCCATGACCCCGAGGGCCAGTGCAGGAGGACCACACGGGGAGAGGGAGACTGGCCTGGGACACATGTGAAGGTCGGCCAGCGAGAATTTTCAACCCAGATGAAACCCAAGGCCAGTGCTTGGCACCCCTCCCACCCTGGGTGAGGGGTCCCGCCCTGGGATTCTCTGCCATGGGTAGAACCACTCACCCCACCCTGCATCCTGGTCTCTGTCCCCGTGACCTCTCTTCACCCTAGCCTTCCAGCCTGGCCCTTAGTCCCGCTTCCTCTCATTTCCGATTCTTCCTCGAAGCTTCAGGCCTGCGGGGCAGGTCTGTTTCTCCAGCCTCTACCCTGGGCCAGCCTGCCACAGACACCGCTCTGGGCCACCACCCCGTGCCAAGCCCTCCACCCCCTCCTGTCTCCGCCCTCCTCCTCCTCCTCTGTGCAATTTCCCCCTTAATCACACACTGTCTTGTTTTCTTTGCAGCCTGGCCAAGTCTGAGAGTTGATCCCCAAACAGGGCAGTTCAGCTTCTGAGGGGTGAAGCCAGATAGATGCTGACTTAGAAGCTGACCTCTCCCCTTCTTCTGATTGGAGTCCCCCACCCCCCCGCCCCAGTGATGGGGAGCTCACTCTCACTCTGACTGTTCCTCTTTTCAGACAGGCTGATGTTCACCCTGGGGGTTTCTTTCTCCCCCTCCTGTTTACCTTTTGGGGGCTTCAGTTGGTGGCGCGGTGTTGAACCCTTGTGTGCGGGTCCCTCTGGGCCTCAGTGCTTCTTCTGGGAGCCTGGACAGGGTGGGAAGGGGCAGTGAGGAGAGCGGAGCTGGGGCTGGAGTTCAGGGGTCACTGAGGACACCTTCTCCCCTGCCCTGGTCAACCTCCTTTTGGCTTTTATCCTCCCTTGGTTCCTAGTCTCCAATCCCCCAAAGTTCCCTCCTCCCCCACTTCTGTCCCCCTCTCCCACCCCACTCCCATCTCCTCTCCCATTCCATCCCTGACTAGCTCTGGGATTAAAGCCCTCCCTGCGTGGGGTCCCTTGAGTCCCTTCCTGCCTTAAGCACCTCCCCATGTCCAGGAGGCAGCATTCTCCCTGCAAACGAGGCTGGAGCCCCCGGGCCTCCCCAAGTCCGGTCTCTCTCCTCCTGCCCCTGCCAGGCCTGGTACAGTCCTCACCTCCTTCCTCTGAAGCTGGGCCCCTTCCCCCAACAACCTCACCCGCCTCTGGTGCTTCCAGCTCAAGGGGGTGTCGTGGAGAGGGTGGAGGACCCAGCGCAGGTGATGGGTGGGGTGGGGTCGGAGGAGCCTGGAGTGGGGGTCAGGTACGAGGTGTCTACCAGGGGGAGGCCAGCATCTGTAACAGGGGGACATCCTGTGTTGGTGGGGGGGCATGAACAGCTTGGTGACTCTGGAGCAGGGAAGAGAGGAGGCTTGGGGACAGGTAGAGGATTCCGGGCCTGACCTCTAGGGGTGGGGGCAACAGGATGTCAGCAGGGGGTCTCCCCCAGGCTGCGTGTGGGGGGCGATCACACGTCTGTGAGTGTGTGACTTTGTGTGGTGTCTGCCCACGTGACTGTGTGTGTCTGCCCATGTGACCCTGCGCGCGGCTGCAGGAGTGTGTTTGTGTGTGTGTGTGTGTGTGTACCCAGGCCTGGCCTTCCCCCCAGCTCCTCCTCCTGGAAGGCAGGAGGGAGGTGGCCGGCGTGGGGGAGGGTGCCAGCTCGCTGGAGGCTGGGGGAGGAAATGCCGGACGGAAACCGCCGCTACTACAGAGACTCCATCCCACCCTGGGGATCCTGGGGGGACCCCCGCTGCTCTACACCCAGACTCCAGGGCTGTGCTGGGGGCCAGGGCCACAGAGTCTCCCTGTGGAGGCCAAGGCCGAGATGGAGGCTGCCCCGGGGCAGGACTCCCAGCCTGGAGAGGAGAGCAGACAAAGGCCCAGCCCGGGAGGAGGCCGGCACCCAGGCACCCGCTGGGTAGGCAGCCAGCCGCTAATTAAAGGCCCTGAGCCCCTGGCTGGAGACGCCGGAGACAGACCTCCGAGGCCCCAGTGACCAACTCAGGGGAAGTGGGCGGCGCCCCTCCCACACCCAGACACACACACACGCATACAGAGACTTGAGGGTGACCATACCTGTGCAGCTGGGGAACCAACAACCAGACACCCCCAGACCCACAAGACACCCCCCCACTCAGTACACACTCACACCTCCCAACACCCGAGACACAACCACACACTTCCCAGACCTACATGCACACACACTCATTCACACACATACCCCACAGACAGACACACACACCCGGGCCTACGTGCACAGACACGTACACACTCAGAACAGACCAGAACACACACAGTCCTGCAAACCTTGAGACCCACCAGATGTCTGTACCCACAGGCGTTTACACACTCCTTACACCCTGACACACACAGGGAGACACGCCGGCAGATGCGTGCAAACACACACTCATCCGGACACTTACCCAGGAGACACTGAACCCCGTGCACACACTGGCTTACACTCACACTTCCGCAGACACACAATACCCACATCACACATCACACACAAGTTCAAATACAGCCAGACATTCAGATTTTCACGTAGGCACACAGGCGCTGACACACGGCATTTACACAGACGTGGATATCCACATCCACACACACGCACACCCAGAGCAAACAAACCCAGACCCGAGCTCCCAGGACCCCAAGGGCGCGGTGCGTGTCGCACAAGCTCAGGGGCATCGCACACCGCCGCGGCCCCCACGGCCCGACGTCCCCGGCCCCGCGGCCCGGGGCCAACCCCGGGCTGCGTTGCGGACACGCAGGGTCGCCCGCAGCCCCCCGGCCCGCCGCGCCCCGCCCGCTCCGTTACCCGCGGCCGGCCGCCCGCCCGGGCCTCCGCCTGCAGTCCCGCCGCGGTCTCGCCGGCCCGCGCGCAGGAAGGGAGGGAGCGAGCGCGGCGGCGTGGCCGGGGGAGGGGGCGCGGGGACGGCACTTCCTGAGCCGCCTGCCAGGGTTATAAAAAAACCCCCAAACCGCGCGCCGCCAGGACCCCGCCCGCCGCCGCCCGGCCTGGGCCGCGGGCTGGACCCGAGCCAGGGCCCCGGGAGCTCGGGCGGCCCCGCCCGGACCGGCGCCCCGCCGTGGGGGCGGGGGTGGGGGCAGGGCGGGGGGCGACACGGTGGGGGCGGGGATAGTGGGCGGGGGAGTGGGGGAGGGGAGGAAGACTAGGGTCGGGGTATCGGGAGGGAGGGAGAATTGGGTAGGGGTAAGGGGAACGGGGGAATGGGAGCTGGGGGGGGGGGTGGTCGGGGGAGGGGGAGATGGAAAGGAAAGAGGTGGGGCAAGGGGGAGGAGGCACACCGGCTGGGGGGATCAGAGGCAGGGAAGGGGGAAACAGCGAGGGGGAGGGGAGGGCCCACCCCCTCGCCAGCATCCACAGCGTCCACAACAGCTGTTATTTATTGAAGGCTCCTCCTCGCTCAAGCAAGCATTTATTGGGCGCCTCCCGTGTGCCAGGCACAGTGCCCAGGGAGCCTGGATCCATCTCAACCTGCTCCCGCCCTCTCAGCTCTCCCCTCTGGGAGTTTGAGCAGCCCTGAGCCTGGGCGTGGCCTGACCGGGCCCATTTCACAGAAGAGGAAACTGAGGCCAGACGGTGGGGGGAGAGTGAACGCTCCCTGAGAGGAGGGGTCCTGTGGGTTTTGGACAGCCCTGGGTCAGTGCGCCATAGATGAGCTAATGCATGAACAGGGGTGACCTGGAAGGTCAGAGCAAGGTTGGGATTTGAACCCTATGTGACTGGCACCCCCTCAGGCCTCTGGGCGCCCGTCCAGGAGGCTGGAGCTCCTGGACAGGATGAGGCGGTGACCCCTAGACCTCACCATTCCAGGTATTTTCCAGGCCTGGCCCCCAGGGAGCTATGCAGAGGCTGGGCTGGCCTTGCCCTTGGCCTTCTCAGCTTCCTCATCCCTGGGTGGCTGAGGGGGCCGGTAGTAACCTTTACAGGGCCGCTGGGGGAGGGGTTCTCTCCATAGCAAACTTGTTTTTGCCTTGAACTTGGAATGACTTCTCAGGGCTCCTGCATACTGTAGGTGCTCTGTGAATACCACAGTCCTCCTGGAGCTCCCACCAAGTTGACCCTTCACCTCCATCCCATCCTGTCCCCCCTGCCCCACCGCCCATCCCGCCAGATGGGGGGGCAGCCCATCCTCCTGTTTGCTGCCCACTCCCAGGAGGGAGGAGCAAGTCTAAATGAGCCCTCTCTGCCTCTGCCAGCCTGACCCTCTGTTCCCCTCGTGGGCCTGTTGGGAGCCCGCCCTGCGCCGCCTTCTGTTTACCTCTTTCTCCATCCGAGTTGGGGGGCGGCTGCCTTTGTTTTCTCTGTTTCACTGATGCTAAAAGCTCCTCCTTTCAGCCCAGTCTGGTCCAGCCACAGGCCCTTCGTCTGCTGATGGGTGGCCATCAGACAGCATGGAGAATTTCTTGAGTTGCTTTCAGCCGGGAGAGCTCCCAGGCTGGGCCACTTACTAGCTGTAAAACCTCATAATTATCTGGGAAACGGGCTCTTTGCATCCATGCCACAGGCCCACATGTCCTCTGGGTGCTCCCTCTGCCCACTAGGTGTGGTCTGAGCAGAGCAGGTAACTTGGCTGTAAGCCACACCCACATCCCATCTCCTGGGTTCCTGGACTGACGGAAGGATGGGCTTGCAAACCACCCTTAATAAGCTATGTCAGGGCTTTTGTGTGGAATCCTGGGAAACAGACTTCTGTAGCATTTGAGACTGAGTCCCCATCTTAGGGAACATGAACTCAGTGGACATGAACTTGGGCAAACTCCGAGAGACTGTGAGGGACGGGGAGGCCTGGGGCATTGCAGTCCATGGGGTTGCAAAGAATCGGACATGACTTGGCGACTGAACAACAACCCCATCGTATACAATGGGAGAGACGTCTTCAAAGACTGAAGCCAACAGACTTATGGCTGCCAAGGGAGAAGGATGGGGGAGGGAGGGATTGGGGTTTGGGATTAGTAGATTCAAACTGTTTTGTATAGGACTGATAAACAACAAGGTCCTACTGTACGGCACAGGAAACTATACTCAATATCCTGTGATAAACCATAATGGGAAAGAATATGAAAAAGAATGTATGTATGTATACTTGAATTGCTTTGCTGAATAGCAGAAATTAACACAACACTGTAAATCGACTATGTTGTTGTTACTGAGTCACTGAATCATGTCTGACTCTTTGCAACCCCATGGACTGCAGCCCACCAGTCTTCTCTGACTATGGGATTTCCCAGCAAGAATACTGGAGTGGGTTGCCATTTCCTTCTCCAGGGGGTCTTCCAGACCCTGGGATTGAACCCGCATCTCCTGCACTGGCAGGCAGATTCCTTACCCCTGAGCCACCAGGGAAGCCTAAATCAACTATGCTTCAACTAAAAAAACAAACAAACCACGGCTAGAGCCACCAGGCAGAGGGGGTAATAGCCTTAGGGCCCTCATTTCAGCTCTGAAACAGCTGTTCCTGAAACGCATAGCTGGGCTTCCATTCGTGGAATCTTTATTAAGTACTATTTTGTGCTAGGTGCTGTTCCAGGTACTGGGGACACAGCCAGGAGCAATGACAATCTCCATCCCCCAGAGGTAACTGATCTGCCTCAGGGCCTTTGCACTTACTGTTCTCTATGCCTGGAACAAACTCTGGAAGATAGTGAAGGACAGAGAAGCTCTGGCATGCTGCAGTTCACGGAACTGCAAAGAGTCAGACAGGACTTTGACTGGACAACCACCACGTGCTTGGAAGGCCCATTGCATCTTATTCTTCAAGTCTAATCTCAAGTATAGCCCCCTCAGTGAGACCTGCACTGTGCCCCCTCTCACTTCAAGATTACACCCTCCCCCGACTCCTCCTCTCCCGTTTCCTGACATTTCACTCTCAGCGTTGAGTCACCGCCTGACATACTCTATGGAATACTTGTATTTGTTGATTTTCAATCTTTCTCATCAGAATGTCAGCTCTGAGGACGGAATCTTCATCTGTGTGGCCCACAGCAGTATCCCTCATGCCTGGAACAGGATCTGGCCCAGAGTTGGTGCTCAGTACTGACTAAACAGGGAGCTGGCAAAAGGCTCCCTGTGGGGGGTGGCATTGACTTTGTGGTTTGAATGTTCAAGAGGAGGAAGTGGGGGCGGGGAGTGAGGGCATTCTTGGAAGAGGGCACAGCAAGTGCAGGGGTTGTTATGGCCAGTACATCATCTTTTGATTTAAACCAGCTTGGACTGATTTGAAAGATTTTTTTTTTTTTTTTGGTAACTTGCAACCTTTAGAATCCGGAGTGATGTAATGAGTTGGGCCTGGAGGGATGCAGTACTCAAATGCTGCCACAGGAGGGCGCAGTGGATCCTCATTGTTGCCGTTGGACTGTAGGAACCGGGAAGATGAGGGAGAGGAAAATAATGACGAGGCCCGCGATGCTGAAGCATCGTTTTAACTTCACATCAGCCCAGGGGAGTGGGCACTATTATCTTAGCCATTTCGCAACGGAGAAAACTGAGCCACGGAGAGGATGAGTATCTTGCTCAAGGTTGCTCGCCGAGGAGTGGCAGAACCAGAACAGAACCAAGGAACAAATCACCTGACAATCTAGCGGGAAGGCAGGTGAGCTTCCAGGTGGAAAAGTGGGATCATGGGGGCTGGAGCCCCCATCTGTAGCTCGCCTGCCATATATTTTTCCCAGCCACGTGGTTGGTATCCCCTTAAGTGTTGAGACAAATCAAACCTGCACAAGGTCAGCTGAAACTGACAAAAGGACCATCTGCTCATAAGTTGGAGGGTCACGAAAGGCTTTCCAGAGGAAACCACAATTTTTAAAAATACAGATTTACTTTTTTAACCTTTTTATTTTGTATTGAGGTATAGCCAATTAACAAACAACGTTATGACAGTTTCAGCTGAACAGCAAAGGGACTCAGTCATACATATTCATATATATTTATCATTGAAAGTTGATTTTTTTTCTTCTTCTTTTTTAAAGGATCTATTTGGCTGTGTCAGGTGTTAATTATGACATGCAGGATCTTCTCTGCAGCATTCGGGCTTCTTTCTAATTGCTCCACAGCATGTGGGATCTTAGTTCCCCTACTGGGGATTGACCCTATGTCCCCCGCATTGGAAGGCTGATTCTTGACCACTGGGAAGTTCTGGAGACCACATTCAATAAGAGATCTGTAGAATGACTAGGCAATCGAAGAGAGAAGAGAGTTCAGGCTGAGGACACAGCAAGCGCAGAGCCTCGGGTGGGAGAGGGAAGGTCATGTTGGATCCCTCCTGTGTCTGGAGCGAATATTTACTCAAACTCCTCCCCGAAAGTCAGATAGAGAAAGACAAATACTGTACAATCTCAGTTCTGTGTGAATTTGAACTAGAATAGTGGTTGCCAGGGGCTGGGGCTTGGGGGAAGGGGGAGATGTTGGTCATAGGGGGTAACTTCTGATTAGAAGATGAATAAGCCCTGGGGATGTAATGGACAGCGTGATGACTGCAGGTAACTCTGTACTGAGTAGTTGAAAGTTGCTAAGAGAGTAGACCATCAGTGTTCTCACTGCAAGAAAGAAATGGTAATCATGTGTTGTGGTGGAAGTGTTAGCTAATGTCATAGAATTGTATCACATTATTGCCGTTGTACACCTTAAACTCACATAATGTTACATGTCAGTTATATCTCAGCAAAGCTGGGGGAGGGATTCCCTGGGGGCTCAGTGGTAAGGAATCCGCTTGCCAATGCAGGGGACATAGGTTCGATCCCTGGTGGGAAGATCCCACATGCCACACAGCACCACCACTATTGAGCCTGTGTCCTGGATCCCCAGAGTCACCGCTACTGAAGTCCGCGCACCCTGGGGCCTGCGCTCCGAAACAAGAGAAGCCTGAGGACCACAACTAGCACAGATGCGGAGTAGCCCCTGCTGTCTATAGCTGGAGAGAAGCCTGCACAGCAGTGAAGACCCAGCACAGCCAAAAAGAAATAGATAAATAAATAAAATTATTTTTAAAAAAGCACTGTCATACTTTTAAAAAGCTGCAGGAAAAAAAAACAACTCCAAACCCCCAAAGTCTGCCCTGTAAAGGTGACACACCCCTCCCACCTTCCCCTTCAGTTTCCAATGAGCTCTGGGGGATTTCCCTCCCACTGCCTCCCCAGTGCCCCCTCCTCCCCAGTCACCCCCAACACAGGTCCCTTGCCCCTCTGCTAGGAGCAAAGAATCCACCTGCCAATACAGGAGATGTAAGAATCGCCAGTTCAATCCCTGGATTGGGAAGATCCCCTGGAGAAGGAAATGACAACCCACTGCAGTATTCTTGCTTAGAAAATCTCATGGACAGAGGAGCCTGGTGGGCCACAGTCCATGGGGTCGCAAAGAGTTGGACACGACTGAAGCAACTTAGTGTGCGTGCATGTGGGGGACACCACTCTTGATCCTAGAGTGTGGATTTGAGGGCTGGCCTCAGTTTCCCCTCTGCTCCTGGGACACAGCAGTCTCAGCTGTCCTCCTCTGCCACCCTCAGAGCCGGTGGGGGGGGGGGCGATCCTACTCAAGCACTCTGTCACTTTGATGTCAACTTCAAATGCAGCCTCCTTTCTTGTCCTGGACTTCCATCCTGCCCCCTGGCTTATCCAGGTGACTGGCCATCCTCTACCACTTAGAACAGAACCCAGTAGTGGTGGTGGTGATTAAATCACTCAGTCATGTCCGACTCTGCAACCCTACAGAATGTAGCCCACCAGGCTTCTCTGTCCATGGAATTTCCCAGGAAAGAATACTGGAGTGGGTTGCCATTTCCTTCTCCAAGGTATCTTCCTAGCTGTTACTGAAATGAAGGAAGAGCCTTGATAAATGGAAAACCCCTAGCATCAGACAACCATTAGTGAACATTTAAAATCCTGCCCCACTGGCACTTCCATCAACAACCATTATCAGACAGGGACCTGGAGGCTCAGAAAGGCTAGTGTGTGACAGTGTGAGTGTCTTGAATGGCTGAGATGGCCTTCCTGCTTATTTAGGAGTCTGTCTAGACTCCTAGAACCACATGCCTGATCACCCTCTGGCCTGCCTGTCCCTCATCCAGCCAGGCTGGCCATCTACTACCTCTTTCTCTTGGCAAAACCTCCTGTCTTGGCCATCAGTGGGAGTCTGGCCTCCTCCAGGCCTATATTAGAAGCCACGCATTTAAAAGGAGAAGGGAGCGACAGAGGATGAGATGGTTGGATGGCATCATCGACTCAATGGACATGAGTTTGAGCAAACTTCCGGAGACAGTGAAGGACAGGGAAGCCTGGTGTGCTGCAGTCCACGGGGGTAGTAAAGAGTCAGACACAATTGAGCAATTAAACAATAACAACAACAATAACTATCCAACCTAATCCAGGGGCTATTTCAGTGTGGGACATCATGGATGGCTTCCTGGAGGAGGTGACATTTGAACAGGACCTGATGGAAGTGTGGGAGATCTGGGGCAAGAGTGTTCCAGGCAGAGGTAACAGCTGGTGCAAATGCCCTGAGGTTGGACTATGTGACTTACTTGTTCTGGGATCATTAAGAGGCCAATGTGTGGCTCAGATGGTAAAGAATCTGCCTGCAATGCAGGAGACTGGGGTTCTATTTCTGGGTCGGGAATATCCCTTGGAAAAGGGAATGGCCACCCACTCCAGTATTCTTGCCTGCAAAATCCATGGGCAGAGGAACCTGGCAGGCTAGAGTTCATGGGATCACAAAGAGTTGGACATGACTGAACGATGAACACAGGTGTCTAGAGCATGAGTGAGTGAGGTGGGGAGAGGAAGGAGGGAAAAGACTTGGGCTTTTACCCCAAGGGAGGGGGGAGCCCTGGAGGGCTATGGGTAGAGAAGGGACAGGAGACTCCACACAAGGCTGAAATAGCACAAGAGCAGATTCCGTATCTCACAGAGCCCTCGTCCTCATCCAGTGGTGGACTCACTTGCTGGCCCCATTTTCCAGATGAGGCCTGACAACTGATTTAACTTGCGGCCCCAGGATCACACAGCTGCTAACTCTTCCCTGATCGATCATGTTCCATCCACAATTCAAATCCACACCTGTCTGTGCTGGTGTCAGGAATGAGATGAGGGTGTCTGTTAAAGTCTAACTGCTGTCACAGTTCTTTATGATGTGCCCTCATGGAGTTTGGGTGCTGACGACGCCTGCCATGCCTTGGATAGGCAGCGTGGCCCCCGCCATGGCCACGTGGGTGTAGGGACAGCAGGAGGCACTGGGGGAATCTCAGATGTCGGGGGCAGGACTGAGGGTTTGATCAGAGAGCCAGGGACTGGAGCGAGGACCCAGGAGGGCCGAGCCCTCTCTCCTGTGCTCTGGGGTCGTTTCTGGTCTCTCACTGAGGGTGGCACTCTGGGCTTTTGTTCCCCACATTCCCTTCTTCCAGGTCCAGTCAGACTGACCTCCTCTCTGCAGTCTGATGGCTCCCCACCCCTCTAGGCTCTCACAGTGGGCATTTAATTGGGGCTGTGGACGTCCAGAACATGTTTTGTAGAACTGGAGCCAAGTGTGGTGATTAGCAGAGCTAAATGGGGCCATTCCACACAGGTCTTCTCAGAGCTTTTCATTTGCTCACAGCTTTCCACAACCTATGTGCCCCCTTGGCATTTTTTTTTCCCCTCGGAAGCATTTTTTTTTTGGGGGGGGACTGGAGGGTTTTTTCCTGAAATAGGTAAAGGAAACAACTGCTTTAACCCAAAGGGGAAACTTGAATGGCAGAATTTCAGGCACAGGCTCTGGCCGAGCATCAGAGTTTTCCTCTTCTTCCCAGGACCTGAGAACAAGGCTGGCATCCCGCGGCTCTCTCTGGGGTGGCCCGGCGGGGTTGCAAACTCTGGGCAGCCAAATTAGGAGCTCAGGACGAGGCTGGACGGGGTCAGCCCAGGCGGGACTGGGGGCTGGACTTGGGGCGGATCGGGCTCCTGGCGGGGCGGGCGGAGAGGCACGATTGCGAACCGGCTCGTGGCTCTGGGTGTCAGAGGGTTCTCCAGGTGGGCGTGTCTTCTGGGAAACCGGCAGAGTCCCCTGGGATGAAGCCCAGAGATTAGCTCAGGAGAGAAACATCTGGTCCCCCGCGGGCCCCCAGTCCCGGGTCGCAGTGGGAGGCCACAGAAAATAAACACGCCCTGCTGGCCTGGTTCCCCCCTCGGTCCAGCCGCTAGACCTGGGCCCGGCCCCCTTCTGCGGCCCTTCCAGCAGGTCAGCCCCCCACCCCCGGCCTTTCACCTTCCACCTCCTTCTGCCCACCCACTTTGGCCTCTCCCACCATCTCTGGCTGTGGGGACCCCGGGAACCCCGGGGTGGCCCTGAGGAGCGCCGTCCAGGAAGGCACAGGGGAGCGGAGGCAGATGCAGAGCTGGCTGCCCCAGGGCTGTTATTATGATTACTGTCGTCGCTGTTATTGCCAGTGAGACAGAGATGCTGGGACACAGTTCCGGATGCAGAGAGAATACATGGTTTCCGGGATGCCTTGACCTGGGGGCCCTTGCCAGGGCTCGGGGGTCCGCCCCTGCCCCTGTCTCTGCCTTCTGCACCTCTGGCTTCTCAAGTTGCATCTGTGGCCGTCTTGGGGAGCAGCGTCTCTAACTATACATTCCAGATGGTTTCCTGCTTCAACTTCCTGCCCCGACACCAGTGTCGCTACTACCCCGTGCTCTCAGATCCTAGGACAAGCCCCTACCTCGCTGCCTTGCCCTCGTTCTCCAGGAGGGAGCAGGTCTGTGGGTTTGCAAGGCAGGGCTGGTTGATCTGGGAAGAGAGAGAGGAGGGCAGGGAGGGCACCGCGTGGACAAAGGTGTGGGGAGCGGGTGTTAGAGGGAAGGCGAAGAGCTGGCTGGAGCAGAGGGTTGAGGTGTTTAAGAGTCAATGGAGTGATAAGAGGGAGTCACGGCAGGCTCTTAAAAAACTTTTATTTTTGGTTGCACACTGAGGTAGGTGGGACCTTAGTTCCCCAACCAGGAGTTGAACCAGTGCCCTTTGCCTTAGAAGGCAGAGTCTCCATCACTGAACCTCCAGGAAATCAGAAAAATTTTAAATTGTGGTAAAATTGCATTTAACAATTTTAACTTAACATTTACCATCATAACTATTTTAAGTGTGCAAGTCACTGGTGTTATGTACATTCTCAGTGCCAGGCAACCATCCCCACTGTACAGTTCCAGGGCTTTCTCATCTTCCCAAACTCCAACTGTCTCCATTAAACACTGATGGCTCGTCCCCTCCCCCACCCCTGGTCCCCCCACCCTACTTTCTATCTTTGTGAATCTGACACTTCTAGGGACCTCATGTAAGTGGTGAGTGTGTGTTAGCCACTCAGTTGTGTCTGCCTCTTTGCAACCCTATGGACTGTAGCCTGCCAGGCTCCTCTGTCCATGGGATTTCTCAGTCAAGAATACTGGAGTGGGTTGCTGTTTCCTTCTCCAAGGGATCTTCCCGACCCAGGGATCGAACCCAGGTCTCCTGCATTGCAAGCAGATACTTTACCATCTGAGCCACTAGGAAAGCCCAGAATACTCCAAGGGATCTTCCTGACCCAGGGATCAAATCTTTATCTCTTGCATCTCCTGCACTGGCAGATTCTTTACCACTAGCACCAGGAATCATACAGTATTTGTCCTTTATGTCTGGCTTCTTCCACTTTACATGTTTACAGCATTTAACCATGATGTAGTATGTGTCAGAATTTCATTCTTTCTGGAAGATGAATACTATTCCATTGTAAGGATGGACCACACTTTATTTACCCAGTCATTTGTTGAAGGACACTTGGGTTGTTTCCACCTTTTGATTACTGTGAGTTATGCTGCTATGAACAGTCATGCACAGCATGAGGGATCTCAGTTCCCTGACCAGGGATCAAACCTGTACTCCCTGCAGTGATAACATCTTAATCATTGGAACACCAGGCAAGTCCCCAGATTTTTTTTTTTTTTTTTTTGGAGTTCCTGCTTTCTATTCCTTCAGGTATATACTTGAGAGTAGAATTACTGGGTCATAGGGTAACTCTCAGTTTAATTCTTTGAAGAACCACCAAACTGTGTTCCATCGTTTTCCATTTTCCATTCTCACCAGCAATGTGTGAAGGTTTTAGTTTCTCCACATTCACATCAGTCAGTCAGTTCAGTCACTCAGTCGTGTCTGACTCTGGCTTCCTTGTCCATCACCAACTCCCAGAGCTTGCTCAAACTCATGTCCATAGAGCTGGTGATGCCATCCAACCATCTCATCCTCTGTCATCCCCTTCTCCTGCCTTCAATCTTTCCCAGCATCATGGTCTTTTCTAAGGAGTCAGTTCTTTGCATCAGGTGGCCAAAGTATTGGCGCTTCAGCTATAGCATCAGTCCTTCCAATGAATATTCAGGACTTATTTCCTTTCAGATTGACTAGTTTGATCTCCTTGCAGTCCAAGGGACTCTCAAGAGTCTTCTCCAGCACCACAGTTCAAAAGCATCAATTCTTTGGCGTTCAGCTTTCTTTATGGTCCAACTCTCACATCCATACATGACTACTGGAAAAACCATAGTTTTGACTAGACAGACCTTTTGTCGGCAAAGTAATGTCTCTGCTTTTTAATATGCTGTCTAGGTTGGTCATAGCTTTTCTTCCAAGGAGCAAGCGTCTTTTGACTTCATAGCTGCGATCACTATCTTCAGTGATTTTGGAACCCCCAAAATAAAGTCTGTCACTGATTCCATTGTTTCCCCATCTATTTGCCATGAAGTGATGGGACCGGATGCCATGATCTTAGTTGAGTTTTAAGCCAGCTTTTTCACTCTCCTCTTTCACATTATCATCAATACTTGCTTTTTTAGAAACTGCCGTCCTAGTAGATGTGCGGTTGTATCCTATTGTGGTTTTGATTTGCATTTCCCTAATGACTAATGCTGTTGCACATCTCTTCATGTGCTTACTGCCCATCTTTGGAGAAATGTTTGTTCAAGTTCTTTACACTTGATCTTAGCCAAAAGGCCGAGAAGCGATGTTCAAGTTCTTTGACCAGTTTTGAATTCTTGTTATTGTTGTCAAGTTGTAAGAGTTCATTATATATCTTGGATGTTAATGCCTTATCAGGTATATGATTTGCAAATATTTTCTCACATTTTATAGGTTGTCTTTTTGCTTTCTTGTGTTTCTTGATGCACAAAAGTTCTCAGTTTTGGTGAAGTTCAAGTTTTCTAATTTTGCCTTTTGTTACCATGCTTTTAATGTTATATTTTGATACACTGGGTTTCCCAGGTGGCTCAGTGGTGAAGAATTCACCTGTCAATGCAGGAGATGCAGGAGACCAGGGTTCGATCCCTGGCTTGGGAAGATTCTCTGGAGGAGAGCATGGCAACCCACTCCAGTATTCTTGCCTGGAAAATCCCATAGGCAGAAGAATCTGATGGGCTACAGTACATGGGGATCACAAAGAGTTGGACAGGACCCAGAAACTGAGCAGGCACATTGATAGGTGAAATATTTGCCGAATTCAATATCATGATTTCTCACAGTGTTACTAAGAATCCCCCCCAATGTTTTCTTCTAAGAGTTTTATAGTTTTAACTCTTAATTCTAGGTCTTTAATCCCATGAGAGGTTTTTGAGCAAGGAAAGTTCAGGAAAGACTTGGCAAACATTATCTTGAAACTTCAAAGCACAGATCATGTGGGGAACAGACTTGGAGTTCGGCCAACCACAAGGCACAATGTGAGTCAAATCTGGATCCCAGGTCATATTAATAGAAATATGTCATGGACAACTAAGGAGGTGATGTCAGTACAAATTAAACTCAAGAGACACCAGGATGGGGTGTGGAGGAACTGGGTGTTGGTATATTGGTAATTTGTGAAGCCACAAACAGGATGGCCCAGGCTGGTGGGGTGGGGTGGGCGGTGAGGAGCTGGGGGAGGAGACAGAACCGGAGCTGTTGCTGATGGAGGAGGCAAGCTGGAGAAGTTGCGTAAGGACCCTGGAGAGCTTTGAGTCTCAAGCAGGAGAGAGTATTCACCAGCATCCATGGGCCTTAGCAACAAGAAGGGCAAGGAGAACGAGCAGGACAAGAGGATGGCCCTACCTTTTAGCTGGAGGGCTTTCCCGATGGCTCAGCGGGTAAAGAATCCACTTGCAATGCAGGAGACACAGGAAACGCAGGTTCGATCCCTGGGTCGGGAAGATCCCCTAGAGGAGGAAAATGGCAACCCACTCCTGCATTCCTGCTTGAAAAATCCCATGGACAGAGGATCTTGGTGGGTTACAGTCCATGGGGTCACAAAGAGTCAGACATGATGAGCGACTCAGCATAAGCACAACCAGACAAGGTAACAGGGTCTGAACAGACTATGAGCCTGGACCAGGGGATGGGGGAGAGGGAGTGGGTCTGTGGAGTACACAGAGCCTTTCTTTTCCTGTTCAGCCGTTATTTTCACTGGAGACTGTCTTTCCTACTGGCTCTTTCCCCCCCTTTCATGAAAAAAAAAATTAAGAATAACTTATACACAGTAAAATCCATCCATTTTAGTATACATTTCTGATATTTGGCAAATACATATAGTTGTACAATGGCAAATAGATGGGGAAAAAGTGGAAATAGTGGCAGATTCTATATTCCTGGGCCCCAAAATCACTGCAGATGGTGACTACAGCCATGAAATTAAAAGGCACTTGCTCCTTGGAAGAAAAGCTATGACAAAACTAGATAGTGTATTAAAAAGCAGAGACATCACTTTGCTGACAAAGGTTCATATAGTCAAAGCTACGATTTTCCCTGTAGTCTTGTACGGATGTGAGATTTGGACCATAAAAGAAGGCTGAGCGCCAAAGAATTTATGCTTTCAAATTGTGGTGCTGACAAGGGAAGCTATAAGCAAGGTGAAAAGAACAGCCTTCAGAATGGGAGAAAATAATAGCAAATGAAGAAACAGACAAAGGATTAATCTCAAAAATATACAAGCAACTCCTGCAGCTCAATTCCAGAAAAATAAATGACCCAATCAAAAAATGGGCCATAGATCTAAACAGACATTTCTCCAAAGAAGACATGCAGATGGCTAACAAACACATGAAAAGATGCTCAACATCACTCGTTATCAGAGAAATGCAAATCAAAACCTCAATGAGGTACCATTACACACCAGTCAGAATGGCTGCTATCCAAAAGTCTACAAGCAATAAATGCTGGAGAGGGTGTGGAGAAAAGGGAACCCTCTTACACTGTTGGTGGGAATGCAAACTAGTACAGCCGCTATGGAGAACAGTGTGGAGATTTCTTAAAAAGCTGGAAATAGAACTGCCATATGACCCAGCAATCCCACTCCTGGGCATACACACCGAGGAAACCAGATCTGAAAGAGACATGTGTACCCCAATGTTCATCGCATCACTGTTTATAATAGCCAGGACATGGAAGCAACCTAGATGCCCATCAGCAGACGAATGGATAAGGAAGCTGTGGTACATATACACAATGGAATATTACTCAGCCACTAAAAGAATTCAATTGAATCAGTTCTAATGAGATGGATGAAACTGGAGCCCATTATACAGAGAGAAGTAAGCCAGAAAGATAAAGACCAATACAGTATACTAACGCATATATATGGAATTTAGAAAGATGGTAATGATAACCCTATATGCAAAACAGAAAAAGAGACACAGATGTACAGAACAGACTTGTGGACTCTGGGAGAAGGCGAGGGTGGGATGTTCAGAGAGAACAGCATTGAAATAAGTATACTATCAAGGGTGAAACAGATCACCAGCCCAAGTTGGATGCATGAGACAAGTGCTTGGAGCTGGTGCACTGGGAAGACCCAGAGGGATGGGAATGGAGAGGGAGGTGGGACGGGGGATTGGGATGGGGAACACATGTAAATCCATGGCTGATTCATGTCAGTGTATGGCAAAAACCACTACAGTATTGTAAGGTAATTAGCCTCCAACAAATAAAAATAAATGGGAAAAAAAAGAACAAACAAAAAAACAAATTGTGGTGCTGGAAAAGACTCTTGAAAGTCCCTTGGACACCAAGGAAATCAAATTGGTCAATCCCAAAAGAAATTAACCCTGTATATTCACTGGAAGGACTGTTGCTGAAGCTGAAGCTCCAATACTTTGGCCACCTGATGCGAAGAGCCGACTCATTGGAAAAAGAGTCTGATGCTGGGAAAGATTGAGAGCGGCAGAGGATGAAATGGTTGGATGGCATCCTTGACTCAATGCACATGAGTTTAAGCAAGCTCTGGGAGATAGTGAAGGATAGGGGAGCCTGGCGTGCTGAAGTCCATGCGGTAGCAAAGAGTTGGACATGACTTAGCAGCAGAACCAACAACAGTTGTAAAACCACCACCTCAGTCAAGATACAGAATATGGCCCCATACACAGCCTCTGGCAACCGCTGGTCTGAGCTCTGCTAATACAGTTTGCCTTTTCCAGAATATTGTACACACAGAATCACACAATACATAGGCTTGTGAGTCTGGCCTTGTTTCCTTAGCAGAATGCATTGGAGATTCACTGCTGGTCTTGGCGTATCATCATTTCATTCCTTTTTATTTTATTTTAAAGGAAGTTCCTTTATTTATTTTTCTATTATTTACTTTTGGTTGCACTGGGTCTTCATTGCTGCATGCTGGCTTTCCCTAGTTGAGGTGGTCTGGCTTCTCACTGCAGTGGTTTCTCTTGTTGTGGACTGCGAGCTCCAGGGCATGTGTGCTCAGTAGTTGTGGGGTGTGGTCCTAGTTGCCCCCACCCTCCCACGCCCCCTCAACCCCTGGCAACCTCCTGCCCCCTTCATGTGGGATCTTAGTTTCCCCACCAGGGATTGAACCTGTGTCCTCTGCACTGGCAGGCGGATTCTTAACCACTGGGCCACCAGGGAAGCTCCACCTCTGGCTTTTTTTTTTTCCCCACCTCTGGCTTTTTTAACAGTGAGCTCTACCATTCTCAGAGAAGATGACACTGGGCTACAACCACCTGTCTTCCCTTGTGCTGATCCTTGTTTGTTTCTTTGGTGGAACCTTCCTCAATCTGTCATTACGATTCTTGTCTCTTCCATGTACATTGCGCTCCTGTCTCTCCCCTGGAGTGTTATCTTCAAGAGGACAGAGACAGGATGATTGCTTCTTCATCCCCTATCCTTGACACCAGATCTAAAACACAGTAAGAACTCAATAGCTTGATGTATGACCAGGGCATTCAAAGCTGGTGCTCTGTAGCAACGCGGAGGGGTGGGGCGGGGAATGGGGGTAGAAGGGCAGCTCAGAGGCGAGGGGACACTTGTGTGCCCATGGTCGATTCATGTTGATGTATGCAAAAAGCATCACAATATTATAAAGTAATTACCCACCGATTAAGATATTTTTAAAAGAGAGAAAATAAAAAAAGCATTCAGCACGCATTCATTCAAGGAATGAATGGCTCCAGGGACTGGGGTGTGGGGACCCGTGGAGGCATCTAGGTGCTCCTCTGTCCTCCAGGGGATCTTCCAGCCCAGGGATCAAATTCATGTCTCCTGCATTGGCAGATAAATTCTTTCCCGGCTGGGAAGCCCTCTGGCAGAGGGTGAAGCATGTGTAAAGGCCCTGAGGCAGGAGTTAGCTCTGTGAGTTCACGTGGGTGAAATAGAATGAGCAAGGAGGGAAGTGAGAGGAAGTGAGGGCAGGGAGGGGACATGGTAGGTCATGCAGGTCTCTATGGGCAAGGAAGGGGGGCTTGGGCTTTCACCCTGGGAGGGTGTTGAAGCAAGTCCCCTGCCTGCCATGGGGATGATGACAGCATTGACTCCAAGGAGTTGTTATAAGAATTATATGAATTAGGATCTTCCCTGGTGTTTCAGTGGCTAAGAATCTCCTGCCATTGCAGGGGACACGGGTTTGAACCCTGGTCTGGGAGGATTCTACAAGCCATGGAGCAACTCAGCCAGCAAGCCGTGGGCCTGTGCGCTGCGACTCCCAAAGCCCGTGCACCTAGAGGCCCTGTGTGTGTGGTCAGTTGTGTCCAACTCTTTTGCGACCCCATGGACTGTAGCCCACCAGGTTCCTCTGTCTATGGGATTCTCCAGGCAAGAATACTGAAGTGGGTTGCCGTGCCCTTCTCCAGGGGATCTTCCCAACCCAGGGACTGAACCCGTGTCTTCTGCATTGCAGCCAGATTCTTTACCCACTGAGCCACCTGGGGAGCCCAGAGCACATGCTCCACAGCAGGAAAAGCCACCGCAATGTGAAGCCTGCGCACCGCAATGTAGAGTAGCCCCCCACCTCTCACCCCAGCTAGAGAAAGTCCGTGTCCAGCAACGAAGATCCAGCACAGCCCAAAATAATAAAATTAAGAAAAACCCAAAATATTAAAAAAAGAATTATATGAATGAAGGACTTCCTGATGAGCTAGTGGTGGCTAAGACTCCATGCTCCCAATGTAGGGGACACTGAATTTGATTGCTGGTCAGGGAACTGGATCCCACATGCGGTAACTCAGACTTTGCATGCCCCAGTGAAGACTGAAGACCCCATGTGCTGCAACGAAGACCCGGCTCAGTCAAGTAAAGAAAGAAATATTTTAAAAAATGGTTCCTTAAAAAAAAAAAATTGCATAAATTACTATGTGTAAAGAGAGAGTGCAGAATCTGATGCACGCTGCCCACATGTGAAACATTAGGTTATCGTTATATGTGGTGGACTTCTGTGTCTCGGGGTGTGTCTGCCCTGCAGCTGAGCCGAGTGGCTCCTAGTGAGTTTGTTGTTGTGAAAGAATCTCTCTGAACCTATTAAAAACAAAAAAACAAAAAAAACCCAAAAAAACACACCGCACTGGGTGTTTGAAAGCCCTGCTGGGGTTATTGCTCTCTGGCTGGGACCGGCTCTTTTGTACAACAGCTGTTACCCAGATGTCAGCCAGGGTTACTCAGGCCTCAGAGATTTGGTGCCTGCCTCAGTTCCACAACCTGCGGGGAGCCCAAGCCCGCCCCGTAGATTTCTGCAAATTCCCAGGGCCTGTGTTCTCCTGCTTGCTTTTTGGCCCGAGTTTCTGGCCCGAGTTTCTGCCCCGCGGAACCCACCTTCCCTGGGGCCACCCCTTTAGGGGAACCAGTTCTGTATTCTTGATTTCTCACAGACCACCCACGTGGGATCTCTGCATACTTACCTGATTGCCTGTGGGTGCCCCACCCCTTACCCTGCAAGATGGGGTGCTCTCCCTGAGATCCTGCCATCCCAAAGACTTTCTTTCGGGGTTTGAGTTTCCGGTAAGACGCTGCTTGGCAAAAATTCCACCGCCCAGAGGAAAAGTCTGCACGCTTCTTGCACCACAGGGCAGAGTTTATGAGCAACTTCCAGTGAACTGGGCTGTCACGGCAGAGGGGGATCTCACAGGGGGACACCTAAGGCCAGTGGCTGTGAACAGCTATAGGTGCTTTTGATGTCAGATTGGTGTGAAGATCCTGAGGCAGGTAGGAAGACCAAAGTTGGCTGTCTGAAGTCAAGGCAGGAGCAGATAGGAGCAGGCACAGAACAGAGAGGAGGCTGGTGGGGGTGGGGGGTGGGCGGTGAGCTGTGAGAGACAGCAGCTTATTCTGGGGAAATATCAAGCCACAGAAACATCCACGATGAGTCAGGCTCCAGGACTGCTAACTCAGTTGGTAAAGAATCCACCTGCAATGCAGGTTCGATTCCTGGGTCGGGAAGATCTGCTGGAGAAGGGATAGGCTACCCACTCCAGTATTCTGGACTGGAGAATTCCATGGATGGTATAGTCCATGGGGTTGCAAAGAGTCGGACATGACTGACTGACTTTCACTTCGCTTCACTTTAGACTCCTGGAAAATTAGGCAAGGGCTGCTTCAGACAGAATCTGCTGTAGACTTTTTTTGGGTAGTTCCTGTGATCATCACTGGGGCTTGCTGGATGGCGCTAGTGGTGAGGGACCTGCCTGCCAATGCAGGAGATGTAAGAGACGTGGATTCCATCCCTGGGTCAGGAAGATCCCCTGGGGGAGGACATGGCAACCCACTCTGGTCTTCTTGCCTGGAAAATACCATGGACAAAGGAACCTGGTGGGCTACATCGACTCAGCATGCTGCACATGATCGCCACTAACTGCTTGTTCTGGGTGTGGGTACGGATGTAGGGCTCAGAGGTTAAAGCTGCAGCAACAGAACCTTGCATGGGGCGGGGCGAGAACAATCCCCCTCGCTGTACCCCGCCCCCCGCCCCCCCACCATGACACAGAGGACGAGCCCAGGACTGGTTAAGTTCCAAGATAGGAATAGAGGGTGTATTAGAAAGAAGCATTCTACTCAAGCCTGAAATTAAGACCAGGATCATGCTTGGCCTTGACCACAGCTCAGCACTGCTGTGTCGTGGACCACACCACATTGTCACTGAGACTGTTCTCTGTAAGTTTTGCTTGGTTTCGCACAGTTGTAATTGTAGCATTTGGTATCAATTCGAATAGGAACCTTACATCTGGAATAATAATTGAAGAGGATGTCATGCAATGTTTCTGAACCCTCTCTGGATCACAGACATATTTGGAAATCTAGCTGAATTTAAAGATCACCTCCAATCCATTGACCCCAACTCCCCCCACCTCCAAATATATTTACCCCCAAATTAAAAAAAAATTAATTGGAGTATAGTTGCTTTACTTTTTTTTAGTTTTTAAAATATTTTTTTTAAACACCAAAACCATTTTGTATTGGGGTACAACTGATTAGCAATACTGTGATAATTTCAGGTGAATGATGAAGAGACTTGGCCACACGTATATGGAATATAGTTGCTTTTCAATGTTGTGTTAGTTTCCATCTGTATGTGCATGCTCAGTTGCTTTAGTCATGTCCGACTCTTTGCGACTCGATGGACTGCAGCCCTCCTTTGTCCATGGGATTTCAGGCAAGAATATTGGAGTGGGTCGCCATGCTACTCCCAGAGATGGAACCCACATCTCTTATGTCTCCTGCACTGGCAGGCAGGTACTTTACCTGCAGCACCACCTGGGAAGTCCATATTCGTTCCCACTGTATAACAAAGTGAATCAGCTACATGCATACATATATCCCCTTGCTTTTGGATTCTCTTCCCATTTTGGTTACTGCAGAGCCCTGGACAGAGTTGCCTGAGCTATGCAGTAGCTTCTCATTAGTTATCTATTTTATACATAGTATCAATAGTGTATATATGTCAAGCCCAGTCTCCAACTCATCCCACCCTCTTCTCTCCCCCTTGGCGTCTACGTCTGTGTCTCTTGGACAGTTATGTGTAATCATGATCGTTCATTCCAGGTTAGGAACTATTGATTTTAGTTTGTTTCTCTCATTTTACATGAAATGAAACAGAAGCACAAGAGCATAGCACCCTTGCTCAGGGTTACCCAGAAAATCTGATGGAGCTGGGTGTCAGTCCAATGTAATTATTAATTGCAGAGTCTGCCTGGATGCAAGCCCTGGTTGCATCCCTTATCAGCAAGAGATGTGATCTCCTTATGCCTTGGTTTCCTCATCTGCAAAATTGAGATAATGATTTGCAAGATAAAGATAATAGTGTTTTGCTTTTTTTTTAAGTAGAAGTACAAATTGATTCCTTAGCCTGTACTTCTAGCATAAGTGAAGTTTGGCAGATAAAGAATTCCTGCCACCTAGTGGTTAAATTGAAGAAAGTAGGGAAAACCACTAGACCATTCAGGTATGACCTAAATCAAATCCCTTATGATTATACAGTGGAAGTGAGAAATAGATTCAAGGGATTAGATCTGATAGAGTGCCTGATGAACTATGGACAGAAGTTTGTGACATTGTACAGGAGACAGGGATGAAGACCATCCCCAAGAAAAAGAAGTGCCAAAAAGCAAAATGGCTGTCTGAGGAGGCCTTACAAATAGCTGTGATTAGAAGAGAAGGGAAAGGCAAAGGAGAAAAGGCAAGGTATATCCATTTGAATGGAGAGTTCCAAAGAATAGCAAGGAGAGATAAGAAAGTCTTCCTCAGTGATCAGTGCAAAGAAAGAGAGGAAAACAATAGAATGGGAAAGTCTAGAGATCCCTTCAAGAAAATTAGAGATACCAAGGGAACATTTCGTGCAAAGATGGGCACAATAAAGGACAGAAATGGTATAGACTTAACAGAAGCAGAAGATTAAGAAGAGGTGGCAAGAATACACAGAAGAACTATACAAAAAAGACTCATAACCCAGCTAATCAACATGGTGTGATCACTCACCTTGAGCCAGACATCCTGGAATGCGAAGTCAAGTGGGTCTTAGGAAGCATCATTACAAACAAAGCTAGTGGATGTGATGGAATTCCAGTTGAGCTCTTTCAAATCCTAAAAGATGATGCTGTGAAGGTGTTGCACTCAATATGCCAGCAAATGTGGAAAACTCAGCAGTGGCCACAGGACTGGAAAAGGTCGGTTTTCATTCCAATCCCAAAGAAAGGCAATGCCAAAGAATGTTCAAACTATTGCACAATTGCACTCATCTCATATGCTAGTAAAGTAATGCTCAAAATTCTTCAAGCCAGACTTCAACAGTACGTGAATCGTGAACTTCCAGATGTTCAAGCTTGTCAGGAAGCATTTAACAGGAGGCTTCCTCTGTGCTGTTTTGGATCTGTCATGAATCCTCTGTTCCTTATTAATTCCTGAATATTCAGGAATTAAGAGGAGAGGCAACCTCTCCCGGGGCTGAGGAATCCATGCATTTCCTTCCTTAGTTTTTCTATACAGTGATAAGTACCCTCTTCCTTTTTATGAACCTTACGGTAAAAGTGATTGTTTATAACTCTCTCTCTTTAATATGGATCGCCTTATGTTTTGCAAGTCTGGAATTTTAATCTTTATCTTTGCTGAGAATAGCTACCTTGTAAGACAGTATATATACCCACACCATGTTGAATAAAACACCTTTGCTCCATCAGAGCTTGGGTCCCGTGTCTTTCTTTCCTTTCCTCTCTCTTTCAGGCTAATTCCTTGGAGCGCGGAGGCTTGCTGAGCTCACTTTCTTGCCCGGGCTTCTAAGACCCTCTCGAGAGGGTGCCTGGTGCCTACATGAAGCAGTGCAAGCTCTCTGGAAAGAGCTTTAAACCAGGGAATGTCAGCCTCTTTCTTTTTGACTTTCTTATCGTCAACTCCGGACCACCAGGTTCCGGCCCATTAAAGAACTAACACAAGCTGGTTTTTGAAAAGGCAGAGGAACCAGAGATCAAATTGCCAACATCTGCTGGATTATCAAAAAAGCAAGTGAGTTCCAGAAAAACATCTATTTCTGCTTTATTGACTATGCCAAAGCCTTTGACTGTGTGGATCACCACAAACTGTGGAAAGTTCTTAAAGAAATGGAAATATCAGACCATTTGACCTGCCTCCTGAGAAATCTGTATGCAGATCAGGAAGCAACAGTAGGAACTGGACATGGGACAACAGACTGGTTCCAAACTGGGAAAGGAGTATGTCAAGGCTGTATACTGTCACCCTGCTTATTTAACTTATATGCAGAATATATCATGTGAAATGCCTGGCTGGATGAAGCACAAGCTGGGATCAAGATTGCTGGGAGAAATATCAATAACTTCAGATACGCAAATGACACCACCCTTATGGCGGAAAGTGAAGAACTAAAGAGCCTCTTGATGAAGGTGAAAGAGGAGCGTGAAAAAGTTGGCTTAAAACTTATCATGCAGAAAACTAAGATCATGGTATCTGGTCCCATCACTTCATGGCAAATAGATGGGAAAACAATGGAAACAGTGACAGACTTTATTTTTGGGGGCTCCAAAATCACTGCGGATGGTGACTGCAGCCATGAAATTAAAAGACACTTATTCCTTGGAAGAAAAGTTATGACTATCCTAGACAGCATATTAAAAAGCAGAGACATTACTTTGGCAACAAAGGTCTGTCTAGTCAAGGCTATGGTTTTTTCCATTAGTCATGTATGGATGTGAGAGTTGGACTATGAAGAAAGCTGAGCACTGAAGAATTGATGCTTTTGAACTGTGGTATTGGAGAGACTCTTGAGAGTCCCTTGGACTGCAAGGAGATCCAACCAATCCGTCCTAAAGGAAATCAGTCCTGAATATTCATTTAAAGGACTGATGTTGAAGCTGAAACTCTAATACTTTGGCCACTTGATGTGAAGAATTGATTCATTTGAAAAGACCCTGATGCTGGGAAAGATTGAAGGCAGGAGGAGAAGGGGATGACAGAGGATGAGATGGTTGGATGGCATTACTGACTCAATGGATATGAGTTTGAGTAAACTCCGGGATTTGGTGATGGACAGGGAGGCCTGACATGTTGCAGTCCATTGGGTTGCAGAGAGTCAGACACAACTAAGTGACTGAACTGAGTGGTTATATGATGAAAGAAGTAGAGTATCTGGCACTGAAACATAACCTGTTGACAACACTGATGTCTTTGTGTGGTTATTATAAGACAGTTAGTGGCTGCATTTTCAGGAGCTTGTGTGTCTCCTTCCAAAGAGAGTCTGTTTCAACATTATATCATTTAGCCTTCATTTACTGAACAACAATATTTATAACAATTCATAACTTTGAAAAAAAATTTCATACACAAGGAAGACGGCTATTGTTGTTCATTGCTAAGTTGTGTCTGACTCTTTTCGACCCCATGGACTGCAGCATGCCAAACTTACCTGTCCTTCACTATCTCCCTGAGTTTGCTCAAACCCATGTCCATCGAGCCAATGATGCCATCCAACCATCTCATCCTCTGTTGCCCCCTTCTCCTCCTGCCTTCAGTCTTTCCCAGCATCAGGGTTTTTTCCAATGAGTCAGTTCTTTGCATCAGGTGTCCAAAGTATTGAAGCCTCAGCTTCAGCAACAGTCATTCCAATGAATGTTCGGGTTTGATTTCCTTTGGGATTGACTGGTTTGATCTCCTTGCTGTTCAAGGGACTCTCAAGAGTCTTCTCCAGCACCACAATTTGAAAGCATCAATTCTTTGATGCTCAGCCTTCTTTATGGTTGAATTCTCACATCTGTACATGACTACTGGAAAAACCATAGCTTGACTATACAGACCTTTGTCAGCAAAGTGATGTCTCTGCTTTTGTCACAGTTTTCTTCCAAGGATCAAGTAGCTTTTAATTTCATGGTTGTGGTCACCATCCACAGTAATTTTAGAGCCCGAGAAAATAAAATCTGTCACTGTTTCCCCCAATCTATTTGCCATGAAGTGATGGGACCAGGTGCCATGATATTCGTTTTTTGAATGTTGAGTTTTAAGCCAGCTTTTCCACTCTCCTTTTTCACCCTTATCAGGAGGCTCTTTAGTTCTTTACTTTTTGCCATTAAAGTGGTATCACCTGCATATCTGAGGGATTCCCCGGTGGCTTAGATGGTAAAGAGTCTATCCACAATGTAGGAGACCTGAGTTTGATCCCTGAGTTGGGAAGATCCCCTGCAGAAGGAAGTGGCAATCCACTCCAGTATTCTTGCCTGGAGAATCCCATGGATGGAGGAGCCTGGTGGGCTACAGTCCTTAGGGTCGAAAAGAGTTGGACGCAACTGAGTGACTTCACTTTCACTCTCACTTCATCTGCATATCTGAGGTTGTTGATATTTCTCCCGGGCAATCTTGATTCCAGCTTGTGCTTCATCCAGCCTGGTATTTCGCATGATGTACTCTGCATAGAAGTTAAATACGCAAGGTGACAATATACACCCTTGATATACTCCTTTCCCAGTTTTGTTTTGTTTTGTTTCCTTTCCCAGTTTTGAACCAGTCTTTTGTTTCATCTCCAGTTTTGAGTGTTGCTTCTTGTTCTGTATATAGGTTTCTCAGGAGACAGGTAAGGTGGTCTGGTGTTTCCATCTCTTTTCAGTATGAAAAGGCAAGAAGATATGACACTGAAAGATAAACCCACTAGGTTGGTAGGTGTCCAATACACTGCTGGGGAAGAGCAAAGAAACAGCTCCAGAAGGACTGAAGAGCCTGAGCCAAGTGGAGACGATGTCCAGCCATGGATACGTCTGGTGAAAGTAAAGTCCGATGCTGTAAAGAACAATATTGCATAGGAACCTGGAATGTTAGGTCCATGAATCAAGGTATATTGGATGTGGTAAAAAAAAAGATGGCAAGAGTGAACATCAACATTTTAGGAATCAATGAACTGAAATGGATGGGAGTAGGCAGATTTAATACAGACAACCATTATATCTGCTACTGTGGGCAAGAATCCCTTAGAAGAAATGGAACAGCCCTCAAAGTCAACAAAGGAGTCTGAAGTGCGGTACTTAGGTGCAATCTCAAAAACAACTGTAATGATGTAAAGTAATTAGCCTCCAACTAATAAAAATAAATGGAAAAAAAAAAAAAACAATAGAATGATCTCTGTTCGTTTGCAAGGCAAACCATTCAACATCACAGTAATCCTAGTCTATGCCCCAACCTCTAATGCTGAAGAAGCTGAAGTTAAACAATTCTGTGAAGGCCTACAAGACCTCCTAGAACTAATAACCCAAATAAAAGATGTCCTTTTCATCATAGGAAATGACAACCCACTCCAGTATTCTTGCCTGGAGAATCCCATGGATGGAGGAGCCTGGTAGACTACAGTCCACAGGGTTGCAAAGGGTCAGACATGACTGAGCGACTTCACTTCCTTTCTTTCTTTCTTTCTCTTTCATCATAGGGGACTGGAATTCAAAAGTAGGAAGTCAAGAGCTACCTGGGGTAACAGGCAAGTTTGGCCTTGGAGTACAAAATGAAACAGGGCAAAGGCTAACAGAGAACATAGTGGTCATAGCAAACACCCTCTTCCAACAACACAAGAAATACTCTACACATGGACATCACCAGATGGTCAATACTGAAATAAGATTGATTATATTCTTTGCAGCCAAAGATGGAGAAGCTCTATACAGTCAGCAAAAACAAGACCTGAAGCTGACTGTTGCTCAGATCATCAGCTTGTTTTTGCAAAGTTCAGACTTAAATTGAAGAAAGTAGGGAAAACTACTAGGCCATTCAGGTATAATCTAGATCAAACCCCTTATGCTTATACAGTGGAAGTGACTAATAGATTCAAGGGACTAGATCTGGTAGACAGTGTGCCTGAAGAACTATGGATGGAGGTTCATAACATTTACAGAAGGTGGTGACCAAAACCATCCCCAAGAAAAAGAAATGCAAGAAGGCAAAGTGGTTGTCTGAGGAGGCCTTAAAAATAGCTGAGAAAAGAAGAGAAGTGAAAGGCAAAGGAGAAAGGAAAAGATATACCCATTTGAATGCAGATTTCCAGAGAATAGCAAGGAGAGATAAAAAAGCCTTCTTAAGTGACCAATGCAAAGAAAAAGAGGAAAACAATAGAATGGGAAAGACTAGAGACCTCTTCAATAAAATTGGAGGTACCAAGAGAACATTTCATGCAAAGATGGGCACAATAAAGGACAGAAAGGACCTAACAGAAGTGGAAGAGATTAAGAAGAGGTGGCAAGAATACACAGAAGAACTGTACAAAAAAGATCTTAATGACTTGGATAAGGTGTGGTCACTCACCTAGAGCCAGACATCCTGGAGTGCAAAGCCAAGTGGGTCTTAGGAAGCATTACTCTGAACAAAGCTAGTGGAATTTCAGCTGAGCTTTCTCAAATCCTAAAAGATGCTGCTGCTAAAGTGCTACACTCAATATGCCAGCAAATTTGGGAAAATCAGCAGTGGCCACAGGACTGGAAAATGTCAGTTTTCATTCCGAGGCAGCTAGGCTTGCAATAAACGTCTGTGAAGGAACCCATGAATAAGGGTGCAGTTTCACACTTCTCCCACCAGGTGCCGCTGTTTCCAAATCAAGGCTTGCTCAACTCCGCCGCGGAATGATTCTGCCTCAATCAGGCCAGGTTTTGGGCTCCTACACAGGGTGGAGAGGGGCTTCACTGGTAGTTCAGCCGGTAAATAATCTGTCTGCAATATAAGAAAGCCGGGTTCGATCCCTGGGTAGGGAAGCTGCCCTGGAGTAGGGCATGGCAACCCACTCCCGTATTATTGCCTGGAGAACCCAAGGACAGAGAAACCTGGCGGGCTACAGTCCTTGGGGTGTCAGAGTCGGACGTGACTGAGCGACTAACATACGTACACACACAGAATGCAGAGGGAGCCTCAGATGCTTCGCCCTCTCCAGGCCCCCATCCTGTCTCTGCACTCTGTTCATTCCCCTCCAGAGGCCACGTACGAGATGTTCCCCACAAGCAGGCCTGCCCACGTCCCTTCACCTTGCAGAACTCTCTGAATGTACAGTTGCTGAGCCTTACCTCTGAGCCTTTGCCCAGCTATTTCCCCTTCCTGGAATGTTTTTTATTCTTGTTTATTGATGCTCACTCAGAAAACTCATACTGGAAAGATTTAGACCTACTTTCTCTCTTTTTAAAAATTAATTAATTAATTAATTGGGGGCTTCCAGGGTGATTCAGATGGTAAAGAATCTGCCTGCAATGCAGGAGACCCAGGTTCCATCCTTGGGTCGGGAAGATCCCCTGGAGAAGGGAATGGGACCCTATTGCAGTATTCTTGCCTGGAGAATCCCATAGAGAGAGGAGTCTGGTGGGCTACAGTCCATGCGGTCGCAAAGAGTTGGGCACGACCGAGTGACTAAGCACACAATTATGAATTAGGTTACATCGGGTCCTAGTTGTGGCCCCCAGGTCAGCTGTTCTGTGGCACGTGGGATCGTAGTTCCCCGACCAGGGATTGAACCCACATCCCCTGCACTTCAAAGTGGATTGTTAACTGCTGGACTACCACCTGGGAAGGCCCCTTCCTACTCCCTTAAAAAAAAAAAAAATTTTTTTTTTTTTTTAATGTGGACTGTTTTCAATGCAGAACAATACTGCTTCTGTTGTTTATATTACTCTCTCTCTCTCTCTCTCTTTTTTGGCCGTGAGTCATGTGGGATCTTAGCTCCCCACCCAGCGATCGAACCTGCATCCCCTTCATTGGAAGGCAAATTGTTACCCACTGGACTGCCAGGGAAGTCCCTAGACCCACTTTCTCCTGGTGTTCCGTGCCCCAGTTTCTTCTCATGGGAAGCCTGGATAGAGAAATTACGTCCAAAGGGAGGAGTCAGAAGATCTGCAGGGCACTGGGGAGCCACAGAAGGTGCTTGAGCAGGAGAGTGTCCTCGCGGGTAGAGCGGGTGCCCGTTGATCTTAGAAGAGTCTCCAGGGGCTGAATGAGAGGCCATAACTTTGCCCAGCCTGATATTCTCTCCAACCTTGGTCCCCAGTGGCTAGATCAGCGGGTGCCCCCTCCCCGCGTGCCCTCCGGGTGGGGCTGTTGCTCCCCGGTGGTAGCCCTCCCCCCACCGCAGCCTGAGCCAGCCGCCAGCACCTGCTCTCTGGGCAGACACCAGGTGTGTGGGGGAGCACAGCCCTGCAGGGAAAGCCACGAACTAACTGCAGGCAGCGGCCGGGTGTCGCCTCGACGGAAGCCCTGGCTGACTCCTCCGCGGCGGAGTCTGAGGCCCCGCGCGGCCGATGTGGCTCACGGGGGACTCGCCGCGGATGCTGCGACCCGGAGGTGATCCTCGCAGGCAGGTAGCGGCCCAGCCAGGCTGGTGAACGTCCCGGGACCGGGTTGGTGAGGGGGCTCGGGAACCCACACCGGGACCACCTCCCCCTGGCATCTCAGCCCCTCTCTCGACAAGGTCCTTTCTGGCTGAGATTTCTCCCTCTGACAGCTTTCCTACCTGGAGCCGGCACTTAATGTGTCTCTTCCCCTGTCTTAGCACGCCCTCTCTCTCTCTGAGTCTCTGGATCTGGGGGTCTGTGGCTCCTCGGGTTTCTCTGAGTGACCCTGCCCTGGTGTCTCTGTCTGCTGCTGTCCTTTCTGTCCCCTCCAGTCCCCATTCTCTGGCCGGTGGGGGCGCGGAAGAACAGGCTTCCCCCCATCCGAGGGTCCCCTTCCTCTCCCTTCTTAGTTTCTGCCTCCTCTGCCCCTGTTGCCCATGAGGGCAAAGGTGGAGGGTGTCGTCCTGGTGAAAGGGCCGGGAGGGCTGCCTGGTGCAGGCGGCGTCCAGGACCAGGCCCCACGGAGCCGGGTCTGGGGCCATCAGGCTTCAGACCCTGAATGAGGCTGACATTAGTTTTGGGGGCCATTTTGCAGCCATCTTCTTCCCGGAGCCCACCTTTCTCCTCGCTTCTTGCCGCTTCTCCCATCACAGGGCTCCTGGCCTCCCGTTGTGTGTCTCTGCTCCTTCTGTGGGTGTTGCTGACCCCCCAAACCCCAGTCTCTGTCCCCCACATGGTGCAACTGCTGATGCCTGACGTCTGGCTAGCTGTAGCCTGGTCAGCTCTAATGGGATGAAAAAACACAGGCTCCATGCATATCCATAAAGGACCCAAGAACGTGGGTCCTTAATGGAGACTGCAGCCCCCTGGGGATGGGGGTGGGCGGGCAGGAGACTGGGTGGGGTGTTGAGGTCTCAGAAGAGGCTACTTCAAGGACCAGGGAGGGTCTGCTGTTGGGTGGTCTTGTAAGGGGTCTGGCTGTAGGGGAGGGTCAGGTTTGTTTCTCAGGGGTCCAGCTGTGTTCTGGGATCTGGTGGTGAAGCGGCTCTAGAGGCAGTGCAGACCTGTGCGTATTTGTGCTCAGGGTTGGTGTGCTGTGGGGTCTGACTAGGTAATAACTGTGGGGAGCCAGTTGTTGTAAGGATTTGAGGGTCCCTGGGCTCTGGCGTGTTGGCGATGGTCCAGCAGCCGTGGAGGATGGATATGGGCGGCTTGCAGATATGGGTGGCTGGTTGCTGGGGTCTGTGGAGTGTGGGGTTGCAGCTTGTGGGTTGGTGGCCATCAGCTCTCTCACTTCCCCTGTCTCTCCTTCCCTCTCTGCCTCGTGTGTCCATCTCTTTCTCCTCCTCTTTCTCTGTCCCACCGTAGTCCACACTGATCCACACGCTTGACGATGTGGCTACCATCTGGCCACAGTAGGTGCCCGGGTGCTAATGGTGGGCACTGAGTGTGGAATCGCATGTTCATTTGGAGCAAATGGGCTGGAGGTTTGTGTCTCAGAGAACTTCTCCCACCCTGGGGCAAGCTTTGTCCCATAAACTTCATCCATCTTCAGAACTCTTTTCACCTTATAAAAGGTCTCCTCTCCCAGCCCTTGTCTCTACAGGGGCTCTACTTTCTGCATCTATGAATCTGACTCTTTTAGGCACCTCCTGTAATTGGAATCAGACTATTTGTCCTTCTGTGTCTGTCTTCTTTCACTGAGCATCATGTCCTCAAGGTTTATCCACGTTTTGTAACTGTCAGAATCTCCTTCCTTTTTCAAGGCTGAATAATATTCCATTGTATGTATGGATCCCATGTCACGCTTCCATTCATCTATCAACAGACACCTGGGTAGCTCATACCTTTTAGATATCGTGAATAATGCTGCTAAGGGCATGGTGTATGACTACCTCTTCCAGACACTGCTTTCTATTCTGTTTGATATATACCCAGAGGTGGAATTGCTGGATCATATGGTAATTCTATGCTTAATTTTTTGAGGAACTGCCAGCCTGTTTTCCACAGTGGCTGCGCCATTTTGCATTTCCACCAACAAGGTACAAAGGTTCCAGTTTCTCCACACCCTAGCCAACTTATTATTTTCTGTCTTTCGATAGAAGTCTAATGGGTATGAAGTGGTATCTCATTGTGGTTTTTTCTGTTTTAAATTTTATTGGTGTATACTTGATTTCCAAAGTTGTGTTAGTTTCAGGACTTAATTGTGGTTTTACTGTGCATTTCCCTAATGGTGATTGATGTTGACCATCTTTTCCTGTGTTTATTGACTATTTATCTTCTTTGGAGAAATCTCTTTTCAAGCTCTTTGTTCATTTTTAAAATCGAGTTTTGTTGCTGAATCATAGTTCTCTATATATTCTGGACATTAATCCTTCATCAGATACATGATTTGCAAATGTTTTTTCCCATTTGTGAGTCGCCTGTTTACTCTGTGGATAGTGTCTTTTGATACACAAAAGCTGGGTGCATGTGCCTGCTGTCGTATGCTCATGCTAAGTCACTTTAGTCGTGTCTGACTCTGTGCAACCCTATGGACTGCAGCCTGTCAGGCTCCTCTGTCCATGGGATTCTCCAGGCAAGAATACTGGAGTGGGTTGCCATTTCCTCCTCCAGGGGATCTTCCCAACCCAGGGATCGAACCTTTGTCTTTTACATCTAACCTGCATTAGCAGGTGGGTTTTTTATCACTAG
This sequence comes from Odocoileus virginianus, assembly GCF_023699985.2. NCBI lineage: Eukaryota > Metazoa > Chordata > Mammalia > Artiodactyla > Cervidae > Odocoileus > Odocoileus virginianus. The sequence continues at coordinate 15,149,722 of NC_069676.1, forward strand.
CACCACTGTTATGTGCTCAGTTGTAGCCAACTGTTTGCAACCCCATGGACTGTAGCCTGCAAGGCTCCTCTGTTCATGGGATTTTTCAGGTGAGAATACTGGAGTGGGTTGCCATTTCCTCCGCCAGGGGATCTTCCTGACCCAGGGATCGAAGCCGTGTCTCCTGCATCGGCAGGTGGATTCTTTATCACTTGAGCCACCTAGGATGCTGGGTCCAGGTGAGCTTTGTCTTGGGGACCTAGGCTTCCCAGGTGGCGCTAGTGGAAAAGAATCCACCTGCTAATGCAGGAGACAGTAAGAACCATGCGTTTTGATCCCTGGGTCAGGAAGATCCCCTGAAGAAGGAAATGGCAACCCTCTCCATTATTCCTGCCTGGAGAATCCCATGGACAGAGGAGCCTGGTGGGCTACAGTCCATAGGGTTGCAGAGTCGGACACAACTGAAGGGACTTAGCACAGCACAGAGTTCCAACCAGACCAGCGCCACTTCTGATCCAATAAAGTAGCCCCTGGGACAAGACCTGGTGGGTTTTTTTTTAGTTAATTAATTAACTTTTGGTTGCCTTGGGTCTTCGTTGCTGTGTGCGGGCTTTCTCTAGTTGTGGCGAGCAGGGGCTGCTCTTCACGGTGGTGTACAGACTTCTCGTCGTGCTGGCTTCTCTGGGTGTAGAGCACGGGCCCCAGATGCATGGCTTCAGTAGTTGTGGCTTCTAATGCACGTGGGATCTTCTCACACCAGGAATGGAGCCTGTGTTCCCTGAGTTGGCAGGTGGATCCTCAACCACTGGACCACCGGGGAAGTCCCGGACCTACCTGGTCCTAATAAATCAGGCTTGGATGTGGGCACCTCCCTTAAAGTAGGGTTTCTCCACACACACTATTGACATTGGTGCCGGACAGTCTTCTGTCCTGTGTTTTATAGTATGTTTAGCATCTCCGGCTTCTGCCGTTAGATGCCAGAGACAGCCTCCCCTTGTGATGACAACCACAAATGTCTCCAGACATTGACAAACATCCCATGGGTTTAGAAGCACTGTCCTAAGGCAGGAGTGGGAGGTGAGAGGATGCTGCGGGGTGGGGGTGGGGCAGGCTTTGCAGAGGAGAAGTCAGGAGTCCTAGTACTGCCTCAGGTGATCAGGCCTTGGTAGAATGGGAGCCTGGGAGAGATGCCAGGATTCAGTACATACACTCATTCATTCGACAAGTTGTTTATCAAGCGCCTACTACGTGCCTGGCCCAGGGGTGGGAAAACACTGGGGAGAAGAAACCCAGGCCCTGGTCTCAAAGGAGAGAGAGAGATGTGAGCCAATGAATTATACAAGTGAATGTGATAAATACTAAGCGGCAGAAACACCTTGTTTTAGTAGGTGCAGAGCAGGGGTGCATGACCTATCCTGGGAGGTCAGCAAGGGCTTCTCAGAGAGGCTGCAATCCTAGGATGAGAACAGGGCAAGCAGGGGAACCGAGGAAGAGTGGTCTGGGCAGAAGGGCCGCATGTGCAAAGACCCCGTGGTGGGTTGGAGAGGTCAGAAGGCCAGTGTGGTGGGAGCTTGGAGGGGACCAGCTCCATCTGGACTGCACAGGGTCCCCTGGGTGGGGCGTGGGAGCTTTGGTCTTGATCCGTTGAGGGTTTTTCACTGGAAAGTGGCATAATCTGATTTGTGTGATGAAAGAGATTGCTCCAACAGATAGTGACTGTAAGATGCTTAGCACAGGCAGGGTTGGGCACCCAAATAGGGCCCCCGATGATGCCAGTGAGGGTTTGGGGAACCCAGAGAAGTCACAGGGTCCAGTCACTGCTTGTGTCAAGGTCCCCAGGGACAGCTCCAGCCTGTCCCTGGGAACCACAGAGTATCCAGCTCTGGGTGGGGGCTGGGAGAGTGGGGTGTCTCTGCTTTGAGGGCACTTGCAGAGATGGCGGAGGAGCGGTACCCCTGACCTGGAGGGCAGGCCTCCCAGGGCCGAAAGCTGCTGCTCTCATTATGCTCCTGGGCCTGGCTCAGTAGGGAGACCGAGGCCCTGGGGCTCCAGAGACACTGAATCCTGAGTCAGGAGCCGAGTAACAGCCTCAAGGTGTCTCGAGACCTCCCATGCCCCACCCCCAGCTGTCTCTTAGGCTCCAGAGAGTGGGCTCCAGGGTCCAGATCACCCATGACTTGCTCTGTGACTCTGGGCAAGACGCTGTACCTCTCTGAGCCTCTGTGGAAAAAACAGGAGAACCTGATTTCCAGGGAAGCTATGAGAATGAAACAAGATTGTTCACGTTGGTTCATTCACTCAATAAATAGCTATATGAATAGTTACTCGGCACATACTGCATGCCAGGTGCTGTTGTAGGCCCTGGGGACAGAGAAGTGTGCCCAGGGGCTGGCCTCTAGAAACCGAAAGACACTAAGCAAATCAGTCAGTAATGAAAAAGTAAGGGAGATACTTCCCGGGTGATCCAGTGGCTGAGACTCCATGCTTCCAAGGCAAGATGCAGGGGGCACAGGTTTGATCCCTGGTTGGGGAAGTAAGATCTCACATGCTGCATGGCATGGCCAAAAAAAAAAAGTTATAATAAGGGAGTGATAAAAGACCCTGATGCTGGGAAAGATTGAAGGCAGTCGAAGGGGATGACAGAGGACGAGATGGTTGGAAGGCATCACCGATTCAGCGGACGTGAGTTTGAGCAAGCTCTGGGAGATGAAGGACAGGGAAGCCTGGTGTGCTGCAGTTCATGGGGTCGCAAAGAGTCGGACACGACTGAGTGACTGAACAACAACGAAAGGAGTGATAAGTTCATCCAATAAATGCAAAGCAAGAGAGAAAATGAATGCGGGTGTGCGTGGCAGTTTAACGTTGGGGGGGCGGTCAGGGCAGATCTTGCTGAGGAACTGAGGAACTATTAGGAGGTGAGAGAGGGGCCACGTGTGTATCTGGAGGAACAGCATTTCAGACAGAGGGAACAGCCTGTGCAAAGGCCCTGAGGCAGGACCGGGCCTGGTGTGTTGGGGGAACAAGTGAGGAGGCCTGTGCGGCTAGAGCAGGGTGAGCCAGGGGAGTCAGAGCTACTAGGCTCAGTGTAGATGTGTGTCGGCCCCGGTGGGCCTGGATGCGGTCTGGCCACCTGCAGAGTCATTTGCAGACTTGGCTGCCTGGAAGAGAGACCCTCCTGGCAGGAGGCTGAGTGGGACAGGGGCTGGCTGGGTCCTGGTGTTGGCTGGACATGGTGTGAGTGGTGACTGAGGCCAGGTGCCTTCAGCCCCTCCCAGGGACACCACCTCCGGGCTGGGGAGGGCGCCTGGAGCTTCTTCCCGGCAGCCAGACCCCAGCCTGCCAGGCACCGGGAAGCTGGGGTTCCTCTTGTTTTGGGGGTTGCTCTGGTTTGGGCTGGACAGATGGGGAGGCAGAGCCTGAGGGATTTGTCTGGCCAGGGGTGGAAGGCTTTAGGTACCGGAGGTGGATTTTTTCCACGTGACTTACAGGAGGTGAATTTCCATTGGGCCGTCACTCACAGGCAGCCAACCTGCCCTTGGATCAGACACCCTCCCTGCCCTCCCCACACCCCTCCATGGGACCTGGGTGCCTCCTTGAAGCTCTTGGCGTTGACAAACAACACCCACTACCTTTTGGGACTAAGCGTGTACCTGGGTTATTTACCAACCCAGGCACCAACCTTGCACCCATTTGACAGGTGAAAAGACAGGCTTGGCGAAGACCAGGAATTTGTGTCAAGTCAGGATATGTGCCTTGCCACCTGAAGGATCGAACCCGTGGCCTGGCTCCTGACGCCCCTCCCCCATCCTCCCCGCCCCTTTCCTGCCAGGTCCTGGCTCCGGGACTCCAGCTGGGCTTGTGGGCTGGGCGCAGAGGTACCAACGGCTTCCGGCCACTCCCTGCGCCCCGGGAGGGGAGCGCGGAGGGCTGGCCGCAGACCAGAGTGCCTTGCTTGTTTCACCTTGAAATCTGAGTTCCCGCACAGGGTTCTCGGTTTTAGAGGTAGGTTTCGCTGGAGCTTCTGTGAAGTAGGGTTCTCTCAGAGCGAGAGTGCGCGGCCCGGAGGCGCCATTCGCCGCCTTGAACCCTGTGAGGATGTAGCCTCTTGCGACCCTTTGGGTGGAATGGGTTGGGCTGCGCTAGGGCCGTGGGAACAGCCCCTGTGAATCCTCTCTTCCCTGGGTCACCTTCTGAGTCAGAGGAGAGCCACATGAACAGCCTGGGGAGGAAGGCATCCCCGGGCCCTGAATCTGGGAAGGGAAGGGTGGAGAAGTCAGAGAGAGGGACTGAGAGATGCAGTTTCACACCCCCCCTCCCCCATTGCATAGCTCTTGTGACAGGCAGCTCATTACCATTCGAGTTAGCCTCTGCTGGAATTTTTAGAAAAATTTCTCCCTCTCTGTGGTCCTTTCTCTGCCATCTGGGACTACACGGAGCACACCCCTTCTCCAAATATTTCACTCCTCCTGCGTTTACTGAACATCTGTTCTGGAGATTGGGTTTTCCCTGGTGGCTCAGTGATAAAGAATCCGCCTGCCAATGCAGGAGATACAGGTTCAATCCCTGGGTAGGGAAGATCCCTGGAGAAGGGAAATGGCAACCCACTCCAGTATTCTTGTCTGGGAAATCCCATGGACAGAAGAGCCTGGTGGGCTACAGTCCATGGGTTCACAAAAGAGTCAGACAGAACTTAGCAACTGAAGGGCGACAAATTCTGGAGATCTGTGGACATGGGGAGGCAGACTCAAGAGTGATCCCTCTGGAGGTGATGGTGACAGCCCCTGGGTACGGGGAGCCAGAAGATGCTCCTGGTCTAGATAGAGGGATCAGTCTGGTGGGCTTCCTGTATGAGGTAGCTAGGCTCAGTTCTGAAGGATGAATAAGATTTGGCCAGGGAATTGGTGAGGGAAGAGAAAGAATGTTTCAGGCAGAAGGAACAGCATGTAGAGATGAGAGAACATCTTTTCAGTAAATAAAAGGGGTTGTAACTGGCTGGAATGGTGTATTTGAGGAGGGATATTGGGGCTACTGAGGGCAAAATAAGGAGATGCTTGAAGCAGTGGTCCAGGTGGAAAGAAAGGGGCACTTTTACTCCTCAGGCAGGGTTTAAGCCTAACTGTTTCATATTGCCTAACTGTTTTGCCAGGAAGCAATTGACACCTCCGCCTTCTAGATATAGAAGTGCCTATCTCACCGCATCCTTGCTAGCATTGGGTTTTATCGTTTTTTAAAATCTTTGCCAATTTCAGTTGGAAAAAAACAGTATCTCATTGTGTAAATGAAAACAAATGAGTATTCCTCTTATAAGGGATGGGGGCAAACCATTTTTCCGGAGATGCATCACCCACATGAATGCCACCTCTTGCCATTAAGTATTAAGAAGTCTTATACCCACTAGAGAGTTTGTGGTCATTTGTAGCTCTCCACTTAGCACGGAACAAGGGAAAAGCTTGTGGGCTCCTTTTGGCCACATGGGTGGGGAATTTATGGGCTTACTCTCTCTTCTTTGATTCATCTTTTTTTTTTTTTTCTCACCTTTAACATTTTCCTTTCAAACTTTTTTCTCTCTTCTGTCTTGGTGGTTGAGACCCAAAGTGACTGCAGTTTGTTCTTACCTGGGGTGTCTTTGGGCTCAAAGAAGGAGTTTGCCCAGTTTCAGGAAGGTGGTCTGTGTGAGACCATCTGGACATGCCAGGTGTCTTGTACACACAACTTACTATTCAATTCTCAAAACATCTGCATGTGATAGGGTCCCTTGAACCCATTTTTATTGTTGTTGTTAAGTTGCTAAGTCCTGTTCAACTCTTTGAGACCCCAAGGACTGCAGGATGCCAGCCTTCCCTGTCCTACATCATCTCCTGGAGTTTCCTCAAATTCATGTCCATCGAGTCAATGATACCATCCAACCATCTCATCCTCTGTCACCCTCTTCTCCTCCTGTGCTCAGTTTTTCCCAGCATCAGAGTCTTTTCCAATGAGTCAGCTCATCACATCAGGTAGCCAAAGTACTGGAGCTTTAGCTTCAGCATCAGTCCTTCCAATGAATGTTCAGGGTTGATTTCCTTTAGGATTGACTGGTTTGATCTCCTTGCAGTCCATGGGACTCTCAAGAGTCTTCTTCAGTACCACAATTTTTTTTTTTCCATTTATTTTTATTAGTTGGAGGCTAATTACTTTACAACATTGCAGTGGTTTTTGTCATACATTGAAATGAATCAGCCATGGATTTACATGTATTCCCCATCCCGGTCCCCCCTCCCACCTCCCTCTCCACCCCATCCCTCTGGGTCTTCCCAGTGCACCAGGCCCGAGCACTTGTCTCATGCATCCAACCTGGGCTGGTGATCTGTTTCACCCTAGATATACATGTTTCGATGCTGTTCTCTTGAAACATCCCACCCTCGCCTTCTCCCACAGAGTCCACAAGTCTGTTCTATACATCTGAGTCTCTTTTTCTGTTTTGCATATAGGGTTATCATTACCATCTTTCTAAATTCCATATATATGTGTTAGTATACTGTAATGGTCTTTATCTCTCTGGCTTACTTCACTCTGTATAATGGGCTCCAGTTTCATCCATCTTATTAGAACTGATTCAAATGAATTCTTTTTAATGACTGAGTAATATTCCATGGTGTATATGTACCACAGTTTCCTCATCCATTTGTCTGCTGATGGGCATCTAGGTTGCTTCCATGTCCTGGCTATTATAAACAGTGCTGCGATGAACATTGGGGTGCACGTGTCTCTTTCAGATCTGGTTTCCTCGGTGTGTATGCCTAGAAGTGGTATTGCTGGGTCATATGGCAGTTCTATTTCCAGCTTTTTAAGAAATCTCCACACTATTTTCCATAGTGGCTGTACTAATTTGCATTCCCACCAACAGTGTAAGAGGGTTCCCTTTTCTCCACACCCTCTCCAGCATTTATTGCTTGTAGACTTTTGGATAGCAGCCATCCTGACTGGTGTGTAATGGTACCTCATTGTGGTTTTGATTTGCATTTCTCTGATAATGAGTGATGTTGAGCATCTTTTCATGTGTTTTTTTGCCATCTGTATGTCTTCCTTGGAGAAATGTCTGTTGAGTTCTTTGGCCCATTTTTTGATTGGCTCATTTATTTTTCTGGAGTTGAGCTGGAGGAGTTGCTTGTATATTTTTGAGATTAATCCTTTGTCTGTTGCTTCATTTGCTATTATTTTCTCCCAATCTGAGGGCTGTCTTAAAAATATGGAACGCTTCACGAATTTGCGTGTCATCCTTGCGCAGGGGCCATGCTAATCTTCCCTGTATCGTTCCAATTTTAGTATATGTGCTGCCGAAGTGAGCACAGCACCACAATTTGAAAGAATCAATGCTTTGGTGATCAGCTTTCTTTATGGTCCAACTCCCACATCCGTACGTGACCACTGGAAAAATCATAGCTTTGATTAGATGGATCTTTGTCGGCAAAGTGAACCCATTTTATGGATGAAGAATCAGAGGCTCAGAGACCAGCATCCCATGGCCAATACTGGCTATTCCTCTTCTGACATTCAGATTCTGTTTAATTAAATTCTAATTTGGGAGGAGAGGGCTGTGCTTTGCTCCATACCCCTCGTTCCCACCCTGCCCAGTCAGAGAATGGAAGCCCTGCTTCTCATCAGGAAGGAACTGAGCTGAGTTCAGCTCAGCAGCAACCTTATAACACAGGGAAAGGAAAGAAAAACAGAAAAGAGAGAGAGGGGAGCCATAGAACACTCTTGGAGAGTCATAGATGGCCTCAGGGCTCACGTCCTGAGCTAGAGTGCAGTTCTGGGCTTTTCAAAGCTGAGCTCTGAGTACTAGTTTCATTTTGGCCACTAAAATTCCATCTGACCTTGGTAAGTCTGTTCCCAAATCTGGATCTCAGTTTCTGCTTCTACTAGGCAACCGATGTCTTGAGTTTTTTTTTCTTAGTAACTATATTTTTCATAGCTGAGCAATTCATTCTTTTAAAATATCTACTTCCTTTTGTTTTATAACCTCCTGTTCTGGTCTTATGGTTAGTATTCCGTCCTTTATCTTTTTGAATCACTTTATCTATTCATTGTAAAACTCTTTGAAGATTGCCCTGATTATCTCTGTTTCTGCAGATGTAAATTATTCCAGTTGGGGAGTTTGTGGCAACTTCATGAAGTGGTTGTGAATTCCTCATCTCTTCAGGATCTCTTCCCCCGTCCTCTGTCTTCTGAGAATGTGTGTCCTTGACGTCATATGTTAGGGGGCCCTACATGTCCGTGGGTGGGGGCATCCTTGTCACTGGGCGTCTCTGCTTTGATGTCTGGTTCACGTTGGTGCTTCTCTGTCCAAGTGTTTGGAGGAGGAAGAGGGAGGTGTCTGTGTGTACTTGGTCTGCCGTCTTGAATGGAAGTCCAATTTCATCATCTATAAACCGATACCGTTGTGTTGGATGGACTGTAAGAGTTTATCCATTCCATATATAATAGTTTGCGTCTGCTAATCCCAAACTCTCAGTCCTTCCTTCCCCTACGTCCTCCTCCTTGGCAACCAGAGTCTGTCTTCTAGGTCTGTGAATCTTTCCATTTTGTGTGGGTATTTTCAACCCAGATAACCATTAGGGTCTGGCAGCAGAAGCTTAGTGGGAGAGGATTCTAACCCTACCACCACCATCAAATAAAAAACAGCCCTGTGACTCATTTTTTACTGTTATTATGTACTGGCTCTTCACACATATGATTTCATTCTTTTTAGAACTAAAAAAACCACTATTACCTTCATTTTAAATGAGGCATTGGAAGCTCAGAGGGGTGACAGGACTTGCCCCCACACACTAAGCTGGGAGGGAGAATCTGAACCCAGGGAGAACTGGCTGAAGCTCTTTCCTCTGTCCATCCTGTGCATCATTCTGACAGCCTGGATGTTCATCTCAGCCCTGCCCATTGCCAGCTATTCGGTACCTGAGCCCCCTTTTCTTCTGTGGACACCGACCTCTATTCTTCAGAGGTGCTAAACAAACTCAAAACTCTGTCCTCAGTGGAAGAGGTAGGGGAAAAGCCAGGAAGATTCTGCTGATGTGTTCACGTGTGGGCTCTAGTGTCTGTTGCACCGGGAGGCAGGTGACTGGGTCTCTCAGCTGTTTTCATCTTTCAAATGAGGATAATAACTGAGCGTTTCTCTTTGAGTGGTGGTGAGTGCAGAGTAAGACATTGCGTATGCCTGGCATGCAGTAGGCACTCAGCAAACATTACCACTTCCCTTAGAGACTGGAATAGGGGTAGAGGAATGTGAATGTCAATTCATCAAATCCTTAGGGGTCGGAGAGAGAAGCTTCTAGAACACTCACACAGAGAACACATTCTAATAGGGAAAAAGTCTAGTGAAGGTGGATTTTGCTCTGTACCAGGAAGACCTCCCCCTCCTCCTTCTCATTCTTCCCCTTCTCCTTCTTTTTTTTTTTTTAAACAAAATTGATCGAAGTATAATTGATTTACAATGTTGTGTTTAATTTATGGTGCTGGTTCCGTCGCTCAGTCATGTCCAGCTCTTGTGAACCCAAGCACTGTAGCCTGATAGACTCTTTTGTCCATGGGATTCTCCAGGCAAGAATACTGGAGTGTGTTGCCATTTCCTTCTCCAGAGTTTAGTTTAGGGTCTGTAGCAAAACGACTCAGTTATACACATACATTTTTTCATATTCTTTTCCATTATGATTTTTTTTTTACAGGATACTGAATATAGTTCCCTGTGGTATGCAGTGAAAAGTGAAAGTGATAGTCACTCAGTCATGCCTGACTCTATGCAACCCCATGGACTATAGTGCACCAGGCTTTTCTGTCTATGGGATTCTCCAGGCAAGAATACTGGAGTGGATTGGACCTTTCTGACTCAGGAACTGAACCCAGGTTTCCTGCATTGCAGGCAGACTCTTTCCCATCTGAGCCACCAGGCAAGTGCAGTAGGATCTTTAAAAAAGATCTTTGTATTTATCTATTTTTATTTTTGGCTGTGCTGGGTCTTCGTTGCTGCGTGAGCTTTTATCCAGTTGAGGCCAGCACGGGCTACTCTAGTTCTGTCGTAAAGGCTTCTCGTTTGCCGTGGCTTCTCTTTTGCAGAGCACACGCTCCAAGGTGAATGGGCTCCGTAGCTGTGGCTCCCAGACTCTAGAGACCTGGGATTGAACCCATATTTACCACCGAACCACCAGGGAAGCCCCTAGAGTAGGATCTTCTTGTTTATCCATCCCGTATTTAATAATTTGCAACTGGCAATCCCAAACTCTCAATCCTTCCGTCCCCCACCCCTCTGCCTTGGAAACCACATGTCTGCTCTCTATGTCTGTGAGTCTGTTTCCATTGTGCAGATAAGTTCATTGGGGTCGTATCTTAGATTCCACACATAAGTGATACCCTATGGTATTTGTCAGAAAGACCTTGACTATGAGACGTCACCCAGCCTCGCAGCGGCTGACTTTAGTGAATGAGTTCCTCGTCACTTGGGGGGACCGAGAAGAGCCTTGACTGCCACCAGTCAGGGAGTCAGTGGAGGGTGATGGGGCTGGGGTGGAGTTGTGCTGGGCCATCTCTGAGGGAGATTTTCCGGCTTCCTCGTCCCCTCACTGGCCGACTCATGGGAAGTGTCCCCTGACTTGCCCGCCCCCACCAGCGCCTCCTCCACGACCACAGGAAGGCCCAGCCCAGCGCTCGCTGTGTCTTCTCTAAATAAACTCAGGCAGCTGAGCTATCTACTGCCCCATCTCCCTCTGGGTTCCTGTGGAGGTGTCGGGGTGGTGGTTAGGGGGGCCTCTGGCCGAGCCACAGGGAGGAGGGGACTCCGCACAGTGAGGCTGAACCCTGTCGGCCTCACGGGCTTAGCGTGAGAGCCTCCGGTTCCTCCTCTAGCTGACCACCAGCCCACGCGCCGCCATCTTCCCTGGGCATCTGCTGGCTTTGACTTGGGCTTAGATGACCCTTAGGCTGTCCTCCTCCCTTTCCAGTCCAGCTGGCCCCCATCCTCTCTCCCAGAGCCAGAATAGTGCCCTCCAGACGCTGGTCCCAGGGTCCTGGGATGTGCCTTTGACACCCGTCATCTCCTGGCTTTGTGAGGGCAGGGAGACTGTTCAGTTTTCCTCTGCTGTCCCAGTAACCACCCTAGAACCTGGCACAGTGTTGTATGAGTGAATGAATATATATCCCAAGGTGTTTTGTGAAGTTAATATTTCATGGCCAAATACATTTGAGAACTTCGAAGTCAAACACAAGTTAAACCTTTTTGCAGGACTCGTCAGAGCCTTTAATGATTCTCATGTCTTTGTGATTTTCATATAAGAACAAAGAATGCAATATTTTTCAAATATATTTGTATCTCTTTTTTTTGGCAGAACACTGTTGCCACTGGGGTTCATTTTTTTTTTTTTTTTTTAAATAGTTTCATTTTATTTATTTGTGGCTGTGCTGGATCTTGGTTGCTGCCCAGGGTTTGCTCTACTTGCGGTGAGTGGAGTCTACTGTCTAGTTGCAGCGCTTGGTCTGCACATTTCAGTGGCTTCTCTTGTTGCCGAGTATGGGCTCTAGGGCGAGTGGGTTTAGTAGTTGCATCTCGGCTCTCAGGCTGTATCGCACAGGCTCAATAGTTGTGGTGCATGGGCTCAATTACTCTGCGACACGTGGGATCTTCTTGGATCAGGGATTGAACCCATTGTCTCCTGCCTTGGCAGGCTGATTCTTTACCACTGAGCCATCAGCGAAGCTGGGCCACTGGGATTCTTGAGAATAAACTTTTGCAAAATGTGGGTCTAGGATTATGGTCAGAATTCCTAGGAGTGTTGTTATTTGACTGTTTATGCCACCATGCTTTTTCAAACACGGCCAAGAGCACAGAATAAAAGACTAACTTCAAACAATAACATTAGAGGAGAAAAACTGCATTCCCAACTCAAGAAAGCCACTAGCGTTCATCTCAAAACCCAGTGCTGAGTTTCCTGGTGGCCAAAGCAAGGAGGTTGATGAAGTGGGTTTCACAGTTTTAGACTGGCGGTTCAGCAGGAGGGCCAAACATTCTCTATGTGTGAACAAGATTCTGTTTTTATTCATTTATGTGTCTATTCACTCATTCAACAAATATTTATTTACCCACTACTATCTATGAGCCCTAAAGGAGATTGGTCCTGGGTGTTCATTGGAAGGACTGATGCTGAGGCTGAAACTCCAATACTTTGGCCACCTCATGCGAAGAATTGACTCATTTGAAAAGACCCTGATGCTGGGAGGGATTGGGGGCAGGAGGAGATGGGGACGACAGAGGATGAGATGGCTGGATGGCATCACTGACTCGATGGACATGAGTTTGAGTAAATTCCTGGAGTTGGTGATGGACATGGAGGCCTGGTGTGCTGCGATTTATGGGGTTGCAAAGAGTCGGACACGACTGAGTGACTGAACTGAACTGAACTGATCTATGAACCAAATGTCAGGCACAGGAATACAATGGTAAACCAAAAAAAAAAAAAAAAAAAAAAGAAGGCACATGCTGTCCTCATGGAGGTTATTCAGTGGTTTTTTAGAACAAAATTGTCAGCCCTCAATGTCCACTTTTCCCTTGAGCCCATTCTGAGTCAGAACGCTCATACCTTGCTCTGGTTTTCCTCTCATCCTGTTTTGCATCAGAATCATAGAAGGTGATGACATTCTAGGTGCAGGGAACCCAGGGGTTCAGTAGAGACCAGATCTTTGTATCAGAATTTTCAGGAAAACCAACATGGGAAAATAGGCTATGGTAAAGGAGGTGGTTCCCCATCCCTGGGGTGTCCCCGGGGCATCTTTTCTGAGTTCCACTCTGGGGGTTGGGAATCTAACGACTTTGCTTCTTCTGTCTGCTCCTTGTGCTCAGTCCCTTAGTTGTGTCTGACACTCCATGGACTGCAGCCAGCCAGGCTCCTCCATCCATGGGATTCTCCAGGCAAGAATACTGGAGTGGCTTGCCATTTCCTCCTCCAGGGGATCTTCCTGGCCCAGGAATCGAACTCGCACTGTAGGTGGATTCTTTACTGCTGAGCTACTGGGGAAGTCCCCATTTACTCCTCTTCTTTAATTTTTTTATTTGATTGCATCTGGCCTCTATTGTGACACGTGGGACCTTTGTTGAGTCATGCAGGATCTCCAGCTGTGGTGTGGGGCTCCACAGCATGGAGGCTCTTGAGTTGTGGCACTCGGGCTCCAGAGGGTATGGGCTCAGTAGGTGCTCCAGGGGATGTGAGATCTTAGTTCCCTGACCAGGGATCCAACTCACATTCCCTGCATTGAAGGTGGATTCTAAACCACTGGACCACCAGGGAAGTCTCCTGCTCCTATTCTTAACATCCTAGTTCTTCAACACTAGTCATGTGGGAAGTTCTTATCAATTGCTTTCTTATTAGTTGGATGGATGGGTGGACTCATGGAGGGATGTATAGATGAATACATGGATTTGTGGAAGGATGACTGGCACATAGGAAGGATGTGTTAGATGAATGAGAGAATGGAGGAAGAGAAGGTGGGTGAGTGGGACCAGTAAATGGATATATGGATGGAAAGGCACCTGGCCCTTAGTAAAGGCACAAAATTATTATTATGAAAATATTCTTAGTGTGGTAAAATACACATATCATAAAATTTATCACCTTAACCATTTTTAAGCATACAATTCAGTGGTATTAAATACATTCACTTGACATGGATTGTGCAGCCATCACCACCATCCTTCTTCATAACTCTTCTCATCTTCTAAAACTGAAATTCTATATCCGTTAAACACTAACTCACTTCTTTCCCTCAGCCCCAGCAACCACAATTTTATCAATACTTTCTGTCTTTACGGCTTTGACTATTCAGGGCTTCCCTGGTGGCTCAGATGGTAAAGAATCTGCCTGCCGTGAGAGAGACCCAAGTTCAATCCCTAGGTTGGGAAAATCCCCTGGAGGAGGGCATGGCACCGCACAGCAGTATTCTTGCCTGGAGAATCCCATGGACAGAGGAGCCTGGTGGGCTACAGTTCTTGACTACCTTAAGTTCCTCCAATAAGTGGAACCATACGAAAGGAGCATTTATTCTTTAGTCGTTGGGTTATTTCAGTGAGCATAATGCCTTTAAGTTGCATCCACATTGAAGCATGTGTCAGAATTTTCTTCCTTTTTTAAAAAAAAATTCTTTTTATTGTAGTATAGTTTATTTTCAACGTTGTGTCTGTTTCAGATGTACAATTAAGTGAGCTGGTTATACTTATGTGTGTGTATGTTAAGTCACTGCAGCCGTGTCCTACTCTTTGTGACCTTGGACTGTAGCCCTCCAGGCTCCTCTGTCTATGGGGTTCTCCAGGCAAGAATACTGGAGTGGGTTGCCAAGCCACTCCCAGGGACGGAAAATACATCTCTTATGTCTCCTGCGTTGGCAGACAGGTTCTTTACCACTGGCATCACTTGGGAAGCCTTATACACTGGATATATACCCAAAAGAATTGAAAGCAGGGTCTCCTTTTAAGAATTTCCTTCCTTTTAAAGGCTGGACAACATTCTGCAGTTTGGATAGACTGCCTATCCATTCATCTGTTGATGGACACTTGGGTTACTTCCACCGTTTGGCTATTATGAATAATGCTGCTACGAACATGGGTGTACAAATGTTTCTTTGAGACCCTGCTTTCAACTCTTTTAGGTATATATCCAGTGGGCTTCCCAGGTGGTGCTAGTGGTAAAGAACCCACCTGCCAATGTAGAAGATGTAAGAGATGAGGGTGGTTCGATACCTGGGATTGGGAAGATCCCCTGGAGAAGGGCATGGCAACCCACTTCAGTATTCTTGCCTGGAAAATCCCATGGACTGAGGAGCTTGGCAGGCTACAGTCCATGGGGTCACAAGAAGTCAGACACGACTGAAATGACTTAGCAGGTATAACCAGAAGTGGAATTGCTGGATCATGTGGTAATTCTATTTTTAATTTTTTTTTTTTGAGGAACCATCATACTGTTTTCCACAATGGCTATACCATTTTACATTCCCACAGCAGTTCATAAAATTTCCTGTTTCTCCACATCCTGGCCAACCCTTGCTACTTTCTGCTGTTTTGATAGTAGTCATCTGAGGAGGTGTGAGGTGGGATCTCATTGTGGTTTTGGTTTTCATTTCCCTAATGATTAGTGATACTGAGTATCTTTTCATGTGCTTTTTGGCCATTTATTTAGCTTCTTTGGAGAAATGTCTACTCAAGTCCTTTGTTCATTTTTGAATTGAGTTGTTTGGTGTTTGTTGTTGTTGAGTTTTAGGAGTTTCCTATATATTCTGGATACAAATACTTATGTAATCTGCAAATTATATCAGCTTTATGATTTGCAAATATTTTCTCCTGTGGGTTGCCTTTTTATTCTGTGGATAGTGTCCTTTGTTGTGCAAAATTTAAACATTTTTGTGAGGTCCAGTTTGTCTATTTTTTGTTTTTCCTGTAGGCACAATATTACTTTAAAAATAAAGCTAACAGGTGAATGAATTGACAGATGGATGAGTGAGTGGGCAGGAAATAGAGGATTGTACAGTCAAATGGGGGATGGATGGGTGTCCTTCACTATCTCCTGGAGTTTGCTCAAATTCATATCCATGAAGATGGAATTCATGTCCATGATGTCAGTGATGCTATCTAACTATCTCATCCTCTACCACCTCCTTCTTCTTTTGCCTTCGATCTTTCCTAGCATAGGGTCTTTTTCAATGAATCGGCTCTTCTCATCAGGTGGCCAAAGTATTGGAGCCCCAGCCTCAGTATCAGTCCTTCCAATGAATATTCAGGACTGATTTCCTTCAGGATTGACTGGTTTGATCTCCCTGCAGTCCAAGGGACTCTCATCTTCTCCAGCACCACAATTTGAAAGCATCAATTCTTTGGCACTCAGTCTCCTTTATGGTCCAACTCTCACATCTGTACATGACTACTGGGAAAACCATAGCTCTGACTATACAGACTTTTGCTGGCAAAGTGATGTCTCTGCTTTTTAACACACTGTGAAGTTTTGTCATAGCTTTCCTTCCAAGGAGCAAGCATTTTTTAATTTCATAACTGCAGTCACCATCCGCAGTGATTTTAGAGCCCAAGAAAATAAAATCTGTCACTGTTTTCACTCCCCCCCCCCCCCCCTTCTATTTGCCATGAAGTGATGGGACAGGGATGGATGGATAAATAGATGGTGGTTGGTGGATGAAGGGATGAATGGATGGAATGGGAGTTGGCTAGGTAGGTCGGTGAAGGGTGTATGAGTGAGTGGGTGAATAGAAGACCTTATGAATATATATAAGTAGGGTGGATGGGCAGGTGGAAACCTCTGGCTGCAGATGGAGATCTTGGTGTACAACCTTGGCACTTTTCAGGTGAGTAGTGGCTTATCTTCTGACCCCACCTTGGCTCAGTTTAACTCCATGGACACACATTCTCTTTTTCTAGGTTTGGCTTTCCTCCTATGTCTCTCTGGGTCTCCAAGAATCCTACGCTGGAGCTCAGATTGAACTGAGCCCTTGGCTTGTGTGCTGACCTCCTCAGTGGTAAGAACTCCTGGGAAGGAGCCTCCATCTTCCTGAGGATATGGGCCCCAACCTACTCTCCCTGATTCCAGTGGCTTCCTTTTAAGCCAGAAATCTCTGCTCTCTGGCAGCCTCACCCACTTCTCCCTCAGACATCAAACCATCCCATCAGCTCCCCACTCTTTCTGCTACACTCCTGGGTGGAGTCCTTCTGCCTCCACCCAGCTCTCCAGCCCAATTTCCACTCTATCCTGGGCCCCTCCCCTGGGGGTGGTGGAGATACAGGATAAATTAGAGGAAGGACTCATTCAGGGCAGTTTCCTGCTTCTAGTCCAAGAATTCGTCTTTTCTCCCCCAGGGCTCCCAGGCGACCATGGATGTGGGTCTCTTGGTCCTCCCGGATGTACCGCAGGGTCACCGCAAAGCTCTGCCGGGAGCGCGGGTCCGAGGTCCGGCCGTGCGCCGGCAGCGGGAGTTCATGCCGGAAGAGAAGAAGGACACGGTTTACTGGGAGAAGCGCCGGAAGAACAACGAGGCGGCCAAGAGATCCCGCGAGAAGCGCCGTCTCAATGACGCGGCCCTGGAGGGCCGGCTGGCCGCCCTGCTCGAGGAGAACGCTTTGCTCAGGGCTGAGCTGCGGGCGCTCAAGCATCGCTTTGGCCTCCTGCCCAACACGGGTGGGACCCGGACCCTGCCTACTCTGCTATGGGACTCCCCCTGGCCTGGGGACCCCAGTCCTAGGGCTGATCAGACCCCGACTCTACCTGGCTCCCACGGCTGCCTCTTGAGACCGTGTTCCCTGGACGCTGGGGTTCCAGGATGCTGGCGCTGCCTAGTGGCTCACAGGTGGACTAGCCTGGCCACTCCCCCCAGGTCTCTCCCGGACCCTGCCTCCAAAAGAGTGGACATGGCCTTGCAGGCTGCCCTGCCAGCTGCCTTCTTCAGCTGTCACCTCCTGGATAGGCATGGGGTCCCCAGGCCAGAGCTCAGGCCCTGCTGGGGGCTGTGGTCACCCATACCCACCGTGTGCCGGGCCTCAGGGTCCTCAGAGGTGTTGCTGACACCTGGTGTTGATCCCATGGGGTTGCCTCCCAGAGTGGCCTGCCCGGTCCCTGAGAACCATCCCCGAGAGGATCTGGCTCAGGCCTCCCTGCCCCACAAATTGCGAATCAAGTCCCGAGCTTCCAGCAGAGAACCTTGGGTCTGGGAGGGTGGCGGGAGCCCCATCTGAAAGCTTCCCCTGGGCAAGGCCAGGCCTGCAAGGGTGTAGTGGGGACTGATCGTGGGTTTGTCTGGGAGTATGAGTGGCTTGGCTTTGACCCAGTTCCAAATACTGGACAAGGCTGGAGGTAGAATCCACTTTTTAGTGTTCAGACCAGACTTTTAAGAGGAGAGTCTGTGGGACCTTGGGTCATACCATGGTTCCTATTCTGCCTGAAATATGTTTTGGGTAGTCACTTTTTCTTCCTCTTTCCATTTGTCCATTCATCCATCCATCCATCAATCCATCCACCCATCTATCCTTCTGTCTACCCTCCCATCCATTCACTGATCCTTGCATGTGTCCATCTGTCCACTCATCCATCCACCCATCTATGCATTTGTCCATCCATCCACCCACCCACCTATCCATCCTACCTTTCATTCATGCATTAATCTATCCATATACCCACCAATCCATTCATCTATCCACCCATCTATGCATTTGTCCATCCATCTATCCGTCCATCCTTCCTTCCTTCCATCCTTCTGTCTATTCATTCATCTAAACACTCAGCCATCTAATCACATCAACTCACCCACCTATCCTCGCTTTCTCCCTCCCTTCCTCCCATCTATCCATCCTTAGATCTATTGATCTATCCACCCAATCACTTTGCTGTGAATCTACACACCTATCCATTCATCCATTCATCTACCTACCCATATGTCTATCCATTCATTGATTCTTTTATACATTTAATCACTCATTCATGTGCTCAGTTGATCATTCATTCATTCTCTCACTCATTTGTTTACAATTCATAGTGCCCAGCTTAGTAACAAGCATGAGAACACATTTCTGGCTTTGGGGTTCCTATTCTAGGGGGATGGTGGGTACTGGGAACAGACATACTGAGGGCCATACTGAAGGAGGAGGTAACATCTTAGGATGTCTGACCCCTCACTTCCTGCAGGGGCGGGTGTGTGTACTTACCACCTGGTGTGGATGTCAGACTTACCCAGTTCAGGTGGCTTCCTCTGTTCACTGAGTCACAGCCTGAGCCTCTGGAACAGACCCTCAGTGTCTAAGGGTGTGTATGTTAGTCTTCTCTCTCTCTTTGGCTACTTGTACCCTAGAAGACCTCTCAGCCCCAGTACACATCCTGGGCTTGGAAACTTACATCTCCCAAAAGATCCTGAGGAGGCAGGAAGGAGGGCTGCCTGGAAGTGGCAGCTCTAGCCTGTTCCCTTCTTAGCCGGAGCCCACTGTTAGAAAGGGATAGACTGGGGGTGCAGAG
The DNA here is from genome assembly GCF_023699985.2 of Odocoileus virginianus. NCBI lineage: Eukaryota > Metazoa > Chordata > Mammalia > Artiodactyla > Cervidae > Odocoileus > Odocoileus virginianus. The sequence continues at coordinate 15,168,717 of NC_069676.1, forward strand.
AAGTTGGCTCTCAACACAAAGATGCCACATAGTTGTGGCTGATCATGCATAGAGGCCTTAAATGCAGGCTTGGCTCTAGAAATGTTAAAAAATGCTAACAAGCAGACAGAAGAAGGAAGTCAGGGCATACCATACCACCTCTGGGAGATGTGGGTAGTTTGGTGCTTCCTCTTGGTGAGTCCACTCACCTGGTGTGTCTGAAGTGTCTGAGCCCTGCTCACTCACACCTCGTGTACTCAGGGGAATAGGGGTTGGCGGCCCTTGGATCATTCAAGTCCCTTTTAACCTTCCAGCTCCAGTTGGAAAAGCCCAGAGAAGGATCTACCTAAAACAGGTCATAGAATTTCAACATCAGGAGGGGCTCCAAGAATCTAGTGATGAGTGGTTATCCAGTCTCTACCTGAATTCCTCTAGGGATGGAGAACTCACTCCCTTCAAAATCCCATTACCATTCCTTCTCTAGAGCCAGAACCCACTGCTTGCAGACTTCTACCTCTGGTCCTATTCTTACCCCAGGGGACCACTCAGATCCCCTCCCCCACCCCTCCCTCTATTTGGAGGTGGCCTGTGAAGCCTCTGGTTCCTCTTCTCCAAAGTAGAGATCACCACACCTACCTCAGATGGTTTGAGAAGATTAAATCTCATTTACTGTGTGCATAGCACTTCATACACAAGTGTTTGACAGATGTTAACTCCTCTCTCTTCTTTTCCTTTTTAGAAAGCACTTATGCTCCCAACCCCAGAGTAGTGCTGTCTTCAGGGGAAATGTCCTCTCATTCTTCAAAATTATTTCCCTTCACCCTGACCTGGCTCTTTACTATTTTTTTGTCAATGCCATTTATATATGATGGCTGTTGGGACTGAATATGAATTTCTTCATTCATCAAATATATATTTTTTTTTCAAGAAATATTTTTTTGATCTCCTACTGTGTGTCAAACAGGAATTGGATGAGGGAAGAAGTATTCCACACTGAAGTGTTTGCAAGTGGAAACTTGCACAAATGTCTAAACTGTTCACCCAAGACATGTCAATTACTCATTTGACGGGCTCTGGGGCCATAGGTGTGGCCTCTACCCTCTGACAGCCAGTGGGCAGCTGCAGCCTTCCCTGTGGCTTCCTGGGAGTTGCTGCTATAGGAACTATCCAGTGCCATGTTCCACCCTGGGGCATCCATGGGCCCCTTGGTTCATGTCTGTAACCATGGGATTGAATTGGGGACCAGATTTTAGGACACTGTGCAACCACATGTTATGTTTCCTCTTCCAGTCATCCTTGTAGGCTGGGGAGATTTCTTTGGCTATCAATGCATGAGATTCCCTTCCTGCTTCGGGTGTGCCTGGCTCATATTGAATGTGCAACAGATATTGAATGAAAGTTTCTGCCAACCTGATTGGTGACTGCTGGGGGCAGAGATAAAATGAGTTGAAGATATTGATGAGGCCGCGTTTCTCTGCTTTGTCTGTAAGGGTTCACAGACATAATCTTGAACATCTTGGCGGAACACTGTGCCACCTGGATCCCTGACACTCAAGTCATGATCCATGAGCCAGCATCATCAGGATCACTGGGAGCTTGTTAGAAATGCAGAGTCCCAGGCTCCTCCCTGAACTGCTGAGTCAGAAGCTGTGTTTTGACAAGATTTCCAGGAGACCCGTATGCACATTGAAGTTTGAGAAGCAGTGACCCAGAGCAGAGGTTGGCAAACTTCCTGTACGAAGCAGTCAGAGTGACTATCTTTGACTTTGTGGGATGGCTGCTGTTGCATCTACTCCCATCTTTTCATTGTAGCATGAAGCAGCCATAGACAGTATGTAAATAAGTGGACATAGCTGTGTTCCAATAAAACTTTATTTCCCTAAACAGGTGTAGCCTGAAGTGGCCCAAGGGCCATAGTTTACTGTTGGTATATACCCAGGAGAGAAATTGCAGACCTGCATGGTGTTTGCCTTCAACCTTGACATTGTCAAAGTGTTCCACCGAGTGGTATTACCAATCCATACTCCTTTGCATGCAGAGGATGTCCATGTTTTGCTGACATATGATGATTTTTCTGAACTGTTTAGTTTTTGCCAATCTGGTGAGTGTAAAATGAATTTAACCTGCATTCATCTGCTGAACATCTTTGCCAAAATCTGTTGGCCAGTTGGGTTTCTTCTTCTATGAATTGCCTGTTCTGCTGGGATATTTACCTTTTTCTTGTTGATTTCTCAGAGCTCTTTATGTATTCCAGATATACATCCTCTGTCATATGTGAACATCACAGTGTTCTTGCCTGACTTGTCTTTTCATCTTCTTTCTGGCAGATTTTGTTGAAGACAAGTTCTAAAATCAGATGTTGCCAAATGTATCCTTCTTTTCTATTGCAGTTGTACATTTCTGTCTTGTTTAAGAATCCTTCCATACCTCAAGGTCATGAAGATAGTCTCCTAAATGTTCCCATAAATGTTTACAAATTTTGCTTAATCCATCTCTTTGTGTATGTGTGTGTGTCATCTTGTGGTGGGTTGTGGTTTAGTCCCTAAGTCATGTCCGACTCTTGCAACCTCATGGACTGTAGCCTGCCAGGCTCCTCTGTCTATGGGATTTCCCAGGCAAGAATACTGGAGTGGCTTGCCATCTCCTTCTCCAGGAGATCTTCCCGACCCAGGGATCCAACCCTGGGTCTCCTGCATTTCAGGCAGATTCTTTACCTCTGAGCCACCAGGAAAGCCCTTCATCCTCACAGAGAATGTAACTAATCTTGTTTCCCTTTTTGCTTTGGCCACCAGGGGGCTTGGGGCTAAACTTACAGCTCAGTCATCATAACCGTTCATTCATTCATTCACTTAGAAAATTCTTTTACTCATTTAGGAAATATTTATTGATTGGGTACCATGTTCCAGGCACTGAGGAAAGAGCAATGAACAATCTTGACTCTGTAGTGCCAGCAGCCTAGTAAGGGAGACATATAAAAGAAATAAACAAGAAAAAGTGTATAGTAGGGTCAGTGGTGATAAATGTCATGGAGAACAAAGAGGTAAGGGGATTGGGAGAGGTAGCATTGGGTGAGTTATAAAAATTGAAATTGAGATATCAGGAAAGGCCCTACTGAGAAGGTGACATTTGAACAGAGACTTGAGGGAGCTATATATGTACTGGGGGAAGACCCCCACCTTCAGTGAAAAGAACTGTCTGCGCCAAGGTCTGGAGATGGGACCATGCTGGGAGAGTTGGTGAAACATAGAGGAAGCTCATGTGGCTGAGGCTGTGATGGAGGGGGAGAGTGGGAGGAGGTGGGGACAGGGAGGTGATGGGGGGCAGGTCATGTAGGGCCTGTGGGTCGAGGTGAGGACTCTGGTTTCCTCTCTGAGTGAGGTGGGGGTGCCGGGGGAGTTTCTGAGTGTATTTCTGCTATAACTGTCCTTCTTTCCCACCCCACTCCATCCTGTGGTGTGTGAGACTGAGTGAAAATAAATAAAGCCACCATACTAGCACAGGAGAGCTGGCTGGCTCATCATCTTGAGAAAGGGGGGTGACTGACCACAGCCTTGCTGTGGCTCATCTTCCCACGGGTGGCCACAGGCTGCCCTCCCCCAGCCCCCCGCCAAGTTGCTCATCTATCCCTGTTTCTGACACTCTCTGAGCTGTGAGGGGGTGAAGCAGGTAAAGCTGCTCCATGAGGACGATTCATGGAAGGGAAATGCACGTGGTTTTCTTTTCTGCTTTGTAAAACTGCCTTCCACAAAAACCCGTTGAGGTCAAGTGTGAGAGGGTGGGCTATCAGTTGTGTGTGTGTCGGCGTGGCGGGAAGGGGTGCAATGCCAGAAAGATGAAGGACCTGCTGAGGCTGGGGAAAGGTCAACAAGGTGGTGAGCAGGAATAGCTGAGGTGGAGGGGGCTCAGGTAAATTGGAAGGGCTGGAGATGAGCTGGAGATAATTGGCTCCAGCTGGCAACAGTGGGAGGCTGGCTCTGCAAGACCAAAGGGTGGAGCAGGCAGAGGTTTACACCTACCCTCCAACGGCTGTGACCCCCTGGAGTCTGTCACCCAGGACAAGCAGGCTCATCTCTTGGCTGCCTGTTCTGAGCTGGTCCCGGTGCACTGGATTTCGTTTCATCTTCTACGAAAGCCTTCATTGTTATATCTTCATGAATAGACAGAGAAACTGAGGCTTGGGGCAGTTATCTGTATGCTGCCTAACCTCAAACAGCCAGCAGCCATTTCACCCCTCATCACTGCACAGGTATCATGGCCAACTTTCTCCTCCTTGAAATCCTCAGGTCCCTGTCCTTTCTGTTACTTCTCCCTATAATGCTTTATTTATCTTCAGTCTTTAAATGCCTTTCTCTTGGTTCAAACACTACTTTTTTGAAAAAATTTTTATTTATCTATTTATTTAGGCTTGTCCACGTCTTGGTTGCAGCATGTGGGATCTTTAGTTGGAGCATGCAAACCTTTAGTTGTGGCATGGGAGATCTAGTTCCCTGACTAGGGATTGAACCTCCACTCCCTGCATTGGGGGTGCAGCATCTCAGATGCTAGGGAAGTCCACTAGACCACCAGGGAAGTCCCAAACACTGCCCTCTTAGGAAAGACTATCCCTCAACACCCACTGTAAAATACCAGATATTAATATTTACATCAATCCTACACACAGTAAATTTTCCATAAATATCTGTGGAATGTATAAGCAAGTTGGATAGGAACAGTTGATACTCCCAGTAACAACTTTGATTGCAGCTAAATCCTGAGTTGGCAGTGAGAAATGGAACATTTTATGCCGTATCAGTAAACAAGGATGTCACAGCTCATTAGCGATTGCAGCCCTCCAAGGCGAGCCAGTGAGCCCTAACAGCACTCAGGAAGGAGAATACCTGCAATCTAGCAGCCATCCCTGAGTTGGGAAGATCCCCTGGAGAAGCAGATTGCTGCCCACTCCAATATTCTTGCCTGGAGAATTCCATGGACAGAGGAGCGTGGCGAGCTACAGTCCATGGGGTCGCAGAGAGCTGGACATGACTGAGCAACTAACCTGTTCAGCAGCCATCAGTGACTGCAGCCACTCCCTACGGTGAGCACCAGGGGAGCTCAAGATGTGAAATCAAAGGATACTGGCCCCCGGGAGAGCTGAGATACATAAGAAAGGAATGATTTCAGTGACCCCAGGTTCTTGCATCTTCCCATACATAGAGACGTGCTAAATTCCTTAACTTGGGATATCTGGTTTTCCTTAATTAGCAATCATCTTTTGATGTTCAGACCACTTACCTTTTATTGTAAAACTTTTAAATAACCTGTCTCCTCCCCTGCCTCCTCGAAGGAGCAGTTCTCTCAGGGTCATTTGAGATGCTGTCTCCTGGGTTTAAAGTCTTAAAAATTTCCACTGAATAAAACACAACTCTCAACTTTAGGTTGTGAATAGTTTTTAAGGTGACACCAGGAGGACTGCCTCTATCTGGACGATGAAGGTGTTGTGGGGAAGGGGACCCCATCTGTTTTTTCCCCTGGGGGAGCCCAGTATCTGGGACAGGACCTCTCAAGCAGTAGGTGCATGATTAAATACTGTTGTACTGAATCTGAGGATTGAAGAGGAAGCTGAGGCTATGTTACTGGGCAGAGAGAGACAGGAAAGGACAGCGTCACACGGGTCATTCATTCAGTCACTGACAACTTTCCAGAGAGGATGAAACCCATCCTTGTCCTTTAGAGTCTGTGCCTTTGAGGAGAAGGACCACCACTGAGAGAACTAGAAGGTCAAGATGTGTCAGATGCTGAGGATTGTGGGCCGATGTGTCTGGGGACAGGGGAGGGCAGGGAAGGTCCCTTGGAGGAGGTGACATTTGATCTGAGATCTAGAAAGCATAAGTGTAAGAAGCCAGTCCCTGAAGGCCAACTGTTGTATGATTCCATTATATGAAATATTCAAAATAGACCAATCCACAGAGGCAGATAGTGGTTGATGGTTGGTTGTCAGAGGTTGGGGCGTGGGGAGGGGGGAGTCAGGAGTAATGACTTCTTGAGCAGGGGGTTTCCTTTGGAGGTGATGAAAATGTTTTGGACTGAGATAGAGGTGGTGGTGAATGCATTAAATTCCTCAGAATCATTCACTTTAAAATGTTAATTTTTCTTGTTTTGTGAATTGCACCTCAAGTTAAAAAAAAAAAATGCCATGGAGTCTGCCCTGCACAGAGGACTGGTGGTCGGTTGAGGGATGGAAAGGAAGAGATTGGCCAGAGAACTGGGTTCAACCTGCAGGGGGGACGTGGAAGGAAGGACTTGGCCCTGGGTCTGGTCCCAGGGAGATGGGGGCGGGGGTGATCTCCGGTGGCCTCATCCTGCAGCGGCTCGAAACAGGGTTTTGGTTCCTGGCTGGGGACTGAAGTCAGGCCAGGGCAGTGAGAGCACTGAATCCAAACTACTAAACCACCAGGAACCACTGGCCAGTGTCCAGGCCCCTGGCCCGTCAGCTGTGCAGAAATGAATTTCCACACCGAGACAGAAAGTAGTGAAACAAGCAAAGTGTTTATTAGGAGGAAAAAGGGTACGTGTTGATAGACACACGGGTGGGCGTGGAGAAAGAGTCGCACCCTCCTCGTAGTCTGCATCACTTTTATGGGGCATGTCTTCTGGGTTTCCTCTGGCCTCCCACCTTGCTTTTCCTGGCTCTGAGCCCGTATTGGGTGATCTCAGGGTCCTCCTCTGCGCCTGCGCATCTCTTTGCCCAGGTGGATTCCAGCAAAGAGGCCTATGAGTAGGGTGACATCACTCCATTTCTGACCTCCAAGGCGCCTTTCTGCACTTGTGTGATCAGGAAGGTCTCCTTGATTTCCAGAATGAGAAATCTGTGGTCTCTGTCTCTTATCTGGGCAAGGCTCAACTCTGCTCTAGCTACTGCTATTTTGGAGTTTCTGTCCATAGGGGACGAACCGCAGCTGCGCAGCTTGGGGGCCTATCTATCTTGGGTTTTGTGGTGTGCCTGGGTGACTGGGGGTGAAACGCCTGGGTCTACCTGAGTTGACTCGCTGAGCGGGCGCGCGCTTGCGTGTGCGTGCGTGCAAACACACACACCCACCTACACGCTCTGACCTGGGTGTGCATGTGTCACACGACATGCATGTATACCTGTGTTCCGGGGCCACCGTGGAGACATGAACCATACATGCACTAGGCTAATGCCTAGTGTAAAGGGGCCCCACAAGTCTCCTCATTATGTGGGGGGTGAGGTGGAGGGATGGAGGAGAGAGGAGGCCCTTTTCATAAGGCCTGAGCTGGGCCTCCCCGCCCCCATCACCCCTCTCTCTGGCACCCACTCTCCCTGTGGTTGCACAGGCCCCGGAGGGCAGCCCCAGCGTCCCCTCCCCCCATCCTACTGTAAATTCTGAGAAATCCTGTCCGCGGTTTGGCGCAGCCCCTCCCCCGCTCTCTAGCAGGGCTGCCCTGGCCACTGTCTTCCTGTCTTGGGGCCTGGGTGGGGGGCTCAAAGTGGGGTTAGGGGGAACGGCCGGGAGCCACGCCCTCCTAGCCCCGGGGTCCCAGGCCGAGAGGAGGCGGCTCTCTGGACTGCTTCCGGAACCTTGGCATCCCCTCGCAGGGGCCCTAGTCTTCTTTTCTGTAGAACGGAGATAATATCAGTTAGTCCCAACCTCTGAGGGACAGGTGGAGGCGGTGACTCGCACTGGGTGGTAAGCGCATCAGTCTGGCAGGTAGGAAGGGCTAGAGGCTATTATTATCCACTTCCTGCCCCTAGCTCCGCCCCACTTCCCCGCCACCTCCAGCTTCCACTCCGAAGCTTGGTGGTCCCCTACCCAGAATGTCTCTCTCCTGGCTCCCTGGTGAAACCTAGGAATCATTCAAATTTCAGATTCTCCGGAAATGAGCGCAAGCTGTGGGACCAGCCGGATCAGGGAGACAGGAAACCCGGGTTCGAATCCCGGCTCTAACAAGGGCACGCTGGGCAGCCTGCTTTCCTCGTGCGCTCCGATGCTGTGTGGTTCTAAGCCTCCTTGATGAACAGCCTTGGTGGGCACCCTTACCCTGTACACTCCTGCCTCAAGGTTACTCTTATCTTCTGATGCTAAGCCACCTTCCTGGGCTATTCTTGCCACGAACAGTGGAACTCCTGGAATTTAACTTGCTGGAGGTTTTTGGGGACTCCAGAGACTTGCCTCTAATTCTCTTAGTACTGCCCACTCGCCCTCCAAAATGTAGCTTAAATCTGTCCACTCTCCAGCTAGACCTACAGCTTGAGCATTTTCATGGTTTCCCTGAATCCACTTGGTTGTCCCAAGGGCGCCACATCCCTGCTCTCAAGCCTTCCGTGGGGCCCTATTGCTCCTAGAAGAAAAAATATGAAGTCTTCCCTTCAGCTGTCAATAAAAAAAAACAAGTCTGGACCCAGTAAGTTAGTTAGTGTTAGTTGCTCAGTTGTGTCTGACTCTTTGCGAACCCATGGACCATAGCCCACCATATTCCTCTGTCCATGGGATTCTTCAGGCAAGAATACTGTTGTGGATTGCCATTTCCTTCTCTTGGGGATCTTTTCGAACCAGGGATTGAACCCAGGTCTCCTGCATCGAGGACAGATTCTTCACTGCCTGAGCCACCAGGAAAGCCCAGACTTAGTAAGGAGAGCCTTCATTCAAAAGGATTATGGCAAGGGGAGAGGAGAAAGATGATGCCCTGGGGAGAAGGCTCTGACTGTGGAGTCTGCAAGCCTCCCAAGAGTGAGGCCAGAGGGTGCTCTTTTCATGAAGACAATGAGCAAGGCAGAGAGGACCAGGTGTAGGGAGGGGATGAGAGGGTGTCAGGATGAAATACCAGATGAGAGGATGCTTTGTGCTGGGACCAGCCTGTTCTCAGTGGGCTGTCTGCTGGTGGCTAAGTTCAGGGACCTGAAGGAAGGAGAGGAGTTAATCAAAGTTTGGTTGGCAAGCATTTTGTTCTAGCTGGTCAGTGGGGACACCCAGTCCAGCTACACACTTAGGAGGCAAAGAATGGGAATTTGGAGGGTTGGCATCTGGTCTTGTTACAGGCACACAAGAAAATATGTATTGGGATTATTCAAAGAACTGATAGAGTGGATCAATCTATCTGTCATCTGTCTATCATCTATTTATCTATCATCTTTCTATCAACTTGCAGTTTCATCTGTCTCTCTTTATCTGCTATATATATCTCTATCTGTCTATTTCTACACCGCTGTAACAGCTTCTCTGGTGACTCGGAGGGTGAAGAATCTGCCTGCAACGTGGGAGACCCGTGTTTGATTCTTGGGTTGGGAAGATCCCCTGGAGAAGGGAATAGTAACCCACTCCAGTATTCTTGCTTGGAGAATTCCATGAACAGAGGAGCCTGGCAGGCTACAGTCTATGGGGCCATAGAGAGTTGGACATGACTGATTGACTAACACTTTCACTTCACTTTTCATATAGCTATAAATATATAGATAATATCTATATAATATAGATATCTATAGATCTTAGAGATATCTAGAGATCTGTCTAAATCTTAATATAGATATCTATATATACTTATACATTCTAGCCAGGCTCCTCTGTTCATGGGAATTCCCAGGCAAGGATACTGGATTGGGTTGCCATTTCCTTCTCCAGAGGATCTTCCTGACCCAGGAATCAAACTCGAGTCTCCTGCATTGCTGACATCTCCTGCATTGCAGGCAGATACTTTCCTGGTGGAGCCCCCAGGGAAGCCCATATCCATAATATATCCATATATTACATATCGGGCTTTCCTGGGGGCTCACAGTAAAGAATCTGCCTGCAATGTGGGAGACCCAGGTTCAATCCTTGGGTCAAGAAGATCCCATGGAGAAGGGAATGGCTACACACTCCAGTATTCTTGCCTGAAAAATCCCAGGGACAAAGGAGCCTGGTGGGCTACAGTTCATGGAGTTGGAAAGAGTCAGACACAACTGAGTGACTAACACTTTCACTTTCACTTCATACTACATATGTGTGTCTGTATCTATTTAGGTATCTATCCTCTTTGATATAATATCTGTCTATAGATCTACCTATAGCTCTAGATATATGTCTGTAGCCTGGAATATCTATTTATTATAAGGAGTTGGCTTGTGTGATTATGGCGATGAGCACATCTCAAGATCTACAGGCTCAAACTGAGATCAACAGGAGGAAGTGAGGTTTCAGGTTAAGTCCCAAGGCCAGAAAACAGATGGTCTTTCAGGCAGGTGGAATTCTGTCTTAGTAGGAGGACCATCAGCTTTCTGGTCTGACTGTCAGCCTTCAACTGATTGGACAAGGCCCACCCTCACCAGGAAGGGCAATCTGCTTTACCCAGTCTACAGATTTACATGTTAGTTCATGCACAAACACCCTTCCAGACGCACCCACAATAATGTTTGACCAAATATCTGGGCCCTGTGGCCCAGTCAAGTTGAGACATAAAATTAACCATCAGAGCATGTTGTCTGTTGGGACTCCTCCAAGTGATATGGGAGGGTGGTTCCTTAGAGTAACCATGAAAGGGGCAACATGAGAGGTTGGGGAGAGGATTCTTAATCTTCAGCATTTCCCAAGATCACAGAGCTTTGGTAACATTTATTTTTTAAAAAATATTTTACATGTTTTGGAGTATGTTCTATTCCACATACAGCCAAGTATGTTTTTTAAGATTAATTATTTGTATTGAAGTATTGTTGATTTACAATGTGTGAATATTGTTTTAAAACATGTCTTTAATTTAATTTTGACTGTGCAGAGTCTTTGTTGTGGTGCCTGGGCTTCTCTCTAGTTCCCTCCCAGTGTGTGGGCTTACTTGCCCTGCAGCATGTGGGATCTTCGTTCCTTGACCAGGGGTCGAACCCATGTCCCCTGCATTGGAAGGAAGATTGCCAACCACTGTCCTGTCAGTGCAGTTTAATATTGTTAATAGTGAAGCCTCAGTCAAGTTTAATATTGTTGTGCTTCATAAGGGCCTGCATGACCTGCCCTCACCCCTCCCTTACTCCCTCCCACCCACGCCGCTGTGATCTCCAAACCCATCAAGCTGGTCCTTGTGGGTCCCTCAGTCTGGAATGCTCTTCCCTCATCTTCTTGGTTCTTCTCCTATCACCCCTCCCATCACCCTGTTTAATTTTCTTTTTTTCTTATTTATTTATATGTATTTAGTTGGTTGTGGCGAGTCTTCGCTGCAGCATGTGGGATCTGGTTTCCTGACCAGTGATTGAACCCGGGCCCCCTACATTGATAGTGAGGAGTCTTAACTGCTGGCCCACCAGGGAGGTCCTACACCACCTTGTTTAATTTTTTTCAGGGCATTTTCTACCATGTGTCTTCTTTCTTTCCATGTTTATTATCTGTTCCTTCCACTGGGCAGAAAGCTCTCAAACTGTTAAGTAAGTGTTGGCTGAAGACCTACTATGTATCAGTGTCCAGACCTCCCAGAATCCACGGTTCACTGGGGGAGGCTGAAGTGAGTTGTGTCACCTGTGCAGACAGACATAATGTTTAATCCTGATACATGTTAGGCTGGGCTGAAGCCTGGTGCTTTGTGGACCTGATCTGCCTGGGTGGTCACAAAGGGCTTCCCAGAGCTGAGATCTGAAGCAGGGGCATAGCATTAACTTGGGAAAGACAGGAGAAAATAAAGTGCTCTGGGTGGAGGGAACACCTTGTGAAAAGGTCCTGGGGTGGAGGGAAAGTCCCCCTGACCTTGAACCCTGTCACCTGGCCCAGTACCCCCTCCACCTCCCCACCCCCATCTGGCAGCCATGTCTGTCCATGCAAAGTTTCAAGAGACCCTAGGTAATAGGGGTGAGAATACATGTGTGATTGTGTGAACAGTCCTGCTAACACCAGAATTTAATCACACTGTGCTTGGATGGGGTGGGTGTTGGCTGTGTCCCTCTAATCCTGGGGCAGTGAGCTGGATGGGGGCCAAGAAGCAGCTGCAGGCGTCCCACCGTGGGTAGGGGTGTTGGTGTCGATGATTTCCTGGTTTCCATGGGAAGCACGCCCTGTGGCCAGGGTCTCCAGGAGCCTGATCTTCCAGGCTCTTCTTCTTGGGCCATCCTCATGCAAACTGTCTCAGTGCCTCACTGCCTCCCCTGTCTTCATCCACACAGCTGAGATTAGGGTGAGGTGAGTGAGGCATTCTGCCTGACAGCTCAGTAGTCAAAGTGAATAAACCTTGAAATACGTTTCACGCATAACACTGTGTAAATTTAAGGTGTACCACGTGGTAATTGGACATATTGCTCTATTGTAACATGATTGCCATTGTAGCAATATTTATACCTCTGTCACTATTACTGGGGCTTCCCAGGTAGCGCTAGTGGTAAAGAACCTGTCTGCCAATGCAGGAGACTTAAGAGATGCAGGTTTGATCCCTGGGTGGGGAAGATCCCCTGGAGGAGGGCATGGCAACCCACTCCAATATTCTTGCCTGGAGAATTCCATGGACAGAGGAGCTTGGTGGGCTACAATTCATGGGGTCCAAAGAGTTGGACACGACTGAAGTGACTTAGCACGAACACACATCACTATCATTATCACCTCTTCCATTATTATCATTTCTCTTTAGTGGTTAGAATAATAAAGGTCCAGTCTCAGCAAATTTAATGATTACAGTATTGTTGTCTATATGCTCTAGACTGTGCATTAAATCTCTAGAGCTTATCAAGTAAATAATATTTCAGTGCAATGTTTTTTGTTGTTTGTTTTGGGTTTTTTTTTTTTTGGTCACACCATGTAGCAGGTGGGAACTTAGTTCTTTGACCAGGGATTGAACCCACTCCCCCTGCAGTGAAAGCAGGGTCCTAACTGTCAGAGAAGTCCCACTGCAATGACTTTAATTAAGAGTGTTTTCTGTACCATACTATTCACCCTTTAGAAGTGTATAGTTTGGAGGCTGTTAGTATATTCCCGAGGTTGTACAGCCATCACCCCTGTCTCCTCCAGAATTGTTTCATCATCCCAGAAAGAAACCCCGTACCCATAGACATCATTCTGTATCCCTCCCTACCCTCAGCTCCTGGCATCAATGCATGTAAAAAAATCAACATTAATGCAAAAAATTCCATGATACACCAGGTGTCAAATTTTAAGATGCAATTTTTCAGTTGTTCAGACTGTTGTTCAGTCAGTACGTTGTGTCTGACTCTTTGCAACCCCATGAACTTTAGCCTGCCAGGCTCCTCTCTCTGTGGGATTATCCTGGCAAGAAGACTGAAGTGGGTTGCCATTTCCTCCTCTAGTGGATCTTCCAGACCCGGGGATCAAATCCAGGTGTCCTGTGGCTCCTTCTCTGGCCCATGAAATGCTGAGTCACTTTAGTCGTGTCTGACTCTTTGGAACTCACGGGCTGGAGCCCGCCAGTCTCCTCTGTCCATGGGATTCTCCAGGCAAGAGTACTATAGTTGGTTGCCATACCCTCCTCCAGGGGATCTTCCTGACCCGGGGATCGAACCTGCATCTCTTATGTCTCCTGCATTGGCAGGTGGGTTCTCTACCACTGAGCCACCTGAGCAGCCTGGTATCATCCTCAAAGGAGTGAAAAGTGGTTTGGGGATATGTGCACAGACATACATAGACTGTTTATGTTTAGATCTAGTAGATACATACTGGTTCTGAGGCATTAAACTTTTATACAGGGCAATTAAAAAATGTCTAAAAATGATTGCTCCTTAACGTGTAATAATGAAATAAAGTTTGAGCACCTCTGATCTAGTAGCAGCCACTACTCAGATTTTTTTTCTGAGAACTTCCAGAGATATTCTAGGCATTTTCAAGCAAATACTTACATTTCCATTTATTCATTTTTTAAAATTACATTTATTCATTTTTTAAAAAAAGATTGATTGATTGATTGATGGCCACGCTGGGTCTTTGTTCTGCACACGGCCTTTTTCTAGTTGTGGCAAGTGGGGGCTCCTCTTCATTGGGGTGTGCAGGCTTCTCGTGGCAGTCGCTGCTCTCGTAGAGCGCAGGCTCTTGGCGCTTGGGCGTCAGTAGTTGTGGTACCTGGGCTCGGTAGTTGCGGCTCATGGAGGCAGTTGTTCTGAGGCATGTGGGAATCTTCCTGGACCCAGGATTGAACCTGTGACCCCTGCATTGGCAGGTAGATTCTTAACTGCTGGACCACCAGGAAAACCCCTTCTTTATTGACTTATTTTTCTAGCATAAATGGTCACAAACCATCCCGCGGCCTTCTTTTTTTCCACTTAGAGTATATCTTGGTGAACACTCCATGTCAGTGAACAGAGCTTGCTGGTCCCTTTCTTAGAGTAATGTAGTATTCCTCCATGTTTGAATGAAATTTATGTTCTCATGGATGTGTTCTCATGGATGCTCACATAATGTTGGCAACACATGATGCTATTTCCAATGGTTTGCCACAATAAAGTGCTGCAGTGTGTGATGGACAAGTGCATTTGCATCATTTCACATACAAGTGATTGCATCTGAAGGAGAAATTCCTAGAAATGTGATAACTGGCTTGGAAGGTGTGTGCATTTGTCATTTAGGTAGATATTACCAGTTCTGCATAGAGTCTGTACCAGTTTCCTTCTTCATCATCAGAATAAGAGAGTGCCAGTTTCCTCAGAACTTCACCAACAGGAGGTGTTATCAAGCCCCTTGATCTTTGCCCATCTGATGGGTTAAACATCGTATTGTGGTGTAGTTTTAATGTTCACTTCCCTTATGAAGTTGAGAATCTTCTCTTGTGACTAAGAACCATTTGTTTCTCTTCCTTTGTGAGCTCAAAGTTCATATCCTTTGTTAACATTTTTGTGGACTGTTGTGATATTTTTCTTATTGTTTCTAAGAGTTCTTTATATATTAAGGACATTGTCCCTTTGTGTTATGTCCCTTTGTTTATTGTTTGTCATTTGCCTTTTAAGATTTTATTATTTTTGAATTGTCCTTTGTCTTAACATTGTTCAGGGTGATTTTTACCAGAATTTTTTTTTGATGTTTACATGAGATAACTGTTTTAGTTATTCCTTTTATGGCATTGGAGCTTTGTGTTATACTGATAAGGAGGGCCTTCCTTTGATAAGATAGGAGGTGGAAAGGAGCATTCTGAGTAGAGGGAATGGCAGGTGCAAAGATCCCGAGGTTTGTAAATCAGGGTTCTCCAGAGAAGCAGAACCAACAGGATGTGTGCATAGAGACGGAGCATCATTTTAAGGAATTGACCCATGTGGTTGTTCAGTTCAGTTGCTCAGTCGTGTCCGACTCTTTGTGACCCCATGAATCGCAGCACGCCAGGCCTCCCTGTCCATCACAAACTCCCGGAGTTTACTCAAACTCATGCCCATCGAGTCGGTGATGCCATCCAGCCATCTCATCCTCTGTCATCCCCTTCTCCTTCTGCCCTCAGTCCCTCTCAGCATCAGGGTCTTTTCCACTGAGTCAACTCTTCGCATGAGGTGGCCAAAGTATTGGAGTTTCAGCTTCAGCATCAGTCCTTCCAATGAACACCCAGGACTGATCTCCTTTAGGATGGACTGGTTGGATCTCCTTGCAGTCCAAGGGACTCTCAAGAGTCTTCTCCAACACCACAGTTCAAAAGCATCCACTCTTCGGTGCTCAGCTTTCTTTATAGTCCAACTCTCACATCCATACATGACCACTGGAAAAACCATAGCCTTGACTAGACGGACCTTTTTTGGCAAAGTAATGTCTCTGCTTTTTAATATGCTATCTAGGTTGGTCATAACTTTCCTTCCAAGGAGTAAGCGTCTTTTAATTTCATGGCTGCAATCACCATCTGCAGTGATTTTGGAGCCCAAAAAAGTAAGTCTGACACTGCTTCCACTGTTTCCCCATCTATTTCCCATGAAGTGATGGGACCAGATGCCATGATCTGAGTTTTCTGAATGTTGAGCTTTAAGCCAGCTTTTTCACTCTCCCCTTTCATCATGTGGTTGTGGAGGCTGACATATCCAAAATCTGCATGATGGGCCAGCAGACTAATGACCTTGGAAGAGCTGCAATTTGATCTGAAGGCAGTCTGCTGAAGAATTCCTCTTTTCTTGGGGGCAGTCAGTCTTTGTTTCCCTAGACTGATTAGATGAGACTCACCCACATTATTGGGGGGGATAATCTGTTTTGCACAAAGTCTGCTGATTTAAATGATAATCTTATCTAAAAAAACAACCTCCCCAGCAACATTTAGATTGGTCTTTGAAAACCTCTGGGCATCATGGTCTCGCCAAGTTGACACATAAAATAAGCCATCACAAATCTACCCAATGTCAACCTGATACACACAAACTTCTTAAACCATACTTAATCTGCAAAGAAAGGCAGTAACAAGATGATACTTCCGCCTAGTATGATAAAACTGTCCCGCAAATGACTGAAAACATGCTAACCCTTGCCTCAGAAGAGGAGATGAAGTCCTTGAGTGATGTTTACCCTTCTCTTTGATTTCCTAATTTAAAACTATGATGTAGGGGCTTCCCTGGTGGGTCATTGGTAAAGAATTCACCTGCCAAGACAGGAGACATAGGTTCAGTCCCTGGTTTGGAAATATCCCACATGACGTGTAGAAAGTAAACCTACGGACCACAACTACTGAGCCTGTGCCCTGAGCCTGGGAGCTGCAACTACTGAAGCCCGCAGGCCCTGGAGCCCGTCCGCAGCAAGAGAAGCCGCCGCAACGAGAAGCCTGTGTACCACCACCAGAGCAGCCCCTGCTCCACACCACGAAAAGTTCGTGCGTGGCGACGAAGCCACAGCACAGCCAAAAATAAACGAATAATTAAAAAATGCTACCATGTGAAATTAATGACACTTAAACACTACGCTATAAAGTCAACACATCTACGTTGCATGAAATGGAAATAAAAAGGGAGGAAAACAAAGGTATTTGCTTAATTTGTATACCTGCGTCTCCCACAGCTCCTGTATTGCAGTTGGATTCTTTGCCATCTGAACTGCCTGGGAAGCAATTATATGTGTAAATTTGTACTATCCACACATATTCATAACAAAACAGGGGAGAAATTCTCATGACAATCATAGTCATTTCTTGGGTAACTCGTCATGTGGTTGGAGCTGGTATTTATAGCTACCTTCCGAGCCACCCTTGGTACCAAATTTCTCTTAGTCACCTGGCGTTGCTGTAGCAAAACACTTAGCAGATTATGTGGCCTAAACCTCAGACATTTATTTTCTCACAATTCAAGACTGAGACATCGGCAGGGCTGCTTTCTTCTGAGGCCTTTCTCCTTGCCTTATAAGATGGCTGTCTTCTCGTTGGGTCCTCACAGGCTCTTTTCTCCAAGTGGTATAATAATTTCTCTCTGTTTTTAAGGTCTCTAGCCATATTGGACTAAAGCCCACCCTAATGGCCTTATCTTAATTATATCTTTAAAGGTCATATCTCCAAACACAGTCATATTCTGGGGTGCTGGGGTTAGGGTTCCAACATATGACTTTGCTGGGTTGGGGGGGGTTGTCACATTGCAGGCCACGAAAATACCACCTTTGAGGAACAAAAACGTGACTGGTGTGGTAACAATGAAGATGTACTCAGTCATGTATGACCTCTTTGCAACCCCATGGACTGTAGCCCGCCAGGGTCCTCTGTCCGTGGAATTCTCCAGGCAAGAATACTAGAGTGGGTTGCCTCCTCCAGGGGAGCATCCTGACCCAGGGATAGAACCCCTGGCTCTTGCATTGGCAGGCGGGTTCTTCACCACTAGTGCCAACTGGAAGCCCAGAAGGAGAAGTTGCTGGGAAAGAAAGCCAAGGAAAAGTTTGGAGAGGTTGGCAGAGGGTTCAGAGCTGTCGTGAGAACTCGGTTTTTTGTTTTCCACCAGAGTGTTTTAAGTTGCACTTTGCAAAAATCCTCTGCAAGGTCTTCTTGAAGGTGAGAGGGGTGACCGAGGCGCCAGTGAGGAGGCTCCCCTGATCTTCCAAGTGAGCAATGAAGGGACCTGGGCTGGGGTGCGAAGGAAGGAAGTGGGTGGTTTTGAAGCCACAAGAAGGAAAGGACTGGAACTTTCCTGGTGGTCCAGTGGTTAGGAATCCACCCACTAATGCCGGGGACATGGGTTTGATCCCTGGTTGGGGAAGATCCCACATGCCTTGGAGCAACAGAGCCCGTGAGCTGCAACTACTGAGCCACGCTCTAGAGCCTGTGCTCCATAGCAAGAGACGTCACTGCGGTGAGACACCCATGTGCTGCAGCCTGAGGGCAGCCCAGCTCGCTGCAACTGGAGAAAGCCCACGCAGAGCAACAAAGACCCATAAATAAATAAACTACTTTAAAAAAAAAAAAGCAGGGAAGGACTTGGGGAACAGATATCAGCCAGTGGGAAACTGATGGACAGTGATCAACCCACCTTCTCTGGTAGAACCTTCCAAGGAGGGTTTGGTAGGCTGAGACTGCATTTGTTGTTCACTGTGGTTTCCTTAGATTTGAGCAGAATGCCAGACATGTAGTGGGTGGCCAGTGAATGTTTCTGGACTGGATGCATGAATGACTTAAAACCAGAAGTGGGAAAATTTGATGATGTTGGGTTTGGGAGAGAGTAGACTCCAGGGATGCTCGTGCGCCTGAGGTAGGGGGAACTCAGAGTCTCTGTTGCCCTCAGTGCTCTGAATTGAGGGTGGCAAGCAGAGTGCAGAGGTTTACCTAAGACTTCTGGGAGGAATTGTGATTTCTAACAGATTTGAAGTAGTGAGCTCCCCGTTCCCAGGAGTATGCAAATGGGAGGGGCACATTTCCAGAGGGTTGTAGATAGAGCAAATCTCTGTCCCAGGGAAGATTTGGAGCTGGGAGAAGCTTAGTCTGGTCTAAATGAAAGTCTTCTGGGTTTCCCAGCAGCCCAAGGGTCGTGGAGATTTCTGCATCATCACTTTCTGTGGTTTCTGAGACTCAGCCTGTCCCACATCCCTTCTCTCTGTATGTGTGTGCCTGGCAGTGCCCTGATATTGTGGTGTGGGTGGGTCTAAGGTGCCAGGTTTGCTGCAGTCATTGTGGTTCTAAATTCCGTGCTGCGCTCCCCAGTAGCCTTGTGTTTGGACGTGCTGCCCCCTGGTGGGAAGAATGAGCAGTTCCCCTCACCGCTTCCTAACCTCTTGGGAGTTCCCTGGTGGTCAGGTGGCTAAGACTCTGCCTGTAGTCCCAAAGCAGAGGGCCACAGGTTCGATCCCTGGTCAGGGAATTAGGTCCCACATGCTGCAACTAAGACCCGGTGTAGCCAAATAAAAAAAAAATTTTTTTTTAAGCTGTTAAAAAAAAAGAGAAGTAGTGCTGGGTGGTGAGTCAGAGGGACACATCCAGTTTGCAAATAAAAATCCAAAACAAAGAGACTCACAGAAAGACTCAGGGAGAGACAAAGACAAGCAGTGATGCTCAGTAAGTATTGATTGGTTGAAGGAATGAATGAAGGATCACTTGGAACCAACATAAACATGGATAAAGCTCTGGCAGCTCAGGCCTAATTCTGTTGATACACTGGGAGGGTGTGTCCAGGGGTCCTGATATTCACCAGGCTGGATGGCATAAAGGCAAAGGGTCTTGCCTCCAGCAGGGGCCTGGGTGTCTGAGGATGAGGGTGGCAGGGTGGAGTGAGGGGACTGGGGAGAATGTCTGGCCCCTCCCCAGCAGCTGGGGTACGAGAGACCACCTAGGGTGTCCTCAGGCAGACCCCTGGGAAAGTCCCTGGGGTGGCATAGTAGGAATGGGTTGAAAGAGGTTTGGGGAGATGGAGTTAACTTGGAATGAATTACTAGTGGAATGGAAGGAATGAGGAATGGACAGCCCAGGATCATAGGCCCCTGCAGACTTGTATGGGGTGGCAGGAGGGAGCCAGGGTCCAGGGGGAGGCTCCCCTCCAAGCATTTGCCTCAGGGTTACATTGTCCTGGGAAGCTCTTGTGAATGTCACTGGCCATTGGTGTCTCAATTAAAGGGATGGGACCTTGCGGGGGTGCTCCTGGGGGTGAGTTCTGGGGAGCCTGAGAACCCCAGGGTGGGTGTTCTGGGGCTCACCATGGGGCAGCCCTGGAAAAGTGTCTTTGGGGAGGCTGTTGGAGAATCAGAACACAGGAGTCAGCCTACAGTGTTAGTGGGGTCATCACAGGATGGTCCTGGAGACCGGAGCTTTTCTGGAATCATTCCAGGGGCTGAAGAATGGGGTCCGGAAATACACTGGGAAACCATGTGGGAGGATTTCTGGGGGAGTTGCAGAGCAAGGGGGAGGGCTGAGAGCAGAGGGCACCATCCTTGGGGGGGATGGGGTGGTCTCAGAGCATGGTATCCTTTGCGAGTACAGATGGGGGAGGAGTTGTGGGAGCATCTGGATGGAAGAAGTTTGGGAAAACAGATCATGCAGGGTGGGCAGAGGTGTAACTTAGGGGATGAGCTTTGAACATGGGATCCTTTAGTGAGTCACTGTAGGGAGAGACCCTGAGGGTCAGAATTGGCATCTTTGTAATGGGTGTGGGGGTTCAGCACTTGGGGGGATGTTCAGGACGTCAGGGTGTCAGAAAAAATTGGATAATGAGACTTAAGAGACCAATGAGAGGGTGAATTTGAGGTGCCCAGAACCAGATATGTCTTTGTGGGTGGGCCTGGGAAGTGGACCCCAACCTGAATGCTGTAGGAGACTAGGATCATGGAAGCTGGGTTTGACAGAGTTAAGACATGATGGTACGTGTGTGTGCAGTGTGGATTGATTGTGGGGCAGGGGGGTTCTGGAAGTCAAAATTGGGGTGTCTCATGGGGCTTCCCTGGTGGCTGAGACCAGAATCTCAGCCTGCAATGTGGGAGACACGGGTTTGATCCCTGGGTCAGGAAGATCCCCTGGAGAAGGGAATGGTTATTCACTCCAGTATTCTTGCCCGGAGAATCCCACAGACAGAGAAGAGCCTGGAAAGATACAGTCCATAGGGTCGCAAAGAATTGGACGCAACTGAACGATTAAAAACTTTCACTTTCGTGGGAGGTGAGTGCAGGCAGGGCAGAACCAGAGATATCTTGGGAGGCAGACCACCCGGAGTAGGGGAAGGTGGGTCTGTGGGGTGGGAACCAGGTGCCTCGGCATGGGTCCAGCAGTGGCTGGGCGAAGGCAGGACAGAACCAGCTTGGGTAGCAGAAACTTTACTGCTCAGGACTGCCTCCCCGCCACCCCACCCACACCCACCCCCGCCCCCAGTCAGTAGCATTTGCGGTACACGATGTGGGGCCCCTGCTCCTCGTATTGCTCCCGCAGGACCCAGCAGGACTGGAAGGTGCGCAGGGAGGCCAGGATGGAGCCCCCGATCCACACGGAGAAATTCCTGGTGGGCTGGGCCACCACCACCACGTGTGCCTCTGGCGGCAGATTGCGGAGCAGCTCCGTTTGGAAGCGCGCCTGGAACCCGGTGAAGAGCGAAGAGCCCCCGCACAGGAGCACGTTCTGGGCCAAGTCGGTCCGCAGCTCCGCGGCCACCTTGCAGAGGCTCTGCTGGGCCATGGTGGGGACGCCCACGGGGGACAGCCCTGGGATCTCCGGGGGGCTGAAGAGCAACTCGGGGCACTGGAACAGCTCCTTGCCCAGCGTGACAGTCCGTCCGTCCGGCAGCTTCAGGGTCTGGCGGCATTCCAGCTCTGGCCGGGCCTGTTCCTTCAGGAAGTCCGGGGCCACGTAGCAGTACCTGTGCTTGATGTTCTCCACCGTGTCCAGGTCCTGCTGCCCCAGGGGTAGCCCGGAGCCGAGCAGCATCTCCGCCAGGAAGGCGGTCAGGTGGGTTCCCGCCAGGTCCAGGCGCTGTGCGGCGTGGGGCAGGTTGTAGCCTTGGAAGACGGGCACGGTGTAGGTGACTCCGTGGCCCGTGTCCACCACCAGCCCGCTGACCCGCCCGTGTGCGTAGACCGACAGCACGGACTGTGAAGCCACGTACATGGCCGGGGAGCTCAGCGACTCAAAGACCAGCTCCACCAGCTTCTCGCGGTTGGTGGGGGGGCTGAAGGGCGGGTCGGAGAACAACAGCGGGTGGTCGCGGGTGGCCACGCGGAGGTCATGCTCCAGCAGGTGGCGCCAGATGAGCTCGGCCGCATCCCAGTCCACCACGATGCCGCTGTGCACAGGTTGCACCAGCGTCAGCTCCGGGCGTTTGCGGGCTGCTTCGCCGATGAAGGCTTCCATCACCGGTTGCCCTGAGGTGGCCGGTTTCTGGGGCTGGCAGCCGACGATGGTGGCCACGGTATAGGTGGGCCGGGCCTGCCCTGCGAAGCCCACCTTACACGTGCCCGTGCCCATGTCGATGACCACCGCCCCCGTCTTTGGGGGCAGTCTGTCGCCCACCATGCTGGGGGGTTCCTGAGGGAGGGTGCTATTTGCCAGGGTTGAGGTGAGGTTCAGGCTAGGCTTGGGGATCTCCAGGGAGGCTTGGGGCTCCGAGGGGTTGCCCTGATTTGGATCCATGGCTGTGAGTAGCTGCCTGGGCTGCTTGGCAAAGCTGACTACTTTCCTCTGGGGTGTGGGTAGGGGTGAGGGTGGGAGTGGAGAGGCTGGGCCTGGGGCAAGCACAGGTGGAGAGAGGGAGAAGGGGCTGGGCCGGGGGTCTGTGACATCATTCTGCAGCTCATAATGCAGAAGTGGGGGGTGGGGGTAGGGGTGGACCCTTCCTTTCTGCGGGAAACCCCCAGAGTATTCATCTATTCTGAATTCTCCCCACCCTCACCCACCCACCCCAGTGCCAAATTTGGAGAAGAAATAGGCTAGAAGGCATCCAAAGAGGGACCTCTGACCCAGTACCCTGATTCAGTAAGACCCAGGAATCCTTCTCTTGGTCCCTTGTCTTGAAGTTATTATCTCTAAGAGCTGGTCACAGTTCTCCTTAGAATATTAAAATATTAATCCTTAGAATATTAATCAGAAAGTGGTTGGTGATGGGGTGACTTTTAGATTTAAGTACTTTAAAATACATAGCTATTTATTTAGCTGTGTGGGGTCTTTTGTTGAAGCATGTGGGATCTAGTTCCCTGACCAGGGATTGAACCTGGGCCCTGGGCATTGGGAACTGGACCAATGCTTTGGCCATTGGACCACCAGGGAAGTCCCAGCTTTTTGTTTTCCCAGGGGAAACAGAAACCGGCCTGGGATGGGAGGCAAAGAGAGACACAGACACCCCCTATACTGGATTCTTTGACATTTCTGCTCTTCCTGCTGCCTGAAACAGCCTCCCTTTCCATTCCTGCAGGGCAGGAATTTGCTCTTCAAATCACAGTAGGAAAACACCTCCTCCTGTAAGTCTTCCTTGATTTCCTCTCCCTCTCTCTACTGCCTGGTGATGGTAGGAGCTGTCTGCCTCCACTGCAGGGACGTTACCTGCTTTCTCTTGGTGGAAGGGAGTGTCTGGTGGATACAGAGGGGAGCTTTCAGGATAGATAGGGCTTCCCAGGTGGCACAATAGTAAAGAATCCACCTGCCAATGCAGGACTGTGAGTTCGATCCCTGGGTCAGGAAGATCCCCTGGAGTAGGAAATGGCAACTCACTTTAGTATTCTTCCCTGGATAATCCTATGGACAGAGGAGCCTGGTAGGCTACAGTCTGTGGGGTCACAAAGAGTTAGACACAGCTAAACAAGTGAAAAACATCAACAATAAAATAGATCCAGGTGGCTCAGTGGTAAAGAGTTTGCCTATCAGTGCAGGAGACACAAGAGATGTACATTCAGTCTCTGGGTTGAGAAGATTCCCTAGAGGAGGACATGGCAACCCACTACAGTATCCTTACCTGGAGAACCCCCATGGACAGAGGAGCCTGGCTGGCTGCAGTCCGTAAGGTTGCATAGAGTCAAACATGACTGAAGTGACTTAGCACTCATGCTGGTGTTTCACCTCAAAAAGGAAATGATAATTATGCAAGATAGTAGATGGTGGTAAGCATTTTGTGATATGTAATTGTATCAAATCAATATATACACTTAAACTGACAGTGTTATATGTCAATTATATCTCAATAAAGCTGGGGGGAAAAAGCACCTCACATCTCTCCCCCCCCACCCCACCTCCGATGTGGATCTCAAACCCATTGCTTCTTGGGGGAGAACCTCTGCAATTGTATTTATTCTCCCATTTGTGGGTCATCTATCCAGGGGTATGGGTCTTGACTATACCACATCTTTGCCCTTCCTACTCATTTCATTGTGGTTCCTTCCTTTAAAAAAAAAATATGATGATGATATCGGCATACTTTTTTTTTTTTTTTTTTTGGCCACGTGGTGCATGGGATCTTAGTTCCCTGACCAGGGGTGGAATCTGCATCCCCTGTGTCAAAAGTGTGGAATCTTAACCACTGGACCACCAGGGAATTCCCCTGTGGTTCCTTCTTTATATCTTTAGATGTAGAAGATCTTCTCTGTTGGTCTTCAGGCCTTCCTCATCTATAGCTTCTTTGTAAATAGTTGCAATTTTAGTATGCCTTTGGGAAGAGGCAAACTCAGGTCTTCCTACTCTGTCATCTTGGTCACTCCCCCATCCATCCATCTTTGATGCAAATCAGTGTGATAGGTGTTGAGAATCCGAGACCCACAAGCCACTTCTCCATATCTCATTTTCTCTTTCCAACCTCCTGTCTGCATCAGTAAATACTGATGTGTCCGTGTGCTTGGGTACCAACTACACAGAAATGGCTAATAGCAGGCACCTTGCCAGCATGTGTCTATGGTCTATGACAGTGTTACTCAAATTGTGGTCCATGAACTGTTACCGTTTCTTGAGGAGAAAGGAACTTTGGAAGAAACCATAAATCAATATCACTAAGCTTTCATTCAACTGATATTTCTTCCGCAGCAAGCATTTCTCAATGAAGGAAGCAATGTATTATATAACGTTCTGGTGCAAGTCCTTTATCTCCATGTGGACTGTCACCACTGCTTTGAGTACTGGTCTAGAGTTTGAAAAGATCATTTCATGATGAGTGTCAAATCCAGTTCGTAAAATTTTGTTGTACCTTGTGCTGAATCGTGAAGCTTTATCCAGACTCAGGTAGAAAGCAACGAGATCAATTGCTAAAGTATGCCATGGAATAAGGCGGTATGGGTTTCCCCGATGGCTCAGCAGTAAAGAATATGCCTGCAGTGTGGGAGTTGCAGGAGACCTGGGTTCGGTCCCTGGGTTGGGAAGATCCCCTGGAGGAGGGCGTGGCAGCCCACTCCAGTATTCTTGCTTGGAGAATCCTTACAGACAAAGCTTGGAAGGCTACAGTCCAGAGGGTCGCAAAGAGTCAGACATGACTGAAGTGATTTAGCATGCATGCATGTGAGGTGGTGCAGGGTACAAGAAATTTGCTGATAGTTAACCAACTATGTACCAAGCTCTTAACAAATGCCACTTATTCTTGCTTCCATTCTGGTTCCATCTTGGTTTTTTTTTTTAATGTATATTGGAGTATAGTCACTGTACAAGGTTGTATTTTCTGCTGTGTATCAGCAAAGTGTATCAGCTACACATGTACGTATATCCCCTCTTTTTTGGATTTCCTTCCCATTTAGGTCACCGTGGTCTGGTTGCATCTTGTTGCCACCTGTCTGACACATGATTAAAAAAAATTACTTAATTATGTTGAGGTATAATCAACATACATCATTATACTAACTTGTTAGGGAAATTAAATGAATAGTCTTGTTTCGGCTTCAGAGACAAAGCAGAGCAGGCCTCTGATCTTCCTTCTAACCTGCCCGGACACTACCCAGACTGGGAGTGACTGTGACTGCCTGCTGTGAGTACAAGGCTGGCAGCATCATAGATAAGATGCGGGAGGAATCTTAGAATTGTTGAGACTCTGGAGGGGGCCTGGCCAACCAAGAGTTTTACACAACAAAACAAACAGCATTGATGGGAAACCAGGCTCGAAGTTTGGTCACAGATTGATGATGCTACCAGCTTGCTTCCATCCTGGGATTATTAAGTGGGAACCCCGAACTACAATCTTTCAAGTCTCATTCACTGAGCAGATGCACTGCTTGGGATCCTTTCCCAATTGGGACTCCAGATGTGCTGTGACACAGAACTTCCCAGCATTATTTAAGTCTGGATGTTGGTCAAAACCCAATCTGGTGATGTATTCTCTGCTCTTTCTATTTCTCTTTTCTTTTAATGTTAGTATGTTGAAAGTAAGCTAGATAATTTGCTAATAAATACCTGTATTATTTATTTGTATAAAATGAGTGATTTATTTTGTTAACAAATCCTTTGAACCCAAGACAAAAGTGAAAACTTTCGGCAAAACACTGCTTCAGGTGTTCAATATAATGATTCATTATTTGTATATATTGCAAAATGCTCACCACAATGAATCTAATTCACATCTGTTCCCATACATAGTTACGCATTTTTTTTTTCCCTCATGATGAGGACTTTTAAGATACACTCTCTTAGGGACTTCCCTGGTGGTCTAGTGGCTAAGACTATGCTCCCAATGCAGGGCAGCTAGATCCCTGGTCAGGGAACTAGAACCCACATGCTGCAAGTAAGACCCAGCACAGCCAAATAAATTAAAAAAAATTAAAAGATCTACTCTCTAAGCAACTTTCAAAT
Organism: Odocoileus virginianus; assembly: GCF_023699985.2. Classification (NCBI taxonomy): domain Eukaryota; kingdom Metazoa; phylum Chordata; class Mammalia; order Artiodactyla; family Cervidae; genus Odocoileus; species Odocoileus virginianus. The sequence continues at coordinate 15,195,228 of NC_069676.1, forward strand.
ATGCAATACAATATTATTAACTATAGTCACCACTCTGTACATTGCACCCCCCTGACGTGTTTATTTTATTGCTGGAAGAATGAACCTTCTGATCCCTTTCAGCTTTGTTTCGAGCAGGACTCTTGGTAATGTTGCAGGAAGGGGGATCCCTTCCAGGGCCTGAAACTGAGCTCTTGTCTAACACTTGGAAATGAATTGTCCAAGGAGACACACGTGCTGACAAAGCAAAAGATTTTATTGGGAAAGAGCACCTGGGTGGAGAGCAGTAGGTAAGGGAACCCAGGAGAACTGTTCTGCCTCGTGGCTCACAGTCTTGGGTTTTATGGTGGTGGGATTAGTTTCCAGGTTGTCTTCAGCCAATCATTCTGACTCAGAGTCCTTCCTGGTGGTGCACGCCTTGTTCAGCCAAGATGGATGCCAAGGAGAAGGATTCTGGGAGGTGTTTGGACATGTGGTGTCTCCTTTTGACATTTCCTGAACTCTTGCAATTGGTGGTGGCTTATTAGTTCCGTGTTCCTTACCAGGACCTCCTGTTGCAAAACAACTCACGCAAATGGTTACTATGATGCCTGGCCAGGGAGGGCGGTTTCAGTCAGTGGGCATCCCCTAACAGTAATTCACTCTGTCTTGGCCGCTCCTGTGAATTCTTGCAGTGAGCATCCGTGATTGTGGTTGCCTGGCTCTCTGATCTCTGTCCTTACCCTAAGCTCTGGCCATGGGCACACAATAAACTCTCAACACTAGAACCATCTGTCTCTAGACCATTGTATCTCCTGAGTCTTAAAGTCCCCTCAAGAATGGAGTTTAGAGTGGCTGGTGCACTGGGAAGACCCAGAGGGATCAGGTGGAGAGGGAGGTGGGAGGGGGGATCGGGATGGGGAATACATGTAAATCCATGGCTGATTCATGTCAATGTATGGCAAAAACCACTACAATATTGTAAAGTAATTAGCCTCCAACTAATAAAAATAAATGGAAAAAAAAAAAAGAATGCAGTTTAGAGGAAGGAATTTCCTGACCCAGGAAAACTGTCTCCTGACTGTTCCCCTACCATCATTGTCTCATTATTTAATGCAGAGGAAATATCCTGGACTTCAGAATTTTTTTTTCCTTTGAGCATGGGGTCCATTGGCAGTAATGCATTGCCACATCCCCTCCTCCTAATTAGATGCCCAGAGAAGGGCTTGGATATCTGTCACATACAAAGATTCACGTCAGTGATGCCCATCCTGCCTTTGGTTGAGATGAATGAATGTTTTTCCATTATCCTCCAGGGACAATCCAAATAGCCAGGGTTCCTGGCTTCCACTGCAACTCATTTTCCCTCTAGCAGAAAGACCCAGAGGGATTGCTGATGCAACAGTGCTCTCTGGAGCCTCTGCTCCTAGATGATGACATCTAAGTCTGCAGAGACAGAGGAAGCCCTGGTGAAACCCATGGCACTGGAATCCAGAGAGGTTTTATCAGGGACAATCCTGGAATAAGGGTGTTGACATGCAAATGGGGTGTTGAGAAAGATTCTACAGTCTACACACAGACCTTGGTAAGTGGGGCAGAGGACTTGGAACTCAGTCAGCCTCTGGGGGTCTTGGGGATGCAGGCTTGATTTAGAAGTTAGGCATTAGTGGTGGGATGGAGCCAAACAACTGATAAAATTTTTCATGGATATGCTGGCTTGAGTCAATACAGGTATTTGAGTGGAAAGATGGGTTCTTGTCTATTTCTTCGATATTCACCAACTGGAAGGTACCTATCTTATTATATTGAATACTTATTAATTCCCTGTCTGTCTTTGTTGTTATGAACCCAATAAGGTCAGTGCTCCAGACAGCAGAAAGTCATCTTTGTTGATGTGCAACCCGTGTTGAGCATCAATCCATGCTGACCTTCTAGAGGAGCTCTTGGAAGCTGCCAAGCACTGGTACCTGACCATGGTCTCGGAGCCAGTACCAGAACAACTGGTCTGGCATAGGTTGGGGGCACATTTAGCTCGCTTTCTGAGGACTGGCCATCCACAAGGGTGCTTCCTCTGAGGAATTCTCAGTTCTGAGCTCCTGGGAAGAAGAGTAGAGCTTTTTCTCTAAGAAAGAGGCAGCTTGCAGAGTCAAGAGTGCTCAGAAGTTAGACTCCTTTAGACAGATTCCAAATCCTAGCCTGCTTTCTTAACAGCTGTGTGACATTAGTTAAGTCACTCACCCTCTCTCAACCCATTTGTCAATAACATTAGTTCTGACACAATAGTGTTTCCCTCACAGAATGTGTTCATTCACCTACTGTTTATTGAACAAGATCTGCTGTGGATCATTGAGCAGGGGTAATTGAATGTGAGGATTAAATCAACAATGTCAGTGACAGGGTTCTGGTTATTAAGAGGATGAAGAGTCCAGATCTTATCTGGTCATGGTGGAGAGATGTGAGTGTTTTAAGGGCAACCGGAAAGTGAATAATGCCAGCCCCTTTCCCCAGGTCACTCAGCATCAGCAGAGGGCCCCCCAGATCCAAATTTTGGCATCACGCAGGAAAATGGGGGAAGGAAGAGGTAATATACAATTTGGAAATTTGCCAAAGGGGATCCTTTTCGCCCCAAATGAGAAGCAATGTTGTGAGTCACAGTGAGATAATCCAGCCCAGATTTGAGTGAATCCTGGCTAGCTGTGCCCAACTCTTGGAGGAGGTTGGAAATTTTTTTTTCCAAGAAAGATTTTGCAGGAGAACAAGTTTATCAAAAGCTTAGGACACAAGGGAATCACAATCAGAGTCTCTAGCCACCAAAGAACTTCAGGCTAGAGATTCCAAAAACCCAGAGGTTTAGAACCCATCCCTTTAAAGATGCATCAACAGTGGGGCCACCTGGGAATCCCGGAAGGAAAGGTAAGTTTATAGGCACACAGGACTGAGTGTGTGAGTGTGTATAACAAAGCCAAAATGTATAACTACAGTGCTTGGGAGGAGTGTGTAGAATGCAAGGGGGAAAATGGGAACTTTGGAATCGGATTCCTACTTTGTTCAAATCTCGATTCGGTTACTTCTTGCTGGACAAGTCACCAGACTTCTCTGAATATCTGCTTCTCATCCAAAAAATACAGAAAAACAGCAAGACCTATAGTCAGTGTTTCTTTTTTTATTGTTATAAAACATATATTATTGTTGTTCAGTTGCTCAATTGTGTCTGATTCTTTGAGGCCCTATGGGCTGCAGCACACCAGGCTTCCTTCCCTGTCTTTCACAATCTTCTGGAGTTAGCTCCATTCATACCCATTGAGTCTGTGATGCTATCTAACCATCTCATCCGCTGTTGTACCCCCCTCCTCCTGCCTTTAATCTTTCCCAGCATCAGGATTTTTCCAATACATAATTTTAATACATAAAAATTACCATTTAGGCCACTGTAGTGTACTGTTAATAGCATTAAGTATATTCAAATTTTTGTGTAACCACCCACACTATCCCTCACCAGGACTTGAGGGTTGAAGTGTTGTTTTTGTTCAGCTGCTAAACCATGTCTATTGTTTTCCTCTATTTTTTGCATTGATCACTAAGGAAGGCTTCCTTATCTCTCCTTGCTGTTCTTTGGAACTCTGCATTCAAATGGGTATATCTTTCCTTTTCTCCTTTGCTTTTCACTTCTCTTCTTTTCACAGCTATTTGTAAAGCCTCCTGAGACAGCCATTTTGCTTTTTGCATTTCTTTTTCTTGGGGATGTTCTTGATTCCTGTCTCCTGTACAATGTCAGGAACATCCGTCCTTAGTTCATCAGGCACTCTGTCTATCAGATCTAGTCCCTTAAATCTATTTCTCACTTCCACTGTATAGTCAAAAGGGATTTGATTTCATACCTGAATGGTCTAGTGGTTTTCCCCACCTTCTTCAATTTCAGTCTGAATTTGGCAATAAGGAATTCATGATCCGAGCCACAGGCAGCTCCCGGTCTTGTTTTTTGCAGACTGTACAGAGCTTCTCCATCTTTGGCTGCAAAGAATATAATCAATCTGATTTTGGTGTTGACTATTTGTTGATGTCCATGTGTAGAGTCTCTTGTGTTGCTGGAAGAGGGTGTTTGCTATGACCAGTGCGTTCTCTTGGCAAAACTCTGTTAGCCTTTGCCCTGCTTCATTCCATACTCCAAGGCCACATTTGCCTGTTACTCCAGGTGTTCCTTGACTTCCTGCTTTTGCATTCCAGTCCCCTATAATGAAAAGGAAATCTTTTTTGGGTGTTAGTTCTATAAGGTCTTGTAGGTCTTCATAGAACCATTCAACTTCAGCTTCTTCAGCATTACTGGTTGGGGCATAGACTTGGATCACCATGATATTGAATGGTTCACCTTAGAAACAAACAGAGATCATTCTGTCATTTTTGAGATTGCATCCAAGTACTGCATTTGGGACTCTTTTGTTGACTATGAGGGCTACTCCATTTCTTCTGATTCCTGCCCACAGTAGTAGATATAATGGTCATCTGAGTTAAATTCACCCTTTCCAGTCCATCTTAGTTCGCTGATTCCTAGAATGTTGATGTTCACTCTTGCCATCTCCTGTTTGACCACTTCCAATTTACCTTGATTCATGGACCTAGCATTCCAGGTTCCTATGCAATATTGCTCTTTACAGCATCAAACCTTGCTTCTATCACCAGTCCCATCCACAGCTGGGTGTTGTTTTTGCTTTGGCTCTATCCCTTCATTCTTTCTGGAGTTATTTCTCCACTGATCTCCAGTAGCATATTGGGCACCTACCAACCTGGGGAGTTCATCTTTCAGTGTCCTATCTTTTTGCTTTTTCACAATGTTCATGGGGTTCTCAAAGCAAGAATACTGAAGTGGTTTGCCATTCCCTTCTCCAGTGGACCACATTCTGTCAGACCTCTCCCCCATGACCCAACCCACATGGCATGGCTTAGTTTCATTGAGTTAGACAAGTCTGTGGTCTGTGTGATCAGATTGGCTAGTTGTCTGTGATTGTGGTTTTAGTCTGTCTGCCCTCTGATGCCCTCTCTCAGCGCCTACCATCTTACTTGGGTTTCTCTTACCTTGGACGTGGGCTAGCTCTTCACAGCTGCTCCAGCAAAGCACAAGAAAATTAGAGATACCAAGGGAACATTTTATGCAAAGATGGGCTCAATAAAGGACAGAAATGGTATAGACTTAACAGAAGCAGAAGATATTAAGAAGAGGTGGCAAGAATACACGGAAGAACTGTACAAAAAAGATCTTAATGACCCAGATAATCACGATGGGGGATCACTCACCTAGAGCCAGACATCCTGGAATGTGAAGTCAAGTTGAAGCATCACTATACTATCACTTCAGAAGCATCACTATGAATAAAGCTAGTGGAGGTCATGGAATTCCTGTTGAGCTATTTCAAATCCTGAAAGATGATGCTGTGAAAGTGCTGCATTCAATATGTCAGCAAATTTGGAAAACTCAGCAGTGGCCACAGGACTGGAAAATGTCAGTTTTCATTCCAATACCAAAGAAAGGCAATGCCAAAAAATGCTCAAACTACCACACAATTGCACTCATCTCACATGCTAGTAAAGTAATGCTTAAAATTGTCCAAGCCAGGCTTCAGCAGTATGTGAACCATGAACTTCCAGATGTTCAAGCTGGTTTTAGAAAAGGCAGAGGAACCAGAGATCAAGTTGCCAACATCTGCTGGATCATTGAAAAAGCAAGAGAGTTCCAGAAAAACATCTATTTCTGCTTTATTGACTATGCCAAAGCCTTTGACTGTGTGGATCACAATAAACTGTGGAAAATTCTGAACAAGATGGGAATACCAGACCACCTGACCTGCCTCTTGAGAAACCTGTATGCAGGTCAGGAAGCAACAGTTAGAACTGGACATGGAACAACAGACTGGTTCCAAATAGGAAAAGGAGTACATCAAGGCTGTATATTGTCACCCTGCTTATTTAACTTATATGCAGAGTACATCATGAGAAAGGTTGGGCTGGAGGAAGCACAAGCTGGAATCAAGATAGCTGGGAGAAATATCAATAACATCAGATATGTGATGACGCCACCCTTATGGCAGAAAGTGAAGAAGAACTAAAGAGCCTCTTGATGAAAGTGAAAGGGGAGAGTGAAAAAGTTGGCTTAAAGCTCAACATTCAGAAAACTAAGATCACAGCATCTGGTCCCATCACTTCATGGCAAATAGATGGGGAAACAGTGGAAACAGTGGCTAACTTTATTTTTCTGGGCTCCAAAATCACTGCAGATGGTGATTGCAGCCATGAAATTAAAAGTCGCTTACTCTTTGGAAGGAAAGTTATGACCAACCTAGGCAGCATATTAAAAAGCAGGGACATAAAGTAATTAGCCTTCAACTAATAAAAATAAATGAAAAAAAAAAGCAGGGACATTACTTTGCCAACAAAGGTCTGTCTAGTCAAGGCTATGGTTTTTCCAGTGGTCATGTATGGATGTGAGATTTGGACTATTAAGAAAGCTGAGAGCTGAAGAATTGATGCTTTTGAACTGGGGTGTTGGAGAAGACTCTTGAGAGTCCCTTGGTCTGCAAGGAGATCCAACCAGTCCATCCTAAAGGAGATCAGTCCTGGAAGGGCTGATGTTGAAGCTGAAACTCCAATACTTTGGCCACCCGATGTGAAGAGCTGACTCATTTGAAAAGACCCTGATGCTGGGAAAGATTGAGGGCACAAGGAGAAGGGGATGACAGAGGATGGGATGGCTGGATGGCATCACCGACTCAATGGACATGGGTTTGGGTGGACTACAGGAGTTGGTGATGGACAGCTAGGCCTGGCATGCTGTGGTTCATGGGGTCACAAAGAGTTGGACACGACTGAGCGACTGAACCGAGCTGAACTGAAGCCATGTCTGACTCTTTGCGACCCCATGGACTACAGCACTCTAGGCTCCCCTGTCCTTCACTGTCTCCTGGAATTTGATCAGATTCACGTCCATTGAGTCGGTAATGCTATCTAACCATCTCATCTCATGCTCTGCCACCCTCTTCTCCTTTTGCCTTTGATCTTTCCCAGCATCAGAGTCTTTTCCAAAGAGTCAGCTCTTCGAATCAGCTGGCCAAAGTATTGGAGTATTAAAGTGTTAACTGTGAAAGAGCCAGATACCTACTATACTGTCAGTGCTCAGTTGGTGTCAGCTCCTCCCAGGATGAGCATAGTGAGTGAACAGAAAAGAGCAGGGTTCATTTTCACTCTTAAATAGCCCTTGACACGAGTGTGAAGTAAAAGCTATTTTACCAGCTGGGATACTTGGTGACTGAGGTAATTGATTGGTTCCACACTGGCAGAAAATTGTTAAGAATTAGTGTTTAAGTTTTTCTTTATGAATCCATGGAAATAGTGAGATGTTCCCAGGATTTATTTAATACAATTTTAGACTGGACTACCAGGGAAGTCCCCAGACCATCAATTTGATGCCAGTGCTTGCTCATCAGATTTCTCTTTGATGCAGATTCTCATCCAGGCCACTGGACCCAGATCTTTCTGTTTTCTTGCTTGGTTTGTTGATTCAACTCCATCTATTTACCAGTCCTTTTGGAATGTCACTTCTGCTTTGGCCCCAGCACCCCTGGGATGAGGGGTATTGAAACATTCTACGGGGGTTGTGTTCCTATCTTTGACTTGGACCATGAAATTGGGACTGCAAGAGTCAGTGGGAACACAACTTTGTAAAGCAACTATGTATGCATGTGTTAGTCACTCAGTCATGTCCAACTCTTCTTGATCCCATGGACCATAGCCCACCAGGCTCCTCAGTCCATGAATGCTCCAGGCTAGAATACTGGAGAGGGTTGCCATTTCCTTCTCTAGGGAATCTTCCCAACCCAGGAGTTGAACCCAGGTCTTCTACATGTCTCCTGCGAGGCAGCAGATTCTTTAACTGCTGAAAGCAACTACAGTCCAGTAAAAATTAATGTTTAAAAAAGGGAAAAGCTAAATATTGCTATTATAAAAAAAAAGAGTAGGTGAGTAGCTCTTGACCAGCGTGTGGTCAAGTATCTCATTCAGAGGTGCCAGTTATGGTTTTCCCATCCCATGCCTGTGACAGACATCACTAATCAATCATGGCTTTTTCCACCTATTAATCTTAGCTGTGACCTCACAGCTCTTCTCCAGATGGCACTCCAGGCAGCCATTACCAATCAGTAGCCGTTGGCACATGGATGAGACATATATACCCGTCCCCACTCAAGCTTCTTGCCATGGTTCTCCAGTTCTTCTTGCAGCAAAGGTATGTTGTGTAAAATATGACAGATGTGAATCAGTCAGTGGCCTCTGACTTCATTCTGGTGGGCCTCTTCAGCCGCTCAGGGTCACCCCAGCTACTCTTCTTCCTGGTGGCTGTCATGTTTATCATGGGGCTTCTGGGCAACGCCACTCTGCTCCTCCTGATCTGCGTGGACTCCCGGCTCCACACACCGATGTATTTTCTGCTGGGTCAGCTCTCCCTGTTTGATGTTGGCTTCCCGCTGGTCACCATCCCCAAGACGGCCTCAGACTTTCTGCAGGGAGAAGGTTCCATCTCCTTCGGGGGTTGTGCAGCTCAGATATTCTTCCTCACGCTGATGGGTGTGGCTGAGGGCGTCCTGTTGGCCCTCATGTCCTATGACCGTTATGTGGCTGTGTGCCATCCGCTGCAGTATTCTCTGCTCATGAGGCGCTGGGTGTGCCTGCTCATGGTGACCTCCTCCTGGCTGGCGGGTGTGCTCAATGCCTGCACCCAGACCTCCATCACTCTGCACTTCCCCTACTGTGCCTCGCACACCGTGGACCACTTCTTTTGTGAGGTGCCCGCGCTGCTGAAGCTCTCCTGTGCGGACACGTCCGCCTATGAACTGGCGCTGTCCACCTCGGGAGTGCTGATCCTGGTGCTTCCGCTTTCCCTCATTGCCACCTCCTATGGCCACGTGTTGGGGGCTGTTCTACGTATGCGCTGAGAGGAGGCTCGCCACAAGGCCTTCACCACCTGCTCCTCACACATCACAGCAGTGGGACTCTTCTATGGCGCAGCCGTGTTCATGTACATGGTCCCGGGTGCCTACCACAGCCCATGCCAGGACAACATGGTCTCCCTGTTCTACAGCCTTATCACCCCCACACTCAACCCCCTCATATACAGCCTGAGGAACCGGGAAGTGTGGACGGCTTTGGTCAAAGTTCTCCGCAGAGCTGGGCGCAAGGCAAAGTGATAATCACAGAGGGAGCTGCGGGTGTGATCTTAGTGGCCCTCCATTCCACCCATCTCACCGAAGGACCAATTTATGGTGCAGCTGCTAAGGCCTTAGATCCAAGGCTAAGTGTCTGCCCAGCTTCTTCCCATCCCTTGAGGAGTTGGGTTCATGTTTTCTCCCATGGACTTGTGGAAAGCAATAGTAGCAGTCCTGTATTAAAAAGAAATATACTTTAGTGTATTCTTGCCCGTATTTTTAGCACTATTTACATGAATGGAAGCAGGACTTCCCTGGTGGCTAAGATGGTAAAGAAATTGCCTGCAATGCAGGAGACTCAGGTCCCATCTCTGGGTCGGGAAGACCCCTTGGAGAAGAGAATGTTTACATACCCCAGTATTCTTGTCTGCAGACTTCCATGGACAGAGAAGCCTGGCAGGCTACAGTTCATGGGGTCACAAAGAGTCTGACATGACTGAGTGACTAACACACATGCATGAATGGAAGACCCTACTTTGTAAACTTGAGATTTCCTTGTTATTGAACTGATAATTATACTAGTAATAATTAACGCTTTAGACCAATTGATCTACTGAGTAAATGTTATTTTGTCCCCATGACAGCTTTTGAGATGTAGTGACTATCATGTGTTATGTGTAAGAAAAAAGACTGAAAAAGGGAAAATAAGTCATCAGTGGTCACACTTCCAGAAAGTGGCACAGCTGGGGCTTGAACCCATGATGTTCTGATGCCAAACTATTGTGCTATTTGACCACTAAGCAGTGATCTGTTACCTGCCATAGGTGTGTGTGCATGTGTGTGTGTCTGTATAAAGATGGAAAACCATGCATATCTCCTTTAAAAATGAAATATAGAGGTCTCATTTGGAAGCTTAAAAACAAACTCCATCTTTGCTGTTAAGCCCAGCCTTGAAAACAGTTGTAAACAAGAGCAATTGAAACAAAAAAAGCCAAAGTGTAAATATTGAACATAAATCATTACTCTGCTTCATGTTCACTAGACATTCAAACTTTATTTTGTCCTTGGTTATATAACTAAAATAAGTGCTTGATTTTTAAAAATAGATTTAAAACTATGTATTTCCTAAAGAAATAATATTTGCTTTTCTCTTTATTCCTTCCTGCTTTCCTTGATAATCTTTTATTCTTTTATTTTTAAATTTTTTTTCCATTTATTTTTATTAGTTGGAGGCTAATTACTTTATATCATTGCAGTCGTTTTTGTCATACATTGAAATGAATTAGCCTTGGATTTACATGTATTCCCCATCCCGGTCCCCCCTCCCACCTCCCTCTCCACCCGATCCCTCTGGGTCTTCCCAGTGCACTAGGCCCGAGCACTTGTCTCATGCACCCAACCTGGGCTGGTGATCTGTTTCACCCTAGATAATATACATGTTTCGATGCTGTTCTCTTGAAACATCCCACCCTTGCCTTCTCCCACAGAGTCCACAAGTCTGTTCTATACATCTGAGTCTCTTTTTCTGTTTTGCATATAGGGTTATTGTTACCATCTTTCTAAATTCCATTGTTTATAATAGCCAGGACATGGAAGCAACCTAGATGCCCATCAGCAGACGAATGGATGAGGAAGCTGTGGTACATATACACCATGGAATATTACTCAGCCATTAAAAAGAATTCATTTGAATCAGTTCTAATGAGATGGATGAAACTGGAGCCCATTATACAGAGCGAAGTAAGCCAGAAAGATAAAGACCATTACAGTATACTAACACATATATATGGAATCTTTTGTTCTTTTAAAAAGTTTCTTCATTTTAAAAATTAAGTTAAATACTTTTCATGAATTAAAAAATGTTTTCGGTGAAATATTCCTTCTCAATTAATGTATTGTGTATTTTCCAGTGATTTCAATATGATCATTCTATGTATTTGGGGAGCCATGTTTTTCAGAGTGTTTTAGAAGCATTAAAAGACTTGGTGAAAACTTGTTTCTTGTTTTAATATACTTTATTTATTTGTTTGATGTGGACCATCTTTAAAGTCTTTATTGAATTTGTTACAATACTGCTTCTGTTTTATGTTTTGCTTTTTTAGGCCACGTGGCATGTGGGATCTTAGTTTTCCAGGCAGGGATCGAATCTGAGCCCCTGCATTGGAAAGCAAAGTCTTAACCACTGGACTGCCAGTGAAGTCCATTGATGTATTTTTTTAAAAACTTACTTTCAATTGGAGGATAATTGCTTTACAATACTTTACTGGTTTCTGCCCTACATCAACATGAATCAGTCATAGGTATAAACATGTCCTCTCCCTCTGGAAGGTCCCTCCCATCTCCTACCCTATCCCACCCCTCTAGGTAGTCACAGAGCACTGGCTTGAACTCCCTGCAGTACAGAGAAAATTCCCACTGGCTATCTATTTTGCATATGGTAATGCATATGTTTCCATGCTCCTCTCTCAATTTTTCCCATCCTCTCCTTCCCCCACTGTGTTCACAAGCCTGTTCTCTATGTCTGTGTCTCCACTGTTGCCCTGCAAATGAATTCATCAATACCATCTTTCTAGATTCCATATATATGCATACTTTAAAATTGAACTATAGATCACGTATAATATTATGTTAGTTTTAGGTGTACAATATAGTGATCCAACAATCAAATACACTACAAAATGATGACCACGAGAAGTTCATTAAGCTCTCACTCTACAAAATTAATAGTGTTATTGACTGCATCTCTTGTGCTATTTATTATATCCCCATGACCTATTTATTTTATAAATAGAAGTTTGTATTTCTTAATCCCCTTCACCTAGTTTGCCCAGCCCCCAACCCCCTCCCTCTGGCAACCACCAGTTTGCTCTGTTTCTGCTTTGTTTGTTTTGTTTTTAGATTCCACATATCAGTCAGATTATACAGTATTTGTCTTTCTCTGTCTGACTTATTTCACTTAGCATAATACTTTCCTGATTCATCTGCATTGTTGCAAGTGGCAAGATTTCATTTCTTTTTGTTGCTGAGCAATATTCCATTTTATGTACACATCACATCCTCTTTATCCATTCATCTATTTAAAAAATATTTTTAGATTTTGAATTGGACTATAATTGCTTTACAATGTTGTGTTGGTTTCTGCCACACAACAGCATGCTATACAACAGTCATCATTTCAGTTCAGTTCAGTTCAGTTGCTCAAGTCGTGCTGACTCTGCAACCCCATGAATCGCAGCACGCCAGGCCTCCCTGTCCATCACCAACTCCCGGAGTCCACCCAAACCCATGTCCATTGAGTCGGTGATGCCATCCAACCATCTCATCCTCTGTCGTCCTCTTCTCCTCCTGCCCTCAATCTTTCCCAGCATCAGGGTCTTTTCAAATGAGTCAGCTCTTTGCATCAGGTGGCCAAAGTATTGGAGTTTCAGCTTCAACATCAGTCCTTCCAGTGAACACCCAGGACTGATCTCCTTTAGGATGGACTGGTTTGATCTCCTTGCAGACCAAGGGACTCTCAAGAGTCTTCTCCAACACCACAGTTCAAAAGCATCAATTATTCTGTGCTCAGATTTCTTTATAGTCCAACTCTCACATCCATACGTGACCACTGGAAAAACCATAGCCCTGACTAGATGGACCTTTGTCGACAAAGTAATGTCTCTGCTTTTTAATATGCTGCCTCGGTTGGTCATAACTTTCCTTCTAAGAAGTAAGCATCTTTTAATTTCATGGCTGCAGTCACCATCTGCAGTGATTTTGGAGCCCAGAAAAATAAAGTCAGCCAGTGTTTCCACTGTTTCCCCATCTATTTGCCATGAAGTGATGGGACCAGATGCTATGATCTTAGTTTTCTGAATGTTGAGCTTTAAGCCAACATTTTCACTCTCCCCTTTCACTTTCACCAAGAGGCTCTTTAGTTCTTCTTCACTTTCTGCCATAAGGGTGGTGTCATCACATATCTGAGGTTATTGATATTTTCCCCTGCAATCTTGATCCCAGCTTGTGCTTCCTCCAGCCCAACCTTTCTCATGATGTACTCTGCATATAAGTTAAATAAGCAGGGTGACAATATACAGCCTTGACATACTCCTTTTCCTATTTGGAACCAGTCTGTTGTTCCATGTCCAGTTCTAACTGTTGCTTCCTGACCTGCATACCGGTTTCTCAAGAGGCAGGTCAGGTGGTCTTGTATGCCCATCTCATTCAGAATTTTCCACAGTTTATTGTGATCCACACAGTCAAAGGCTTTGGCATAGTCAATAAAGCAGAAATAGATGTTTTTCTGGAACTCTCTTGCTTTTTCAATGATCCAGCAGATGTTGGCAATTTGTTGGAATCTCTGGTTCCTCTGCCTTTTCTAAAACCAGCCTGAACACCAGCCGTAAGCATACATATATCCCCTCCCTTTTGAGGCTCCCTCCCATCCTCCCTCCATTTGCCTATTGATAAGACATTTAGAATATAAGTTCAAAAAAACTAAGTAATTCCTGAGCCGAATTATCCTGTAGACTTTAATAGAAAATGAAGAAATATTATAGTAAATAAATATTGAGATTTACCATGAAAAGGAAAGATCATGATAGATGTTGCAATAGATGTGGGTGAAAGTTTAGTCTGTCTTTCTCAAGTACCACCCCACTCTTCTCTTCTTTGGGACCAATGTAGCCTGTCTCACTGTGTTTTCAGGGCTCTTTCTTGGTTCCTCTCTCTGCCTCCCTGGCAATCCTATTGGTCCTTAAGACCAAAGTCAGTCTCTTCTCTTACTTCTTCACCATATGCATCTGACTCTTGCTATCCCCAGAGGTTACCTGTTTCTTGCAGACAGGCTGTGAGAGATCCCAGCCGGTTCCTGGACTCCTCTATAGCTGATATGGACACCACCAGGGGTGTCAGGGCTGGTGTGCACACGCCTACCCATCCTTAGGTTGGTCCAGACTTTCAGCTGAACTTCTTGGTGGAATTGTTGTTAAGGCATTTGTAAAATCCAAAGGACTTTCACCTTCTTCATGGCTGCAAGTAGGAGTCCCTGCGTTCTCTTGTTTTCCAAGGTCTCCTCCCTTTAGCTGTCACCTGAACTCACTGTCAGCCTGGAAAGCTATTCTAGTCACTGACCTTTGGAATATGCAGCTGACCAGTATTCTTCTTTTTTAAAAAATATTTTTATACTTACTTACTTTCGGCTGTACTGGGTCTTGGTCGCTGCTCAGGCTTTCCTCCAGTTGCGAGGACCTGGGGCTGCTCTCTAGCTGCAGTACTTGGGTTTCTCACCGAGTTGGTCTCTCTTGTGGAGCACAGGCTCCAGAGCATAGGTTCAGTAGTTGTGGTGCCTGGGCTTAGCTGCTCTAAGGTATGTGAGATCTTCCTGGACCAGGGATTGAACCCACGTCTTATGCATTGGCAGACGGATTCGTAACCACTGGACCACCAGGGAAGCTCTGGTCAGTCTTCTTGAGTGTCTAGAGCTTCCTCCAGTTTTCTTCTTGGCCTGTTTCTTGGTCTCATTGCTTCCTCTGTGAAGTTGGTGTGGAGCCCTATACCACGGTCACAGGTGTGGAACTTTGTACCAAGGTCACAGGACAAAAATCTCTGCAATTAACCAAGCCCCATAGCAAATGTTGTCATGAACATCCTGATCTAAACCAGCCAGTTCTCTGATCTTCATATTGCAGGTTTCCCAGATGGCACTAGTGGTAAAGAATCTGCCTGCCAATGCAGGAGACATAAGAGACTCGGATTCCATGCCTGGGTCAAGAACATCCTCTGGAGAAGGAAATGGCAACCCACTCCAGTATTCTTACCCAGAGAATCCCATGGACAGAGGAGCCTGGGGGGCCACAGTCCATGAGGTCGCAGAGTCTGACACTACTGAGGTTTTGAACACACCATTACCCACCTGCAGCATCCTAAAGCGAAAATGTTAGTCACTCAGTCACGTCTCTTTGTGACCCTCTGGACTGTGGCCCTCCAGGCTCCTCTGTCCATGGGATTCTCCAGGCAAGAATACTGGGGTGGGTTGCCATGCCCTGCTCCAGGGGATCTTCCCGACCCAGGGATGGAACCCACGTTTCCTGTGTCTCCTGCATTGGCAAGTGGATTCTTTACCAGCTGAGGCATAATATAGCATACACTTAGGTAAAGATATCACTGCAATAAACTAGGAATTACAGCTTAGATTTCAAATACTTTCTCTACACAATCCAATTTTGAGATTCTAATCACAACGATCTGTTTAAAATGCAAACCTGATCCTTTACTTGAACTTTTCGGTCCTTTTCATTTTTGTCTTTGGCAGATATTTATCCTGTTGTCCTGCGCTAATAACACTGCCTTCTTTATTCCCCAATGTGTCTCAATTTGCAGAAAGAATTTGGTCACCCTTTTTTGCGAAGCACCTACTATGTGCAAAGTGCTGATATAGAACTTGTGATCCTGAAATTAAACAGCACTGCTCCCATTTCCTTAGTGAGAGGGACTGATAAGTAGAGCAAAGAGTTCATAACCCATCATATAGAAATAAATGCTGCGATCAACAGTAAGGCAGAGAGAGACAGAGGGAGGGAGGGAGGGAGATAGTTTGAGTATGAGCATTTATTCACATTTAAGTGTTTTTTCATGTGTTCATGTACATAAACTCTTGGGGGGGGGAGTGGATTGTCTCCTTCTGGGGTTTGAGGGAGGCTCCTATGCATTGTAACTTTCTTCCAGGTACACCTCTTTTGGACTTTATCTTGTTTTTTAAATTTATTTGGCTGTACTGGGTCTTAGTTGTGGCACGGGGGTTCTTGGTTGCAGCATGTGGGATCTAGTTCCCTGACGAGAGATCGAACCCACCCTGCATTGGGAGCGTGGACTCTTAGCCACTGGACCACCGATAGGATATAAAGTATATTGAAGAGGAGATTTTTTAAGGAATTCACTCACATAGTTATGAAAGTGAGAAATCTTGCAGTCTGAATTCTGAGTCTGATACTGAGCAGGGGTCTATGGGACTCCAGGGCACAAAGACTTTCCATGTCCCCCATTTCTTCAATTACAGGAAATGGCCTTCATTCAGCCCCCATGACCTTCTCTGAGCTCCAGTGGGCAGATTCAAGCAGTTGTTAATTAGGGAAGGGTGGGAATGCAAGACCAAGGAGAAATGGTCAAGAGCAACCTTGGAGCAAGGTCTTGTTGCTGTTGTTCAGTGGCTAAGTCGTGTCCGACTCTTTGCCACCCCATGGACTGTAGCATGCCAGTCTCTGTCCTCCATTATTTCCCAGAGTTTGCTCCAATTCATACCCACTGAGTCCGTGATGCTTTCCAACCATCTCATCCTCTGCTGCCCCCTTCTTTTGCCTTCAATCTTTCCCAGCATCAGAGTCTTTTCCAATGAGTCAATTTTTCGCATCAGGTGGCCAAAGTATTGGAGCTTCAGCTTCAGCATCAGTCCTTCCACTGAATATTCATGGTTAATTTCCTTGAGGATTGACTGACTTGATCTTCTTGCAGTCCAAAGGACTCTGAAGAGTCTTCTCGAGCACCACAGACTGCTACTTACCTCACCACCAACCCATCAGAATGCAAGCCTGTCACTGCTTTGATCCTTATCACCTAACCCCAACCAAGAGCCCAGACTGTAAGACCTCTCCCTATTCCCCATCGAGGGGGCACAGTTCATGAGGCGCTAGCCTACTCTGGTCCCTCTTTGCCTGGCAAAGGAATAAAGCCACTCTTTCTTTCTCCTTCATAACTGTCTTCATCTTTCCACTTGGCATCAGTGCACAGAAAGGCAAGGTTTTGGCAGCACTATCTGCAAGCTGGAGAAGCAGAAAGCCAGTGGTAAAATTCAGTTCAAGTCTGAAGGCCTGAGCTCTGAGTCCAAGGGAAGGAAAAGGTGGACATCCCAGTTCAAGAGGAGAGAATGGATTCACCCTTCCTTCACTTTTTTGATCCATTTGGCCCTCAGCAGAATGGATGACACTCCCCCTCCCCCACTACCCTCTGCCACACTGGGGAGGGTGGGGTCTCTTAACTTAGTCTATGGAATCAAATGCTAATCTCTTCCAGAAACATCTTCAGGAACACAGAGTTAATACACAACCTGCTAACTGGGCATTCCTTAGCCCAGTCATGTTGCTCCCTACAATTAAACATCAGATGTTGTATTATCCACCCAACACCAATAGAAACAGAACAAGATAACCTAGGTGATTTTATTTTTTAATTTATTTTTATTTTTTAAACTCTTTTGGGCTTCCCTGGTGGCTCAGATGGTAAACAATCTGCCTGCAATGCAGAAGACCTGGGTTTCATCCCGGAGCTGGTAAGATCCCCTGGAGAAGAAAATGGCAATCTACTCTAGTTTTCTTCTTGGGAAATCCTAATGGACAGAGGAATCTGGCAGGCTACAGTCCATGGGGTGGCAGAAGAGCCGGACACAACTTAGCAACGAAACAACAAAATACATGGTTTTGGAAGGACTGATACATGGCTACAGCTCAATGTTCACTCATGATTACTTTCTGCACATCATTGGGGGTATAACTGATTATATAATTTTAAATTACAAAAATTTTATAGGTGTATAACCGCTTTACAGTTTTGTCTTAGTTTCTGGTGAATCAGCCTTAAGCAGACATGCATCCCTTGCTTCCTGAGCCTCTCTCCCACTCCTCCCATCCCAGCCGCCTAGGTCACCATGGAGCAGCGGGCTTAGCTCCCCGTGCTATAGAGCAACTTCCCACTGGCTATCTATCTTACACATGGTAGTGTACACAGGTCTGTAATTTTAAGTATTTAAAAACACACATTAAAGAAAGTAAACACAGAGGAAATTGGTTTCTATAATATTTCTATTTACCAAAGAAATTGAAATTATTTCAAAAGGTAGCCCACATCAGAATGAAGAAAAAGTTAAATCATAGTCAGCGAAATAAAGATAGTTAACAGACTATTTAGAGGGCTTCCCAGGTAGTGGGAAAGAACCTGCCTTTCAGGAAATGTAAGAGAGGTGGGTTTGATCCCTGGGTGGGGTAAATCCCCCGGAGGAGGGCATGGCAATCCACTCCAGTGTTCTTGCCTGGAGAATCCCATGGACGGAGGAGCCTGGTGGGCTGCAGTCCATAGGGTCCCAAAGAGTCAGACATGACTGATGCGACTTAGCAAATGCACAAAACACTGATTTCTTTGGAATGGCTATTGGCATAGACTTTATAGATTTTTAATAAAGATTTGGACTTTTACTGATAAACATTTAAACAGCCTCTACTTTATTGTGTTAAAACATAAGCTTATGGATACTTCTGTGTATAGAAATAATTTTTTTTGTACAATGTATCCTGAGTGGGAGTAACCATTAAAATGTTGAAACTGCCAACACCACTCCCAGACACAAATGTATTACATTTTTTCATTTACAAGAGTATCTGACAGTGTCAATAGCCTCAAATTCTCAACTTTGTGGATAAAGTTTCGTAAATCTCTTCAAAGCCTTTGATCTGAGGGAGGGGTGTGTCCTCTGGATTGGGTTGTCCCCTGATTGGGTTGTCCACTCTCTTCCTCTATAAAAAGAGAACCAGAGGCAGAAGTTCCTGTACTTTCCAGCAAGTCACAGGCTGTCTGCATCTCCAGAGTGGTCAGAGGACAGCACTTGGAAGATAGGGAATCCTGCATAGACCAGAGGTCCAAGCAGGCCTCTTCTGGTGAGTGTGGAATCTCTCTTGATTGCAAGAGAGTGTTCATTTATGTACTTTTTTTTTTTTTTTGCAAAGTCTTTTTAAGTTGGCAGACGATAGCTCTTAAAGAGGTCACCTTATTGAAAGTTATTTCCTTGGTGCTAGTGTTAAGAAATACTGATGATTTTGTATATTTTGAGTCTGAAGCTTTCTTGGGATAGTACCCCAGATTTTTTTCTTGGCATGCGGGATCTTAGTTCCTAGACAAGGGATCAAACCCCATGCAGTGGAAGCTTGGAGTCTTAACCACTGGACCACCAGGGAAATCCCAGGTTGTACATATATATATATATATATATGTATATATACATATATATATATATATATTTTTTTTTAAAACAAAGTCACTATGAAGTAGAAGTATTTGGAAGTGTTCTTTAAATAGTCCTCTCTGAGAAGTTGTTTTACACACTATGTGTTTGGTTTTCCTTCCTTTCTTTAAAAAAATTCAATTCTTTGCTTCAAGAACTATTTGAACCTATTGCTTCAAATAGGTCATCAGTTTGGCCTTCTGCAATTTCTTCATCAACAATTGTCATTAATTTTTTTCTCCCTTCTTATTTCTGTTCCTACATATCTCCTTCTTTCTCTGTCTCTCTGTTGGCCTTATTGATGATCACAATACTTAATTATACCTGAAACTATAGTAGATATGGGCTTCTCAGGTAGCCCAGCTGGTAAAGAATCTGCCTGTAATGCGGGAGACCACTGTTCGACTCCTGGGTCAGGAGGCTCCCCTGGAGAAGGGACAGGCTGCCCACTCCAGTGTTCTTGGGCTTCCCTGGTGGCTCAGAGGGTAAAGAGCCCACATACAATGTGGGAGACCTGGGTTTGATCCCTGGGTTGGGAAGATGCCCTGGAGGAGAGCATGGCAACCCACTCCAGTATTCTTGCCTAGAGAATCCCCACGGACAGATTAAGCACAATAGTAGATATTCTTTATTCTATCACCCTTTTTACTCATTAGGATTCAAATAAACTGGGGCAGTGACTTTAAGTTAAACTCAAGGGTTTTAGTACAATGTGGCACATAATTGTTCAGTTGCTAAGTCATGTCCGACTCTTTGCCGCCCCAAGGACTGCTGCATACCAGGCTCCCCTGTCCTTCACTATCTTCCAGAGTTTGCTCTAATGTATGTCCACTGAGTTGGTGATGCCATCCAACCATCTCATGCTCTGTCATCCCCTTCCTCTCCTGCCTTCAATCTTTCCCAGCATCAGGGTCTTTTCAATCTTTACTTCAGATCAGGTGGCCAAAGGACTGGAGCTTCAGTTTCAGCATTAATCCTCCCAATAAATGCTCTGTAAATGGGATGATCAAGTAATTTTCCCTCCAAACTTGGACTTCTAGATCAATGTTCAGGGATAGTGCTAATAATTATGGCAGGAAAACAGAAATAAAATAAAAATTTTAGTTTCTCCCTTTAAAAATATCTTCTGAAGACAGAAATGGTAGATTTAAAGAAAGGGTGTACTGATTAGGTTTACATGTTAACCAGATTATTGTGATTAGAGATTAAATGGATTACATAAAGGATTTGAAGCCCTAGTGCCAATTAGACAATCTACCACAAAAGAGATTTTTATCATTGTATATAACTGGAGTTGAGTGAATTTATTAGAAAAGTTTAGAAAGTATTTTTTGAGTTTGAACAGTCTTTTTCAAAAAATATATATGAGCCCAGTCTAAGGGCAAAGTGAATAAGTGAGTCTGTCAGTGTAAACCACTAAAGTCCACATTACTCTTCCCTTCATTGGGCATCCAACTTAGTGAGAAAATCAAGATAAAGAGATGATGTGCCTGCGTGCTAAGTTGCTTCAGTCATGTCTGACTATTTGTGAACCCATGGACTGCAGCCTGCCAGGTTCCTCTGCCCATGGGATTCTCCAGGCAAAAAAATGGATTGCCATGCCCTTCTCCAGGGGATCTTCCCGACCCAGGGATCTAACCTGTGTCTCTCACATCTAACCTGCTTTGGCAGTCAGGTTCTTTACCACTAGCACCACCTGGGAAGTCTGGATAGTACACATACAATTCAAAATGGGAAACATTAATAGGGGAAGTGCAATATTAATCTTAATGACTGGATCAGGAAAAGTCACAGTGTTCAATGGTGTTTTGCAGGAACACTGCAGGAACACTGAAAGAGGCAGCGGCTCTGGAGGTCTGAGCCGCATCACCGACTCCCTGTGGAGGTTCCTAGACCTGCCGTTCCTGGGGCAGTAGAGACCTGCCGGGTCTCTGTTCATCCCGCGAGATCTCGCGTTAACCTCGGCTACTGGAAATATGGCTGCAGCGAGTGAACCCGCGATGGAGAAAACTGTGACACCTGTTCCCGTGAAGGGGGAAAAGAAAGAAAACGAACAAATCCGTAAACTCTTCATTGGTGGCTTGAGCTCTGAAACCACAGAAGAAAGTCTGAGGAAGTACTACCAGCAGTGGGGAGAACTCACAGACTGTGTGGTCATAAGGGGCCTTGCCAGTCAAAGATCAAGAGGGTTTGGTTTTGTTACTTTCTCCTCCGTGGCTGAGGTGGATGCAGCCATGGCGGCCAGACCTCATTCCATTGATGGGAGAGTGGTTGACCCCAAACGTGCTGTTGCGAGAGAGAAATCTGAAAAACAGGGGTCGCTTGTCACTGTGAAGAAGCTGTTCGTTGGTGGAATTAAGGAAGATACCGAGGAGCATCATCTGAGAGAGTACTTTGAGAAATATGGAAAAATCGATGCCATTGAGATCATTACTGATAGGCAGTCGGGCAAGAAAAGAGGCTTTGGATTTGTGACTTTTGATGACTATGATCCCGTGGATAAGATAGTGTTGCAGAAATACCATACCATCAATGGTTATCGTGCAGAAGTCGGGAAGGCTTTGTCGAGACAGGAAATGAAGGAAATTCAAGGTTCTAGAAGTAGAAAAGGAGGCCCCTTTGGTTTTAGTGTTTCTTCTAGTGGGGGTGGAAATTTTGGACGAGGGCCAGGAACTAAATTTAGAGGAGAAGCTGATGGATATGGAAATGGTCCCAGATCTAGGGATGGCTGTCATGGGTATGGAGGAGGACCTGGAGGTGGTAATTTTGGAGGTTACCCTTGTTATGGAGGAGGAGGTGGAGAATATGGTGGTCGAGGTCCTGGGTATGGCAACCAGTGGGAGTTCTCTGGAGGTGGTTATGGCAATAATTTTGGAAATTACAACCAGCAATCGTCTAATTATGGTCCAATGAGGAATGGTATCTTTGATGTTGGCAGGAACATAGCGGCCCCATACGGTGGAGAAAATTATGGCCCAGGAGGCAGTGGAGGAAGTTGGGGTTATGGAGGGGGACGTGGATATTGAACGTTTTCCTCTTTGCCCTGGGCTTCACTGTCTGAATAGCAGAGGATGAGAGCCCAGACGTAACAGAACAGTTTCAGGTTATTGAAATAAGGACATTAAGAAAATTCTTATCTCAGCCATGAATAAATATTTAGCGATGTGTCAGAAAAACTCAGAGCAGGTTCAAAGGGTCATTTTTGTGAATGGGCTGGGTTATTTAAGAACATTACCTTCCTGTGGAGGAAAAATTGTGAAAAAAACTGACTTTGATACAGTTTCCTAGCTTCTTAATTGTTTCTTTCTAGTGAGAGTGTAGAAGTATTCCTTCTTTGATAATGTTAAATGTGTAAGTTTCAGGTGACATGTGAAACCTTTTAAATGGTTTTTCGCAAAGTTTTGAAGCTGTTAGCCAGAATCAGCACAATAGACAGAATGTTGTTAGTTTAAAACTTTGTGTCTGTAGAGTTAAGAAGCAGTTGTACTTTTATGATTTAATAAAATAATTCGAAAAGAAAAGTAGTTGTAATTTGTCCTTTTTCATTTATAACTTTTTCACTTTAAAATTTTTATCTTTTAAGTAATTTTTTCTACTTTTATGAGGTATTATTGATATATACTATTTAATTTACTGTTTATTTTTAGCAGCTTCCCAGGTGGCATAGTGGTAAAGAATCCACCTGCCAATGCAGTAGATGTGGATTCAACCCCTGGGTGGGAAGGATCCCCTGCAGAGGGAAATGGCAACACACTCCAGTATTGTCAACTGGGAAATCTCATGGACAGAGGAGCCTGGGGGCTTTAGTCCATGGGGTCCCAAGAGTTGGACATGACTTAGGGACTAACCACCAGACCACTATCACCCATTTATTTAGGCTGCATTGGGTCTTCATTGCGGTGAGTGGATGGTTCTCTTGTTGTAAAGCACCGACTCTAAGGTGCATGGGCTTTTTCCTTGAGGCACACAGGCGCAGTAGTTGCAACAGGTGGGCTTAGTTGTCCTGCAGTATATGGGACAAAAACAAGTGTTAACTATAGTCATTATGTTGTACATTACATCCCTTGTTGTTCATTCGCTGAGTCATGTCTGACTCTTTGCAACCCTATAAACTGCAGCATGCCAGGTTTCTCTATCACTATCTCCCTGAGTTTCTTCAAATAACATGTCCATCGAGTCAGTGATACCATCCAACCATCTCATCCTCTGTTGCCCCCTCCTCCTCTTGCCCTCAATTTCCCCGGCATCATGGTTTTTTCCAATGAGTCAGCTCTTTGCATCACGTAGCCGAAGTACTGGAGCTTCAGGTTTAGCATCTGTCCCTCCAATGAATATTTAGGGTTGATTTCCTTTAGGATTGACTGGTTTGATCTCCTTGCAGTCTAAGGGACTCTCAAGAGTATTCTCCAGCAACACAGTTCAAAAGCATCAATTCTTCAGCATTCAGGCCTCTTTATGATCCAGCTCTTACATCCATACATGACTACTGGAAAAAGCATAACTTTGATTAGATGGACCTTTGTTGGCAAAGTCATGTCTCTGCTTTTAAAAACAGTCAAGTCTTGACACTGCTATTCTTCCAAGGAATAAGTGTCTTTTAATTTTGTGGCTGAAGTCACCATAAGAAGTGATTTTGGAGCCCCCCCCCCCCAAATAAAGTCTCTCACTGTTTCCATTGTTTCCCTAGCTATTTGCCATGAAGTGATGGGACCGGATGCCATGATCTTTGTTTTCTGAGTGTTGAGTGTTAAGCCAGCTTTTCCCCTCTCCTCTTTCACCTTCTTCAAGAGGCTCTTTAGTTCCTCTTCACTTTCTGACATTAAAGTGGTATCATCTGCATATCTGAGGTCTTTGATATTTCTCCTGGCAATCTTGATTCTAGCTTGTGCTTCATCCAGCTAGGCATTTCTCATGATATACTCTGCACTGAAGTTAAATAAGCAGGGTGACAATATACAGCCTTGATGTACTTCTTTCTCAATTTTGAATCAGACCATTGTTCTGTGTCCAGTTCTAACTGTGCTTCTTGTCCTGCATACAGGTTTCTCAGGAGGAAGGTAAGGTGGTCTGTTATTTCCATCTCTTCAAGAATATTACACAGTTTGTCATGATCCACACAGTCAAATGCTTTAGCATAGTCAATGAAGCAGAAGCAGATGTTTTTTGGGAATTCTCTTGCTTTTTTCTATGATTCAGGGTATGTTGGAAATCTGATCTCTGGTTCCTCTGCCTTTTCTAAATCCAATTTGACATCTGAAAGTTCTTGGTTCACATACTGCTGAAGGCTAGCCTGAAGGATTTTGAGCAAAATCTTGTTGGCATGTGAAATGAGTGTAATTGTACAGTGATTTGAACATCTTTTGGCATTGCTTTTCTTTGGGATTGGAATGAAAACTGATCTTTTCCTGTCCTGTGGCCACTGCTGAGTTTTCCAAATTTGCTGGCATAATGAGTGCAGCACTTTCACAGCATCATGTTTTAGGATTTGAACTAGCTCAGCTAGAATTCCATCACCTCCACTAGCTTTGTTCATAGCAATGCTTTCTAATCCTTTGTTTAATGCAATGCTTCACACTCCAGGATATCTGGCTCTAGGTGAGTGATCACACCATCATGGTTAACTGGGTCATTAAGATCTTTTTTGTATAGTTCTTCTGTGTATTCTTGCCCCATTTTCTTAATCTCTTCTGCTTCTGTCAGGTCCTTGCCGTTTTTGTCCTTTATTGTGCCTATCTTTGTATGAAATGTTCCCTTGGTATCTCCAATTTTCTTAGAGATCTCTAGTCTTTCCCATTCTATTATTTTCGTCTATTTCTTTGCATTGGTCATTTAAGAAGGCTTTCTTATCTCTCCTTGCTATTCTCTGGGATTCTGCATTCAGTTGAGTATATCTTTCCCTTTCTCCTTTGCCTTTTGCTTTACTTCTTCTTTTCTTTTTCATTTATTTTTATTAGTTTGAGGCTAATTACTTTACAATATCATAGTGGTTTTTTGCCATACATTGACATGAATCAGCCATGGATTTACATGTGTTCCCCATCCCGATCCCCCCTCCCACCTCCCTCCCCATTTATCCCTCTGGGTCTTCCCAGTGCACCAGCCCTGAGCACTTGTCTCGTGCATCCAACCTGGGCTGGTGATCTGTTTCACCCTTGATAGTATACTTGTTTCAATGCTATTCTCTTAGAACATCCCACCCTCGCCTTCTCCCACCGAGTCCCAAAGTCTGTTCTGTACATCTGTGTTTCTTTTTCTGTTTTGCATATAGGGTTATCGTTACCATCTTTTTAAATTCCATATATATGTGTTCATATACTATATTGGTCTTTATCTTTCTGGCTTACTTCACTCTGTATATTGGGCTCCAGTTTCATCCATCTCATTAGAACTGATTCAAATGTATTATTTTTAATGGCTGAGTAATATTCCATAGTGTATATGTACCATAGCTTCCTTATCCATTCGTCTGCTGATGGGCATCTAGGTTGCTTCCATGTCCTTGCTATTATAAACAGTGCTGTGATGAACACTGGGGTGCACGCGTCTTTTTCAGATCTAGTTTCCTCGGTGTGTATGCCCAGGAGTGGGATTATTGGGTCATATGGCGGTTCTATTTTCAGTTTTTTTTAGGAATCTCCACACTATGGAGACATAGTGGCTGTAGTAGTTTGCATTCCCACCAACAGTGTAAGAGGGTTCCCTTTTCTCCACACCCTCTCCAGCATTTATTGCTTGTAGACTTTTGGATAGCAGCCATCCTGACTGGCATGTAATGGTACCTCATTGTGGTTTTGATTTGCATTTCTCTGATAATGAGTGATGTTGAGCATCTTTTCATGTGTTTGTTAGCCATCTGCATGTCTTCTTTGGAGAAATGACTGTTTAGTTCTTTGGCCCATTTTTTGATTGGGTCATTTATTTTTCTGGAATTGAGCTGTAGGAGTTGCTTGAATATTTTTGAGATTAATCCTTTGTCTGTTGCTTCATTTGCTATTATTTCCTCCAATTCTGAGGGCTGTCTTTTCACATTGCTTATAGTTTCCTTTGTTGTGCAAAAGCTTTTAAGTTTAATTAGGTCCCATTTGTTTATTTTTGCTTTTATTTCCAATATTCTGGGAGATGGGTCATAGAGGATCCTGCTGTGATTTATGTCAGAGAGTGTTTTGCCTATGTTCTGAGACTTTAATACCCCATTCACACCTATGGACAGATCAACTAAACAGAAAATTAACAAGGAAACACAAACTTTAAATGACACAATGGTCCAACTAGATCTAACTGATATCTGTAGGACATTTCACCCCAAAACAATTTCACCTTTTTCTCAAGTGCACACGGAATCTTCTCCAGAATAGATCACATCCTAGGCCATAAATCTAGCCTTGGTAAATTCAAAAACATTGAAATCATTCCAGTCATCTTTTCTGACCACAATGCAGTAAGATTATATCTCAATTACAGGAAAAAAAACTATTAAAAATTCCAACATATGGAGGCTAAATAACACGCTTCTGAATAACCAACAAATCATAGAAGAAATAAAAAAAGAAATAAAAATATGCATAGAAACAAATGAAAACGAAAACACAACAACCCAAAACCTATGGGACACTGTAAAAGCAGTGCTAAGGGGAAGGTTCATAGCAATACAGGCTTACCTCAAGAAACAAGAAAAAAGTCAAACAAATAACCTAACTCTACACCTAAAGCAACTAGAGAAGGAAGAAATGAAGAACCCCAGGGCTAGTAGAAGGAAAGAAATCTTAAAAATTAGGGCAGAAATAAATGCAAAAGAAACAAAAGAGGCCATAGCAAAAATCAACAAAGCCAAAAGCTGGTTTTTTGAAAAGGTAAATAAAATTGACAAACCATTAGCCAGACTCATCAAGAAAATCAAATCAATATAATTAGAAATTAAAATGGAGAGATCACAACAGACAACTCTGAAATACAAAGGATCATAAGAGACTACTACCAGCAGCTCTATGCCAATAAAATGGACAACTTGGAAGAAATGGCCAAATTCTTAGAAAAGTATAATTTTCCAAAACTGAACCAGGAAGAAATAGAAGATCTTAACAGACCCATCACAAGCACGGAAATCAAAACTGTAATCAGAACTCTTCCAGCAAACAAAAGCCCAGGACCAGATGACTTCACAGCTGAATTCTACCAAAAATTTAGAGAAGAGCTAACACCTATCTTACTCAAACTCTTCCAGAAAATTGCAGAAGAAGGCAAACTTCCAAACTCATTCTATGAGGCCACCATCACCCTAATACCAAAACCAGACAAAGAAGCCACAAAAAAAGAAAACTACAGGCCAATATCACTGATGAACATAGATGCAAAAATCCTTAACAAAATTCTAGCCAGCATAATCCAACAACATATTAAAAAGATCATACATCATGACCAAGTGGGCTTTATCCCAGGAATGCAAGGATTCTTTAATATCCACAAATCAATCAATGTAATACACCACATTAACAAATTGAAAGATAAAAATCATATGATTATCTCAATAGATGCAGAAAAAGCCTTTGACAAAATTCAACATCCATTTATGATAAAAACTCTCCAGAAAGCAGGCATAGAAGGAACATACCTCAACATAATAAAAGCTATATATGACAAACCCACAGCAAACATTATCCTCAATGGTGAAAAATTGAAAGCATTTCACTTAAAGTCAGGAACAAGACAAGGGTGCCCACTCTCACCACTACTATTCAACATAGTTTTGGAAGTGTTGGCCACAGCAATCAGAGCAAAAAAAGAAATAAAAGGAATCCAGATAGGAAAGGTAGAAGTAAAACTCTCACTGTTTGCAGATGACATGATCCTCTACATAGAAAACCCTAAAGACTCTACCAGAAAATTACTAGAGCTAATCAATGAATACAGTAATGGTGCAGGATATAAAATTAACACACAGAAATCCCTTGCATTCCTATACACTAACAATGAGAAAACAGAAAGAGAAATTAAGGAAACAATACCATTCACCACTGCAACAAAAATAATAAAATACTTAGGAGTATATCTACCTAAAGAAATGAAAGACCTATACATAGGAAACTATAAAACACTGATGAAAGAAATCAAACAGGACACAAATAGATGGAGAAATATACCGTGTTCATGATTGGAAGAGTCAACATTGTGAAAATGACTATACTACCCAAAGCAATCTATAGATTCAATGCAATCCCTATCAAGTTACCAATGGCATTTTTCACAGAACTAGAACAAATAATTTCACAATTTGTATGGAAATACAAAACACCTCGAATAGCCAAAGCAATCTTGAGAAAGAAGAATGGAACTGGAGGAATCAACCTGCCTGACTTCAGGCACTACTACAAAGCCAGAGTCATCAAGACAGTATGGTACTGGCACAAAGACAGGAATATAGATCAATGGAATGGAATAGAAAGCCCAGAGATAAACCCACGTACCTATGGACACCTTCTCTTCGACAAAGGAGGAAGAATATACAATGGAAAAAAGACAACCACTTTAACAAGTGGTGCTGGGAAAAGTGGTCAACCACTTGTAAAAGAATGAAGCTAGAACACTTTCTAACACCATACACAAAAATAAGCTTTTCTTCTTTTCTCAGCTATTTGAAAAAAGGCCTCCTCAGACAACCACTTTGCCTAGTTGCATTTCTTTTTATTGGGGATGGTTTTGGTCACTACCTCCTGTACAATGTTAGGAACCTCATCCATAGCTTTTTAGGCACTAAAAAGATCTAATCCCTTGAATCTATTTGTCACTTCCATTGTATAATCATAAGGGATTTGATTTAGGTCATTACTGAATGGCCTAGTGGTTTCCTTTACTTTCTTCAATTTGAGCCTGAATTTTGCAGTAAGGAGCTGATGATCTGAGCCACAGTCAGCTTCAGGTCTTGTTTTTGCTGACTGTATAGAGCCTCTCCATTTTTGGCTGCAAAAAATATAATCAATCTAATTTTGGTTCTGACCATCTGGTGAGGTCCATGTTTAGCATCATCTCTTGTGTTGTTGGAAGAGGGTGTTTGCTATGACCAGTGCATTCTCTTGGCAAAACTCTGTTAACCTTTTCCCTGCTTCATTTTATACTCCTCTAAGGCCAAACTTGCCCGTTACTCCAGGTATTTCTTGACTTCCCATTTTTACATTCCACTCCCCTATGGTGAAGAGGATATCATTTTTGGTTTTAGTTATAGGAGGTCTTACAGGTCTTCATAGAATAGTTCAGCTTCTTCAGCATGAGGTTGGGGCATAGATTTGGATTACTGTGATGTTGAATGGTTTGCCTTGAAAAAGAACAGAGATCATTCTGTTATTTTTGAGATTGCATCCAAGAACTGCATTTTGGACTCTTCTGTTGACTATGAGGGCTACTCCATTTCTTCTAAAGGATTCTTGCCCTTTAGTAGTAGATAGGTCATATATATTAAATTTGCCCATTCCCACCCATTTTAGTTCACTGATTCCTAAGATGTCGATATTCACTCTTGCCATCTCCTGTTTGACCACATCCAATTTACCTTGTTTCATGGACCTAACATTCCAGGTTCCTATGCAATATTGTTCTTTACAGCATTGGACTTTACTTTCACCAACAGACACAATCACACCTGGTTGTCGTTTTCACTTTGGCTCAGCCTCTTAATTCTTTCTGTAGCTATTTCTCCACTCTACCCCAGTGGAATATTGGGCACCTACTGACCTGGGGGGTTCATCTTTCAGTGTCATATCTTTTTGTCTTTTCAAACTGTTCATGGGGTTCTCAAGGCAAGAACGCTGAAGTGGTCTGCCTTTCCCTTCTACAGTGTACCACACTTTTAGCGGGGACATGCCCTTCAGTTGCTCAGCGTAGCTGGATGAAATGCCGTGTGCTTTGGCTTTCCCACTGCTGGTCCTCAGTGAGCATTTAAACC
This sequence comes from Odocoileus virginianus, assembly GCF_023699985.2. Taxonomy (NCBI): domain Eukaryota; kingdom Metazoa; phylum Chordata; class Mammalia; order Artiodactyla; family Cervidae; genus Odocoileus; species Odocoileus virginianus. The sequence goes on from NC_069676.1 coordinate 15,225,328, forward strand.
TTCACTGGCCATCAGGAGTCAGTCAAGATGTGGCCAGGTTTTGAGGCAAAGGCCTTGTTGGAGTGGCTGTAAAGGGGGTCTGGGGATGGCTGGAACTGATGTTGGAGGATGCCCAGGAGTGGAGGGCACCCCACCTCACTGCTGCCGCTGGTTACCCTGGAGTCAATCCGCCGCCTGGGAGCTGCTGTCCACCAGTGGAGCTGATAAGCCGCCCAGGAGCTGACTGTACCCTGGCTTTTCCACTGCCACTGGTTGCCCTAGTACTTTATTTATCTTCTTAACCAGAAGTTTGTACCTTTTGGCAACCTTCATTCTATTTCTCTGCCCACAAATTCCCCACCTCTGGTGGTATCTTTTCCTTTGAGATTATAAAGGAAATTTTAAGTTCATCATATAAATGAGATGCTATAGTCTTTGTCTTTCTCTGACTTATTTCACTTAGCATAGTGCCCTCAAGTTCTCTGACTTATTTCACTTAGCATAGTGCCCTCAAGAGATTATCCATGTTGTTGGAAATGGCACGATTTTCTTATTTTCTTATGGTTGAACAGTCTATCATTATATGTGTATATATATGTGTGTGTATGTATATATATATGAGCATGTGTTGTATATATGCATAAAATGTAAAATCACATTTTCTTCATTCATTCATCTTTTGATAGATATTTAGGGTCATTTCCATGTTTTGGTTATTGTAAGTAATGCTGCAATGAACATGGACTATTCAGGAAAATGACTTTTGTTTTGTTCAGATATATACCCTGAAATGGAGTCGAAATAGAGCAAGTCCCTATAGTCCTTCCCATCCTCCTACCCCTTGTCCTCAACCTGCCTATTATCTGTGAAAAAAAAAACTTAGCCAGAAGAATAAGTTTAATCATAGAGGTGAGAAAATGCAGAAGCAAAGAAAAGCAGTCAAATAGGACAAAACAGTAATAGTTTAGTCCTTAAGCATAGTCAAGGAATGTTAGTTTCTTCTCAAGGGCTATAGATTTTGAGCAATATCCTGAGCTGTCTTGTAGATGCTGAAACCCCCACCAAGTGGAATAGGTTAACTGCATGATGACCAGACTGGAGCCATGACAGAAGCTGCCACAATTGTGAGCATTGGCCTTAAGGAAATGGAAACAAACTGACCCTGGAACTTGAAATTAACTGCGCTTAAAACAATCAAGATGGTGCTGGTCAGACCACTGGTGACCAATTTCAAGATTACCATCAGAGCTGACTGCTGTTTCTACATATAGCCCCATTGTTCTGCCTATACACTCTCTTGCCCCATGATTGTCAAGAGGGGAGTTGCCCTTTGGACAGGAGGCTGCCCTCCCCCATGGCCCCAGTCACTGGCATCCAAAATAAAGCAGACGGCTAATTCATATCAATGTATAACAAAAACTACTGTAATGATGTAAAGTAATTAGCCTCCAACTAATAAAAATTTAAAAAAATAAAAAAAAAAAACAAAAACAAAAACAAAAACAAAAAAAACAAAAAAAAAACAACAAAATAAAGCAGACTTTCCTTTCCATCAACCTTGCCTCTTTATTGGCTTTTGAGCAGTGGGCATCTGGACCCCACTTTCAGTTACAGTTTGAAGAATTCTGACTTCAATTATATCTTAATATGACCCAAATCACAATGTTCTCCTATCTATTTGACTTTTATTGTATCAGAAGGAATAAATTCTCCTCATCACAAAACTTTATACAGGGGACAGTGTGAAAATGAAAGAGTTAAGTCATAGTCAGTGAAGTGAAGAGAGTTTAGGGCAAAGGGCAGGGCAAGAGTCAGATGGTTGAAGTAATTTCATATTTATTAGTAATTTTCCCAGGTGGTGCTAGTGGTAAAGAACCAGCCTGCCAGTGCAGGAGACATAAGAGACTCAGGTTTGATTTGGGTCGGGAAGATCCCCTGGAGGAGGGCATGGCAACCCACTCCAGTATTCTTGACTGGAGAACCCCGTGGACAGAGGAACCTGTCAGGCTACAGTCCATGGGGTCGCAAAGAGTCAGACATGACTGAACTGACTGAGCATGCATGCATGCAGATGAAACACAAATGAACAAAACTAATTTCTCTGGCATGACTGTAGGATTCAGACATTCCAGATTTGTTAATACAATCTGGGCATTAATTACTGGTAAACATGTGAACAGTCTCTATTTTATTGTGTTAATACATGAGTTTACAGATATTTAAAAAAAATAAAGCTTTTAACACTTAAACTTTAAACATATATAGCTGTACCTCAATGAGATAATGATGTCAAAGCTATTGTGGTAATCATTTCCTGATACAGATGTCATATCATTATTCTATTATATCCCCTTTAAACATCTATACTGTGTGCGTGTGTGCTAAGTTGCTTCAGACTCTTTGTGGCCCTATGGACTGTAGCCCATCAGGCTCCTCTGCCCATGGGATTCTCCAGGCAAGAATACTGGAGTGGGTTGTCCTGCCCTCCTCCAGGGGATCTTCCTGATTTAGGATTGAACCAGCGTCTCCTGCAACTCCTGCATTGCAGGCACATTCTTTACTACTGAGCCATGGGGGAAGCCCAAACATATATAGTACTGTATGTCAATTGTGTCTCAATGATATCTCATGAAATCAGAAAAAAAATTGTTATAAAAAATTAAAAGTACAAAAAAGTATAAATCAAAGAGTACAAACAACTGTGTTTTTCTTCAGAATTGTTGTATTGAATCATAAATGTACACCTGCTTCATAACTACACTCTAAAATTTAAGGAACAATGTTATGCCTCATTACAACATACTCTTCGCTAACAGCTTTTCCATATCTGAGAAAAATCTTGCAAAAGTTTTCACATGATCAAAATAAGGATGCTTCTACACTCTGACAAAGACCACTAGAACAAAAATAATTAAGCTAAGAAACTGTCTCAAAGGCATTTTCTATATAGTTTTTCTTCTGCAGGCAGGCAATGTTTTTAAAAAATCCACTCCATTCACCAATGGCTCTCTGCAGCTGCTCTTGAGTCTTCTGCCACATCACTGCATGTTTACTCATGACTGAGACGAGTTTCCATCACGTGAAGCTGTCCTGTTACCTCTGGGCTCTCATCTGCTATTTAGACAGTGAGTGAAAGTTCTCCAGTCATGTCTGACTCTTTTCGACCCCATGGACTATATAGTCCATGGAATTCTCCAGGCCAGAATACTGGAGTGGGTAGTCTTTCCTTTCTCCAGGGGATCTTCCCAACCCAGGGATTGAACCCAGATCTCCCGAATTGCAGGTAGATTCTTTACCAGCTGAGCCACAAGGGAAGCCCAAGGCAAATAGGAAGAAGCTCAATATCAGCTTTGCCTTCCCGACCCCACTTCCTCCACTGCCTCCTGGACCAGAGTTTCAATCTGTAAGTTTTCCCCACTGCTGGCAGTAGTTCCTCAGACTTTCTTCTGTGGTTTCAGACTCAGTTGCTTCAGCTCAATTCCGCATAGCTGAAGGAGATGAGAGAGATCTCAGCGAAGAATGCAGGTCTGAACTGTCCTGGCTCTGTGGTGAGAACCTAAGGTGCTCCAGAAAATACCTCTAGGAGCATCTCCACGAAGACCCAGTGATGCTGCTATGGCCTCTCAGCTCCTGTCTCCCTTGAATCAATCCTGAGCGATTTTCCGTCTTCCTGCAAAACATATCAGTTGAAGAGAGTGACATTTCCAGACTCAGTCACCAAAATTAATATTCCATTTTCTCTATTAGTTTTCAAATTGTGAATTGCATATGTATTATCATCTCTTCCTTTTATGTTGATTTTCTCACTTAGTTGAATACCCAATGAAGGGAAGAGTAATGTGGACTTTAATGGTTCACACTGACATACTTCATACTTACTTATTCACTTTGCCTTTAGAAGGGGATCAGACATATTTTGTTGAAAGAAAGTATTCAATCTCCAGAAACACTTTCTAAAGTTTTCTCTGAAAGTCACTCAACCTCAGTTATACCATGATACCACCTCTTTGGTGGGAGATTGCAGTCAACTGTCACTATGATTTTAACATCCTTCTTCTCTTAATCCACTTAAGACTCTAATCATAACAATCTACTTAAAATGTAAACCTAATCAGTGCACCCTTTCTTTTACAACCCATCACTTCTGTCTTCAGAGGATGTTTTTAGAGGGAGAAAATAGAAATATTTTAATCCTGTTGTCCTGCCATAATTATTAACACAATCCCTTTCAACACCCAGTATTTCCCAGCTTGGAAAGAAAATCATGTGATCCTCACGTTTACAGAGTTTACACCTATTACATGCCAAGTTGTGGACTAAGATCCATGATTCAAAATTTCACTGAACAAAGTTGTTGCCCCAATTTATTTGAATCTTCATGACAGAAAAGATTTTTTTTACTCTAATCCTAGGTTTATTTAACTCTACACAACAAAGAACCACCACCACATCATCTAAAATGCCACAAAGTTACAAAACTCAAAACAGAAAATAAATGGCACTGACTGTACAATAAAAACCGAAAAAGCAATGTACACATTGCCAAGGTAGCCTGCAGGATCATGAATAGCAACACAACTGCCCCCGGTAGGGGTGGTTCTGTGATGACCTGGCAGATCTGGCTCGAAACTTGCCAATTTCAGAGAAAGGGAGGGGAGTGTGTGTGTGTGTGTGTGTGTGTGTGTGTGTGTGTGTGTGTACACACGTGCAAAGAACTATTTGGGGCAGATAACATGGGGTATTTGACCCTAGAGGTCAGAAGAGGACCCTAGCAGGGGAGCAGGGCTAGGATAGCAGGAATGGCATCACGGCAGGACCAGGTCACCAGATAAGCCCAGCTCCTTTGGGATTTGGGAAAACGCATTCTCAGGCCGGGGATGTCCCTCCACCTGGAGCCCCCTGCTCATCCCTGCTGGCTTTGCTAGCTACATGACTCCCAGGAACTATAGAAACTTGGAAGTTTTCCAGCCAGAACACTGGAGGGCATCTTCACAAGCACAACCCTAAACCAGCAGCCGGAGCTCTAACTGCTCGGGGACACGTGTCAATTGCTGCCCTCACCTTCGGAAGGAGCTGGAGCTGGAGCCGCTCCAGTGGTAGGGGCGGCAGGGGAAGCAGGTTCACCCGCGCTCGAGGGATCTGCCCCAAGGGGAACGCGACCTGCTCCTCCTCAGCCTGCGCCACGTGGAGGGGCCGGTGGCAGCATTCTCCAGGGAGGGCTCAGTTGCCTGGGAGTGGCTGGGGCCAGCACGGCTGTGGCCGTGATCTGCTGGGCTTCGATTGCTCTCCGTCCATGTGCTTGAGCGCCTTCACAGCCTCTTCCGGATTCTTGAACTCCATGTAGGCGTGGCCTTGAGACGGATGCGCGCGCATCCTCTCCCTGGGCCGTTCGATTTCTCTAACTCTCCCGAAGGTGGAGAATATCTCCCGGATGTGCTCCCTTGTCACCTTCCGGGTGAGCCTCTCGACGTGCACTTTGGTGGGCTTAGGGGCGGGGCTGCGCCTTCTGCTTCCCTTCTCATCTCGTCCAGGTGGTTTGGGTTTGGAACCGGACCGCCGCCTGTGGTCTCGGGGGCGCCAAGGCCTTGGAGAGCCGGGGGAGCTGCTGGAGCTGGAGCTGCGGGACCCACTGGAGCGTCCTGAGCGGCCGGATGCTGAGGAAGAGCTGGAGCCGCGGCTGGAGCCCGCGCGGGACCGCGCCCCCGAGCTGCTGCCCCCGCCCGAGGCCCTGCGCCGCTTCCGAGCTTTATCCCTGCCACGGTCCACCCGCCGGACTGCTGGGTGGCGCCTGTATCTCTACAGCGATCCGCCGACTGCTCCTCAGAGCACTCTTTGCGTGGGATGGGAGACGGAGTCATCTCGCCTCCGCGCTCCTCAGCCTCAGGAGAGAAAGGGATTAATAGATTAAAAGATGTTTCCTATAGTGTTAGGTACGACAGAGTGCTGTGATCATCAATAAGGCCATCACAGAGGCAGAGAAAGAGGGAGATATGGAGGAAGAGAAGCAAGAAGAAAGAAAAAAATATTAATGACAATTATCGATGATAAAGAGATTGGAGAAGGGCAAACGACGCATATGGATCAGAGAGCTGAATTTTTAAAAACATTCAGTTGTTTGCTAAATGTTCCTGGAAATACAAGAGCCAGTGATATACTAGATTATTTTGGCCCAACATCAAAGCAGGTTCCAGGTTGTTCTGCTGCTACTGCTGCTCCTGCTGCTAAGTCGCGTCAGTCGTGTCCGACTCTGTGCGACCCCATAGACGGCAGCCCACCAGGCTCCTCTGTCCCTGGGATTCTCCAGGCAAGAGTACTGGAGCGGGTTGCCATTTCCTTCTCCAATGCATGAAAGTGAGAAGTGAAAGTGAAGTCGCTCAGTCGTGTCCGGCTCTTAGCGACCCCATGGACTGCAGCCTACCAGGCTCTTCCTTGCATGGGATTCTCCAGGCAAGAGCACTGGAGTGGGGTGCCAGTGCCGTCTCCCCAGCTTGTTTTAGACAACGTTAAAGGTACAGAGGGCTTCCCTGGTGGCTCAGACACTAAAAATCCGCTTGCAATGCAGTAGACGTTGCTGCGGGCTAAGTCGCTTCAGTTGTGTCCGACTCTTTGCGACCCTATGGACTGTAACCCTCCAGGCTCCTCTGTCCATGGGATTCTCCAGGGAAGAACACTGGAGTGATTTGCTATTCCGCCACTTCAGGGGATCTTCCAGACCCAGGGATTGAACTGGAGTCTCTTACATCTCCTGCATTGGCAAACAGGTTCTTTTCCCCCTGGTTCTAGCGCCACCTGGGAGGCAGTAGACATTAAAAAAAGCTTCATAGAAACATCAAAATACACAAAGGTACTGGATTAATTTGGAAGAGAAATGAGGTAAAGTTCGACATAGCCTCAGAGGATATCTCAGGTAGAGAAATCAAAGAGTGAGAAAAAGAAAAGACACTGTGAAATAACTTAAAGTCACCTTGACCCTGGTGTGAGTGATATGGGCAAGTCACAGACAAAACCCTTACTACAAGTCCTGGCACCTCACTGCCTTGTCACCCCCAGGGCCCATGGACGTCCAATCTGTACTGTCCTCATTGCAGCTCAGGGCCACCAGAGGGGAAACTAAGCCACGAGAGGCAGACCCTGTGCTGATGTATCAGGCAGATGGCTGGAACATTCTGTCTTCTTCCAGCTTAAAAATGGGATAATCTGGGCTTTGTAGTGTCATTTAGTTCAGAACTGCCTTCCATGGGACCACTGCCTCCTCAGCCCACATTATAAGCACTATTAATAGGAAGAGAAAGAAATTTGAAACCCAGTATGGCAGAGTCTGGGGTAGTGTCTATGCATTTCTGCTACAGGGTCAACCCAGGCCTCTATCTGTAATAAGGACCCTCAAGTCTCAGAAAGCTTCCCCACCTCACCAGGATAGACCAGTGGTTTTCTGAGTGAGAAAATGAATCCTTGGACCATAAGCAGCAGCAGCACCTGGGGAATTACTACTAGAAATGTAGAGTCTCAGGCCTTGCTCCCAGATGTGATGAATCAGAGACTCTGGGATGGAACAGCAGAGAGCTGAATTAAAAAGAAAGAAAGAAAAAAAAAAGAAAGAAGATACCAGAAAAATAAATGACCCAATCAAAAAAATGGGCCAAAGAACTAAACAGACATTTCTCCAAAGAAGACATACAGATGGCTAGCAAACACATGAAAAGATGGTCAACATCACTCATTATCAGAAAAATGCAAATCAAAACCACAATGAGGTACCATGTCACGCTGGTCAGAATGGCTGCCATCAAAAAGTCTACAAACATGCTGGAGAGGGTGTGGAGAAAAGGGAACCCTCTTACACTGTTGGTGGGAATGCAAACTAGTACAGCCACTGTGGAGAACAGTGGAGATTCCTTAAAAAAACTGGAAATAGAACTGCCATATGACCCAGAAATCCCACTGCTGGGCATACACACTGAGGAAACCAGAATCAAAAGAGACACATGTACCCCAGTGTTCATTGCAGCACTGTTTACAATAGCTTGGACATGGAAGCAACCTAGATATCCATCAGCAGACAAATGGACAAGGAAGTTGTGGTACATACACACAGTGGACTATTACTCAGCTATAAAAAAGAATGCATTTGAGTCAGTTCTAACAAGTGGATGAAACTGGAGCCTATTGTACAGAGTGAAGTAAGTCAGAAAGAAAAACACCAATACAGTATATTAACACATATATATGAAATTTAGAAAGATGGTAATGACAGTGCTATGTGCATGACAGCAAAAGAGACGAAGATATAAAGAACAGACTTCTGGACTCTGTGGGAGAAGGTGAGGGCGGGATGATTTGAGAGAATAACATTGAAACGTGTATTACCATTTGTGAAATAGATGACCAGTCCAAGTCTGATGCATGAAACAGGGCCCTCAAAGCCAGTGCCCTGGGACGACCCAGAGGGATGGGATGTGGGGGGCGGTGGGAGGGGTTTGGGACAGGGGGGACACATGGACGGGGGAACACCATGGCTGATTCATGTCAATGTATGGCAAACCCCACAATATTGTAAAGTAATTAGCTCCAATTAAAATAAATTGGAAAAAAAAAAGCCAAGAAAATTGTGGGTAAAACATTTTTCAGAGAGAAATATTTAAACAGAGGCAGGGCAAATACTACTTCTACTTCATAGTGATTTTGTTTAAAAAAATCTGGCTTCTTACCCCAAGGAAACTTCATACATACAGATATAGGAACCCTTGAATCTTTGTTAATACTAACACCACAGAAAAAACTTTCAACAAGGTAACTTTTTGTCTTAAGGACAACCGTTTGCTAAATTAAAGAGATTTTACATAGGACAAGGGTAGATAAATGGGCACTCTTTTGCCATCAATGTGGATTCCAAGCTCATCAGAAGAGGCCAGCTTGGAAATAGGTCTATGCAGTTTTCCCCAGTTCCAGGAGCTGTCCTCTGACTATGCCTGAGTTGCAGACAGCCTGTGACTCCCTGGAAAGTCTACTGACTTCTGCCTCTGCCTCTCCTTTTATAGGGGGAGAGAGTGGACAACACAATCTAGAGGACACGCTCTCTCTCAGATCCAAGGCATTGGAGAGATTCCTAAATCTATACCCATAAACACAAGATTCTGAGGCCATTAACACCATAAGATACTGTTGTAGATTAAAAAAAAAAAACACATTTGTGCCTGGGTAGGTATTTGCAATGTCTATCAATATTGTAATGTTTTCTTTCCCTTGGCTGGGATACATTCTACAAAAATAAGAATGGAAGTTGCTTTCTGCACTTCATAATAGCTTTAGAAGGACCAGGGCTCCAGGTCTGCTTTACAACTCACAAGCTGCCTTAGTAACAGAGTGGACCTTCCTTTCCCTGAAAGAACACTGTGCCTGAAATTTCCTTACTATACCTTGTAACAAACACCTATCTACCTAATTCACCAGAGCAGAGAGTCATTTTGTGAATCCATCAACGTATTTAAGAACATTGCCTTACTATGGGGGCTTCCCAGGTGACTTCGATGAATGAGGTGACTCATTCATCTACCAGTACAGAGACTCGAGTTTGATCCTTGGTTCAGGCAGATCCCTGGTGTAGGAAATGGCAACTCACTCCAGTGTTTTGCATGGGAAATCCCATGGACGGAGGAGCATGGTAGGCTATGGTCCATTGTTGTTGTTTAGTTGCTCAATCGTGTCTGACTCTTTGTGACCCCATGGACTGCAGCATGCAGCTTGCTCAAACTCATGTCCATTGAGTCAGTGATGCCATCCAACCACCTTGTTCTCTGTCGTCCCCTTCTCCTGCCTTAAATCTTTCCCAGCATCAGGGTCTTTTCTAAGGATTCGACTCTTCACATCAGGTGGCCAAAGTATTGGAGCTTTAGCTTCAGCATCAGTCCTTCCAATGAATAGTCAGCATTGATTTCCTTTAGGATTGACTGATTTGATCTCTTTGCAGTCCAAGGGACTCTCAAGAGCCTTCTCCAATACCACAGTTCAAAAGCATCAATTCTTCAGCATTCAGTCTTATTTATGGTCCAGCTCTTACATCCATACATGACTACTGGGAAAAAACCATAGCTTTGACTATATGGACCTTTGTCGGCAAAGTAATGTCTCTGCTTTTTAATATGCTGTCTAGGTTTGTCATAGCTTTTCTTCCAAGGAGCAAGTGTCTTTTAATTTCATGGCTGCAGTCACCATCTGCAGTGATTTTGGAGCCCAAGAAAATAAAGTCTATCACTGGTCCATAGGGTTGCAAAGAGTTGGACATGATTGAGCAACTGAACACACACACACACACACACACACACACACACACACACCTTACTGGGAAGGAAATATGGTATAAAAATGCCTTTTTAAAGGTTATTCACATAAAATGTTGGCTACCGAGTAAAAGAAAAACATTACATGTTGGTAGAGACTGCAAATACCACCCCTCCAAACATATTGAGTTTTTTCATCTACAATAGTATCTGTCGGTGTCAGTAACCTTGAATTCTTGTGTTTGTGCGTACAGATTTAGGAATCTCTCCAGTGCCTGGCTTCTGAGAGAGAGTGTGTCCTCTGGACTGGGTTGTCCACTCTATTCCCCTATAAAAGGAGAATAATAGGCAGAAGTCAGTGGACGTTCCAGCAAGTCACAAGATGTCTGCATCTGAGGAGTGGTCGGAGGACAGCTCTCAGAAGATAGAGGATCTTGTACTGACCAGATTTCCAAGCTAGCCTCTTCTGGTGAGTGTGGAACCCATACTGAAGGCAAGACAGTGTTTGTGTATCTACTTTTGCCTTTTGTAAAATCTCTTTAATTTAACAAACAGTAGCTCTTAAGATAAGATGTCACCTAATTGAAAGTTATACTCTTTGGTGTTAGTATTAAGAAAGATTACGAGTTTTGTGTGTTTATGTGTATGAAGTTTTCTTGGGAATAATAAGCTAATTTTTAAAAAATAAGATCACTATGAAGTAGCAGTGGTATTTTTCTGGGCCCTGAGGTTTTTCATTTACAATAGTATCTGATGGTGCCAGTAGCCTCAAATTCTTGTGCTTGTGAGTACAGATTTAGCAATCTCTCTAATACCTTGGATTTGAGAGAGACTGTGTCCTCTGGATTGGGTTCTCTACTGATTGGTTGTCTACTGATTGGGTTATTCACTCTCTTCCCCTATAAAAGGAGAGTCAGAGGCAGATGTCAGTGGACTTTCCAGGGAGCCACAGCCTGACTGCATCTCAAGAGTGGTCAGAGGACAACTCCTGGAACTGGAGGAACCTGCATCAACCAGATTTCCAAGTTGGCCTCTTCTGGTGAGTGATGGCAAGAGAGTGTCTGTCTGTCTACTTTTGTCTTTTGTAAAATCTTTCTGTATGAGGTAGATGTAGTGTTTACCTAGGTTCTGTTTAAATAGTTCTCTCTGAAACAATGTTTTACCCACAAGGTATTTGGTCTTTTTCTCTTCAAAACCTCACTTCTCTGCTTTCACATGTCATCAGTTTGACCTTTCCCAGTCTCTTCATCATTAATAACTGTCGTTAATATTTTTTCTTTCTTATTTCTCTTCCTCCATATCTCCCTCTTTCTCTCTCTGTCACTGTGTTGTCCTTATTAGCACAGCACTTTACTGTACCTAACACTGTGGTAAACATTCTTTAGTCTATGATCCCTTTTCTCTCATCAAGATTCAAATAAACTGGGGCAACGGCTTTGTTAAGTGAAATTCTGAGTCATGGATTTTAGTCCATATAATAGATGCTCTGTAAATGGGAGGATCAAGTGCTTTTTCCCTCCAAACTGGGGCATCTTAGATGTTGAGAGGTGTAATATTAATAATTATGGTGGGACTACAGAAATGAAATGATATTTGTATTTTCTCCTTTAAAAATATCTTCTGAGGAAAGAAGTGTTAGGTGTAAAAGAAAGGATAACCTGATTAGGTTTATATATATATTTTTACATAATTTTATTTTTTTTTTATTTTTATTAGTTGGAGGCTAATTACTTTACAATATTGTAGTGGTTTTTGTCATACATTGACATGAATTAGCCATGGATTTACATGTATTCCCCATCCCAGTCCCCCCTCCCACCTACCTCGCCACCCGATCCCTCTGGGTCTTCCCAGTGCACCAAGCCCGAGCACTTGTCTCATGCGTCCAACCTGGGCTGGTGATCTGTTTCACCCTAGAGAGGTTTACATTTTAAGTAGATTATGGTGATCAGATTCTTACATGGATTAACAGAGAAAGGAGTTGAAATCCTACTGAAAGTTGATTGATAACAATAGAGATGATATCATTGTACAACTGAAGTTGATTTTCTGAGAAAACTTCAGAAACAGTTTTTGGGAGTTTGAATAGTTTCTTTCAAAAATATATGTTCGAGCTCCTTCTAAGAGCAAAGTGACTAAGTGAGCATGCCATCGTAAACCATTGAGTATCCAACTTAGAAAAACAACACAAAATGAAGAGCTGATAAAATATGCATTTCAAAATTGGGAAACTAATAGAGAAAATGCGTTGTTAATTTGATGGCTGGGTCTGGAAAGGTCACTGTTGAAAATGGTGTTTTGCAGGAAGGCAGAAACGTGCCTAGAGGCCATAGCAGCGCTGCTGGGTCCCCGTGGAGCTGCTCCTAGAGGCCTTTTCCTGAGGTAGCGGAGGTTCTCACCGCAGAGCCAGGACATGTCTGGTCTGCATTCATCCCTGAGACCTCTCTCATCTCCCTCTGCTATGGGAAATCAGGCTGAAGCAACCGAGTCCGTGATGGAGAAAACCTGGAAATCTGTTCCTATGAAAGGGCAAAAGAAAGAGGCGGAACAAATCCGTAAACTCTTCATTGGTGGCTTGAGTTTTCAAACCACAGAAGAAAGTCTGAGGAAGTACTATCAGCAGTGGGGAGAACTCACAGACTGTGTGGTCCTGAGGGACTTGGCCAGTCAAAGATCAAGAGGATGTGGTTTTGTCACCTTTTCATCCATGACCGAGCTGGATGCTGCCATGGCGGCCAGACCCCATTCCATTGACGGCAGAGTGCTTGAACCCAGACGTGCTGTCCCAAGAGAGGCCTCTGGACAGCGGGGGGCCCACTGGACCTTGAAGAAGCTGTTCGTTGGTGGAATTAAGGAAGATACCGAGGAGCATCATCTTAGAGAGTATTTTGAGAAATATGGAAAAATCGATGCCATTGAGATCATTACTGATAGGCAGTCGGGCAAGAAAAGAGGCTTTGGATTTGTGACTTTTGATGACTATGATCCCGTGGATAAGGTAGTGTTGCAGAAATACCATGCCATCAATGGTCATCATGCAGAAGTCAGGAAGGCTTTGTCAATATGGGAAATGCAGCAAGTCAACGGTTCTAGAAGTAGAAAAGGAGACCCTTTTGATTTTAGTGTTTCTTCTAGTGGGGGTGGAAATTTTGGACGAGGACCAGGAACTAAATTTAGAGGAGAAGCTGATGGATATGGAAATGGTCCCAGATCTAGGGATGGCTGTCATGGGTATGGAGGAGGACCTGGAGGTGGTAATTTTGGAGGTTACCCTTGTTATGGAGGAGGAGGTAGAGAATATGGTGGTCGAGGTCCCGGGTATGGCAACCAGTGGGAGTTCTCTGGAGGTGGTTATGGCAATAATTTTGGAAATTATGACCACCAACCTTCTAACTATGGTCCAATGAGAAATGGAAGCTTTGGAGTTGGGCAGGAACAAGGTCGCTCCATACGGTGGAGGAAATGATGGCCCAGGAGGCAGTGGAAGAAGTGGGAGTTATGGAGAGAGAAGTGGATATTGAGCTCCTTCCTGTTTGCCCTGGGCTTCACTGTCTGAATGAGAGCCCAGACATAACAGAACAGCTTCAGGTTTTTGAAATAAGGACGTTAAGGAAACTCTTATCTCAGTCATGAATAAACAGGTAGTGATGTGGCAGAAGACTGTAGCACAGGTCCAGAGAGCCATTCTGCTGGTGGATTGGAAGGCTGTATAAAAAGACACTTGTGAAGAATTTTATGCAAGTGAATTTGAAAACTTTGAAATAGAATTTTTTTTTTTTTTTTTTTTTTAGTAAAAGACAAGTTACTTGTCCTTTTTGTGGAGGGGTAAAAGAAGATAATTCTGTATCATATAATGAAATTATATTTAAACTTAGAAGGCTTTCTACCAAGAAAAAAATGCCTTGGAGACAGTTTCTCAGCTTCTTCTTGTTTCTTTGTTGTAGTGGTCTTTGTGAGATTGTAGAAGCATTCTTTCTTTGATAACATTAAATTTGCAAGTTTCAGGTGACTTGTGAAAACTTTTTAAAGATTTTACTCAAGTTTTGAAAAGCTGCTAGCCAGGAGTATGTTGTAATAAGAAATAATGTTATTCATTAAATTTTAGAGTATAGAGGTATGAAGCAGTTGTAGATTATTTAATAAAATAATTCTAAAAGAAAAACTATTGTAGTTTGTCTGTTTTCATTTATAGCTTTTTGTACTTAAAATTTTTATCTTTGTGATTTTTTCTACTTGCAAGAGATTGACATACAGTACTATATATTTTGAAAGTGTGTAGCATAATGATATGATATCTATATCATGCAGTGATTACCACAATAATATTATTTAGCATCTATCATCTCAAATAGTTTTAAAAAGATAAAAAAGATTTTTGTGTGTGCGATGAGAATTCTTAAGATTACTCTCTGAACAGCCTTCCTAGATATCAACAGCAGTGCTAACTGTACTGACTACAAGTCCATGTGCTCTAAGCACAGTGAGGCCAAATAATACCAAAATGTGGGAGTTTGTAAAAGAGAAAGATTGATTGCAGGGGCATGCCAGGAGATGGGTGGCTCATGCCTTAATACCCCCCAAACTCCCTGAAAGCTTTCAGCAAAGCCCTTTTCTAGGAAAGGTGAGGGAGGGGCATGGTAAGTTGTTGCAAACTTCTTGGTGTCAGATCGTAACATCAGAGTCACATTCAAGGTAATGATGTTCTTGTAAAGTGAAAGTGTTAGTCACTCAGTTGTGTCTGACTCTTTGCGACCCCATGGACTGTAGCCTACCAGGCTCCTCTATCCATGGAATTCTCCAGGTAAGAATACTGGAGTGGGCAGCCATTCCCTTCTCCAGGGGTTCTTGTAAATCGCTGCCAAACTAATGTTATTCTCTGCTTTGATAAGAAAGGATAAGTTCTCTGTGGGAGAAGGCGAGGGTGGGATGTTTAGAGAGAACAGCATCGAAACATGTATATTATCAAGGGTGAAACAGATCACCAGCCTAGGTTGGATGCATGAGACAAGTGCTCTGGGCTGGTGCACTGGGAAGACCAGAGGGATCAGGTGGAGAGGGAGGTGGGAGGGGGGATCGGGATGGGGAACACATGTAAATCCGTGGCTGATTCATGTCAATGTATGACAAAAACTACTACAATATTGTAAAGTAATTAGCCTCCAACTAATAAAAATAAATGGAAACAAACAAAAAAGGAAGGATAAGGTCCCAAGTCACAGCTTGCACCCTCCGAGTTCACGTCCTGGCTAAGAGGAGGGGTTCCCTGTAGGGGCCGGTTAGCCTGCCCAAGAACCGTTGTCCAACACTCAGTCTGGGTCCTCCCATCAGTACCCAGGCCAGGCTGAAGAGGAAGATCTCTGCTGGCAGCTTCCTCAGGGCCAAGTCCCCAGACGCTGTCCAGCCGTCATACTCAAGGAGCCAGTCACCCAGGACCCAGCTGGCCTTCGGGTTCCTTGGTCCTCCCACACAGTAGGGGCCATGTCCCCTGGCCTGCAACCCATGCAGACTGCTGCCGCCAGCAGGTCACAGAGGCCGTGGGGATGGGGAGAGGTCCCCCTCCATCTCCAGGCTGTATTAGAGCCGGCTGAGTGCAGCCCTTAGCCTGGAGCTACGGCTCACTGCCATTACTTGCCCCACCCTGTTACCAAGCAACGGTTAAGGAGGGACCATTAGTAGTCCTGCTCAGTCATTGGTTGGCGCCGCAGTGGGCCCCTCCCCCGAGCAAACGGAAGTCAGTGGGTGACTCTTACTTGGCCCATTCGGCCAAGGGCTGTTGGAGTGGTGGTCGTGAGGTGGAGAGTGAGGTAATAGGCAGAGTTTGGCCGTCTCCCAGGGGCCCTCCAGCTCACCCAGCCCTTTGAGCTGGGGGTGGGGGCCCAGGGATCAGGCCGGGGGCTGTGTCCTGCAGGGCTCCAGAGCCCTCAGCAAGGCCTCCCACTGACCTTGGCCCAGGCCTTGAGGTAGTGGTGAGCCTCTCCCCCATTCTGTCTGTGTGACCCGCACCGTTTGGGTGGCCTGAGGAGCCTGAGGGTTTGTTCCGCCTTAGATATACAGGTATTTCTTACAGGGTACATGAAAGAAATTTTGGGCACTGTGTTCTTCCAGAAAAAGGAAGCAATAGGAGGAGATACAACAAAGAGTGCTCTGAAAAGTTCTTAGTTATGAGATACCTTTTACTAGGATAGAGGAGAGGCTGGAAAAACAGAGGCTGTGCATATTTAATGATGGAAGAAATGGTTAGATTCAACAGCTTTTGCTATTAGTCTGAGACAGAAAACGTATATCTGAGTCTTGATGACAGTGCAGTTATATACAACACTCTGAAAAAGAGAGAGTAGAATCACTGATAAATAGAGGTAAAGCAATTTTGGTTGTTTTTTGATATCTGAATGAACATTTGATATAGTAGTAAATTTGATGTAATGCACTCAGGTATTATAGATTATATATAATATTTAATCATTTTGTTGTTCAAGATCCTAAAAATGTGATAGAAACTCATGAGAGAAAACCTAAAAATGTTTATTTCCCTTGGAACTCAACTTATTCTTTAAACTTTTCAGAGTTTTTATCAGTTCTTATAAGAACAATGTAGCTCTTTGGGGTAAAGATACAGCCTAGGAGCCCAGAACTGGATGCCAAGATGGAGAAGGTCTCCACGGCCACCATGACCTTGCCCTTGGTGCTGTGGTAGACGAGGAGGAAGGTGACCCAGACACTGAGGAGCACCAGCATGCTGAAGGTCAGGAACTTGGCTTCACTGAAGGTGTCAGGCAGGTTCCTGGCCAGGAAAGCCAAGGACAAGGTCCCCAGGGCTAAGGAGCCCGGGTGGCCCAGGACACAGTAGAAGGCAGTGACCGAGCCCTTGTTCCACATGATGAGGAGCTCCTTGGGCTCAGAGTGTGTCCATCTCAAGGAAAGGGGGAGAGGTTCCCAGCCAGACTCCACAGATAATCACCTGGATCATGGAGCACATGGGAAAGACATAGCAGCTCCTGTTACCAGCAGTCACCTCATGGTTCTTCCTGGTTTCCCAGCCTTAAATGCCAGGATCACAGCTAGGGTTTTGGCCAAAACAGTGGCCACAGCCACAGTGAACACAGCTCCAAATGTGATCTGTCGGAGGACGCAGGTGGCTGTGTGGGGATGATTGATGAAGAGTAAGGAGCAGAGGACGCACAGAAGGAGGGAGATGAACAAGTCAGTGACATCCCCAGAGAATCATCAAAGCTCAGGAAGGTCAAGTCCTTGGGGAGAGAGACAGTGATTTCTCTCACTGTTTGGATGCCCTTAGGCTGGGCGCTGGATACAGAGCATTAGGCTGCTCTGCATCTGGGGAAAAAGCAAAGACTCGGTGTTTCAGCTTCAGAAATTCTTCATTTTTATAAAAACTTCTTTAAAAATTCTTCATTTTTGGCCTGTTTTTAACATGATCACCTCTTGTCACTGTGTAGACAGACTGGCTATGATGGAATACTCAGGTACATGATTAAGATTCTGTACTCAAAACATAGGAAGAATGCTTTCAGCTACAGGTAAGACAAGATACAGTCAGCCTGGAGCCTGAATCTTTAGCATATGGTGGGTCTAGGCTGGCTCAGTGATGTCACCAAGGATGTGGATTCTTAATCCTGTGAATTTATTTCCCCAGGTATCCATTCTCTCTTCTTAGAGTCAAAAACTGCTCCTGGACTCTCTCTCCCTCTGTCTTTTCAGAGACAAGCTTGGTACCCACAACACATGTATGTTTTATTGTGGGTTCTCAAGTCCCATGTTCTTTATTTCTCTTGTTTTAAACACTACTTTGATGTTGCAAATACTTCAGTACATTCATGAGCAAGAGAAGTCTTTTTTAAAGTTAGCTTATTCATACCTACCTATTTATTTGCCAAATGATGGAACCTCATGGGAAATAGATGGGGAGACAGTGGAAACAGTGTCAGACTTAATTTTTGGGGGATCCAAAAATCACTGCAGATGGTGACTGCAGCCATGAAATTAAAAGATGCTTACTTCTTGGAAGGAAGGTTATGACCAACCTAGATAGCATATTAAAAAGCAGAGACATTACTTTGCCAACAAAGTTCTGTCTGGTCAAGGCTATGGTTTTTCCAGTGGTCATGTATGGATGTGAGAGTTGGGCTGTGAAGAAAGCTGAGCGCCGAAAAATTGATGCTTTTGAACTGTGGTGTTGGAGAAGACTCTTGAGAGTCCCTGGACTGCAAGAGTTCCAACCAGTCCATCCTAAAGGAGATCAGTCCTGGGTGTTCATTGGAAGGACTGATGCTGAAGCTGAAACTCCAGTACTTTGGCCACCTCATGCAAAGAGTTGACTCATTGGAAAAGCCCCTGATGCTGGGAGGGATTGGGGGCAGAAGGAGAAGGGGACGACAGAGGATGAGATGACTGGATGGCATCACCGACTCGATGGGCATGAGTTTGAGTAAGCTCTGGGAGTTTGTGATGGACAGGGAGGCCTGGTGTGCTGCGATTCATGGGGCTGCAAAGAGTCAGACACGGCTGAGTGACTGAACTGAACTGAACTGAATGAATCCTACTGTTAAAATGATTGGAATTGTGCAATATTGATGGAAGAATTCAAGTCATTCAATATTGTTTATATTTTAGCAAATAAAAGCACTATAACCCTTCTATACTTTATATCTTACATTTTTTTTTGTGTGATACAGAAGTCTTCAAGTTTCTATCTCATGTAACAGCTACTTTTAAGGTCTCTAGGTTGTGATTTAGATTAGAATGTTATGTATTTTTCTTTTTTACATGTATCTCTCCAGGGTGGAAACAATCTCCTGGAGGAGACAACCCACTCCAGTTTTCTTGCCTGAAGAATCCCTTGGACAGAGAAGGCTGGCAGGCTACAGTCCATGGGGTCGCAAATAATCGGACATGACTGAAGTGGCTTAGCATGCATGCACACAGCCTGATGTTCTGTGCTCTGTTTGTTTATAATTCCAGTGTCAAGCACTCAGCATTAAACGTTTTAATGTGTCACAATGAAAAAGAACTTTGTTCTTTATCCCACATTTCCCTTCTGTTGTCATATCTTTTTTTTCCTACCATGTTTCATCAAAAATGTTCTCAAAATATTTTTCTAATGACACACTTTCTTTTTTTGTTATCTTTCTTTACAAGGGCTTCCCAGATAGCGCTAGTGGTTAACAACCTGCCTGCCAATGTGGGAGACATAAGAGACTCGGGTTCGATTCCTGGGTCGGGAAGATCCCCTGGAGAAGGGAATGGCGACCCACTCCAGTATTCTTACCTTGGGAGATCCCATGCACAGGGAAGCCTGGTTCACTGCAGTCCATGGAGTAACAAAGAGTTGGACACGACTGAGCCTGCATGCACATCTTCCTTTACAAACTTAAAAAAAAATTGGAGTATAATTGCTTTACAATGTTGAGTTAATGTCTTCTGTACAGTGAAGTGAGTCAGCTATATACATACATATCTCCTCGCCCTCTTGCGCGTCCCTCCCCCCTCTAAGTCACCACAGAGCACCAGGCTGAGCTCTCCGTGCTCCACAGCAGCTTCCTCTGCCGAGCTCAATCACTCAGTGTTGTCCGACCCTTTGCGACCCCATGCTCTGCAGGTTCCTCTGTGCATGGGGATTCTCCAGGCAAGAATACTGGAGTGGGTTGTCATGCACTCCTCCAGGGGATCTTCCCAACCCAGGAATCGAACCCAAGTCTGCCGCATTGCAGCCTTATTCTTTACCAGCTGAGCCACCAGGGAAGCCCAAGAATACTGGAGTGGGTAGCCTATCCCTTCTCCAGGGGATCTTTCCAACCCAGGAATCGAACCAGGGTCTACCGCATTGCAGGCGGATTCTTTATCAGCTGAGTTACCAGGGAAGCCACAGCAGCTTTACTATCCCAGCTTCTCACTCTCCCCTTCATCCTTCGCCCACTGTGTTCACATGTCCATTCTTCTGTCTGCATCTCTATTCCTGCTCTGCAAATCAGACAACACTGAGTGACAGCATGGCAGATCAGTGACATTTTTCTAGATCCCACATATGTTCATTAATATATATTTGTTTTTCTATTTCTGACACATTTGTCTTTCTCTTTCTTCACTCAGTATGACAGACTCTAGGTCCATCTCAGTTCAGTTCAGTTCAGTCGCTCAGTTGTGTCCGACTCTTTGTGACGCCATGGACTGCAGCATGCCAGGCCTCCCTGTCCATCACCAACTCCTGGAGTTTATTCAAACTCATGTCCATTGAGTCGGTGATGCCATCCAAGCATCTCATCCTCTGCTGTCCCCATCTACATTGCTACAAGTGACCCAGTTTTGTTCCCTTTTATGTCTCAGTAATATTCCATTGTGCCACATCGTCTTTATCCACTCATCTGTCAATGGACACTTAGGCTGCTTCCATGTCCTGGCTATTGTAGTGATGCAATGAGCACTGGGGTACATGTGTCTTTTTGAATTATGATTTTCTCAGGTTATACACCCAGGAGTGGGATTGCTAGGTCATGTGGTGGTTATATGCTTAGATTTTTTAAGGAGCTGGTATAATGGTCTCTATGGGTGTTAAATTTCATCAAATACTTTTCTGCATCTATTGAGGTGAATCATGTGATTTTTTATCATTTGTTTTGATAATGTGGCAGATCGCATTGAATGATTTGTGAATGGCTTGCATCTTCAGAATAAGTCTCAGTTTATAATGGTGTATGATCTTTTTAGTGTATTGTGATTTAAAAATCTCTCCAATCCCAATGATGTGAGATAAGATATCTTCTTTGGATTATCCACTGATTGGATTACTCACTCACTCCATAAAAGGGGATCAGAAGCTTAAGTTTTCCAGGAAATCACAGACTGCTTGCATCTGAGTAGTGGGTCAGAAGACAAATTCTGAAGAGGGGAGAAGCCACACCAATGAGTGTTCCAAGCCAGCCTCTTCTGGTGAGTAAGAAGTCCATATTGATGTCAAAAGTGGCCATTTGTATCTTTCTTTTCCTTTTGTATAATCATGTTAAGTTAGCAAATGGTAATTGTTAACACAAGAAGATATTTTTGAAGGTTATTTCCCAGGGGTTAATGTTTGTTAAGACATATTTAAGATTTTGTATATTTTTGTATATAAGGTATTCATAGAATAATAGACAAAATGTATTTTCCTTTTTGACCAAAGTCACTAGGAAGTGGAAATGCCTTTTGACTTTAGAGTGTTTAAACTGTTCTCTCCTCTGCAAAATTCTTTATGCATAATGTATTAGGTCTTTTCTTCTTTTTTTAAAATTCAATTCTTTGCTCAAATATGTCCTTAATTCTATAATCTCATCATTCATCACTACAGTTAATTTCTTTCTCTATTTATTCCTTCTGACCTCTCTTCCTCCATCCCATCTGCTTTTTCTCTCTGTCTCTTGAGTTGGTCTTATTGTTGATCACAGCACCAAATTATACCCAACACTGCATTAAACACTCATTACTCTATTAATTTTTCCTCTTACCAAGATTAAAATAAACTAGAGAAGTGAAATTGTTTGAAATTCTGAGTCAGGAGTTTGAATACACAGCTTGATATATAGTAAGTGCTCTATAAATCAGAGGATCTAGTAATTTCCCTGGGCTTCCCAGGTGGCTCAGTAGTTAAGATTCCGTCTGCCAAGCAGCGGACATGGGTTCAATCCCTGGGTCAGAAAAATCTTCTGGCATAAGAAATGGAAACCTACTCCAGTATTCTTGCTTGGAAAATCCCTTGGACAGAGGAGCGTGGCAGGTTACAGTCTATGGGTCACAAAGAATCAGACATAATTTAGTGACTAAGCAGCGGCAGAAGCAGCAGCAGTAATCTCCCCACCAAACTGGGACATTTTGACTCATAAAAGGGGTAGTATTAATAATTATGGCATGACAAAAAGAATGAAATGAGACTTATTTTCCTTAAAAAATCTTCTGAGGACAGAAATGAGTAATTTGTAAGGAATTGTGCACTTATTAGGTTTACAGTTAAAAAAATTATTGTGAATAGAGTCTTAAAATGAATTATAAGCATAAAGAGTTTAAAATCTTAGTTACAATTTATTACAGTTTACCACAAAAGAGATTATGTCATCTTATGCTTGTAGTTGGGTAAATTTATTTGAAAACTTTAGAAAGTTTTTTTTTTAGCTGAGTTTGCAGAATTTCTTTCAAAAAAGATATCTGAGCACCTTCAAAGAGCAAAGCAAATAAGTATTACACATTAAAGTTCCCATTATTCATCTCATTACTGAGCATCCAACTTAATAAGAAAATCTACATGTGCACAAAATTATAGTATATAAGATTTAAAAATGGAAAAATTCACTCTGTGGAAATGGTATTATGATGAAAATTGAAAGATACTCAAGGATTATTTCAAAAGCTGAAACTTTTAGGTGGATTCAGAAAGGAAAAGTGAGTGTTAGTCACTTAATCATGTCCGACTCCTTGTGAACCCTTGGACTGTAGCTGCCAGGCTCCTCTGTCCATGAAATTCTCCAGGCATGAATACTGAAGTGGGTAGCTGTTCCCTTCTCTGGGGGATCTTCCCTGCCCAGGGATTGAATCTGGGTTTCCCACATTGCAGGCAAATTCTTTACCTACTGAGCCACACCAACAAGTGCTCCAAGCCAGCCTCTTCTGGTGAGTGAGGAATCCATATTGATGTCAAGAGTGATCCTTTGTATCTTTTTTTTCCCTTTTGTAAAATCACTTTAAGTTATCCAGGGAAGGCCTCAAAAAGGAAAATGCAGGGTTAACTGATAGAAGCATGGAGTGGCAGGATGTCCAGAATGACACTCAGTGGCATAGGATATTAATACCAAAAAGTGAGTTTAGGGGACACTGAGATATGGGTGATGTATTTGGAAAACTAATTGGTTCAGCTTGGAACCTGCTCAGTGAGAGTTGAGTCACAAATATTTTCACTGATGTGGTGGGTGGGCAGATGGATATTCGGTTCTGAAGGCTGAAGCCAGATGGGTGAATCTGTGAGCATTTCTAGTTCATGAATGGTATCTGAAGCTAGGAAAATGGATGGGATTGCCTGGAAGAAGCTGAAGATGTAGAACAGATGTGAGAACAGAACCAATTTCTAAGAAGCATCGATCATTAAGTGAGAGAGGGGAGAGAGGGTTAGGAGGAGGGGAGGAAGAGAGTCAGGGAGTAAAAATGGTTACTTACAGTGGGAAAAAGGAACTTGGTGATGAGAGTATGCTTCAGGGGAATACTTGAGTGAAGAAGGGAGTTGGGGGTAAAAGTGAAGGTGTAATGTCTTGGGATTCAAAGAACCTGTGATCTCTTTGTCTGAATGTTGGTGGATTCGGGGGTAGCAGCATGTGTGTGTGGTTGACAGTGACAGAGATGAGAAGGTGAAAACATCCTCTAAGAGGATGGTGGAGGGGCAAGTCTGGAATTGGTACTGGGTGATGACCTGGAGCTTTCTGTCCTTGAGTTCCATCTGGCTGATGACCCAGGATTCAGTTTTCTGTGTCTGGTACCTGTACTAGCAGGATTGGCATCAGTTGGAAGCCAGAAATCATGCTGTGGGTCTCTTCCTGGATTCACTTGGGTTTAGATCCAGAAATCAGAGTTGTAACAACCTTGTGAATGTCTGTGATACACAATGTAATTTGTGATTCATTTCAGCAGGGAGAGAAGAGGGTGGTTATCCAAATGCTCTGAGAACATTCTTCATGACTGGCAGTCATTTCATTCCCCCCTCCCCTTTTTAAATCATCTTCTCTTTTTATTCAAAGTAAAATTTCATTTTGCTTTCAGAGGTGAAGCTCAAAAGTAATACGATGCCTCAGACATTGGAGAAGAAAAGGCAATACTATTTAGACAAGTCAGAGCAGAGCCACTGGGATGAAACTGCACTTCCTATAAGGCTGACCAGCTGCACTTTCCAGAGACCAGTCACAAGGATAACCTCACATCCTGGCAATGTGGTCAGACACCTTCAATGTGAGGGGACCTTGGAGAAGCCCCCAGCAAGTCTGTGCGTTCAAGAGACTGCAGGGTCTTCAGGCCTACAGCCCAGTAGGAGACCCTTTCAGGACCATGGACAGCGCAAATGTTTGCAGGATCTTTGCCCAGCTTGGTGTGGGTGAATCCCTGGGCCGTGTTGGTGCCTGGTCTCTGCACACCAGCCCTGAGCCCATCCTTGCCCAGCCTTCAGATGGGGCAGAGCTGGACCCAGGATTGGGGCTCTTCCTCCCACACACCCTCTGCAGACAACCAGTAACAGATGGAGATATTCATCGGCAGTCTCAGAAAGTGAAGAGGGCAAGGAAGAGATTAGCTATGGCCTGGAGCGCAGACAGGCTTGCCAGGGAGGCAGAAAGAGCCAGGAGTCCTAAGAACTAGATTGAAAAATAGGAGAAAATCGTCCCAAAGAAGCTGAATGATATGTGGCCCTTGGGAAGTAGTTTATGGGCAGGGGGTGGGGTTGGGCAGCCCTCCATGATACTTGCGTCCTTGAATGTCAGCCCTATTTCTTGATCTGGACTGAGAGGCTTTGTTACATTAACACTGTACTCTGTTAAACCTTTTTGTTTGAAAAATATGGGATGAGGAAATATTTCTGTGGGTAAGAGGTTGGGTTTCACGTGACAAGAAAAAAGATTTTTGCTTGTCCCTGTGCACCTCAATTTCTATTTACTGTGATTTTTAAAATTGACTTTTATATTAAATTCTACAGAGGTTATCTAGCCTGAAGGATTATTTAGTGTTTTATATGTGTTCTAACATTGCTTACACTCAAGGAAGAAATGCCTACTCTAAAGAGGTTATATGTATGAATTTCATTGAAATATAGTTGATCCACAATGTTGTACTAATTTTTGATATATAATAAAGTGATTCACCTATACATATATACATTAATATTCTTTTTCATTATGGTTTATTACAGGCTATCAAATATAGTTCCCTGTGCTATACAGTAAGACCTTTTTTATCCATCCTATATGTACTAGTTTGCATCTGTGCTGTGCTGAGTCACTCAGTCCTGTTTGACTCTGTGATCCCACGCACTGTAGCCTGCCAGGCCTTCTGTCTATGGGGATTCCCCAGGCAAGAATACTGGAGTGGGTTGCCATGCCCTCTTGCAGGGGATCTTCTCAAACTGGGGATCTAACCTAGGTCTCCCACATTGCAGGCAGATTCTTTACCGTGAGAGCTGCCAGAGATGCCCACGCTCCCAATCCATCCCTCTCCCTCTCCATCCCCCTTGGTGACCACATATCTCCTCTCTATGTTTGTGGCTGTGTTTCTGTTGCCCAAATAAGTTCATCTGTGTAATTTTTTCACATTCACATATAAGTGATATCATGTGGTATTTGTGTTTTTAAAGAGATTATATTTTTAATGTCAATTAGCTCTGTGGAAATCTTATTTTATTCAGCTTGCTTTTACATCTCATTCTAATGTAAGTTACATCATTTTTTTCATTTTGTGCCAAATCAAATGTTAAGACATTTTAATGTAAATTTAATTAGCACTTAGCTTCCTGTTACATCCTTATCTGTTGCCTGAAAATTTGTGGCTATTTATTAAAATTAGATTTAACCTTAGATTATTAGGACAGAACATGTTCTCTAAAAGCATTTGATGTGGAAAATGACTTGTCAGCAAACTTATTGTTTTTCCCTGAAATAGGTCTGGAGTCACTGTAATTTTTCCACCTCACAGTGTGGGACACATCATAATTTTGTAATTATTTAACAATCAATTATTCAATAAATAATTAATTTTACTTAGAAATAACTTATTCAATAAAACAAGCACTAAAAAATTGAGACTCCATTCTTTTTTATTTTTTATTTTATTTATTTATTTTTTTTTAGATTATAATTTTTTATTCATGTTACATTCTGCAAATCTTAATACCTGAAGAATCACAGTTAATAAAGAAAGGAAAGGTTTTCAAGAGACTCATGAAATTTTAGGTCAAATTTTTAACAGAGAGTTGAGGCATTGGGGTTGGGTAGTAAGTTCTGTGCAATTTTTAGTGAACTCAGTAATCATCCTGAAAAGAACACATCTTAAATCACTGATGCAAAGTATATGCACAGCTAAGTCCCTTCTAGAGACAAAAGAATTTCAAAAATGCAAGTTTAAACATGAAAGGAACATATAACTATGATATTAAAATATAATAATAGAGATATTCCACAGCTTTCAGTGCCACCTCTTAAGCTACTGTCTCTTAATTCCAAATTTACCCTTCTCTACTCTGCCCTGTGATCCTGAGGCTGGAGATCTACAAATGACATTTGCTCATTCAACCCTCCAATACCTATGCAACCGATTACTTATATTAATTCCCTCTGTTAAAATGCATAGTGCATTTCTGTTTTATTGACGGAACTCTAGCTGGTACCATCTCTACTGTGATGCTTGTAGCCATTTAACCTTAAGTAATTACCTTAATTGGAGAATATATCTTTCATTATTAAAATATATGTTAAGCATGATTAGCACACTACAGGGATATTCACTAAATGTATACCTAAAACAATATGTAAAATAAAACTTACAAAATATCATCTTTAGAATGAACCGTATAAACCAAACAATATAAAATAACACTGAACTGAAAAGCTCAGTTCAGTTCAGTTGCTCAATTGTGTCCGACTCTTTGCGACCCCATAAACTGCAGCACTCCAGGCCTCCCTGTCCATCAAAACTCCCGGAGTTTACCCAAACTCATGTCCATTCAGTCAGTGATGCCATCTAAGCAACTCATCCTCTGTCGTCACCTTCTCCTCCTGCCTTCAATCTTTCCCAGCATTAGGGTCTTCTCAAACGAGTCAGCTCTTCGCACCAGGTGGCCAAAGTATTGGAGTTTCAGCTTCAGCCTCAGTCCTTCCAATAAACACCCAGGTCCGATTTCCCTTAGGATGGAATGGTTGGATCTCCTTGCAGTCCAAGGGACTCTCAAGAGTCTTTTCCAACACTACAGTTCAAAAGCATCAATTCTTCTGTACTCAACCTTCTTTATAGTCCAACTCTCACATCCATACATGACCACTGGAAAAACCATAGCCTTGACTAGACAGATCTGTGTTGACAAAGTAATGTCTCTGCTTTTTAATATGCTGTCTAGGTTGGTCATAACTTTCTTCCCAAGGAGTAAGCGTCTTTTAATTTCATGGCTGCATTCACCATCTGCAGTGATTTTGGAGCCTCAAAAAATAAAGTCAGCCACTGTTTCCACTGTTTCCCCATCTATTTGCCATGAAGTGATGGGACCAGATGCCATGATCTTAGTTTTCTGAACGTTGAGCTTTAAGCCAACTTTTTCACTCTCCTCTTTCACATTCATCAAGAGGCTCTTTAGTTCTTCTTCACTTTCTGCCATTAGGGTGGTGTCATCTGCATATCTGAGGTCATTGATATTTCTCCAGGCAATCTTGATTCCAGCTTGTGCGTCCGCCAGCCCAGCGTTTCTCATGATGTACTCTGCATATAAGTTAAATACACAGCCTTGACGTATTCCTTTTCCTCTTTGGAACTAGTTTGTTGTTCCATGTCCAGTTCTAACTGATGCTTCCTGACCCGCATACAGGTTTCTCAAGAGGCAGGTCAGATGATCTGGTATTCCCGTCTCTTTCAGAATTTTCAACAGTTTTAAGCAGAAATAGATGTTTTTCTGGAACTCTCTTGCTTTTTTGATGATCCAGCGAATGTTGGCCATTTGATCTCTGGTTCCTCTGCCTTGTCTAAAACCAGCTTGAACATCTGGAAGTTCATGGTTCATGTATTGCAGAAGCCTGTGGTATGTGGAGCTCAGCAAACTCGTGCAAAAACGCTGATACTCACGTCTTCTTACCAGCTTCCATAAAACTCCGGGAGGCTAATTTGTTGGTTTACAATGAAATCTCAGAATCTAGCTTCGACCGGGACTCCTCCAGTTTCTGTATCTGGTTCTCCAAGAAGAGCATCGCCACCGCGAAGGCCACCACCGCCAGCAGCTGCAACTTGGGCGGCATCATAATCCTGAGGAGCCCCATGAAACCCGCTGCTCGGGATCAAGACATACCGCGGGGGGCGGGGATCGGGGCCCCGGGGGCGAGGGAGACGCCGGGAGGAGCCCACGGAGCCAGGAGAAAGGCAAGAAGAGCGCGACAGCGAGAGAACCACCGCAGCGACCCCCCTTTCTCTCCTCCCCAGTCCCCCGCCCCCAGGCGCCAGCAGCAACGCCGCCGGTGCCCGCTTCTCCTCGACCGACTCCACGGCCGACTCCCTCCAAAAGCCTGTGCAGCAAACACAGCGCGAAGCAGCTGCCGGGCTCTCGCCTTCTTCTATTGCCTCAGTCCCCGACCCCCGTGCCCGCCTGCCTATCCTCCTCCTTCTCTTCCTTCCTTCCCTCCCTCCTTTGCTCTCGGCCGCTCGCTTCTCCGCCAGCTCTGCGGCTGCGGCTTCGCCGCCCTCGGCCCCGCCCCCTACCCATCCCTCTCCCCATTCTTTTTTAAAAAAAATTATTTTATTTTTTATTTTTGCCTGTGCTGGGTCTTCGTTACTGGGTGTGGGCTTCCTCTAGTTGTGGCGAGCAGGAGCTACTTTCTAGTTGTGGTTCAAGGGCTTCTGATTGCAGTGCCTTCTCTTGTTGGGGAGAACAAGCTTGAGGGTGTGCAGGCTTCAGTAGTTGCAGCACTTGGTCTTAGTAGATGTGGATTGTGGGTTTGGGCTCTCGAGTGCCGGCTCAGTTGTGGTACACCAGTTCAGATGCCCCAGGGATCTTCCCAGACCAGGAATTGAACTGGTGTCCCATGCATTGCAAGGCAGATTCTTAACTACTGCACCACCAGGGAGGCCCTAGACTCCATTCTTGAAGAGCAGATGCACAGACTTTCTTGCTCTCTCATCCAGCACAGAGGCAGCAAGCTGAAAACAACCTGGTGCTCTGGAAAGCTGGCCTGGATGGTCCCAGTGCACATTCCATCCTCCTCTGGGCTCCCACATCAAGACCTCCTGCTCTGGTGATGCTTCCTGCTAATGCAGCAGCTGCCTTTACAGCAATCACATGGACACTTGGAGGGGATGAAGCTACCTTAGATACCAGTCCTGCCTCTGGCCAGGGCAGAAACTGTCATTGTGGGCATGTGTGTGAGTTTATGCACTTGGAAAGGAGAGCAACCAGCTTACGTGGTGTCGGTCCAACCACTATGGCCCTGACCCAGATGCCCTCTAGGGGAAGAGTGGTATCAGTTCAGATTTGCAGCCCCAAGCTATTGAGTTCCAGCCATGCCCCCAACCAAAGAAGGGATGGCCATTACACCTGGGAGAAGCCCAGCTTCCTTAGGTTTCCTGTTCCAGCCCCGGGTGCCCTGACTCTGAAACTGTTGCTCATTGTTGCTGTTCAATCACTCAGTTGGGTCTGACTCTCTGAGACCCCATGGACTGAAATACTCCAGGACCCAATCCTAGGCCCAGCTCTGCCCCATCTGAAGACTGGGCAAGGATGGGCTCAGGGCTGGTGTGCAGAGACCAGGCACCAACACGGCCCAGGGATTCACCCACACCAAGCTGGGCGAAGATCCTGCAAACATTTGCGCTGTCCATGGTCCTGAAAGGGTCTCCTACTGGGCTGTAGGCCTGAAGACCCTGCAGTCTCCTGAACGCACAGACTTGCTGGGGGCTTCTCCAAGGTCCCCTCACATTGACGGTGTCTGACCACATTGCCAGGATGTGAGGTTATCCTTGTGACTGGTCTCTGGAAAGTGCAGCTGGTCAGCCTTATAGGAAGTGCAGTTTCATCACAGTGGCTCTGCTCTGACTTGTCTAAATAGTATTGTCTTTTCTTCTCCAATGTCTGAGGCATCATATTACTTTTGAGCTTCACCTCTGAAAGCAAAATGAAATTTTACTTTGAATAAAAAGAGAAGATGATTAAAAAGGGGGAGGGGGTAAATAACCTAACTCTACACCTAAAGCAACTAGAGAAGGAAGAAATGAAGAACGCCAGGGTTAGTAGAAGGAAAGAAATCTTAAAAATTAGGGCAGAAATAAATGCAAAAGAAACTAAAGAGACCATAGCAAAAATCAACAAAGCTAAAAGCTGGTTTTTTGAAAAAATAAACAAAATTGACAAACAATTAGCAAGACTCATTAAGAAACAAAGGGAGAAGAACCAAATTAACAAAATTAGAAAAGAAAATGGAAAGATCACAACAGACAACACTGAAAGACTCATTAAGAAACAAAGGGAGAATAACCAAATTAACAAAATTAGAAAAGAAAATGGAGAGATCACAACAGACAACACTGAAATACAAAGGATCATAAGAGACTACTACCAGCAGCTCTATGCCAATAAAATGGACAACTTGGAAGAAACGGACAAGTTCTTAGAGAAGTATAACTTTCCAAAACTGAACCAGGAAGAAATAGAAGATCTTAACAGACCCATCACAAGCAAGGAAATCGAAACTGTAATCAGAAATCTCCCAGCAAACAAAAGCCCAGGACCAGATGGCTTCAAAGCTGAATTCTACCAAAAATTTAGAGAAGAGCTAACACCTATCTTACTCAAACTCTTCCAGAAAATTGCAGAAGAAGGCAAACTTCCAAACTCATTCTATGAGGCCACCATCACCCTAATACCAAAACCAGACAAAGATGCCACAAAAAAAGAAAACTACAGGCCAATATCACTGATGAACATAGATGCAAAAATCCTTAACAAAATTCTAGCAAACAGAATCCAACAACATATTAAAAAAATCATACACCATGACCAAGTGGGCTTTATCCCAGGAATGCAAGGATTCTTTAATATCAGCAAATCAATCAATGTAATACACCACATTAACAAATTGAAAGATAAAAACCATATGATTATCTCAATAGATGCAGAAAAAGCCTTTGACAAAATTCAACATCCATTTATGATTAAAACTCTCCAGAAAGCAGGAATAGAAGGAACATACCTCAACATAATAAAAGCTATATATGACAAACCCACAGCAAGCATCACCCTCAATGGTGAAAAATTGAAAGCATTTCCCCTGAAATCAGGAACAAGACAAGGGTGCCCACTCTCACCACTACTATTCAACATAGTTTTGGAAGTGTTGGCCACAGCAATCAGGGCAGAAAAAGAAGTAAAAGGAATCCAGATAGGAAAAGAAGTGAAACTCTCTCTGTTTGCAGATGACATGATCCCCTACATAGAAAACCCTAAAGACTCTACCAGAAAATTACTAGAGCTAATCAACGAATACAGTAAAGTTGCAGGATATAAAATTAACTCACAGAAATCTCTTGCATTCCTATACACTAACAATGAGAAAACAGAAAGAGAAATTAAGGAAACGATACCATTCACCACTGCAACAAAAAGAATAAAATACTTAGGAGTATATCTACCTAAAGAAATGAAAGACCTATACATAGAAAACTATAAAACACTGATGAAAGAAATCAAAGAGGACACAAGCAGATGGAGAAATATACCGTGTTCGTGGATTGGAAGAATCAATATTGTCAAAATGGCTATACTACCCAAAGCAATCTATAGATTCAATGCAATCCCTATCAAACTACCAACGGTATTTTTCACAGAACTAGAACAAATAATTTCACAATTTGTATGGAAATACAAAAAACCTCGAATAGCCAAAGTAACCTTGAGAAAGAAGAATGGAACTGGAGGAATCAACCTGCCTGACTTCAGACTATACTACAAAGCCAGAGTCATCAAGACAGTATGGTACTGGCACAAAGACAGAAATATAGATCAATGGAACAGAATAGAAAGCCCAGAGATAAATCCACGAACCTGTGGTCACCTTATCTTCGACAAAGGAGGCAAGGATATACAATGGAAAAAAGACAACCTCTTTAACAAGTGGTGCTGGGAAAACTGGTCAACCACCTGTAAAAGAATGAAACTAGAACACTTTCTAACACCATACACAAAAATAAACTCAAAATGGATTAAAGATCTAAATATAAGACCAGAAACTATAAAACTCCTAGAGGAGAACATAGGCAAAACACTCTCCGACATAAATCACAGCAGGATCCTCTATGACCCACATCCCAGAATTTTAGAAACAAAAGCAAAAATAATGAAACTTAAAAGCTTTTGCACAACAAAGGAAACTATAAGCAAGGTGAAAAGACAGCCCTCAGATTGGGAGAAAATAATAGCAAACGAAGAAACAGACAAAGGATTAATCTCAAAAATATACAAGCAACTCCTGCAGCTCAATTCCAGAAAAATAAATGACCCAATCAAAAAATGGGCCAAAGAACTAAACAGTCATTTCTCCAAAGAAGACATGCAGATGGCTAACAAACACATGGAAAGATGCTCAACATCACTCATTATCAGAGAAATGCAAATCAAAACCACAATGAGGTACCATTACATGCCAGTCAGGATGGCTGCTATCCAAAAGTCTACAAGCAATAAATGCTGGAGAGGGTGTGGAGAAAAGGGAACCCTCTTACACTGTTGGTGGGAATGCAAATTAGTACAGCCACTATGGAAAACAGTGTGGAGATTTCTTAAAAAGCTGGAAATAGATCTGCCATATGACCCTGCAATACCACTTCTAGGCATACACACCGAGGAAACCAGATCTGAAAGAGAAACGTGCACCCCAATGTTCATTGCAGCACTGTTTATAATAGCCAGGACATGGAAGCAATCTAGATGCCCATCAGCAGACAAATGGATGAGGAAGCTGTGGTACATATACACCATGGAATATTACTCAGCCATTAAAAAGAATTCATTTGAATCAGTTCTAATGAGATGGATGAAACTGGAGCCCATTATACAGAGCGAAGTAAGCCAGAAAGATAAAGACCATTACAGTATACTAACACATATATATGGAATTTAGAAAGATGGTAACGATAACCCTATATGCAAAACAGAAAAAGAGACTCAGATGTATAGAACAGACTTGTGGACTCTGTGGGAGAAGGCAAGGGTGGGATGTTTCAAGAGAACAGCATTGAAACATGTATGTCTAGGGTGAAACAGATCACCAGCCCAGGTTGGATGCATGAGACAAGTGCTCGGGCCTGGTGCACTGGGAAGACCCAGAGGGATGAGGTGGAGAGGGAGGTGGGAGGGGGGACAGGGATGGGGAATACATGTAAATCCATGGCTAATTCATTTCAATGTATGACAAAAACCACTGCAATGTTGTAAAGTAATTAGCCTCCAACTAATAAAAATAAACGGAAAAAAAAAAATAAAAAGGGCGAGGGGGGAATGAAATGACTGCCAGTCATGGAGAATGTTCTCAGAGCATTTGGACCACCCTCTTCTCTCCCTGCAGAAATGAGTCTCAGATTACATGGTGCATCACAGGCATTCAGAGGGTTGTTACAACTCTGATTTCTGGATCTAAACCCAAGTGTATCCAGGAAGAGACCCACAATGTGATTTCTGGCTTTCCAACTGATGCCACTGCCACTAGTATAGGCACCACACACTAAGAACTGAATCCTGGCACATCAGTCAGATAGGATTCAAAGACAGAAAGCTCCAGGTATTTACCCGAGAGAAGTGAGAACACATGGCCACACACAAGCACACACAAATATTATATTTATATTGTAATATATCTTTATTTATAGTGGAAAAAATGGAGATAACTCAAATATACATCAATGGGGGCATGGATAAACAGATTGTGATATACAATAGTGTGAAATGCTACTCAGCAATAAAAGGAATAGACTAATAACATATGCATGAAATGGATGAGTTCCAAAATCATCATCAAGATGAGTGAAACATGGCAGACACCAAGAGGTCATACTGTATGATTCCATGTATATGGACTTAAAGAATTGACAGAATTAATCTGTTGCTATAGAAATCAGAATAATTGTTTCCAGGGTGGAAGACTGGGGATAAATGATTGAAAGGATTATGTGGGGACTTTCAGGAGTAATGCAACTACTCCATATCTTGACTTGACTGATGTAGTTAATAGATATACATACAGGAGGAAGAGGGTTCAATTTCTGGGTTGGGAAGATTCCTGGGGAAGAAAATAGCAACAAACTCCAGTATTCTTGACTGGGAAATTCCATGGACAGAGGATCCTGTTGGATTAAGTCCGTGGGGTCACAATGAGTTACAGATAACAGAGTGACTAAACAAAAACAGCATATACATGTATATATATTTTCAAACTTACCAAGTTTAAGATCTACATGTCTCTGTGTAAAATATCTTAATTGAAAACATAGAGCGCTGTAACACTACACAAAATATTAAACCAAAGCATACATTCCGTGAGTGATTATTCTACTGTAGGATGAAGCAGTTCTCCTGGGAGCTTGAGTCACATGGCTGATTCTTTCTCCAGGGTGATTGGGAGGATGACATGGAACTGTGTCATTTTCAGACTGAAGTATCACTTCTTTTTCCCCATAAGTTAGATGATTTTTCCATCTCCATGTGCGAATTTATGGGAGAAACAGAAAGAGAAATAATGCTGAAATATTCCTGAAAGTAATTATTGACATCATTTGTTGGGAATTTCCTGACAAAAAGGTGAGATTCATATTGAGGCATGGATCCCAGGCAAAGTCTGAGTGTTTTTCTTCCAGGCTTAATGTACTTAACTTTGTTTTTTGCATCTCAGAAAGTTAAAGATATGAAAGCAATCATGATGATATGAAAGTAATCATGAAAGTAAGATGATGAAGTCTGGCCTACTTATTGCAGCCATGAGCAGACTGATGTCAATATCACACCCAAATTAATTTCAGAAGTAGGACTGAAACCAAGGTCTCATATTCCTACATCTCACCTGAATCCATCCTATTTATCCCTTCATTCATTTTCCTTCATCAATATCAAGTAAAAGAAGAAGAGTGTTTGGTAATGTCTATCACTTTCTTCAAGTACTATTTTGCATATACCAACAGTCCTTAAATTACGTCTTTTTTTTTTTTTTTTTTTTTAACACCAGTGTTCTACAAAATGTAAAGACGTTTTCTACAGGAAAAAAAAAATCCTGGCTAAAGATGTTTGGCAAGTCCCGAGTTCTGTGGCCTCTTTGAAGGTTTACAAAGCATAGGCCTGGTTAAGGCTCAGAGCATACCAGCAGTGAAACACCTGTTTGGCAACTTTGTGGAACTCATGAACTAGTATAACTTAGTAATGATATAATGTATCTAAGAAAAAGTTTCATTCGTGTTTCTGTAACTCCAAGGTTTGGACTCAGCTTGCTCCTGTTGTAGTTTAGTTGCTAAGTTGTGTCCTACTGTTTTGTGACCCCATGGACTATAGTCTTCCAGGCTCCTCTGTCCATGGGATTTCCCAGGCAAGAATACTGGAGTGGGTTGCCATTTCCTTCTCTAGGGGATCTTCCTGACCCTGGATCAAATCCGTGTCTCCTACATTGTTAGATGGGTTCTTTACCACTGAGCCACCGGGGAAGCTCTTGGCCTCAGAATCCAATAATTCCAGAAAAGTAAAATCATTCACTGTGCAGATCATATGTGGTAAGTATGCTATTATCCTACCCTAGAGATGCTCAGAGTCAGATACTGCACAGTAAGCTGAGACAGAGACGCTAACAGGTTCCTGTACCAAGAGGCAACGTGTGGTCTCATCACACTATTGGGTGAGGGGCAGACCCAACTGCCAGCAGAAGAGAGTATTTCAAATTAGGAAACAGCATGGGCTAGAAGAGGAAATCATCTTACCACATGGGTTTGGGTGGTAGAGCTGGAAAGGGTGTAGCTGTCAGACTCTGTCTTTTTACTTATACTCCTAAGCCACTTCACATACTCCTCTCTCACCTGAAAAAGATGGTAAATGAAAATCTTGCGTTTAAATACATTCCACATACATGCACGAATACTACCAAAATAGCATTTATTTTTCCATTTATATTTGCAGATAACCCATAGAGGCTATATCAGATAGATTGATCTATGAGTGATTGTGTGTTAGTCACTAACTCTTTGTGACCCTATGTACTGTAGCCCACCAGGTTCCTCTGTCCATGGAATTCTTCAGGCAAGAATACTGGAGTGGGTTGCCATGCCCTTCTCCAGGGGGGTCTTCCCAGCACAGGGATCAAACCCAGGTCTCCTGCATTGCTGGCAGATTCTTTACCATCTGAGCCACCAGGCAGGCCCCTATGAGTGATTACAGAGGTAATATATGTGGATTAGCCTATGCATCTTTATGCTAATGATAACACAGCATTTATATTATCCTTAAAAGCATGAGCCGTTTTCTGTAACCACTGAGAATTACTTCCTCCTCTCAATGTTGTTGTTGATGTTCAGTTGTTAGGTCTTATCCCACTCTTTGAGACCCCATGTACTGCAGCACACCAGGTTTCCCTGTCTTTCAGTATCTCCTGGGATTTGCTCAAACTTACATCCATTGAGTCGATGATGCCATCCAACTATCACATCCTCTGTTGCCCCTTTCTCCCCCTGCCCTCAATCTTTCCCAGTATCATGGTCTTCCAATGAGTTGGCTCTTTGCATCAGGTGCCAAAGTATTGGAGCTTCAGCTTCAGCATCAGCCCTTCCAATGCATATACAGGGTTGATTTCCTTTAGAATTGACTGGTTTGATCTCCTTGCGTCCAAGTGACTCTCGAGCATCTTCTCCAGCACCACAGTTTGAAGCATCAATTCTTCAGCACTCAGCCTTATTTATGGTTCAACTCTTACATTTATACCTGACTACATGTCTCTCTGAGATCCATACAACCCCACTGGAGTGAAACCAAGCAATATCTATCTATTTATCAAGTCAGAATGCAGTGCAAAATCACTGCTTAAAAAGTTTATGTCGTCCAGCCAATGCTGGCACCTGGATCATCACTAGCACCACATTCTCCTACACTCAGAGCACTGCCCTCGCTACCTGTCTTTGGGTTCTGGAACTGGCAAGGGTTTCCACATCAGCTTTACTTCCCTTCTTTGGCTGGTTGTGTCCTACCCACCTTAAGCTCCTCACCGTCAAGTCTAAAGAAGCCCTACTTGGTAGTTTAATATCCCCCTAACAATTTTCCCCATGGTGCAAATCACAGTTGGTTATTTATGTCTAATTATGTTGTTTCCCATTTCTGATTTCTTCACTGTTCAGAAAGCAGCCCCTGGGTCCCCCAGAGCCAGG
This sequence comes from Odocoileus virginianus, assembly GCF_023699985.2. Classification (NCBI taxonomy): domain Eukaryota; kingdom Metazoa; phylum Chordata; class Mammalia; order Artiodactyla; family Cervidae; genus Odocoileus; species Odocoileus virginianus. Next base: position 15,262,719 of record NC_069676.1, read on the forward strand.
CATGTAATAATTGTTAAAATCCAATTTAAATACTAAAAAATGGAAGCCATTGTCCCCCAAACTTTAGTTTTGTTGGTGTCAGAACCCATATTCATGATCTGAGAAGATGAATGGGGAAGTTACTATCCACTCCTCATTGCAGATTCATGTATTGGGAAACTGAAAACTGGAGACTTGAACTCCCAAAGGGGACTCAAGATGGCGGAGTGGTAGGATATGGAACTTACCTTGTCCCATAAATACATAAAAAATGCATCTACAAACAGGGGTTTGAACTCCTGGACTCAGTGGAGAATGGTAGGCTTGGGGAAAATGGGAACACATCATCAGGCAGGAGGGCATCATGTGGGAGAGAAGGGCTAGCCAGGTAAATGATGCGAAAGGACCCAAGTTGAGAGCTGGGAAGAAGACAGGATGGGTCCTATTACCTGCTGATTGAGCAGGCAGTGGACCAGGAAGATGTAGACTCCCTGCAGGACATTGGTGATGGTGAAAGCATAGGCGATGATGGATCTGATGGGTTCCTTTATCAGCTCAGCGAGAAAGAAGCCAAGGCACCAGGAACAGCCCAAGAGGAAGAGCTGAGCGATGGCTTTAAACGTCAGCATCCTGTTAACACCAAGAAGGAGAGTCACCAGCTCAGCACCTTCTCTCTTGAGTAGTATGCTGTCCTGCCTTCAGACCCCATCTGCCTTCCTCTCCAACGGCAGTAGTTTAGTCCCTAAGTTGTGTCTGACTCTTTGCAACCCCATAGACTGTAGCCTGCCAGGCTTCTCTGTCCATGGAATTATTCAGGCAAGAATACTGGAGTGGGTTGCCACTTCCTTCTCCAGGGGATCTTCCCAACCCAGGAATTCAGCCTAGATCTCCTGCATTGGCAGGCAGATTCTTTACCACTGAGCCACCTGGGAAGCCCATTCTCTCTAGTTACTGGTGAAATTTTCTCAAGCCAAGATGGACTTGGAGAAACTGTGGTGGTGAGTGCAATATTTGGAAGTAATGGCTATCATTTTCATTGTAAAAACTCTAATAGCTGAACATGAGTTTATTCCATGGATGTTTTCCTCTAATATGAATGTTTATAACTGGAATGATATTTTGTGGTGGTGGTGGCTGTTTAGTTGCTAAGTCATGTCCAACTCTAGTGACCCAATGGACTGTAGCTCACTAGGTTCCTGTGTCCATGGGATTTCCCAGGCAAGAATATTAGTGTGAGTTGACATTTCCTTCTCCAGGAACGGTATTTTACCATTATTTATTTTAATGCAGCAAAATACACATAATGCAAAATTTAAACACACAGTTCATAGGCATTAAATACATTCACATTGTTGTGCCACTAGCCCAACACTTATGTTTCTACTGAGCTCTTTTTCACCCTGAAGAACAGAAACTCTGTAACCAAAAAGCAGTAAATACCTATTCCTTCCTATCCTCACCCCTTGGCAACATCAATTCTACTTTCTGGTTCTATGAATCTTCTCATTAATTTCAAGTTTTCAATATATATGATTTTAAGGGTGATTCTCATTTGACAGTGGCTCCTAACATGGGAGGCAACTCTCTATAGATGACTGTTCAGGGGCTTCTCAGGCGCCTCAGTAGGTAAATCATCTGCCTGCTAATGCAGGTGACATGGTTTTGATTGTTGTGTCAGAAAGATTCCCTGGAGGAGGAAATAGCAACCCACTCCAGTATTTTTGTCTGGGAAATCCCATGGATAGAGGAGCCTGGTGGGCTACTGTCCATGAGGTCGCAAAGAGCTGAGCACTGCTTAGCAACTGAGCATGCATGCATGCTTGAAAAAGCAATCCTTTAGAACTACAACTCATGCTAAGCCCATTAAACTGTCTAAACCCATTTTACCTTGTGTTTTGTATCTTGGACACATCTTTATTGAGGGAAGAAAGTCGGTCTCTCAAAATCCACAGGGTTATCGAGTAAAAGATTAAGTTTATCTGAAAGAAAAAAAAATAAGAAACTAACTGTGGACCAATATAGAGAGTCAGTTTTTTTTATCATGGCCATTCTGACCCGTGTGAGGTAAACTACTCATTGCAGTCTGATCTGCATTTCTCTAATAGCTCATGATGTTGAGCATCTTTTCGTGTGTCTCTTGGCCATCTGTGTGTCTTCTTTGGAGAAACGTCTATGTAGGTCTTCTGCCCATTTTTTGATTGGGTGTGTTTTTTCTTATACTGAGTTTCATGAGCTGTTTGTATATTTTGGAGATTCATTCCTTGTAGGTTGCTTTGTTTGCCATTATTTTCTCCCATTCTGAGGGCTGCTGTTTTGTCTTTTTATGATTTTCTCTGACGTATGTATACTGCCATGTGTAAAGACACCATGTGTAGAGAGCTGCAGATACTAGTGGGAACCTGCCATAGAGTGCAGGGAGCCTAGCTGGGTGTTCTATGGTGACCTAGAGGGTGAGACGGGGGTGGGTGGGAATGAGAGAGGGGATATATATGGTGGCTCAGATAGTAAAGAATCTGCCTACAGTGTAGGAAGCCAAGCTTCGATCCCTGGGTCAGGAAGATCCCTTGGAGAAGGGAATGCCAACCCACTCTAGTAATCTTACCTGGAGAATTCCATGGACATAAGAGCCTAGTGGGCTATGGCCCATGGAGTCACAAAGAGTTGGACATGACTGAGTGACTAACATGCTACATGCTATAGCTAATGCACTTTGCTGTGCAACATTGCAAGGCAACTATACCCTAAGAAAAAACATAGAGAGTCAAAATAGAAGGCACTGAAGATCATGGGAAAAGGTATGAGATTTTATGGTTAGAATATGTTGAAACTTGGGGACTTCCCTGGTGATCCAGTGGTTAAGACTGCATGCTTCCAATGCAGGGGATGCAGGTTCCATCCCTGGTCAGGAACTAGGATCCCACATGCCTCATAGCACAGACAAATAGTTTAAAAATATGTTGAAATTCCTTTGGAGCAGACTGGGGATACTTGTACAATACCACCAAGGAGCTCCTGAAAGCCCACAAAAGAACGTGCATGGGTGGTCAGGCGGCACAAACACAGTGCAGTGTGGTGTCTCCACCAATGCCTTTCCTTGCACACACGGGCCATGGGCAGATATTTTCCAGGCTCACTTCAGATAGTCTGGGGCATGTGGCTGAATTCTAGTGGATGAGATGTTGGTCACAGTGACATATGCCTGAATCCTACAGTCTTCAACTCTTCCCCTTCAGCAACAACCAATGAGATCATGTGTCAAAATAATAGAAAAGCCGAGGACTTCCCTGGTGCCACAGGGGCTAACAATCTGCCTGCCAATGCAGGGGATATGAGTTCAGTCCGTGGTCTGGGAAGATCCCACATACCTTGGAGCAACAAAGCTCATGTGCCAGAACTATTGAGTCCACATGCTGTGACTTCTGAAGCCCTCACGCCTACAGTCTGTGCTCCACAAGAGAAGCCACCTCAGTGAGAAACCTGAGCACCCAATAAAGAGGAGCCCCTGCTCACCCAACCAGAGAGAGCCTGCACAAAGCAAGGAAGAGCCAGCACAGTCATAAAGAAAGTAAGGCTGAATCCCACATGGGGAGGAGCCTCTTGATCCACTCTGGGCTTTGCAAAAACAGCACACAAAAACGTATTTGCTCTGTCAAGCCATTGGGATGTTGGGACTTCTTTGTCACTGTAGCACACTTTAGCCTAAACTGACTAATCATCAGACTGTATCCTAAGAGTTGAACAAACTGAAGAAGATTTAAGAACACTTGGTGAAATAACTTTCAAATCACATAATTTTATCATATTGACAATTACATTTTTATACATCCACTCATTTGTTTATTCAATGAATATATACTAAGTATGTATGGTATGCTAGATATTAGAGATACAAGGATGATTCTTCTCTATTGCTCAGCATTTAAATATGCTCAAAAATTTTTTTCCTTTTTTTAGATTTTTATTTTTATAATTAAAAAATGTATTTATTTTAATTGGAGGCTAATTACTGTACAATATTGTGGTGGTTTTTGCCATACATTGACATGAATTAGCCATGGGTGCACGCGCATGTGTCCCCCCTGTCCTGAAGCCCCCTCCCAGCTCCCTCCCCGCACCATCCCTCTGAGTTTTTCCAGAGCACTGCTTTGAGTGTCCTGCTTCTTGCACCACACTTGCACTGGTCATTTGTTTTACATTTAGTAATATACATGTTTCAATGCTATTCTCTCAAATGATCCCACCCTTGCCTTCTCCCACATAGTCCAAATGTCTGTTCTTTACATCTGTGTCTCTTTGGTTGTCTTGCCTGTAGGTTTGTCACTACTGTCTTTCTAAATTCCATATATATGTGTTAATATACTGTATTGGTGCTTTTCTTTCTGACTTACTTCACTCTGTATAATAGGCTCCAGTTTCATCCACTTGTTAGAACTGACTCAAATGCATTCTTTTTTATAGCTGAGTAATATTCCATTGTGTATATGTACCACAACTTCCTTATCCATTTGTCTGCCAATGGATATCTAGGTTGCTTCCATGTCCGAGCAATTGTAAGCAGCGCTATAATGAACATAGCGGTACATGTGTCTCTTTTGACTCTGGTTTCCTCGGTGTGTATGCCCAGAAGTGGGATTGCTGGGTTGTATGGCAGCTTTATTTCCAATTTTTTAAGGTATCTCCACACTGTTCTCCACAGTGGCTATACTAGTTTGAATTCCCACCAACAGTGTAAGACGGTTCCCTTTTCTCCACACCCTCTCCAGCATTTATTGTTTGTAGACTTCTGGATGGCAAAAATATGCTCAAAAAATTTTAAATAAATACATATACTCAAACATCTTATATGAAAAGGAAACAAATGAATGTTAAAATCGTACCTATTTTGCCCTTCTACACTGTTGGTAGGAATATAAATTGGTAAAACCAGGATGGAGATCAGTATAGAGATTCTTTAAAAAGTAATACTAGAACTACTATACGATTCAGCAATCCCACTCCTGAGCATGTATCCAGAGAAACCATAATTTGAAAAGATACATGTTCCCCAATGTTCACTGCAGCTCTATTTACACTATCCAAGACATGAAAGCAACCTAAATGTTCATCAACAGAGGAATGGATAAAGAAAATGTGGTACATATATACAATGGAACATCATTCAGTTCATAAAAAGAATGAAATAATGCCGTTTGCAGCAACATGGTTACAACTTGAGATTATCCTACTAAGTGAAGTTAAGTCAGAGAAAGACAAATATCATATGCTCTTGCTTATATGTGGGATCTAAAATCAATATACAAATGAATTTAAACACAAAAGAGAAATAGATCAACAAACAGAAAACAAACCAGGGTTACCAAAGGGGAAGTGGGGAGAAGGAAAATTAGGAAGTTTGGAATTAACATATGCACATTACTATATATGAACAGGTAAACAATAATGACCTACTGTACAGCATAGTGAACTGTATTCAATTCTTTGATATAACTTATAATGAAAAAGAATCTGAAAAATATATCCTTTTATTATATAAAAGACTTTTATATGTAAGTAAAACTTTTATATACATATAAAAGTATCCATATATACATACTTTTCCAGATTCTTTTCCATTATATATATATATGGCTGAATCTCTTTACTGTACAACTGAAGCTAACACAACACTGTAAATCAGCTACACTGCAATAAAAAATAAACAGTAGTACATCTTTTGATCTTCAAATTAAGTTAAATACTACATACTACACACACGTACTCTATATACATATGGCACCTGAGACAGATACACACACACTACAAACCTACCAAGATGACTGCTGATATGGGTCCTAAGAAACTCAAGATAAATCCTTTCTCTATGTTGATCCAGCAACTGAAAAACAGAAAGCAACAGTAGCAGCATTTAAAAAAAGTAATGGAATACAATAAATGATCTGCAATAGATAATATTTACATAGGATTTTTTGGGCTTCCCAGTGGCTCACTGGTAAAGAATCTGCATGCAATGCAGGAGATGAAGGAGACTTGGGTTCGACCCCTGTGTGGGCAAGAGACCCTGGAGAAGAGCATGGCAACCCACCCTAGTTATCTTACCTAGAGAAACCCATGGACAGAGGAGCCTGGTGGGCTACAGTCCACAGGGTCACAAAGAGTTGGATACAACTGAAGCGACTGAGCATGCATATAGCATTTACATGTGTCAGGTACCATTCTAATACTTGGAAGTACATAGTATTACTGTCCTTATTTTACAGGTGAGAAAACCTAGGAAAGTAACTGTCCCCAGAGTCACCAGGCTAGTTAAGTGAGGAACCTTGAAATTTGGAATCAGGTAATTGAGTCTAGAATTCATGCTTCTTCAAGTTTATGGAAGCATTTGGTTATGATAGCAAAAATTTGTAAAGAATTTCAGATGTCTATCACTTAGAGATTAATTTTATAAAGATGGTAAGAATATACAATGTAATACATTGAATCATGATATATATCTGTACTAATAATGTGGAAAATGTCCACTACATATTATTAAGGGAATAAACAAATTACATGCAGTACCTTTATCATGATCCCATTTTTATAAAAAATATATGTTTACATGTATATTATATATATTGGGCTTCCCTGATAGCTCAGTTGGCAAAGAATCTGCCTGCAAAGCAGGAGACCCCGGTTTGATTCCTGAGTCAGGAAGATCCCCTGGAGAAGGGATAGGCTACCCACTCAAGTGTTCTTGGGCTTCCCTTGTGGTTCAGCTGGTAAAGAATCTGCCTGCAATGTGGGAGGCCTGGGTTTGATCCCTGGGTCGGGAAGATTCCCTGGAGAAGGGAAAGGCTACCCACTCCAGTATTCTGAATAAACAAATTACATGCAGTATCTTTATCATGATCCCATTTTTAAAAATATATATATTTACATGTATATTTATATATATTTAAGGGGCTTCTCAAGTGGTGCAGTTGATAAAGAATCCACCTGCCAAAGCAGGAGACACTGGAGACATGGGTTTGAATTCTAGGTCAGGAAGATACCCTGGAGTAGCAAATGGCAATCCACTCCAGTATTCTTGCCTGGAAAATTCCATGGACAGAGGAGCCTAGTGAGTCCATGGGGTTGCAGAGTCAGACGTGACTGAGTGACTAACACATACTGGGCTTAGTGGTATTACAGAGGTTCTTTATTAGAATATTATTTTTTATAAAACCAGTTATTACTTTCAGTAATAGTAGTAGCAAAGATCTATAAACATGTGACATTTATAAATATAGACATTTCTATAAACAATAAAAATTCATGCTCCTTCCAGTTTACTGTCTGTGTTACTTTATACTAGTCGTTCATCTTTTTTCTCTAAACCTGTTTGCTGAGTATACAAAATGGGAACAATTGGAGCACTTTCCTCTAGGGATGTTTTGATAGACATGAGAAATGGTGTATATGAAACACTTCGCCCCAGGGGCTGGAGAAATAAATGTTCAGCATCTTTATTCTCAACCTGAGTCAGGATCTACTCAACCCTTCCTTCCTCCCTCAGTTTCCCACGGAGACAGGTGTGTGCCCACGTCCCCGACAGCACATTTCCAGCCCCGTACTCACTGCTTAGCGGTGCCGTATCCTTGGGGGTTGATCGCGGCTGACACAGCCACAATCACCGCCGGGACCCCGTAGCCTACAGGGTACATGAACCTCTTCTTGAATCTGCCTGCGCTGGTGTAGTTGGCCACCTTGAGGTTCCTGACAGTGAGGAAGAGGTGCAGCCCTTCCAGGAACATCCAGGTGAAGGCGGCCAGGTAGAGGTAATGCAGTACACCTGCGATGACCTTGCACAGCACCTGGAGGGGAGAGGGGGGCCACTGGAGCGTTTCTGGGGGCAATGACCTCACCATCTGCTCTTCACCAGGGTTGTCGCTGGGTAACTTTGGTGAGGGATGCTCCTTAGCCTTCTTCACATGTCCTTCTTCTCTTTAGAGTCATGTCTCCAAACGGATGGATGGTCCCCCTTGTCTATTCCCATGCCTTGGCCGGATGTCACTTGGGCCACCCAAGAAAAACTGAAAATGTATCATGTTTAAAGCTGAATGGGGGACTTCCCTGGTGGTCCAGGGCTTAAAATCCATCTGCCAGTGCAGAGGACAAGGGTTTGATCTCTTGTCTGGCAAGATTCCACAGGCCATGGGGCAACTAAGCCCAAACACCACAACTACTGAAGACCGAGCCCTAAAGCCCGTGCTCTGAAACAAGAGGAGCCATCGCAGTGAGAAGTCCAGGCACTGCAAGGAGGAGGGGCCCCCACTCGCCGCAACTAGAGAAAGCTCGCAGCAGTGCAGACTCAGCGCAGCCAAAACAGCTAACTAGCTAACTAAAGTTCAAAGAGATCTTTGCCCATCTTAAAACGGAAGAAGACAATATTCAAAGTGTGTTGAAGACTGCAGAAATCAGATAGCCCTTTGCCTGTTGGCTAATGGATGCTAGACTTCTCTTGAGTCGGATGAAACTGGTGCTGGCCAGGGCTGTCTCCAACCCAAGAGCCCTTAACCACCTCCTTGCCCCTTCTGAGGATGAAAATCCTCGTAGAAAGCTTATGGCCTGCTTGTCCTGCCATGATCACTGTCTCTTCCATCTTGGTCACTGCCCAGAACTGAAGTCACTCTGGTCTGTGTGGCATATATGTTGGGTACATGAATGAGTGATTGAATGAGTGCCTCCTCTAATTTTTTTTCCAATTATTTTTATTTGTTGGAGGCTAATTACTTTACAATATTGTAGTGGTTTTTGCCATACACTGACATGAACCAGCCACGGTCCTATAATATTTTTATCCCCATAAAGCCCCATAGTTTTCTCTTTTGAGCCAACGGCTCATGGTTTCCTCCACTATGAAAGCATCTGCTCTGAATGACATTTTCTGTAGTAAGCAAGCCCTCCCCCATCTTTCTTCAGGTTCACTGAATGTTCCCTCCATGTCTTTAGGACCACTGGAGCTTGAAAAAGTCAATTTCCCCCCTCTCTTTAGGTTGCACAGCGCAGCATGTGGAATCTTAGTTACTTGACCAGGGATCAAACCCACGCTCCCTGCATTGGAATTGTGGAGTTTAACCACTGGACCACCAGGGAAATGATCGCCCCCACCCCATGTCTTTGATTAAAGTATAACCTGGCTTTTGTTTGAGGACACTGCTTTCCACACATTTCAAGAGAACAATGACCGCTCTCCATTGTCTGGGGGGAACTGGGTTTCTCCTACACCTCTCATGCACTCTTCTGGACCATGACTCTCTTTTCATGATAAATAAAACCCTCCTCTCTTAGAAATCATGTCCTGAGTCTTTATAGCAACCTCTCAATCTTTACAAAACTCCACTCACTTCCTTGTTTCTCCCCCTCACTCCTTGGAGATGCTGTTGCATGAAACAGATGTTTTATATCAAACCTGCTAGCTTGGAATCATAAATCAGTGACCCTTAGGACCCATCTCCACTGTGCATCATTCACTCAGTCTGTAAAAGTTTTTAAATTGACAATTAACTGGGGGAAGGGACATGAAGAAAACTGCATGTTCTATATCTTGATCAGGGTGACAGTTTTATATCTCTGTTTCTATATCTGGGCTTCCCTGGTGGCTCAGAGGTAAAGAGCCCACCTGCCAATGCAGGAGATGTGGGTTTGATCCCTGTGTCAGGAAGATCCCCTGGAGGAGGAAATGGCAACCTACTCCAGTATTCTTGCCTGGGGAATCCCATGGACAGAAGAGCCTGGAGGACTATGGTCCATGGGCTTGCAGAAGTGTCAGACACAACTTTGACTAAACAACAACATATCTATATCTATTATAGACATGGGTGGTACCAAGTTCCTCTGTCTGTGGAGTTTTCCAACAACATATCTAATGTACTGTCTATCCATGAGAAAGGAGGATTCCTGCCTTCTGGAACAACACGAGTGAACCTTGAGCTATGCTCAGGAGATTGTCAGAGACAAGTACTGTATAATCCTGTATTCGTGGAATTGAAAAATCTCAGATTCCTGAAAAAAGAAAAGAGTAAAAACCTGATTGCCAGGAGACAGAGGTAGGGGTTGCAATGATAAGGCTGATGTAATTTGTGGGTATGAATGTGTAATGAGTAATAAGTTATCCGAGGGAATACACAGTTCCATGAATATACTGAAAGCCACTGACATGTACATTTAAAAAGGGCAAACTATATATGTGTGGATTATACTGTTGACACTATGTATAAGATAGATAGCTAATGAGCGCCTACCGTACAGCCCAGGAAACTCTCCCTAATGCACTCTGGGGACCTGAATGAGCAGGAAGCCCAGAGGGGAGGGATATATGTATATGTGTGACTGACTCATTTTGCTGAACAACAGGAACTCGCACTACCTTGTAAAGCAACCATATTCCAATAAAAATGAAAGAAAAAGCTGTTTTATAAAAAGAAGAAGGGAATTCCCTGGCAGTCCAGTTTAGGAATTGACACTTTCACTGTTGGTGGGCTTAGGTTCAATCTTTTGTTGGGGGAGCTAACATCCTACAAGTCATGTAGCATGGCCAAAATAAAAAAATAAGTAAGAAAGGGATTTGGCTAATTCTCCTACCTCGGGCTCTGTCCGTGTGATGCCTGTGAGGAAGAGGAGGTGGGCCAGGAAGAGGCAGATGGAGAGCTGCAGGTGGAGGGAGGTGCTCGTGTTCTGGATGGGTCGGCACAGGAGGAAGGTGAGGGCTGCCAGGAGGAGGCAGAGCAGGGACAGGCTCAGCCCCACGTGGGTGATCATGGTCAGCACGGGGTCCTCCTAGATGCGGCAGGAGAAAAGAGACTCCAGCTCGTTTTTGCTTTGGATGCTGTGGTTCCCAATGACCCAGGTCTTAGAACCCTCCATGCATGGTGTTAATTTCCTCGTGAGAAACTGAGCAGATCAATAGTGGCCAAACCAAAGTTCCCTCGTAGTCCACCGGTGAAGAACTGGCCTACCAACGCAGGGGACGTGGGTTTCATCCCTGGCCCGGGAAGGTCCCACATGCTGTGGGGCAGCTAAGCCCGCGTGCCACAACTCCTGAGCCCACCTGCTGCAACTGCCGAGCCTGTGTGCTGCAACTAGTGAGCCCACATGCCCTAGAGCCCACTGTTGGGCTCCTCCGCAGTGAGAAGCCATCACAATGAGCAGCCTGGACTCCACAACTAGAGAGTGGCCCTGGCTCACCACAAAGAGAGAAAGCCCACATGCAGCAGTGAAGACCCAGGCAGCTGAAAGTAAATAATTGATTTTTAAAAAAGATTTAGAAAATCACAATGAAACATGACTCTCATCCCAATAATAAGAAAATGATAGCCAACAGAATTGTAACTTTTCTCGATCTCATTGGAGAGCCAAGTTTGCACAGCAAAGAGGCAACATTAACTCAACTTCTTCCCAAGAGGGATGAGACAGAACTATTTCGATTTTAACAGAGCACAGAAGGAAGATGTGGTTGCTACAGGACTGCATATGAAGAAATCCACCAGAAATTCCTAAAGGCTGAGTGCAGTGGTTTTGGATGACTAGGTTTCCTAGATACAAGGGGTGTTTCACTCACAAGTTCTACCCCATGAAAACATGGAAAGAAGCTCCACGCCACTAGTCATAAGGGTCGTACACATTAAAACCACAATGAGATACCACTACACACTTCCTAAAAGGGTTGTATATTTTTAACAGGAAAAAGAGAAATTTGTATTAACGTATATATAGAAAGGGTTAGTCACTCAGTCGTGTCTGCCTCTTTGTGACCCCGTGGACTATAGCCAGCCAGGCTCCTCTGTCCAAGGGATTCTCCAGGCAAGAATACTGGAGTGGGTTGCCATTTCCTTCTCCAGGGGATCTTCCTGAAAAACAGAACTGATGAATCTATTTGCAGGGCAGGAATAGAGACTCAGATGTAGAGAAAGGACTTGTGTTCACAGAGGGGAAAGGAGAAGGTGGGACCAGTTGAGACAGCAGCACTGGAACATATACACTGTGGCTTCTCAGGTAGCCCTGAAGCAAGAACATGACCATGTGTAAAATAAAGAGCTAGCTGGAAGATGCCGTATTGCACCGGGAGCTCAGCTTGGTACTCTGTGATGGCTTAATAGAGGGGGATGGGGGTTCTGTAAGAGGGAGACTCAAAAGGGAAGGGAATATATTTATACACACACACACGCACACACACATATATATATTTATGTTGGTGTACGTATTCATGTTGGTGTACAGCAGAAACTAACATAGCATTGTAAAGCATTATTCTTGAATTTAAAAAAATGAAAAGAAAAAAGGAAGACGAGAGGAAGATACATAGCTGTTACTCTGTGAGTATTTTTTTCATCTTCTTTTTGAAGATCCCTGCCTTCCATCCCAGCACCATCCTACAGCAGAGCTGATTTTTAGTGTCATGTGTGTTTATATACATACCTTCAGCTCGACCGAGGCAATGAGGATGGCAAAGGTGGACAGATGGCTGCAACTGCATACAGTTTGAGTTCCATTGTAAAAGATCACATGGCACCCTTCATTAGACCAGACCAGCTCATCCCAGTAGACACAAAGAGACTTTTTGCTTTCACCTATCATCTGGAAAGAAAATTGCTGGTTCATGAGACACTATCATTTAAAATCTGAAGTTTTTCACACATACATGCACACATACACGTATGCAAGCTCACCACAATGAAATACTATTCAACCATAAAAAATGAAATAAAACCATTTGCAACACAGATAGGCCTAAAGGATATTATGCTTAGTAAATTGTCAGGCAGATAAAGACAAATACTGTTATATTATTCCCTACGTGTGGAAACTAAAAAATAAAACAAATGAATGGAATATACAAAACAGAAACAAACTCACAGACATAGGAAACAAACTTATGATGATCAAAGTGGATAAGGAAGAGGGGAGAGACAAATTAGGACTATGGGATTAATAGATACAAACTCTTATTTATAAAAGAGATAAGCAACTACAATTTACTATATAGCACAGGAAACTATCCCCATTATTTTGTAATAACCTATAATGGAATATAATATGCAAAAATACTGAATTACCATATTGTATGAATGCGTGCATACTTAGCTGTGTCTAACCAGGATCCTCTGTCCATGGAATTTTCCAGGCAACGATACTGGAGTGAGTTAACTTTCCCTCCTCCAGGGAATCTTCCTGACCCAGGGATCAAATCCGAGCCTCCTTCGTCTCCTGCACTTGCAGGCAGATTCTTTACCACTGAGTCACCTGGGAAGCCCACTGTATCATATACTTGAAACCAACACAGCATTCTAAATCAACTATAATCCAATAAAATTTGTTATATTAAAGTTTTTGTTTTCTTGGAAAGAAAGTTATGACCAGCCTAGACAGCATATTGAAAAGCAGAGACATTACTTTGTCAACAAAGGTCTGTCTAGTCAAGGCTATGGTTTTTCCAGTGGTCATGTATGGATGTGAGAGTTGGACCATAAAGAAAACTGAGTGCTGAAGAATTGATGCTTTTGAACTGTGGTGTTGGAGAAGACTCTTTGAGAGTCCCTTGGACTGCAAGGAGATCAAACCAGTCCATCCTAAAGGAGATCTGTCCTGGGTGTTCATTGGAAGGACTGATGTTGAAGCTGAAACTCCAATACTTTGGCCACCTGATGCGAAGAGCTGACTCATTTGAAAAGACCCTGATGCCGGGAAAGATTGAAGGCAGGAGGAGAAGGGGACGACAGAGGATGAGATGGTTAGATGGCATCACTGACTCAATGGGCATGGGTCTGGGTGAACTCCGGGAGTTGGTGATGGACAGGGAGGCCCAGCGTGCTGTGGTTCACGGGGTCGCAAAGAGTTGGACATGACTGAGCGACTGAATTGCTACAATTTAAATGTTACTTTCCATTTACAATAATTGCAAAATTTTGTTTACACAGAAACAGACTCATAGACATAGAGAACAGACTTGTGGTTGCCCGGAGTGGAGGGGGTGGGGAGGGAGAGGGATGGACTGGGAGTTTGGCATTCGTAGATGCAAACTATACATTTACAATGTATAAGCAACAGGTCCTAATATATAGCATGGGGAATTATATTAACTATCTTGTGAGGACAATTTTTAACGTGTTTTAAAAATCATGGGATTCAGTTTTTCTTTTTTATGGCTTTGCTGCTGCTGCTGCTAAGTCATGTCAGTCGTGTCTGACTCTGTGTGACCCCATAGACGGCAGCCCACCAGGCTCCCATCCTTGGGACTCTCCAGGCAAGAACACTGGAGTGGATTGCCATTTCCTTCTCCAGTGCATGAAAGTGAAAAGTGAAAGTGAAGTCGCTCAGTCGTACCCGACTCTTCACGACCCCATGGACTGCAGCCTACCAGGCTCCTCCGTCCATGGGATTTCCCAGGCAAGAGCACTGGAGTGGGGTGCCATTGCCTTCTCTGTCTTATGGTTTTACTGAGGTATAATTGATATACAAAGGTAAAAAATCCACCTGCTAATGCAGGAGATGCAGGAGACATGAATTCAATCCCTGGGTTGGGAGGATCCCCTGGGGTAGAAAACGGCAACCCAATCCAGTATTCTTGTCTGGAGAATCCCATGGACAGAGGAGCCTGGTGGACGAGAGTCCATGGGGTCATAAGAGTCAGACACGACTGACCACACGACACGCTACGTAAAACGTGATGAATTTGGGTATATGCAAACACCTGTGACACCATCACCACCATCACAGTAACAAAACAAACCCAACACTTCCTGAAGTTTCCTGGGTCCCTTTGTTTCTGCTTTGTTTGTTTGTTTTCGTGGTAAGAACACTGACTATGAGATCTACCCTCTTAGCAAATTTTGAAGTGCATGATACCATATTCACTATAGGCTTTGTTATATAAACTATCTTTTACTTAGAACTGGAAGACCAGAGAACATCTTTTCAAATTCTTCTTCAATTAATTAGAGGCCCAAGTTTCTATTCTGGGGTCAGAAATGAAATCCTAATATTAAAAAAAAAAATCTTTCATCTGACTTTAAAGAAATTTTTAAATTTATTTATTTTTGGCTGTGCTGGGTCTTCACTACTTGCAGTGTTTTCTCTAGTTTCAGAGAGCAGGGCCTACTCTCTAGCTGTGGTGCACGGGCTTCTCGCTGTGATGGCTGGCTTCTCTTGTTGCTGAGCATGGGCTCTAGGGCACGTGGGTTCATCATTGCAGCCTGAAGGCTCTAGAGCGCAGACTCAGTAGTCGTGGCACACAAGCTTAGTTTCCTTGAGGCACGTGGGCTCTTCCCGGACCAGGGATCAAACCCATGTCTCCTGCATTGGCAGGTGAATTATTTGCCACGGAGCCACCAGGGAAGCTCTCATCTGACTTTTAATTTTTTAAGTTGAGTCTTTTATTTTTTCCAGCTTTATTGAGGAATACTTGACAAATATAACTGTACATACTTAAAGGATGTGACTTGATGTTCACTTTAAGAGACCTTACTGTGAACATCTTGGGCTTCCCTGGTGGCTAGGTGCTAAAGAATCTGCCTGCTAGTGCAGGAGACACGGGTTTGGTCTCTGGGTTGGGAGGATCCCCTGGAGGAGAAAGTTCCAACCCACTTCAGTGTTCTTGCCTGGAAAATCCCATGGATGGAGGAGCCTGGCTGGCTCGGGTCCATGGGATTGCAAAAAGTCACATTTTTCTGTTCATTTCCCAACAGTAAATAAGGCTATAGTTTTTTTAAAATCACTTTTTAGTCTGTTGAAGGAATAATTCCCATCATGTAATTTTTGGAGTAACTCTTAACCAAGGATTGGGTTGAATTTCAAATCTCCATTGGCAGTTCCTGATAAATCAGCCTGGGCAGAAAGAACTGACTGTAAAAGCCATACTTTTTCACTACTGGGTTTATAGGTATGATCAGTAGAAATTTCTAGGTGCTCAAAGAAGTGGATACTTTGCCTACCTGTATGTGGTGAAACGTGAAGTTCACGGGTTTGGCCAGGGAACAATTCTTCTTGCATCCTGTGGTACCACTTATCACTTTGGAATTCAGTTGAAAGTGATCCAACTTTTGCTCGAGAGTTAGGTTTTCCTTAGACACAAAGGAGCCATCTAAGATGGACCCTAAAGACTTGTAAGAAATAAAGACCACAGCACCTGAAAGGAAGCAAAGAACGATGAACCTGAGGAGGAGACTGGAGAATGTGTTGCCAGTTAAGGATTTATATGGCCAGTTTCTTAGGAGTCAGATATGGAATGTAAGGCTCTGAATCCTAATTTATTAGACCATACACTCTTGAAAAAATAGATGGGAGAGATTCCAAAACCTTTCCACTTGCAGGATGTTAAGGCTATGTCTGGATTCTAGTAGAGATATCCCCTCTGTCCCTAGCAGCACAGTTTACAATAGTCAAGATATGGAAGCAACCTAAGCATCCTCCATAGATGAATGGATAAAGAAGTGGTATGTATACACAATGGAATATTACGAAACCATAAAAAGAACAAAGTCTTTCCATTTGCAGCAACCTGGATGGACCTGGAGGGTATGATGTTATGTTAGTGAAATGAGTCAGACAGAGAAAGACAAATCCCACATGATTTCACTTCTATGTGGAATCTAAAACACAAGACAAAAGAGAAACAGATTCATGGACACAGAAAATAATGTGGTGGTTTTGAGAGGAGAGAATATGAAGGGGGCACGGGAAGAAGAAGGGTGATGGGGATTAAGAGGTACCAACTTTCAGCTGCAAAATATATGTCACAAAGATGTAATTACAGACAGAGAATATAGTCAAGGATACTGTAACAATTTTGTATAGTGAGGTGATCATTCATAATGTATAAAAGCATCAGATCAGCCTGTTGTATGCCTGAAATTGAGCTTCCCTGGTAAAGAATTACTGCTCAGCAGTAAAGAATTCGCCTGCAACGCAGGAACCACAGGTGACATGGGTTCGATCCCTGGGTTGGGACGATCCCCTGGGGGAGGGCATGGAAACCCGTATTCTTGCCTTGAGAATCCCCATGGACAGAGGAGCCTGGTGGGCTAAGTTCATAGGGTGGCAAAAAGTTGGACCAACTGAAGCGACTTAGCACACAGCATGCATGAAATTAGTATAATATTGTGTATTAATTGTTAATATAACTCAATAAAAAATAAGAGTAAATTTCCCCTGCCCCCAATTCTAGAGATGTTGAGATAATTTAGGTAATTTCTATTACCTCCAGTTCCTCCTCCAGTGACAACAGTGCAGTCGATGTCCATTGTCTCCTTTTCAGTCTGTAATTTAACTATCTCATTTTCTGTTTTGCAGCCATTCTTGATGGTCAGCGCTTCAATAACTAAAAAAACAGAAAATCTGCTTGAATATTGGAAATCCTTATAAACACTTATTTTATAATATAATCTCCTTGTCCATCTCACTTAAAAAATGACAAGGACTTCCCTGGTGCCTAGTGGTTAGGAATCCATGTTCCCAAAGCAAGGGGCATGGGTTTGATCCCTGGTCAGGGAACTAAGATCCCACATGCTGCATGGTGTGGCAAAAAAATAAATAAAAATTAAATTTAAAAAATGGCAACTGTAGGAGCTTCAGATGAAAACTGGATTTTTGGTGATGGAGTTGGAGTGGGCACGTAGAAGCTGTTGGCTTTATTTGGGTACCCAGTCTCTTATTGGAGGGAACAAATTCAAATACAGATAACCTCAGATACGCAGGGAAACCTGGCATGCTGCAGTACATGGGTCGCAGTTTTACAGGAAGGAGTGACTGAAATTACTTATGCAGATGACACCACTCTTAGAGCAGAAAGAAAAGAGAAACTAAAGAGCCTCTTGAAGAAGGTGAAAGAGGAGAGTTAAAAAGTTGGCTTAAAACTCAACATTCAAAAAAACTAAGATCCTGGCATCTGGTCCCATCACTTCATGTAAATAGATGGGGAAGCAATGGAAACACATAAGTGTTTACTTTCTTGGGCTTCAAAATCATTGTGGACAGTGACTGCTGCTATAATATTAAAAGATGCTTGCTCCTTGGAAGAAAAGCTATGACAAAGCTAAACAGCATGTTAAGCAGAGACATTACTTCACCAGCAAAGGTCCGTATAGTCAAAACTATGGTTTTTCCAGTAGTCATGTATGGATGTGAGAGCTGGACCATAAAGAAGACTGAGCGCTGAAGAACTGGTGCTCTTGAACTGTGGTGTTGGAGAAGACTCTTGAGAGTCCCTTGGACTGCAAGGAGACCAAACCAGTCAACGCTAAAGGAAATCAGTCCTGAATATTCATCGGAAGGACTGATGCTGAAGCTGAAGCTCCAATCCTTTGGCCACCTGATGCGAAGAACCGACTCATTAGAAAAGGCCCTGATACTGGGAAAGATTCAAGGTGGGAGGAGAAGGGGGCGACAGAGGATGAGATGGTTGGATGGCATCACCGACTCAATGGACATGAGTTTGAGCAAGCTTCAGGGGACAGTGAAGGACAGGGAAGGCTGTCGCAGTCCACAGGGTCACAAAGAGCTGGACATGACTGAATGACTGAACAGCAACAACAATATGTCAGTTACTATCAATATTATGGGCTTCCCAGGTGGCTCCGTGGTAAAGAATCCACCTGCCAATGCAGGAGACGCCAGAGATGCAGATTGCATCCCTGGGTCAGGAAGATCCCTTGGTGAGGAAATGGCAACCCACTCCAGTATTCTTGCCTGGGAAATCCCATGGACAGAGGAACCTGGCAGGCTACAGTCCATGGGGTTTCAAAGGATTGGATGAGACTTTGCAACTGAAAACTAACAACAAATAAAATAGATAACTAATGAGAATCTACTTTCTAGCACAGGGGACTCTACTCAGTGCCCTGTGGTGACTAAATGGGAAGGAAATAGGGAAAAAAAAAAGAGGATATGTAGCTGATTCACCTTGCTGTATAGTTGAAATTTACATAACACTGTAAGGCAATCATACTTCAACAAAAGTTAATTAAAAAAAGAATCATAAGACATCTTCTTTCTTCCCTTCATCTCTCCATACTCACTCTTCTGCCTCTTTTGTTTTGAATAAGCTAAGTATTTTCATCATGTACATATTAATCAACTTCAGCACCAAACTTTCTCTTTCTCTCAAACTCCACATGCACCCTGGCAACAAATCCAGACCTTTTGCTGAAAAGGCACCAGCCTTGGTGTGAATCTGATTTGGGGCACTGACTTCATCTGGTCCACCAGTAGATCTCTCTTGGCTCATCCCAATCATCTAACTGCATTCATTCATTGTTCCCCCAGAGCAGCCAGTGGGATCCTTTCAAAATGTGAATCAGATAGGGTCTCTCTGAATAAAATTCAGAGTTGTTACAATTCCCAGGAAGACCCTGCTTGACCTTGCCTTGCATCAGTTCCTTGACCAGTCACCTTCAGTCACTCTGCAAATATCTCCAACACACCAGGAATGCTCACCTCAAACCCTCTGCCCAGGATCATTCTCCCCAAGATATGCACGCAGCTCACGCCTTCTTCTTCAAGTCTTCTCACAAATCTTGCCTTATCTCCAAGCCTACTCTATTTACTCTAATTAGCATCACAAACTGCTTCCCTGACATTTGCTGTGTCCCTCACCTCCTCTCTAAGACAGACAAGTTTGATTACATCAAAATTTAAAACATCTCCACTCAAACATCCTTTCAACAAACCACAGATTGGCAGAAGATATTTAGAGACATAAATGAGGTCCATAATATGTAAAGAGCTCCTAAATATCAATAAGATTAAAAATCAAAAACACAATGGACAAAGAGCAAAAGGATAAGGGGAAATGGACAAAAAATACATATCAGAAGAATCAAAAAAAAGAAACCTAATGGCCAGAATAAAATAGAGACATCTAATCCACTAGTAATCAGTGATATGCAAATAAAAGGATAGTGAGATATCATTGCATGATGTCAGCAGGGAAAAAGAGCCTGAAAACTTAGAGGTTGTGAGGGGGACAACTACACTTCAACAAAATAATTTTTTAAAGTGGAATTTTATCCTCTAATTGATGACAACACCACAGCTTTTCTGTTCATATATTCATTCATTCATTTGACAATTAGTAAATACTTCTAGGGTGCTTCTCTGATGGCTCATCGGGTAAAGAATTCACCTACAATGCAGGAGACACAGGAAATTTGGGTTCAATGAGTCAGGAAGATCCTCTGGAGGAGGAAATGGCACCCCACTATAGTATTCTTACTTGGGGAATTTCAGGGACCCAGGAGCCTGGCAGGCTATAGTCCACAGAGTCACAAAGAGTATGACATGGCTTAGTGGCTAAGTACACAGCACAAATCCTTCTAGGTATCAGACACTTTACTAGGTGCTCTTTATGCTCAGGGAAGCCTCATTAATTCTAAGAGTAAAGACTGCTTTATCCTTCAGTGTATCCTTGATAAAGATTTGTACATAAGAACCCCAAGGTGACTCTTGGATTAAAAGTGACAGTACACACAGCCACAAAAGATTCACTTTAAAAATAGGTTAGACTTGAAAGATGAATGGATGGTCCAGTCAAATGAACTTTCAAGCCTCATCCAATGCAAACTTAGGGTTCTGAAGAGAAATAAGATATTTCATGTCAAGTACATACACAGATATTGCCAGTGTAAAGAAAGAGAAGGCTGTTTTCTGCCAACGAAATTGTATCTCAACCAGCATTTCCTGAACCCAATTAAGTTTGAAAGTCTGCCTGAGCATCTATGACCACAGCTTACCCATAAATTGTGACTCTCTCCTCAGCGTTCCTTCTGTGGGCCGATTGAGGGCAGCTTCATAGGCTGCCGACTGCACCGTGTGAAGATACTGTGTCGCAAAACGGGCAGTTTCTTCCTTGTGTTTCTGAGATGACTTGCTGATGTTGTTGCTGAAGTCGCCAAAAGAATCGGCTATTTCCTGCCATACAAATAGTGAGTTTGCAGATGTAGAGAACAGATGTGTGGTTGCCAAGAGGGAGAGGGGCAGGAGAGAGACGGGCTGGGAGTTTGGGATTAGCAGATGCAAGCTATAATACAAAGGATGGATAAAAACAAGGTCCTACTGTATAGCACAGGGAACTATACTCAACATTCTACAATACCTCTATGGGAAAAGGAGCTGTAAAAGAATGACTATATACATATATAACTGAATGTCTTTGCAGCACACCTGAAACTAGCAGCATTGTCAATTAACTCTACTCCAATACAATTTTTAAACAAGAATAACATACTTAGGAATAAACAAAAAAAATAAATAAAATATAATAATAATAATATTAATAATAATAATAAACAAAAAATAGAGTATGATACACCAATAAAAATTTTTTAAAAAGAATGAAATATGAATAAACAAAAAAATAATGGATGTGAAAATGACTATTGTCTAGGAGGAAATCATAAAAGGAAACTAAGATTACAGTTTCTATTTTCCAGATATTTCTTGAAAGCTTCCATAACTATGAGCTTTCTCTGGGAGTATTTCCATTGCCTAATAGCAGAAGAAGGGAACAGTGTAGGGAAAAGACGCGAATGTTTAAACAAAGCAGGAAGAAACTCAGACCTTATACTGTCACTTCATTCCATTGTGGAGTAATTGAATATTTTTAATTCACTGGTCCTAGATTTTGCATCACCTTCTACCTGGTTTCCTGGGTGGAGACGATCCCCTGGAGGAGGAAATGGCAACCTACTCCAGTATTCCTGCCTAGAAAATCCCATGGACAGAGGAGCTTGGAGGGTTACAGTCTGTGGGGTTGGCAAGAGTCGGACACGACTGAGTGACTGAGAACGCACTCATGCTACCTGGTTTCACCTTTGCTTTTCTGCTAGATCCCCCTGCCTCTGTACTCTCTCTTACAGCTTTTTAGTATACCTCTGAAGAAACAGTAAGTTGTCATCCAATATGGGAAAATGTTTATTTTTCAGAAAAGTAGGAAGGGAGAGACCTCTGTGTCCAATAGAAATAAGGTTAAAAATCTACACGTGCGGTTTGGATTTCTCCTGTGATGTGGAGACCCAGAAAGGAAAAACAGTTTGTCCCACCTAACTTATAATTAATTCCTTCAGGCATATTGAAGGAAGAAGAAGATGGAGAATTATCTACTGTGAGAAAACATTCACAGAAACTGGGAATGATCTCAAACCTGTAACACAAGTGTGACATTGTCATCTTCTGGTACTCCTTCTGTCACCATGGTAGCAGAGCTCATCCTCTTGTCATTTGGGTCCTTGGTGGTATCCTAAAAGGAAAGAATAGAAACATATAATTAGCTTTCATTCAGTTAAAAGCATCCAGAGGTTGTTATTAAGTTCTCAGAAACTTTATTAAAACAATTGGTCCTGGCAGAGAAATACTCTGACATATCTGTTAATGTAAGACTGCAAAATTAAACACACTTGTTTGAGTTTAACACACACACACACACACAATGTAAATAAAGTTCAATACATTGTTTTGGGACTAGTGGGTATCTATTTGAAAAGATTGAATCAGTTCAACACCCACCTCATTATTCTCAAAAATAATTTCTAGAGAGCTTACCTGTCAAAAATGCCTAAATATTCCGAACTATTAAGTTAATCTTTTTTTTTCCCCACTGAGAAAATTAAAATTGGAGGAGGGGCAATTTAAATATATCAACTTTGGGGGATGGAAGTAAAACAATCAAATGCCATTCATAATAGTCAAAATATTAAAATTTATTTCTATTTTGTATAATATATTTTATATAAAATCTTTAGTTCTATATAACCTTTGTGTATAACAGATAATGATGTAGACATACATATCTTTCCACTCTCCATTTTAATAAAAACAATTTTCATAGCACATTTACCTTTATTCTTTTTCTGCCAGCTTTATTTATTTATTTTTTTTTTAAATTTTTATTAGTTGGAGGCTAATTACTTTACATCATTACAGTAGCTTTGTTATACATTGATATGAATTAGCCATGGATTTACATGTATTCCCCATCCCGGTCCCCCCTCCCACCTCCCTCTCCACCCGATCCCTCTGGGTCTTCCCAGTGCACCAGGCCCGAGCACTTGTCTCATGTACCCAACCTGAGCTGGTTATCCGTTTCACCCTAGATAATATACATGTTTCAATGCTGTTCTCCTGAAACATCCCACCCTCGCCTTCTCCCACAGAGTCCACAAGTCTGTTCCATACATCTGAGTCTCTTTTTCTGTTTTGCATATAGGGTTATCGTTACCATCTTTCTAAAGTCCATATATATGTGTTAGTATACTGTAATGGTCTTTATCTTTCTGGCTTACTTCGCTCTGTATAATGGGCTCCAGTTTCATCCATCTCATTAGAACTGATTCAAATTAATTCTTTTTAATGGCTGAGTAATATTCCATGGTGTATATGTACCACAGCTTCCTCATCCATTCGTCTGCTGATGGGCATCTGGGTTGCTTCCATGTCCTTCTGCCAGCTTTATTTATTCTCCTCCTACTCTATTGTTTTTTTCTGGTTTGTGTGTGTGTAATTCCTTTCTTTAAAAATTAATTAATTACTTTTAATTGGAGTATACAATATTGCGGGGGTTTTGCCATACATCAACATAAGTCAGCCATTGGTGTACATGTGTCTGCCAATCCTAAATCCGCCTTCCCGCGTCCCTCCCCGCCCCATCCTTCTGCATTGTCCCAGAGCACCGGCTCTGAGTGCCCCGCTTCATCCACTGACCTTGCACTGTTCATCTATTTTACATATGATAATATACACATTTCAATGCAATTCTCTCAAATCATCCCGCCCTTACCTTCTCCCACATAGTCTAAGTGTCTGTTCTTTACATCTGTGTCTCTTTTGCTGTCTTGCATAAAGGGTCATCATTACCATCTTTCTAAATTACATATATATGCATTAATATTCTATATTGGTGTTTCTCTTTCTGACTTACCTCACTCTGTATAACAGCCTCCAGCTTCATCCACCTCATTGAATTGACTCAAAAGTGTTCTTTTTTATAGCTAAATAATATTCCATTTACCTCTATTTTTGACTGCGACTAGAGACAGTCTGTTTTCCAAAAGTGCACTTTAACTTATATGGCATAGAAGGCAGGTTTTTCAAGTCCTATAAGTTCTATATGACACTGGACAATTTAGATCAAACTACAAATAACTTTTAATGAAACAAAGGACTGAATTTTGAAAATTCATCTTGTAGGTGTAATATTGATTTCCATATTGTCTCAGTGTAACATACGTTTGTCTTGTAAGTCACTTTTGAAAGATTCCTTTGCAATAACATACAGCACTTGCACCAGTGAAATTATATCAACCATAATGATGGTTAAATTGAGGGGGTGTGGGTGCTTACTGCTTTAAAAAAAGTAACTTGGCCATGCCATTTAGCATGCGAAACCTTAGCTCTGTGACCAGGGATTGGGAGCTTGGAATCTTAACCATTGGACCCCCAGGGAAGTCCCAGATGGTTTATTTTTTTATAATTAATTCTGTACAGAACTAGGTTGACTGAGAACACTTCATGGCTGCCATATATTCTCCAAACAATACACTGTTGTTCAGAAAGAAAGCAATCGATAAAACAAAATATGGAAGAAATAGGAGAGGATGCAAAAATATTAATATCAAGAAACACCTTTTTATCCCGAGAGACCATTATGTGTATGTGCGCTGGAAGGTGTACCCTTGTTTTATATTTTATATTTAGGCATACTCCCTCTAGAGAGTATTTCATTTGTAATTACTGTTTATTTCCACATACTGGTGGTGGGCACCAAACACAAATTTACAGAGATGGAAACATACCTGTTGTCTATAGGCTTCCGTAAATGTAACTTGGGTTGGGACCGAGGACCTAGGGTTGATTCCTAGAAATAGAATGAGAATTCAAAAAGAAAAAGAAAAACAGAAATGTTTCTTCCCAGTCTGAAATTGGGAAAATTTTCCTCTCAACTTTTCCTTTGTCCAACTTCCTTCCAGCTTTCTTTACAAAAAGGATTATGGGATTTCTGCTTCTCGGTCATGCCTGGCGGTTGTCATGCCTGCTAGCCAACTGAAGCGCTTGTGTGTATATGTGTGTGTTCGTGTGTGTGTTAGTCACTCATTCATATCTGAGTCTTTGTGCCCCCACGGACTGTAGCCCACCAGACTCCTCTGTCCATAGAATTCTCCAGGCAAGAATACTGGATTGCCATTCCCTTCTCCAGGGTATCTTCCCCAGGGATCAAACCTGGGTCTCCTGCATTGCAGACAGATTGAGTAACCAGGGAAGCCCAATATTGAAGTATAGTTTATTTATAATACTGTATTAGTTTCAGGTGTATAACATAGTGATTCAATATTTTTATATAGATTGTACCCCACTTAAAATGATCACAAAGTAATGGGTATACTTCCCTCTGCTATATAATATATCCTTGTTGCTTATTTATTTTATACACACTTGTTTGTGCCTCTTAATTCTATTCACCTATCTTGCCCCTCCCCCTACTTCTCCCCACTGGTAGCCACTAGCTTGTTCTCTATATCTGTGAGTCTGTTTCTGTTTTGTAATATATCTATTTGTTTTATTTCTTAGCATCCACATGTAAGTAATATCATACAGTATTTGTCTTTGTCTGACTTATTTCACTAAGCATAATACTCTCTAGTCCATATCGTTGCAAATGTCAGAATTTCATTCTTTTTTATGACTGAGTAGTATTCCGTTCTGCATATGTCTATATCTATCTGTCTGTTTCTATATCTCACATCTTCTTTATCCATTTATCTGTTTATGGACACAGATTGTTTCTGTATCTTGGCTATTGTAAACACTACTGCTATGAACATTGGGATGAACGTATCTTTTCAAATCAATCTTTTTGTTTTCTTCAGATATATACCCAGGAGTGGAATTGCTGGATCATATCACAGTTCTATGTTTAGTATTTTGAGGAAACTCCGTGTTGTTTTCCATAAAGTGAAAGTGAAGTTGCTCAGTCGTGTCTGCCTCTTTGCGACCTTGTGGACTGTAGCCTGCCAGGCTTCTCCTCGGTCCATGGGATTTTCCAGGTAAGAATACTGGAGTGGACTACCATTTTCTTCTCCAGGGGATATGCCTGATGCAGGGATTGAACTCAGGTCTCCCACATTGCAGGCAGACTCTTTACCCTCTGAGCCACCAGGGAATCCCTTGCTTTCCATAGTGACTACACAAATTCCACCGACAATTTCCAAGGGTTTCCTTTACTTCACATCCTCTCCAACACTTGTTTGTAGACTTTCTGATGATAGCCATTCTGACAGGTATGAGGTGTTACTTCATTGTGGTTTTGATTTGCATTGCTCTGATGATCAGCAATGTTAAACATCTTTTCATGTGCTTGTTGGCCATCTGTATTTCTTCTTTGGAAAAATGTCTATTCAAGGCTTTTGCTGAGGGATACTAATCCCTAATCCATCTTATCATTTGTAAATATTTTCTCCTATTATGTGGGTTATCTTTTCAGTTTTTTTAAAATTTTTAATTTTATATCAGAGTATAGCGGATTAACAGTGTTGTATTAGTTTCAGGAGTGCAGCAAAGTTAACTATATATGTATATGTGTATATATATATATATATGTCTCTATTCTTTTATAAAATAATTTGTCTTTTCGTTTTTTAATTGAGTTGTCCTAAGTTTCAATATTTCAATAGAAGTCAGAAAGACAAGTTAAAATACAAGTAAATTGGCAACCACCAGGGGGAGTCTTTTGTGTTACCTTAACAGGAGCTGCACATTTGGAACGCATCTCTGCTCAGTAGTAAAGAATTGCCTGCCAAAGCAGGAAACGCAGGAGACCTGGACTCGAACCCTGGATTGGGAAGATCCCCTAGAGGAGGCCATATCAATCCAGTCCAGTATTCTTGCCTGGAGAATCCCATGGACAGAGGAGCCTGGGGGGCTATAATCCATAGGGTCGCAAAGATGAGAACATGATTGAAGTGACTGAGCACTCATAAACATGTGTGCACACATACGTGTTATGCACACATAAACACAGATAAACAGCTATATCAAAGGACAGTGTTTAATGCTGAGGAACTGAGGGGTTATTAGCATTCAAAGTCAGACCCATACTGATGCATTGCTTTCCTTCACTTGTTTACCTCAACTCTTTCTCTCAGAAAATTTTCACCCAAAGGCATCAGAGAATCTGCTTACTTATGCAAGTTCCCCCGGAGCCAGTAAATTCAGTTCTCCCATCAGCTGTCTCAAACCCAGGATCGCAGACACATAAGTAGCTTCCCCGGGTGTTCTTACACCTGGCTGTCGGTGAACACAGTGCGGGGTTCAGGCATTCATTCTTATCTGTGGCAGGAAAAGGTGAAAAGCGAATCAGTCAGTGACAGGGCTCCACGGGGTCACTCAAGGCTCCATGAGTTCACGTCTTCATGCCACGCCTGTGCATGTCCACCACACACAGGTCACAGTCTGTGCATTTCAAGGCACTCGCCTTGGTTTGCTCAAGACTGTCTCAATATACAGCTGAAAGTTTTGCCTCTAGAAATCCACTGAGTGCCAACCCAACCGAGATGGTCAGCCAGTGTCAGAGCAGTGAACAGGATTACTCATATCTACTTTCCATTTTTTAAATCAACTTTTATTGGAGTATACAAAGCATTTTTTTTTCTAGTGTTGGAGCCCATCCATGAGGATGATGACAGGAAGGTAGATTCTTCACTGTCTGAGTCAGCAGGGAAGCCCTAATACCATGCTAATGAAGGGTGACTACCAGCAGGGAAAATAAGAGTAGAATAATCAGTTAGATGAGATGGTTAGATAGCATCACTGACTCAACGGACATGAATCTGAGCAAACTCTGGGTGATAGTTAAAGACAGGGAAGCCTGGTGTGCTGCAGTCCATGGGGTTGCAAAGAGTTGGACACAACTTAGTGACTGAAAAACAATAATAAATACTTCAAAAAAATTTTTTTACTTAAAAAAATAGTTTAATATGGGCTTCCCTGGTGGCTCAGACTGTAGTGAATCTGCTTGCAGTGTGGAAGACCCAGGTTCAATCTCTGGGTTGGGAATATCCCTTGGAGAAGGAAATGTCAACCCATTCTAGTATTCTTGCCTGGGTAATCCCATGGACAGAGGAGCCTGGTGGGCTATAGTCCATGGTGTTGCAGATTTGGACATGAATGAGCGACTAACACTAATTAACATACATATTTATTTATTGTTTAAAAAACAGTAGAAGGAACAGAGAATGATGAGTAGATTTTTAAAATATGAGTTTAGAAAATATGTCTCAGAGGAAGTGACAAAGCGCAAGAGAATATGAAAACACCATACAAGAAATTCCCAAAGGAAACAGTGAGGTAAGATTTAGAAAACAGATGGAATTCACTGGGCTTCCATGTGGTGCTAGTGGTAAAGAATCTACCTGCCAAGGCAGGAGACACAGGAGATGTGGGTTTGATCCCTGGGTTAGGAAGATCCCTTGGGGGAGGAAAATGGCAATCCACTTCAGTATTCTTGCCTGGAAAGTCTCATGGGCAAGAGGAGCCTGGTGGGCTATAGTCCATGGGGTCAGGATGTGACTGAGTAACTGAGCATACACAGAACTCTTCTGTGTAGAAAACAGTGGAAGAACTGATGACTTTACGATGAGTCCACATTTTCCGTGCCTTGATCACAGTTGGTATTCTTACGTTCCTAGTCTACAAGCAATACATTCTGAAGAGGGTGTGGAGAGAAGGGAACCCTCCTACATTGTTGGTAGGAATGTAAATTGATACAGCCACTATGGAAAACAGTGTGGAGTACTCAAAAAAATAAAAATAGAGTTATATGATTCCATAATCCTACTCCTGAGAAAATTTCTCTCTACTTAAAAAATAAGTATACAAACAGCTTTTTAAAATGAGTTGATTTCTCCATTTGAAAAAATCAGGAGCAACACTTGAAAAATCACTAGTGTGTTTTAGAAGTTAAGTTCTTATAAAACACTTTCTAAAAACTACTTTCTAAACCGAAGATCTGTTTCCCCATAGATAATGTACATGTTTCGACGTTGTTCTCTCAAAACATCCCACCCTCGAAGAAATAACATGTTAGGACACATATGAAAACAAATTCCCAGGCACAAATCTTTATAACCTTTTCATTAATTTTTTGCTATAAACACAAATGTAAGTGCTAACCATTTTTTGAAACCCCAAAATGCAAAATGGTAGTAAAAAAAAAATTTGTGTGAACTCTATTTTTTTTTTTAGTGTATTAGGAAACTTGCTCCTTGGAAGGAAAGCTATGACAAATCTAGACAGCATATTAAAAAGCAGAGACATCATTTTGCCAATGCCAACAAAGGTCTGTATAGTCAAAGCTATGATTTTTCCAGTAGTCATATATGGATATGAGAGTTGGACCATGAAGAATGCTGTGCACTGAAGAATTGGTGTCTTTGAATTGTGACACTGGAGAAGACTCTTGAGAGTCCCTTGGACTGCAAGGAGATCAAATCAATCAATTCTAAAGGAAATCAGTCCTGAATATTCATTGGAAGGACTGATGCTAAAGCTGAAGCTCCAATACTTTGGCCAACTGAAGCGAAAAGCTAACTCATTGGAAAAGACCCTGATGCTGGGAAATGATGAAGGCCAAAGAAGAAGAAGGCAGCAGAGGATGAGACAGTTAGATAGCATTACCAACTCAACGCACACGAATTTGAGCAAACTCTGGGAGATACTGAAGGATAGGGAAGCCTGGCATGCTGCAGTCCATGGGGTCGCGAAGAGTAAGACATGACTTAGCAACTGAACAACATCTCCAAATGAGAAAAACTCATTAGGCTACACATGTCTGCCAACCCCTTATTAATATGGACTTTAAAATATTCCAAATTGAGGACAAACCCCTTTTATACATCCCTGGTAACATTCCTTCTTACTTAATACTTAGATCAAAGACTATGTTGTCTAAGCAAAAAGATCCTTGAGCTAAAGAATTTAAGGGCTCTTTAATGCTATTCAACAAAAAATTGTTTTCCATGCTTAACATGTAGGTCTCTACTATCAAAGCCATTGACTTGATGAGTTATTCCCCAAATTTCTCAATATCCAATATCTCAATATGAGGGATAAATAGACCTACTTTTTTCTAGAATGTTCTTACCTAAGTAACACTCACCTTCGCACGTCACTCTGGGACCATTAAAACGTATCTTCCCGTTGCTTGATTCATATCCAGATTTACAGGTGCAGAAGTAGCTTTCCACAGTGTCAGTGCAGGTGGCTTTCGAAGGGCAGGCCTGGGTATCCAGGCATTCATTCACATCTGTGACTAAGGATCCATAAATGGTCAAATGAGTGAGTTCAGGCCATGTCACTACCCTATCATGCAGGCATTCAGTCCACTACAGAGTACTCCTTAGGTCCCCAGCACCTGGTTTACCATTCTCTTACCCACCTGTTAATGAAAGCACTCAAGGTCCTGGTTCCACAGAGCTTATATTTTTATGAGGGGACAAGGGAACAATTTATCCCATATGGAAAGGATTGCAAATAGATATAAGAAGCCAGATTGAGGGCAAGAGGAGAAGGCGATGACAGAAAAGGGGGTGACAGAGAATGAGATGGTTGGATGACATCACCAACTCAATGGACATGAGTCTGAGCAAACTCCAGGAGATGGTGAAGGACAGGGAAGTCTGGTGTGCTGCAGTCCATGGGCCACAAAGAGTTGGACATGACTTAGCGACTGAACAACCACCGGAAGAAGCCCGAGGTGGGACAAATTAAGAAAGTAGCATTGGAACATACATTACCATATGTAAAATTAGATAGCCAGTGAAAATTTTACTGTATGAAGCATGAAGCTCAAATCCAGTGCTCTGTGACAACCTAAAGGGGTGGGATGGGGTGGGAGGTGGGAGGGAGGTTCAAGAGGGAGAGGGCATATGTACAACCATGAGTGTGAGCAAGCTTCGGGAGTTGGTGATGAACAGGGAAGCCTGGCATATTGCAGTCCATGGGGTCTCAAAGAATTGGACACTGAGCGACTGAACTGAACTGATAGCTGATTCATACTGATGTATGGCAGAAACTAACACAATATTATAAGGCAATTATCCTCCAATTAAAAAAAATTTGAAAAAAAGAAGCCAGAGGCTCAGAAAGGGTCAGGAAGAGAAATTCTGTAGGATGATCAGGGCAAATGTGGCTGAGATGACTAAGTATGAGAAAGTCTAGCAGAAGGTGGGTTTTTTTTTTTTCTTTTTTGGCCCTGCCACATGGCATGTGTGATCTTAGTTCTCCAACCAGAGATTGAACCCGGGTCCTTTGTGTTGAAAGTGTGGCGTCTTAACCACTGGACAGCCAGGGAAGTCTCTAGCAGAAGGCTTTCTAGAGCAGTGGGACAAGTCATGAGATGGAGACCATCTTGGCATGGAACGGTAGACAGGAGTGAACAGGGAGACAGACTGATCATTCCTGAGTTCAAAATGTAATCTTAGGGGCTTCCCTGGTGGCTCAGTGGTAAAGAATCCGCCTGCCAGTTCAGGCGACATGGGTTCGATTCCTGGTCCAGGAAGATCCCACACGCCTTGGAGCAACTGAGCCCATTTGCCACAACTACAGAGCCCATGTGCTGCAAGTACTGAAGCCTAAGTGCCCTAGAATCCATGCTCCATAACAAAAGAGGCCACCACAATGAGAAGCCTTCACACCACAGCTAGAGAGTAGCCTCTACTCTCCAAAACTAGAGAAAAGCCCGTGCGGCATCAAAGACCCAGGATAGCCAAAAAGAAAATTTTAAAAATGTAATCTTAAAAACTTAATGTCTCACAGCCATCTCCCACTAAATATTCATGAAGATAATACTTCCTTACTATTTTTTCTTATTGATCAGGAGGCCACAGCATGCGGGACCTTAGTTTCCAGAGTAGGGATCAAACCCATGCCCCTTGCAGTGAAAACATAGAGATAACCATTGGACCACCAGGCAAGCCTCATGATTTTTAATTTGCAGTTTCCCAGGATAGATTGCATTTTCTTAATTTTTTGCTTTCATTTTATCATTTACAAGATGAAGAAAATAATTCTATATATTTGGTCATCCTATGATCCTGTGATTCCTCTTAGAGAAATTCCCCCAAGAAAAATGAGAACATATGTCCACAGAAAGACTTGTACATGAAGTCTTTGTTCAATAGGCTTCACAGCAGCCCTCTTCATCATAGTCAACCACCAGAAAATCAGGAGTCCATCAACAGGAAAATGGATTGATAAACTGTGGAATATTAACAAAATGGAATGCTATGTCTGATTGACAGGAGATATTCAGGATGTATTAGGTGAAATAAAAGCATATTGTAAAACACGTAAACTGTGACTGCATTTGTAAATAATACATACATAGTCATAACTGCATTTATCAAATCTTGGTCTGTGTCTATATCTATTTACCTATTTATGTATGTAAATGCATGTTTATATTTATGTACATACTATTTAACATACATAGGCTATTTGCACAAAGAACCCACAAAAATTATATGGAAATAATAAGAGATGATCACTCTTTTTACTGTGACTCATGTGTTTAAATATACACATATTTACTTATTTATGTATATATATATATTATATATTTATAAATGTCTATACCTGTGTATGTATATATACTTAAATATACACCTATTTGTCTATATTTATATTAATATATACTTTTAAAATAACTATATAAATAAGCAAATAGGTACAACATTCTCAGTCACTCAGCCATGTCCAACTCTTTGCAACCCTATGGACTGTAGCCCACTAGGCTACCCTGTCCATGGGATTCTCCAGGCAAGAATACTGGAGTGGGGTGCCATTTCCTACTCCAGGGGATCTTCCCGACCAGGGATCAAGTCTATGTCTCCTGCACTGCCGGCAGATTCTTTACCACTGAGCCATCAGGGAAGCCCATAAATAGGTGTGTGTGTGTGTGTGTGTGTGTGTGTATTTAAATATAAAAATAAATATATATTTTATATATAGGTAAATAAGTACATATAGGTGTATGTGTATATATATGTACACACATGTATATAGGCATAGCTTTATAGAAATATATTAGCATAGGTGTATATTTATTTACAGATATATGTAGGTAAAGAGATATATATATATATATATATATATATACACCATGATAAAAATAGGGCTTCCCCAGTGTGATGTGCTTAGTTGCTTAGTGATGTCCAACTGTTTGCAATCCTATGGATTGTGGCTCAGTGTGAAAGAATCCGCCTGCAATGAAGAAGCCACAGGAGACACAGGTTCGATCCCTGGGTCAGGAAGATCACCTGGAGAAGGGCATGGCAACCCATTCCAATATTCTTAGCTGGAGAGTCCCATGGACAGAGGAGCCTGGCAGTTTACAATCCATAGGGTTTCTCAAAGAGTCGGACACAACTGAAGAGACTTAGCATGCACGCATAATAAACAGAGTAGTTTTCTCTTTATTATTTCTGTATAATTGTTCTCCTGACTTTTGTGGATTCTTTGTGTAAATAGCCTCAGTTACACAGTAAGAATGAGCCAATAAAGCTATTTCAAGTGTCATAAATATAGCGTGGTAGGAAAAACTGTGAAGGCTAGAATTACTTGGAGAGTCACACGAGTGTGAGCAAATGCTTACCATTTCCATGTTTCTCTTTTTAAGTCTGAATTTGGGGAGAGCAAAAGTTGTTCTGCTTATCCCCAAACTGCTTTGTAAAGAAACATCTATGGGGACTTCCCTGGTGGTCCCATGGTTAAGATTCCATCTCCCAGTGCAGGAGCTATGGGTTCAATCCCGGGTCAGGGAACTCGGGTCCCATATGCCTCGGGGTGCGGTTCAAAAAGAAAAAGAAAAACAGAAAAAACAACAGCAGCAAAATAGAAACATCTGTAGAAACACAGGCTACACAAACTATTCCAGATTCATCCTGCCCATCACCCACATACCTTGAAATGATGAGTTAGGAATATTCAGGAAGAAAATTAAGCAGGAAAGTCCTGGGGGAGAAAACAAAAGAGGAGTTTAATTTTTTAAATACTTTCTGGTGGCCTGAATCTGTTGAGGCTGGCTTTAATTTCCTTCCCCAAAATAGCTCTTGAATAGTTTCTCTAAACACATTGAACACATTCAACACAATTTTGGCCCTCTAGAGACTGTTTGGTCGTTGAGAGCTAAAAGTCAGTTGATCATGGTCAAAAAACATTCACAGATTCATAAAAATATTTTTGAGATGTCAAGGATAAAAACGGATGAAACAGAAAAATTTAGAAAGCTGAATAATACTGACAAATAAATATTTACCTTAATGCCTTTTATAAGTATATGAAAGAAAGCAAAGTGAAAGTGTTAGTTGCTCAGTCTTCAAGTTAGTTGCAACCTCAAGGACTATAGCCCACCAGGTTCTTCTGTCCAGGGGATTTTCCAGGCAAGAATACTGAATAGGATTGTCATTTCCTTCTCCAGGGGATTGTCATGACCCAGGGATCAAACCTGGGCCGCCTGAATTGCAGGCAGATTCTTTACCATCTGAGCCACCAAGGAAGCCCCTATATAGTTATATAGGTAGCAAAATGTGGCTTCATCAATTGTTGAATTTAACATTCATTAGCAGTTTATTCTATCTGCAAAGAAAACAGAAGTTAGGTTCTCTCACTGGACATGTGTTTCATAAAAGTCAAATGAGTTGGGGAATTCCCTGGTCATTCAGTGGTTAGGATTCTGCGCTTTTGCTACTGAGGGGTTGGATTGGATTCCTGGTCTAGGAACTAAGATCCTGTGTTTCCCAGTGTGGCTAAAAAAAGAAAGTCACAGGACTTGGACAATTAGATGAGTTTATCATGGGCAAGTAAATTAAAAAACATAATTTTAGAAGTCCTCTTGGTAGTAAAACAAAAACAACAAACACATAGCATGGGATGAGGAACAATTTAATATGTTTTATAAGATACATGTTGGGGCTTCCAAAATTAGGAGCAGAAAGCAAATGTGATTCCTCTGAAACAAGAAAGATACTCATCAATTTTTAGTCCCCATCAAGGGACGTTCATACTGAAAGAGCAACATTGCAATTTTACAATCAATTTGCATGCTCAGTAAATTTACAAGCAATTTGCATGCTCTGAGTGGTCAGCTCAGAGACTTAGAGGACCCAAGTCTGGACATTCTGGCTCACTAAGCAAATAGATCTGAAAGAATCCAACTCAGTTTCAGGAAGGAAAATGAGCATGGGACAGCTTTCCATGCCAAAAACCTGGCCCTGACACGAAAGAATCCATTCTTACATGAGATTCATGTTTTGTAAGCGCTTCCCAGTTGGCTCAGTGGTAAAGAATCTGCCTGCCAATGCAGGAGTCGCAGGAGGCGAGGTGGCAAAGATCTCCTGGAGAAGGAAATGGCAACCCGCTCCAATATTCTTGCCTGGAAAATCCAGGGGACTGTAGCCCACCAGGCTCCTCTGTCCATGGGGTTGCAAAGAGTAGGACATGACGGAGCACAACACAACCACCACCCCAGAAGCTCCATGTGATCCTATCCTTGTATGGCGGAATGTAAGAGATCCCAAGCTTTGAAGAGCCCCATTGCCTGATGAAATCGTTTTGAAGTGCCCCATCTTAATTCCTCCAGGTGTTTCCATAGGAGACACACCTCAGCCATGGTTTTAAAGAACAAACCAAGTGAATGCCTTCTGTCCAAGCCACAACGTTGAAAACAAGATAAAGTATGAGAGTTGAAGTGTCCTTCCTATTTCTACTTAGCGAGAATAAAATATATTTTTAAAATTTTTTATTGTTTATTTTTGTAAATTACTTTTAATTGGAGGATGATTGCGTTACAATGTTGTGTTGGCTTCTGCCATATAACAACGTGAGTCAGCTGTAAGTATACATATGTCACCTCTTGAACTTCGCCTCCACTGCCCCCTACCCCAGTCTACCCCTCAAACTTGCCACAGGGCACTAAGTTGCACTTTCTGTGTTACACAGCGTCTCCCCACTAGCTATCTATTTTACACAGGAAAATGCATATTTTTCAATGCTATTTCTCAATTTGTCTCACCTACTTCTGGCCTTCCCACCCCCCACCTTCCCCTGTGTCCACAAGCCCATTCTCTTCGCCTGTGTCTATTCTTGCCCTGCGAATAGATTCATCAGTACCTTTCTTCTAGATTCCAAATACATGCATTAATATACAATAACTGTTTTCCTTAAGAGAGAATAAAATATTTTAATGACTTACCTCTCAAAGGCAAAAAGAGACTTCGAGCCATCAGGACAAAATGAAAGCAGAAATAGGAATTTATGTGTCTTTATCTCTGGTGTTTCTCAAGGAGAGTTGGGGATTTTGTAACAGCTACTGTGGGACCATCTTCTAGTATTCTAATGAGAAACTAAAGAGAACAGCAGGTTTTTTTTTTTTTTTTAAATACAGAAACAGAGACCATCAACTGAAGGCTGCAACTTACTCTGAAATGCATTTTAAAAAATTAGATGAATGTCAGAAAATTACTAGAGCTAATCAGTGAGTTTATTAAAGTTGCAGGATACAAAATCAATACACAGAAATCACTTGCATTTCTATATACTAACAATGAAAAATTGGAAAGAGAAATTAAGGAATCAATCCCATTCACTATTTCAACAAAAAGAATTAAATATTTAGGAATAAACTTACGTAAGGAAACAAAAGAACTGTTACACAGAAAGTTATAAGACACTAATGAAAGAATTAAAGATAACATAAGCAGATGGAGAGATATTCCATATTCCTGGGTAGGAAGAATCAATATTGTGAAAATGACTATACAACCAAATGCAATCTACAGATTCAGTGTGATTCCTATCAAATTCCAAATGACATTTTTCACAAAACTAGAACAAAAAATCACACAATTCTTATGGAAACAGAAAAGACCCCGAATAGCCAAAGCAATCTTGAGAGAGGAGAATGGAGCTGGAGGAATCAAGCTTCCTGACTTCAGATTATACTACAAAGCTACAGTCATCAAGACAGTATGGTGCTTGCACAGAAACAGAAATATAGACCAAGGGAACAAGATAGAAATCCCAGAAATAAACCCATGCACCTATGGGTACCTCATTTTTGACAAGAATATACAATGGAGCAAAGACAGCTTCTTCAATAAATAGTGCTGGGAAAACTGGACAGCTACATGTAAAAAAAGTGAAATTAGAACACTTCCTAACACCATACACAAAGATAAACTCAAAATGGATTAAAGACCTAAATGTAAGACCAGAAGCTATAAAACTCTTAGAGGAAAACATAGGCAGAACACTCGATGACATGAATCAAAGCAAGATCCTCTATGACCTGCCTTCTAGAGTAATAGAAATAAAAACAAAAGTAAACAAGTGGGACCTGATTAAACTTAAAAACTTCTGCATAGCAAAGGAAACTATAAGCAAGGTGAAAAGACAACCCTCAGAATGGGAGAAAATAATAGCAAATGAAACAACTGACAAAGGATTAATTTCCAAAATATACAAGCAGCTCATACAACTCAATACCAGAAAAACAAACAACCCAATCAAAAAGTGGGAAAAAGACCTAAACAGACATTTTTCCAAAGAAGACATACAGATGGCTAACAAACACATGAAAAGATGTTCAACATTGCTCATTATTAGAGAAATGCAAATCAAAACTACAATGAGATATCACCTCACATCAGTCAGAATGGTCGTCACCAAAATGTCTACAAACAATAAATGCTGGAGAGGGTGTGGAGAAAAGGGAATGCTCTTGCACTGTTGGTGGGAATGTAAATTGATATAGGCACTATGGAAGATGGTATGCAGATTTCTTAAAGGAATAAAACCACCATATGACCCAGCAATCCCACTCCTAGGCATATACCCTCAGGAAACCAAAATTGAAAAATACACATGTATCCCATTGTTCACTGCATCACTGTTTACAATAGCTGGAACATGGAAGCAACCAAATGCCCAATGACAGATGAATAGATAAAGAAGTTGTGGTACATATACACAATGGAATATTACTCAGCCATAAAAAGGAACGCATTTGAGTCAGTTCTAATAAGGTGGGTGAACCTGGAACCTATTATACAGAGTGAAGTGAGTCAGAAAGAGAAAGATAAATATCGTATTCTAACACATATATGGGAGAAGGAAATGGCAATCCATTCCAGTCTTCTTGCCTAGAGAATTTTGTAGACAGAGGAGCCTGGTGGGCTCCTGTCCATGGGGTCACAGAGAGTCAGACATGACTGAAGCAACTTAGCATGCATGCATGCAGTGGAGAAGGAAATGGCAACCCACTCCAGTATTCTTGCCTGGAGACTCCCAGGGTCGGAGGAGCATGATGGACTGCCATCTATGGGGTCGCACAGAGTTGGACACGACTGAAGCAACTTAGCAGCAGCAGCAGCAATGCATATATGTGTAATCTAGAAAAATGGTACTGAAGAATTTATTTACAGGGCAAAAATGGAGAAACAGACACAGAGAATAGACTTATGGACTTGGGTAATGGCGGGGAGAGAGTTGAGATGTATAGAAAGAGTAACATGGAAACTTACATTACCATATGCAAAATAGATAGCCAACGGGAATTTGCTGTATGGCTCAGGAAACTCAAACAGAGGCTCTGTATCATCTTAGAGGGGTGGGATGGGGAGGGAGATGCAGGGAGGTTCAAAAGGAAGGGGATATACGTATACCTATAGCCGATTCATGTTGAGGTTTGACAGAAAACAAAAAAATTCTATAAAGCAATTATCCTTCAATAAAAAAATAAATTAATTAAAAAAATGAATGAATGAAGTGAGAAGGCAATGCAGACATGGAGATACATTGTAAAAACACAAGTAAGATGTTCACTGGAGATTACAGGTTCATGTGCAGGACCTGATTTTGCTCCCACACCTCAGAAATGGCAATTGGCTTGTGGCCTTTTTGTATCTTATTGTTCATAATTTGTCCCCATCTGTGCATGTGTGAAGTTATTAGTCCCATTTTGCATTTTGTTGCTCAGGCAGATGCTTGTCCAGGTGGAACCACTGCAACAAAGGGTCCCAGGTCCCAGTCTCTCTCAGGTACATGGGCGTTCACTGTAAAATTCTTGCAGCTTGGCAAGTTTTCATAATAAAATGATGTTTAAAAATCTTAAGGTACATTTCTTTCTTTTTTTATTTTATTTTTTTTCATTTATTTTTATTAGTTGGAGGCTAATTACTTTACAATATTGTAGTGGTTAAAGTACATTTATTATGAGACAAGTGCTCAGGGCTGGTGCACTGGGATGACCCAGAGGGATGGGGTGGGGAGGGAGGTGGGAGGGGGGTTCAGGATGGGGAACACACGTAAATCCATGGCTGATTCATGTAAATGTATGGCAAAACCATTACAATAGTGTAAAATAATTAGCTTCCAACTAATAAAAATAAATTAAAAAATGAAAAAAGAAATCTTAGAAACACGGATTTAAAAAAGAAGAAAATAAAAGTTTTATCTAAGCTCTATGCTCAGAGCTCCTACTAATATTAGAAAATTTTTAATTATGCTCTGCGTATTTTTTCTGTGTCTTGGGGTTATTGACATTGGAGTTGGATTATTCTTTGCTGTGGGAGCCTGTGTAAGCCCCACCCACTAGAGGCTAGCAGTCCCATCTCCCAAACGTGACAACGAAAACACTGTCGCACCTCCCACTCCCCCATCCTCACGTTGCCTCTCCTCCCACTGGTAACCACTAACTTGTTCTCTACATCTGTGAGTCTGCTTCTTTTTTATCATATATATTCACCAGTCTCTTGTAGTTTTCAGATCCCATCTCTAAATGATATCATACAGTTTTTGTCTTTCTCTGCCTGACTTACTTCACTTAGCATAATGCCCTCCATGTTCATACATGTTGCTGAAAATGGCAAATTTTCATTCCTTTTTATGGCTTAGAAGTATTCCAGTGTGTGTATATACCACATCTTTTTTCCATTCATCTGTTGATGGACACTCAGGTTACTTCCATATCTTAGCAACTGTCAGTAATGCTGCTATGAACTTTAGGATGCATGTATCTTTTCAAATTAGTGTTTTTGATAATCCACAATAAATGGTTTCTTGAAGGATATGTGATTTCAGATGATTCTGGAGAGATTAATTAAGTCTTGACACATAAAGGAGAATGATGAGTTCCAGAGTAAGTGGGCATCAGGGCCAATATTCAGAATTTAGTTCATGGACAAACAACCCAGCCAGGCTGGAAATGGAAAGTCCGAGCAGGGCCAAGAGTACCACGGCATTAGTTTCCAGTCTGATGTGCTATTTTTGACCAAATTGGACTTGCAAATTTGGGGGGAGCAGGGGACAGGATTAGAAGAAGGAAGTCTCTTTTCTTCTGCTTTTTCAAGAAATATCTTAGCTATAGATGTCTTCACATTAGCTATTACTTATAAGCTGCTTTTTGGTCAAGTCCTACAAAGATGAAGTTATCAAATCACTGAATTGATCTCTTCTAGATGGAGGTCCAAGTTTGTGAGATGTTGAATGTCCCACTATGGCCTTTCTCTCTGCATTTACCTCTCGGCCCCAACATATGCCCAACAACAACTTGATCATGCTACATTCTCCACCTAAATCTTACTTCCTTTCATCAGAGACCAGATCAATGTCTTTCATTCACAGAAGGCTATTTCTATTTTATTTTCTTTTAATTAAGTAATTTTTTTCCATTTATTTTTATTAGTTGGAGGCTAATTACATACAAGAAAAGCTGTGCATAATGAATATATGCAACTCGATGAGTTTGTAGATTAGTAAACCCTCAGAAGACCATTACTGATGCCAAAATATTGGTTCTCTGTACACAATGCTGATATGAGATATGGAGACAGAGTTTTGAAGGAGAAAAAAAGAGCAGATTTATTCTTTGTCAGGCAAAGAGGGAGTGCAGCAAGCTAGTGTCTCGAAGTATTCTCCTTTCTCCAGAGGGAGGGTAATCAACATAGGGAAATCTTTTCAGCCCCTCAGAATATTCTCCAATGCCTCCTCTGGTCAGTACCATCCTCCCAACCCTGGAATTAACCCATCTCCACCACCACAGATTATTTTTGTCTGTTCTTGAACTTTATTATAAGTAGACTCATACCATCTGTTGTCTCTTCAATTGCTCTTCTTTTGTTAATCAGTGTCTATTAGATTTATCCATGTTGGGGCATGTAGCTGTGCTCTGTCCTTTTTCATTGGTATACGGGATTCCGTTCCGTGAATATGTCCCAATCTATTTATCCATACATATCTATTGGTGTATATGGGTGCTCATTTCTTTTGGGAATATGCCTAGGAGTGAAATTACAGACACGGACAGACACACACACACACACACAGCAAAAAGTATATATAGATAACTATAGATAGGGATAAAGATCACAGAGATACAGTTCAGTTCAGTTCATTTCAGTCGCTCAGTCGTGTCCGACTCTTTGCGACCCCATGAATCGCAGCACGCCAGGCCTCCCTGTCCATCACCAACTCCCGGAGTTTACTCAAACTCATGTCCATCGAGTCAGTGATGCCATCCATCCATCTCATCCTCTGTCGGCCCCTTCTCCTCCTGCCCCCAATCCCTCCCAGCATCAGGGTCTTTCCCAATGAGTCAACTCTTCGCAAGAGGTACAGTAGACACGGTCAAATAATTTTCCAGAGTTTTTATACCAGCATTTAGTGTTTTCCCCACATTTATAAAATAACATGCACTGAGAAATGGGGTGCTTTAATTATGTGCTGTCTGGTGGCTATACTTGCTTCCTAGACACTGATGTGTATTTTTTCTCAGACTAGATTATTTATCTCTGTAAGGGTGGCACCCTGATGCATGTTGGTGCAAAAACCCACTTCCCCCATTTTCTTCCTGTGGTCCTAGCAGAACTCAGGTTGCAAACAAAGGATGAATTTGTTTGCTTGCTAATATAATATGCAGTATGACATTCCAGTTTCACAGACATCATCTTCATAGACCAGTTGAACTTAAAAACATAAGATGAACTGTAAGTATATTTATTACCTATTTAGGCAAATATAGATAAAAATGGAAATGCACAAAACAATGCTAGATATTGTTCACTGATATGGGTGTTTTTTGTATGAATATATGTTGAGATGCATACATGTTTGGACGCATATAACACTCACATGTGTGAAAATCAGAAAGGAAGGGTATACACTAAATAAATACAATTTGCTGCCTTGGGGGAATGGAAAGAAAAACAGAACCTAGGGTTGGAGAGTCAAAGGGAGTCATTGGATCTGTCAAAAGTTATTTTCTTTGTTTAAAGAGACCCAAAATGAATGTAATAAAATGTTGCTAATTAGGACCCAAAATAAATACAATATAATGCTGCTGTTATTGCTGTTTAGTTGCTAAATGGTATTTTAGGGATCCTATGGACTATAGCCCACCAGGTTCCTCTGTCCATGGGATTTCCCAGGCAAGAATACTGGAGTGGGTTGCCACTTCTTCCTCCAGGGGATCTTTCCAACCCAGGGTTTGAACCTGTGTCTTCTGCATTGGCAGGTGGATTCTTTACCACTGGGCCACCAGGAAGCCCAATAAAATGTTACTAATTCTCCTTTCTAGGTGGTGGAAATGTAAATGTTTGCTATATTACATAGTAATTCTTTGGTTTTAATTTCTTTCTTTAAAAAGCAATTTTTTTTTTTTTTTTGGTCAAGAAAAAGATCAGGATTTGGTTGTTGGTTAGCAAGAGACTAAAGGTAGAGATTTCATGAATCTGAATTAAGTGGTTCTTTCTTTCCTCCTTTGGCTGTCTGTTCCTTCATTTCTCAAATAGTTATTGAGCTCCAACTAATATGTAAATCCTCCTTGGGAATATGAATGTTACCCCTGTTTCTAAGACATTCACAGGAGAGAGAAGTGAAGGAGATGCTCGGTGTCTATGGAGATGTCACTCACGTGGTACATGGGTGCTGGGTACATCGGTACTATCATCACGTTTCTGTAAATCTGAAACAGTTCTTTTTATTGAAGTATAGTTGATGTACA
Organism: Odocoileus virginianus; assembly: GCF_023699985.2. Lineage (NCBI taxonomy): Eukaryota > Metazoa > Chordata > Mammalia > Artiodactyla > Cervidae > Odocoileus > Odocoileus virginianus. The sequence continues at coordinate 15,305,752 of NC_069676.1, forward strand.
ATGTTGTGTTAGTTTCTGGTGTATTTATCTATCCTTTTTCAGATTCTTTTCCATCAAAAGTTGTTACAAGATACTGAATATAGTTCCCTGCACTGTACTGTAGGTTCTTGATGTTCATTTTATATATAATAGTATGTATCTACTAATCCCAACCTCTTAATTTATTTCTCCACCCTCCCCTTTCCCATTTGATAACCACAAGTTTGTTTTCAGTGTCTGTGAATCTGTTTCTGTTTTGTAAATAAATTCACTTGTATCATTTTTTTCTAGATTCCACCTAGAGACAATGTCATATGATATTTATCTTTGCCTGACTTACTTCACTTAATATGAGAATCTATAGGTTCATCCATTTTCTACAAATGGCATTATTTCATTCTTTTTTATGGCTAACAGTCCACTGTATACATGTATTACATCTTTGATATCCATTCACCTGTGGATGGACATTTAGATTGCTTCCATATTTTGACTATTGTAAACAGTGCTGCTATGAACATTATGGTGCTTGGATCCTTTCAAATTAGTTTTCTCTGAATATATACCCAAGATAGGATTGTTGGATCATAAGGTAGGTCTGTTTTTAATTTTTTAAAAGAACTGCCATATTGTTCTCCATAGTGACTACACCAATTAATATTCTTACGAATATTGTAAGAAGGTTCCTTTATCTCCACATTCTCTCCAGCATTTGTTATTTGTAGACTTTTTGATGATGGCCATTCTGACCGTCATTAGAATGATGAGGTAATACCTCATCATTGTAGTTTTGCTTTGCATTTCTCTAATAATTAGCGATGAGAAGCACCTTCTGAAACAGTTCTTTTAAAATTATGTTAATTATATGAAGTGAAGGATATTTTAACTAATCTAATAGTGAATATTTTGCAGTTACATATGTGTCAAATTGTTACATGATTTACTTACACAACATGTAAGTAAACTTAAATTTACACAATATGATATGTCAATTGCATCACAATGAAGCAGGAAAATATCATTCATGATCTCTACTCCCTTTCTCTTCTAATTCTATCTTCTGTCTGATGTTACATCACTGACACTGCTCTGGATGTTTCAGAAGCATCTTTTTGTTCTTTTGTCAATCTGTGTTATTGGGGACCCTGTTTGGGATGTATCTGCCAGTTCATTCTGAAAGAGATTCCTTCTGCTTCTGCACCTGCCGAATTATATAGGTTGCTCCGCACATGCTCCACCCCTCGGGGGGGAAGGAGTGGACAAGAGTCCTGAGAACGTCTCATGTTCTAACTTCCTCCGTGACTTCCTCTCGCTCTGTAGCGTCTTTATTTGACCTTTGTGTGGGGGTAGAGGAGAGGTCAAAAGAACTGCTTGTATGTGGTATTGTATTATGTCAGGTCACCTGAATAACTTCTGAAATAAAAAAAAAAGTCTTCAGTTTGGGAACTACCATCTGACCCAGCAATTTCACTCCTGGGTATATATCCAAAAAATTTTAAATGCTAATTTGGAAAGATACATGCACCCCAATGTCCGTAGCAGCACCATCTAACAATACCAAGACATGGAAGCAATAAAAGTGTCTATCAACAGACAAATGGATAAAGAAGATGTAGTATACTTATATAATGGAATATTAGCCATTAAAGTGAATGAAATAATGCCATTTGTAGCAACATGAATGGACCCAGAGACTATCATACTAAGTGAAGTAAGCCAGATAGCGAAAGGCAAATACCATATGATACCATTTACATGTGGAATCTTAAAAAAAAGGGTACAGGCTCACACATATCAAAAACAAACATGGTTACCAAAGGGGAAAGACAGGAAGGAGGGATAAATTGGGAGTTTGAGGTCAGCATATACAGACTGCTATATATAAAATAGATTTAAAAAAAGACCCACTGTACAGCCCAGAGAACTATATTCAATATTTTGTAATAACCTGTATGGGAAAAAAACCTGAAAAAAGAATATGCATGCATGGAGGCTAAGTCGCTTCAGTCGTGTCCAATTCTTTGCAACTCTATGGACTGTAGACCCCCAGGCTCCTCTGTTCATGGGATTTCCCAGCAAGAATACTGAAGTGGGTTGCCTTTTCTTTCTGCATGGGATCTTTCCGACCTAGGGATCTAACATGCATCTCTTATGTCTCCTGCATTGGCAGGTAGGTTCTTTACTACTAGCACTGCCTGGGAAGCCCAAGGTTGGGGGGGAATATATATAGATACATATATATAAAATAGATATATATATAACCAAATCACTTTGTTGTACACCTGAAACTAACATAGCATTGTGAATCAACTACAATTAAATTGAAAAAAGATGTGATACATATAATATATTATATATATAAAATGGAATATACAATGAGCTGAACTTCCCTGACGGTCCAGTGGTTAACAATCCAGTGGTTAAGCCTTGCAATGCAAGGGACACAGATTTGATCCCTGGTCGGGTTTGATCCCACATGCTGCAGAGCAACTAAGCCAATGTGCCACCACTGCTGAAGCCCGTGCACCCCAGAGCCTGAGCTCAGCAAGAACAGAAGCCCCCACAATGAGACGCATGAGCATCACATCAAAGAGAAGCCCCCCCCCATTGGAGGCAACTAGAGAAAGCCTATGTGTAGCCACAGAGATCCACCACAGCCAATACATAAATAAATCTTTAAAAACATACAATGTGATGTTAGCTATAAAAAAAACTCAAAAATTTGACATCAGCAGGAACATGATGAATAGGTGGATGAGTTTTAGGACTCATGAGTGAATATGCTCTGTGTGATACTATAATGATGGATACAGATCATCACACAATTATCTAAACCCTTGGAATGTGCAACACCCAGAGTGAACCCTAATTGGTGAACTACGGATTTGGAGTGACTACAATGTACTGATGCAGATTCATCTGTTTTAACAAACGTACTGCTGTGGATGGGCCAGTCAGGGAGTCTGCACCTGTGTGCAGGTGGCAGGCACATGGGAATTCTCTATACTCATCGCTAAATTTTTCTGTGAACCTAAAATTGCTCTAAAAAAATCAAAATTGTCTTTAAAACTCATCCATATCCACAGAATGGTAGAAATAATACACTGAATTTTTCATCTAGGTACACTTTTATTACATAATCTATTCATTCTCCTAAACATTATGTGTGGTAAAAACATTGCATCTGGGAAAACAGGTGAACATAACAAACTCAGGTTTTTCTTTTTTCTCCTCTTTTTTATAGCAATGAGTGAAACAATGAACCTTATCAATTTTGCTTGAAGACACACATACTCACACACATCACACCAAACTTTGTCATTATATATATATAGATATATATTTGTGGGGCTTCTCTAGTTGTTCTAGGGTAAAGAATTCACCTGCCAATGTAGGAGATATAGGTTTGATACCAGTTTTTGTATCTGTCTATATATAATATACATATACATATCATACACTAATATATATAGTAGTATTATCATCCTGGCTATGATGATAACTTGCAAGATGATTTTCCAAAACTGTTATTAAACTTTTTAGCACTGTAAAGAGAGGCAAGTTTACATGGGCATACGCACAATAATACACCACCCACCCCCGATTCTGTGAGGCTTTGATAACACAAATTTAGATTGTAAATTGAGTTAAGAACGTGAGGGCATGTCAGGACTACAAGAGTCATCTATACCCAAATTTTTGTCATGAGAGAAAAATTGTAAGTCATCCAGGTCTCGTGATAAGTCTTTATGTAAAAGACAAAAAACAAAAAAAAAAAACAAAAAAACTGCATTGTTTTGAATAATGGGGAAAGTTCATTTCAAAACCTCAATAACATACCATATATATGCATTCATCTGATATATGTGTGTGTGTGTGTGTGTGTGTGTCTTGATGAAGGTGAAAGAGGAGAGTGAAAAGTCTGACTTAAACCTCAACATTCAAAAAACTAAGATCTTGGCATCTTGTCCCATCATTTCACGGCAAATAAATGGGGAAACAATGGAAACAATGACAGACTTTATTTTCTTGAGCTCCCAAATCATTGCAGATGGTGACTGTGGCTGTGAAATTAAAAGATGCATGCTTCTTGAAGAAAAGCTATGACAAACCTCAGACAGCATATTAAAAAGCAACTCCTCCAGCTCAACTCCAGAAAAATAAATGACCCAATCAAAAAATGGGCCAAAGAACTAAACAGACATTTTTCCAAGGAAGACATACAGATGGCAAAAAGACACATGAAAAGATGCTCAACATCACTCATTATCAGAGAAATGCGAGTCAAAACCACAATGAGGTACCATTACACGCCAGTCAGGATGGCTGCTATCCAAAAGTCTACAAGCAATAAATGCTGGAGAGGGTGTGGAGAAAAGGGAACCCTCTTACACTGTTGGTGGGAATGCAAATTAGTACAGCCACTATGGAAAACAGTGTGGAGATTTCTTAAAAAGCTGGAAATAGAACTGCCATATGACCCAGCAATCCCACTTCTGGGCATACACACTGAGGAAACCAGATCTGAAAGAGACACGTGCACCCCAATGTTCATCGCAGCACTGTTTATAATAGCCAGGACATGGAAGCAACCTAGATGCCCATCAGCAGATGGATGGATGAGGAAGCTGTGGTGCATATACACCATGGAATATTACTCAGCCATTAAAAAGAATTCATTTGAATCAGTTCTAATGAGATGGATGAAACTGGAGCCCATTATACAGAGCGAAGTAAGCCAGAAAGATAAAGACCATTACAGTATACTAACACAAAAAGCAGAGTCATCACTTTGCCAACAAAGGTCCATGTAGGCAAAGCTGAGAGTTGGATCATAAAGAAGGCTGAGCACTTAAGAACTGATGCTTTTGAACTGTGGTGCTGGAGAAGACTCTTGAGAGTCCCTTAGACTGCAAGAAGATCAAACAAGTCAATCCTTTTTTTCTATGACTAGATATTTTTTAAAGTATGGTATTATAAAATTTAAAATGTTGGCCCTCACAGTCTTTTGAAATTTCTCATGTGTTCATACTTGCTGTCCACTTTTGCCAGGAGAACAGGGTTTCTCAATCTTAGGGAAAGAAAGAGAATATTGAATTTCCTATTAAAAGCTACTTTCTCTTTACCACTCATATATTCTGTAGAAAATTTCCTGCATCCAGTGGCAAAAGGAAGATAGCTGAGTTTAGCATTTATAGAAAGTAAGGGCAGAATTTCTCAAGCTCAGCATTACTGACATTTGGGGGTGGCTGTATAATTCTTTGTGACTGGGAGTGTGTCCTCTGCATTGTAGAATGCTAAACAGAATCCCTTGCTTTTGTTCACTAATGCCAACATTGTCTGTGATGCCAAAGTTGTCTCCAGAAGTTGCCAAACATTTCCTGAGGCCAAGTTATCCCTTAGAAATGAGTGATGCTGAGCTACCTCATGTGAAGAGTTGACTCATTGGAAATGACCCTGATGCTGGGAGGGATTGAGGGCAGGAGGAGAAGGGGACAACAGAGGATGAGATGGCTGGATGGCATCACCGACTCGATGGACATGAGTTTGAGTAAACTCTGGGAGTTGGTGATGGACAGGGAGGCCTGGCGTGCTGCGATTCATGGGGTCTCAAAGAGTCAGACATGACTGAGCGACTGAACTGAACTGAACTGAGCATATCAGAAAGGAAATTTTAATTGTTCTCACAAAAGAAAAAAAATGAAAAAGAACTAAATGAGGTGATGACTATGTTAATTACCTTGATTGTGATAGTCATTTCATAATGTATACATATGTCAAAGGATCATGTTGTACAACTTAAATATATACAATTTTTATTTGTCAATTATACCTCAGTAAAACTAGAGAAAATTATAATGCTGCAAACCTTCTGTATCTTTTTTTTAGTATTAATTTTATGAATCATGGTTTCTAAAAAATTTGTCTATTTATCAAAATTTTAGAAATTTATTAGAATAAAGTATAAAATTCTAAACACACACACACACACAAAAGAAATCAATCCTGAATATTCATTGGAAGGACTGATGCTGAAGCTGAAGCTCCAACCCTCTGGCCACCTGATGCAAGGAGCAAAATCAATGGAAATGACCATGATGCTGAGAAAGATTGAAAGCAGGAGGATAAGGGGACGACAGAGGATGAGATGGTTGGATGGCATCACTGATTCAATGGACACGAGTTTGGGCAAACTCTGGGAGATAGTGAAGGACAGGGAAGCCTGGTGTGCTGCAGTCCAAGGGGTCCCAAAGAGTCTGACAAGACAACACGATGTAGCGACTGAACGACAACAAAAGTTAAGCCATGCTAGCCTGGGTTATCTTTGAGCATGGTAGCTTAGCGATTTTGTAACTGTATGCACAAGTTTAAGGCAACATTTTCTGTACAAAGTGTTCCTTTTTCCTCCATCTGATACATCACAGCAAATAATTCAGGGTGATAGAACAAATCACATTGTGAATGAAAAATATTGCCTGCCACGTCAGTAAACAAAGGGTATTGCAGCCATCCAGATGGTGAGCCCTGATGGAACTCAGGGTTGAAAAAAACAGGTTCCCCTCCATCAAGCCCTCAGCCACTGCAGACAACCAGTATGAGGAGATTCAGGGCAAGAAAGCACAGGTAAGCCGAGGTGCATGTCAAAGGAATGATTTCAGTGAGCCCAGACTCTTGCATCTTCCCATATATAAAAAAGCGCTAGATTTCTTAACTTAAGATATCTGGTTTTCTTTAATTAATAGTAACCTTTTGATGTTCCAAGGCTTTCCTGATAGCTCAGTTGGTAAAGAATCCAGCTGCAATGTAGGAGACCCCATTTCGATTCTTGGGTCAGGAAGATCCGCTGGAGAAGGGATAGGCTACCCTCTCCATTATTCTTGGGCTTCCCTTGTGGCTCAGCTGGTAAAGAATAAGCCTGCAATGCGGCAGACCTGGGTTTGATTCTTGGGTTGGGAAGATCCCCTGGAAAAGAGAAAGGCTATCCACTCTAGTATTCTGGCCTGGAGAATTCCTGTATAGTCCATGGAATTGCAAAGAGTTGGACACAACTGAGTGACTTTCCCTTTAAGTCACTTTTGATGTTCCAACTACCTGGTTTTTATTGCAAAAACTCCTATGTACCTTGGGTCCTGCCCTTGCCTCTTTGGAGCAATCTCTCAAAGTTATTTGAGATTTTCCACCAAATAAAACTTAACTCTCGACTACCATTTTTTAAAAAATTTGTGTTTATTTTTGGTTGCTCTGGGTCTTCGTTGCTGCGTGAGTTTTCTCTAGTTGTAGCAAGCAGGGGCTACACTCTAGTTGCAGTGCACAGGCTTCCCTAAGCAGTGGTTGCTTTGTTGCAGAGCGCAGGCTCTAGGCATCCACGCTCAGTGTGGCACACAGCTTAGTTGCCCTACGGCATGTGGAATCTTCCTGGACCGGGGATCAAACCCATGTCCCCTGCACTGGGGCAGATTCTTAACCACTGGGCCACCAGGGAAGCCTGACTCTCAACTTCTAGGCTGTACATTTTTTAAAATTCAACATCATTGACCTGAATTTATACATCCTATGTCCCTGTATGTATAAATTACACTTATCACAATATCTCCTGGATAGATTCCTAGCAAGGAAGTTTTTAAATGGAAGGATTATGAAATGATTAAACATGGAGAGTTAGTGCCAAATTGTCCTCCTGAAAAATATTTTGTTTTATGTAAGTTTCATCTATGTAAATTTGAAATTGCACAATATATGAACTCATTCTATGTGTACACATTTTGAAACCATGTGAATTTCCCTAAATTTTAACTTTTCAAGGAAGAGAAAGTGTTAAAGTGTTAAGTCTCTCAGTCGTGTCCGACTCTTTGTGACCCCATGGGCTGTAGTCCACCAGGCTCCTATATCCATGGGATTCTCCAGGCAACAATATTGGAGTGGCTTGCCATTTCCTTCTCCAGAGCATCTTCCCGACCCAGGGATCTAACCCACGTCTCTTACGTCTTCTGCTTTGCAGGCAGATTCTTTATCCACTGAGCCATAGGAGAAGCCAGCTTTTCAAGAGAAATCACATAATTTCAAAGCTGGGAGGGGAAGTGATTTGTACACTCCGGTTATATTGCTACCACATGGAGGAGATGTTTGAGCCCCCTAAACAGAAAAGGGACACAGTCCTTTGTCTATGACCTTAAAAATGCACACAAAATCTCTTCAAATGAATTATGGTGACTCCTGGCTGCTATTTTAACATTTATGGTTGTTACAATTTTTGTTTATTTTTAAAATTATTTTTAAATTATATTTATGTAAAAGTCCATTTTATTTCTCAGTGAAGCTTTAATTTTTTTTAACTTTTTATTTTGTATAGGAGTTTAACTGATTAACAACGTTGCAATAGTTTCAGGCGAACAGCAAAGGGACTCAGCCATACATGTACATGTATCCACTCTCTCCCAAACTCCCCTCCCATCCACACTGACACATGACATTGAGCAGAGTTCTGTGTGCTATACAGTAGGTCTTTATTGGTCATCCATCTAAAATATGTATGTACGGGTAACCATGGTCTTGCCCAGTGGCTCCGCCTGCAATGCAGGAACCACAGGAGACACAGGTTCAATCCCTGGGCTGGGAAGATCCCTTGGAGGAGGGCATGGCAAACCACTCTGGTATTCTTGACTGAGAATTCTTATGGGCAGAGGAGCCTGGTGGACTACAATTCATAAAGAGTAGGACATGACTGAGGAGACTTAGCACGCGTGGGCAACCATAAATTCATTCTCTAAGTCTGTAAATCTGTTTCTTTTTTGTAAGTTAATTTGTATCAGTTCTTTTTAGATTCCACATATAAGCAATGTCATAATAAAGATATTTCTCTTTCTCTGCCTGACTTACTTCACTCAGTATGGCAATCTAGAGGTCCATCCGTGTTGAGACAAATGGCATTGTTTCATTCTTTTTAACAGCTGAGTAATATTCCATTGTATAAATGTTGTTTTTGTTTTTTTAATTGGAATATAGTTGATTTACAATGTTGTATTAGCTTCTACTGTACAGTAAAGTGAATCAGTTATATGTATACATATATTCGCTCTTTTTTAAGATTCTTTTCCCACGTAGGCTATTACAGAGTATTGAATAGAGTTCCCTTAGTTAAGGACCTACTAATGTCATTTTGTTAGTTGCTACCTGGCAATTTTTTTGTAGCTCCACCGTTCCCTTTTTCCTCTCTGCCTACCTTTATGAACTGATGATTTTCCAAGGTGGTATACAATGATTCCATTTTTTTGTGTGTGTGAATCTACTAAATGTTTTTGCCTTTGTGGTTACCCCAAGGCTTCCATAAAACATCTAACAGTTAAAATCATCCATTTTAAGTTGATAGCAACTTAACCCCAGGGCTTCCCTGATACTCAGTCAGTAAAGAATCCACCTGCAATGCAGAAGACCCTGGTTTGATTCCTGGGTTGGGAAGACCCACCGGAGAAGGGATAGACTACCCCACTCCAGTATTCTTGGGCTTCTCTGTGGCACAGCTGGTAAAGAATCCACCTGCAACGTGGGGAGACCTGGGTTCAACCCCTGGGTTAGGAAGATCCCCTGGAGAAGGGAAAGGCTACCCATTCCAGTATTCTGGCCTGGAGAATTCCATGGACTGTATAGTCCATGGGGTCACAAAGGGTAGGACACGACTGAGTGACTTTCATTTTCACTAACCCCAATCACACATAAAAGCTCCACCCTTCTCTCCTTGTCTTTGATATCACAATTACAACCTCTTTTATATTTTGTATTTGTTAACAAATTAAGGCAGCTACAGTTATTTTTAATATCTCATCCCTTAACCTTTACACTAGACTAAGTTGTTAACACACCACCATATTATAGTGTTATGTATGTGTGTGTGCTCAGTCTTGTCTGATTCTGTGACCTCATGGACTGTAGCCCACCAGGCTCTTCTGTCGACGGGATTTCCCAGGCAAGAATACTGGAGTGGGTTGCCATTTCCTCCTCCAGGGGATCTTCCCAACCCAGGGATCGAACCTGTGTTTCTTACTTCTCTTGCATTGGTAGGCAGGGTCTTTACCACTAGTGCCCCAAGCCTGTAATAAATACAGTATTAGAGTATTCTGAATTTGACCATATGCTTAATTTTACAGTATGTTCTGCACTTTCTTTTTTAATGAATTATAATTGTACTGTCATAACAATTTAAAATTGTTTTGGAAACATTGTCTGGTCACAAAGTTATCCATGCCCTTTTAATTCTAATGCTGAAAATACACATCTAAAACCCAATATGTTTGGAAACGAATTTAGAAACAATAGAACAAAATAAATCAGATCAAATTACTGATGTGATATGCCACATTGTTTCAGTTCGGGAGCATTTATACCAGGACATGGAGATTGTAGGGTAAGGGAGTTAGAGAAGGTGAGGCTCAGAAAAAGAATGAGACCGGCACTTTACAGGAACAGAGCAGCTTTAATGAGGCAAGAAGGGGCAGCAGTCAGGTTAGTGAGCTCCTGCACTTACCCAAGAAAAGAGTAAGTATATATAGGCATGTATGTGGAAAGCTACTGTCTTAAGGGGGCCTGTTCTTCTCCAAGGTTGTTCGAAGTAGTTGTCTCTTAAACGGCTGGGGCAAGGAATTTTGGAGATCGGCTGGACCAGCTGGGAGCTAGGTATAGTCAACCCTTTAATGTCCATTTTTTCTTCGAGTGAGAGAGTTCTTTGTTTTGCATAGAATGGTGGGGAGGACCTGGAGGGGAATTTTAACTCCAGGCTATTTTGAGCCCTGTAACTTTCCTTCAGAGATGAAACTAAGAAAACAAAATTATACTTAATCAGAGAATAGGGTAGGTCCAAAGAAGTCTTCAGGCAAAGGAAACGGGGAAAAGTGCTGGTGTTCTGGCCACAAAATTCTTCCCGGAGACAGTTCACCCCTAAGTGGGACTGGTGGTGTCCCACTTTTGCATTGCCAAGCATGCAACCCTCTTTCCATATTACTTCATATGAGAATTATTGAATTATGCAGGTGTCCAGAGGTGTAAAATCTTGGGGAGCATAAAATGCAATGGAGAAGCCAGAGGAGAATCTGTAAGCTGAATCCAGATGTTAGTCAGTCATAGGCAAGTTGGTAATGTCTGGCAGAGGAAAATCCACTTATTTCTCTCATCATGAAAAAGGATTTCTTAACCATTTGATCGCCCCTGACACACCATATTGGATTCTGGATCTAAGAATTCTCCCAGGTGTCCCTTTCTTTCTATGGAGAGAGAAACCAAGATGAGGAAATCAGTCAGGACTCCTTTTCACAGGAAAGGTCGACAATGGCGTTGGTCCCATCCACACATGAGAGGGGGCGCAGTCCACACGCAGCTTAGTTGTCTGTTTTGAACCAAGAGACACTAATAAGGTGAGGCCCAGGCGGTGGCTGGATAGATGCAGAGTCTTTTTTGCAAAAGTATTCCGATGACTTCTCCAGTTTCTCCTATTTGGGGGAAACAATGTGGAGAAAAAGCTGAAGGGAAATGAACACCTCAGAAATTAACTAAAACTTCTAAGCATGCTTGGAAGTGACAAGCTAGAACTGCCCTATGGTTCAAAGCTCAGTAAATCCAAAGCTAATATCTGAAAAATGTTGCCTAATGTATCAGTAAACAGAGGATGGGACAGCCACCCACAAAGGTGCGCCCTGAGGGGACTCAGGATGAGAAACAATGGGATACGGAGGTAAATAGCTAAGGTGCTTAGCAAAGCAATTATTTCAATGAGCCTAGGCTCTTGTGGGTTTCCCAGGGGGTGCTAGTGGGAAAGGAGAAGGCAATGGCACCCCCCTCCAGTACTCTTGCCTGGAAAATCCCATGGACAGAGGATCCTGGTAGGCTGCAGTCCATGGGGTCGCTAGGAGTCGGACACGACTGAGCGACTTCACTTTCACTTTTCACTTTGATGGATTGGAGAAAGAAATGGCAACCCACTCCAGTGTTCTTGCCTGGAGAATCCTAGGGACGGGGGAGCCTGGTGGGCTGCCGTCTATGGGATCACACAGAGTCGGACACGACTGAAGTGACTTAGCAGCAGCTAGCAGGAAAGAACCCATCTGCAAAGCAGGAGACTTAAGAGACTTGAGTTCCATCCCTGGGTCAGGAAGATCCTCTATTCCCGGGTTGGGAAGATCCTCTATTTCTGGGTAGGAAAGATTCAGGAGGGCATGGCAACCTACTCTAGCAGTCTTGCCTGGAGGGCTACAGCCCATAGGGTCACGTAGAGTGGGACACGACTGAAGCGCCTTATAGCACACACGCAGACTCGAGTTTTCCTGTACATAGAAAAGTGCTAAATTCCTTAACTTCAGATGTCTCTTAAGTTAATTTCCCTTAACGAACAGTAATCTTTTGCTGTTCTGACTACCTGATCTTTGCTGTAAAAACTCTTGTATGACCTGACTCCTCCCTTCTCTCTTTGGAGCAGTCTCTCAGAGCTCTTCTTGAAGTCCTCAGAAAGTCTGACAAATAAAACATAATTCTCAACTTTTAGGTTGTGCACTTTTTGTTTTTTTTTTTTTTACTCAACACCCCATAACACCATCTATGATGGGGTTTAAAAATTTAATCTCTTCACAAACATTAAGTGTATGGGGCTCAGAGGTAAAGAACCTGCCGTAATGCAGGAAACCTGGGTTTAGCCCCTGGGTCAGGAATTTCCACTGGAGAAGAGACTGGAAACCATTCAGGTATTCTTGCCTGGAGAATTCCATGGACAGAGGAGCCTGGTGGGCTTCAGTCCATGGGGTCACAAGTAGTCAGACGTGACTGAGCAACTAACACACACTGTGTGCCAGGTAGCATTTAAAGCACTTAACCTATAAGATATCATTTAATTCTCATGATGAGACAGATATTATTATCATTCCCATTTTACAGATGAAGAAACTGAGGTTCAGAGATATTAACTGGCTTATGCAATGTCACATAGCCTGGAGATGGTAGAATCTGGGATCTGAAGCCAGACACTTGCGCTGTATGTTAACCCAATAGTGATGGATCACTTAAATGCTTCAGAGGATTAATGGAGGTTGCAAGCTTGGTTAGGTTGATTATGTGCTACTTATTTATTTATTGTCAGCTCCACCACACAGCATCTTGGTTGTGGACCAGGTATCTAATCTATGCCCCCTGCAGTGGAAGCTCAGAGTCCCAACCACTGGACAACCAAGAAAGTCTCTGATTATGTGCTTTTTAGAATGTAACATGTTGTCCAAAGATAGGGATTATGAGACTCTCCTGGGTGTCCAGTGGTTAAGACTTTGCCTTTCAATGAAGAGGGTGTGGGTTAGATCTTTGGCTGGGGAGTTAAGCTTTGGGGGCCAAAAAACCAAAACATAAAACAAGCAATATTGTAACACATCCAGTAAAGACTTTAAAAATGTTGTTGTTGTTTAGTTGCTAAGCTGCATCTGACTCTTTGAGACTCCATGGATTGTAGCATGTCAGCCTCCTCTATCCACGGAATTTCCCAGGCAAGAATGTGGACTTTAAAAATAATCTATGTTAAAAAAAAATAAGGGATTATGATTATTATTCTGGACTCTTCTATATAGTTAGTTGAAATGTCTCCTCCTCAGTTTTTCCCTAACCATTCATTCCGTAATAGTCTTTCGCTTACTACCTATCACTATATTCTATTTTAATTTTCTGCATGCTCTATCTCATTGTATGATATTTGTCTTGCCCCTAAAGGTGTTTTGGTCAATCTCTACTCTCTATAAATTTCATTGTTTTGATCACTATTGTTTTCCTTCTGCCTAGGGCAATGCCTGGTCAGTGGAAATTGCTCACTGTATTTGAGAGTCTTAATTTTTTGTTTTGTTGCTGATGTTCAGCTGCTAAATCCTGTCTGACTCTTTGTGATCCCATGGATTGCAGCATGCCAGGCTCCCCTGTCTTCACTATCTCCCAGAGTTTGCTCAAACTCATATCCATTGAGTCGGTGATACCATCTAACCATCTCATCTTCTGCTGCCCCTTTCTCTTCCTGCCTTCAGTCTTTCCCGGCATTAGGGTCTTAGCATTAGGGAATCTTAATTCCCTCATCATAGACTGACTTCATGCCCTCAGCAGTGAAAGCATAGAGCCCTAATCACTGGACCACCAGAGGGTTCCCCCAGGGGTCATTTTTTAAAAATTAGATATATTCATCAAGTCTTAGGCTTCTCTAGTGGGTCAGACAGTAAAGAATCTGCCTGCAATGAGGGAGACCCAGGTTGATCCCTGGGTCTGGAAGATTCCCTGGAGAAGGAAATGGTAACCCACTCCAGTATTCTTGCCTGGAGAATTCCAGAGACAGAGGAGCTTGCTGGGCTGCAGTCTATGGGGTCACAAAGAGTTGGACACGACTGAGGACTCAAGTGCCAGAGTCTTAGGGAGGTTCATTGTGCTGTGTGCTAAGTCACTTCAGTTGTATCCGACTTTGTGTGACTCTATGAAGTGTAGCCCACCAGGCTCCTCCATCCGTGGGGTTCTCTAGGCAAGAATACTGGAGTGGGTTGCCATGTCCTCCTACAGGAGATCTTCCTGGACCCAGGGATTGAACCTGCATCTCTTATGTCTCTGTACTGGCAGGCAGGTTCTTTACCACTAGTGCCACCTGGGAAGGGAGGTTCATTATGGCCACATTATTTAAAATAAACTCTTCCCAGAGCTTCCCTGGTGGTTCAGTGGTAAAGAATCTACCTGCAGTGTGGGAGATGCAGGTTTAATTGCTGTATTGGGAAGATCCCCTGGAGGAGGACATGGCAACCCACTGCAGTATTCTTGCCTGAAAAATTCCATGGATGGAGGAGCCTGGTATGCTATATAGTCCATTGGGTCACAAAGAGTTGGACACAATTGAGCCACTGAAGAAGAACAAAACTCTTTCAGCCTGGTGCATTCCTGACTGCTTTCTAAATTTTTCTCCTTTTTATGTTATTTTTAAAATTTTAATATAATTTTAAAGGTTAATTTCCATTTGAAGTTATTACAAAATATTGGCTATATTCCTGTGTTGTAAAATAGAGCTCTGAGCCCATCTTGTACCCAACTGTTCATAGCTCCCATGTCCCCACCCCTATACAATGCCTCTCCTCAAGTCCAGCCCCGAGTTTGTCCTCTATATCTGTGAGTCCATTGCTCTATATTTTTTCTACAGCATATATCATTTTGTAGCACACTGTATAATCTACTTTGGGTGATTTGCTGTCTGTCTACTCCCTATTAGAATATCAACTCTGTGAAGGTGAGGATCTTCCCCCAATATCTAAAACAGTGGCTGGCACAAACTAGGAACTCCGTTAATTTTTGCTAAAAGAATGTTGTTGAATAAATGTAGTATTTCTGTTAAATATCATTGGGTATTTGTTAATGGACTGAAGAGGAAGAAAGAAAGGAAAGAAGGAAGAAAGAGAGGAAGAGGGAAGAAGGGAAGAAAGAGAGAGCAGAAGGAAAAGGGAAAGAAGAGATTTTCTGGGTTTGGTCTCAAAACCCAGAATCTTCCACAGCTTAATGCAGGAATCTAATGCAATTTCTCTTTTTTTTTTTTTTTTTCAGATCAAGCAACCAGGAAGTTCCTAGTAGCAGGAGATACTGTGTTAGGACAAGTACATGGCAATGCAGAAGAATCCATCTTACCATTTTGACTTGAGTAGTAGAGCGAAATACCTCAGAGCTTTCAGTTTCAATCCCTTTCCGCACCCCACTAAACCATTTCTTGAATTCCATCTGCACCTAAGGAATATAGAGGCTTGTGTTACATCCAAAGCTTGGTTTGGGAGAAAAGACCCTAAAATAGGAAATTAAAGATAATAGATGCCAATACATATTCTCTGCCACCCTTATCCTGATTCTTGGTGTAATATTGCCATGTTCATGCTGATTCATTTAATTTAGATTGGATTTGCTTGGTTGTTAAAGAGGCATTTACTAAATGAAAGGCACCATAAGGATTCTATATAGGATTATAATAATGATGATGTTGATGGTGGTGAGGGTAAGGGTGAAAATGATGATGATGTTGGTATGATGGTGACCATAATGAAGGTGGTGATGGTGGTGGTAATGATATGATAGTAATAATGATGAAAAGGATTATGGTCATGATGGTGATGATGACAAAGAAGGTAATGATGGTGTGATGATTACGATGATGAAGGCCATTATTTATTGAACGTTAACTGGAGATCAGTTCTGGGTGTTCATTGGAAGGACTGATGCTGAAGCTGAAACTCCAGTACTTTGGCCACCTCATAAGAAGAGTTGACTCATTGGAAAAGACCCTGATGCTGGGAGGGATTGGGGGCAGGAGGAGAAGGGGATGACAGAAGATGAGATGGCTGGATGGCATCACCTACTCAATGGACATGAGCTTGAGTAGATTCCAGGAGTTGGTGATGGACAGGGAGGCCTGGCGTGCTGCGATTCATGGGGTCGCAAAGAGTCGGACATGATTGAGTGACTGAAATGAACTGAACTGAGCAATGTTTAATGTACTTTATAGACAATGTATCAGTTAATATCTTAACCAATGCAATGTAACATTCAGAAGAAACAACAGAAGAAAGATACTTCTCTTACCCCCAATGAAATGTGAAGAAATTGAGACTCTAGGAAGTAGACTTGCCTAAGATCACATAGCCAGCATGCAAAACCATGTCATACTTACTCAGAGCCCTGACACGAGACCACCCACTGTGATTCCATGAACTGCCTTCCTTTAACCACATTATCACATTTTAAAAAAGACATCTAAATTCTTAATACTCAACATTAACTCACATTACGTTCTATTTTATTTCTGTGTGTGAGGAGTACCAAGCATTAAGACTCTAAAAGATGAAAGAGTTAGTGTTAAGATGGTCTTTTCACCTCCAGCATCTTAACTGCTGGTAGTTCTACTCAACAGCAGAGGGAAAAAAGCCAGGAAAGTTGTTTTCAATCTTTACCCTATAAAGAGT
The DNA here is from genome assembly GCF_023699985.2 of Odocoileus virginianus. Lineage (NCBI taxonomy): Eukaryota > Metazoa > Chordata > Mammalia > Artiodactyla > Cervidae > Odocoileus > Odocoileus virginianus. The sequence continues at coordinate 15,322,710 of NC_069676.1, forward strand.
GAAATTATAATGACCCTCACTGAGAACATGTGTGCCACAAATTGCTAAGACATTTGTTTTATGTTATCTCATTTAATTCTCAATCCAGCGAGGCAGGTATTGCCATATTTGCAGATGAGAAAAACCAAGGTTCAGAGAGAGTAAGCAGCCTTCCCAGAGTCACACAGCAACCCAGTTAGTGGGAATACCAGGATTAGAGCTGGTCTTTCTGGGTTTGTGGTAATATAAAATTATCCCAATAAACCAGCACTTTTCCATACAGTGCACCTGACTAGGAGGATTATTCATCCTCTCTGACAAATTCAGGTATGGCCATGGGGTCTGCTTTGGCCAGTGGAAGGGAGCTGAACTGTGCTTTGCCATAATCTCCTTTCCCTTTGTCATGAACACACCAATGTTCTACTAATAAGTAAGAGCTGCCCCTTCAGCCTCCATCAGAGTGAAGACAATACATATCATACCAGAGCTATGTAGCAGGAGCAAGAAATAAGCCTTTGTCATTGTAAGCCACTGAAATCAGAGGGGGATTAGCTAACTGTTATTACAGCAGAAACGCCCTTATCCAGACTGATATGTGTTCTGCTATGAATTAAATTGTGTCCCCCCAAAATTCATATATGAAAGCCCTAAATTTCCCAATGTGATTGTATCTGGAGGTATGACCTTGATGGAAGTGATTAAGGTTAAATGCGGTCATAAGCTCCCAGGTGGTGCTAGTGGTATAGAACCTGCCTGCCAATGCAGGAGACACAAGAGACACAGGTTCAGTCCCTGGGTCAGGAAGATCCCCTGGAGGAGGGCATGGCAACCCACTCCAGTATTTTTGCCTGGAGAATCCCATGGGCAGAGGAGCCTGGTGGGCCCAGTCCATGAGGTTGTGGAGAGTTGGACACGACTGAACCAACTTAGCAGGCACGAGGTCATAAGCACTGAGTCCCTGTTCAGTAAGATTAACAACATCCTCATAAGAAGAGACCTGAAAGCTCTCATACTCACTCCCATGCGAAGACACTTTCAAAAAGTGATCATCTACCAAGAAGAGAGTCCTCTTCAGAACCCAAACATACTGGCACTTTGATATTAGGCATCTGGTCTCCCGAATTGTGAGAAGATAAATTTCTATTGACCAGATCACTCTGTCTATGGTATTTTTTATGGCAGTCACCAGCAGACAAATGCATGCAACTTTCTTATACTTCTAAGATTATTCCAAAATAAAAAGTTTACTTAAAAAGAAGTTATTAATAGCTAGACTAACAATCTTTTTTTCCCCATATGGAAGATCCAGATTGGAATGATGAATGGATGAGACTCAGAGCACATGGTTTACCCAAGAAGCATCTAAGCCCTCTTCCTAGAGTCAAGGCAACTTCAAAAATATAAATATACAAGGTCAGAGAGAAGATCCCCTGGAAAAGGAAATGGCTACCCATTCCAGGGCTTCCCTGGTGGCTCAGATGGTAAAGAATCCGCCTGCAATGTGGGAGATCTGAGTTTGATCCCTGGGCAGGAAGATCCCCTGGAGAAGAGAATGGCTACCCGCTCCAGTATTCTTGCCTGGAGAATCCCATGGACTACAGTCCATGGGGTTGCAAAGAGTCAGACATGACTAAGTGACTTTCACAAGGTCAGAGAAGGGCGAGGATATGAAAACAATTCAATAAGACTTTCAGATTAAGCTGGTGAGACACAAAATGATTTGCCTTACCTGGTGATTAAGAAGACAGTGTACCACAAAAAGCAAAGTCCCCTGTAGGACATTGATGATGGTGAACATGTAGGCAATGATCGATCCAATGGTCTTCCCAACTTCTTCAACCAAGAAAAAACCAAGACCCCAAGAACATCCCAGGATAAACAGCTGAGAGATGGCTTTAAATGTCATGACTCTGAAAAAGTAAAAAGAGTAATAGCTCTCATTTTAAGCAGGTTCTTTACCACTAGTGCCACCTGGGAAGTCCTCTCATGCATTACCTTAGTTAAACCTCATGAACAGCTCATGTGGCAAAGTGTCTTCCTTAAAGTCATGGAACTTGAAGAAGGCAGAACCCAATTTGTTTTTTCTTTTGAACTTAAAAGGAGTTTTTAAAATTTATTTTTAATTGGAGGATAATTGCTTTACAATATTGTATTGGTTTCTGCCATACATCAATGTGAATCCGCCGTAGGTATGGCCCCTCCGTCTTCAACCTCCCTCAGACCTCCCACCTCATCCCACCCCTCTAGGTTGTCACAGGGTACCAGATCTGAGCTCATTTCATCATATAGCAAATTCCCACTGGCTCTCTCTTTTGCATATGGTAATGTATCTGTTTCAATGCTACGTTCTCTATTCATGCTACTCCTTCCCCTGCTGAGTCCACAACTCTGTTCTCTGTGTCTGCGTCTCCATAAACCTAGACCCTTTTATACAGAGTGAAGTAAGTCAGAAAGACAAAAACAAATATATTAATGCATACATGCAATCTAAGAAGATGGTACTGATGAGCCTTTTTGCACAGCAGCAATGGAAAACCTATGTTTATGACCTCTGAGAATAATGCTTTTTCTCACTCTTGAAAATTATTCTTCTGCAAAGTCTTTTACCTGGACGTCTTATACACTATTTTTGTAATAGTGTATTTTATACACTATTTTTACCTGGAAGTTTTATATACTATTTTGTATATTTGTATTTTGTATGAAGTTTTATACACTATTTTGTATTTTCTGGGTGGTCCCAGAAAATGTGGTCCTATAGGAAAAAAATCTATGGGTACCACTAATTCTGGTATGCATTCTTACCTGGTATTCTGAATGGTGGAAACTTCTTTATTAAGGGAGGAAAGTTTGCTTCTCAAAATCCACAGAACTTGGAAGTAGAACACCAAGTTTATCTGTGGAAACAGAATGGAAAATTGACTTGGAACTGTCTTTTGAAGCTATGTCATGCAACCCAACTTGAGGTAGACCTGAGAATCTTTTCCCAAAAGATACAGGCTTTATGCACATAGGCTCAGTCTTTTATACAACACAGACTATAGAACCCATAGCATCTGATGGTTGATTAGCTTGACTATACAATTTATCATTCAAGCCAGAACACTTTAAAAGTGAAAGAATGCTATTCATATCTATACCAGGATGACGGATGTAATCAAGAATTTCTTGGCAAACAGAAAAATGTTCTATGCAGAGTGAATATTTTCTAAAGGTTTGTCAAATGAACAAATACTGGAATTTTAAAAGAATTCCCAGCAGAGGGTTATGTTATATCAGAGGAACCAGGGAACTGGGGGAAGCTGAGGAAAGACATGTGAAGACAATATTTCCAGCAAGAAGGGTTGATCACATTAGGCTGTATTTCCTTATCACATCTCATTTCCACTTTAACAGATAAGAAATACACTCTGTGTTTGGCCAGTAAATATCATTTGTTGGTCACCTACCAAGATAATGAATGCTACTGGCCCTATGAAGCTCCAGATGAACGCTTTATCAAGTTTGAGCCAGCAGCTGTTGAGAGAAAGATAAGCATTAGCTGATTTCTTAGGAGAAAGCAAAGGACTTGAATTCAGGCCACTGTAGCAATATCTGAGCAGTGTCCATACCTGTTTAGTTTAGATCTGAATCTTAGGTGGAATTAAACATGGGTCCTCATCTCTTGCAAACTGCATGCTTTGAACCTCAGTTTCCCAAGTGCAAAGTGGTGCCAACCAAAGTGTCGAAAAGATTAAGTAATTACTGTGACTATATACCAAGTCTTGAAGTCAGATAGTATTATCAGTCCTCTGACTTTGCTTTTCTCCTTCAATATTGTGTTAGTTATTCTGGGTCATTTGCCACTCCTTATAAACATCAGAACTGGATTTTCAATATCCACAAAATAATTTTCTGGGATTTTGGTTGGGAATACATTGAATCTATAGATCAAGTAGGAAAAAACTGACTTCTTGACAATATTTAGTCTTCCTGTCCATGAATATGGACTATCACTTCATTCATTTGAATTTACTTTGATTTCTTTTATCAAAGTTTTCACCATATAGATCTCATAGTAAAGATTAAATGAGATAATGTGCATACATTTTTAATACATTTCCTGACAGAATAAAGATCAATGAATGTAGCTAATAATGTATTCTAATACCATGTGAAAGTGAAAAGTGAAAGTCTTGTCTGAATCTTTGCAACCCCATGGACTATAGAGTCCATGGAATTCTTCAGGCCAGAATACTGGAGTGGGTAGCCGTTCCCTTGTCCAGGGAATCTTCCTGACTCAGGAATCGAACCAGGGTCTCCTGCATTGCAGGTGGATTCTTTACCAGCTGAGCTACCAGGGAATCTCAATAAATATATTCTAATAATGTGCTGTGCTTAGTTGCTCAGTCACGACTGACTCTTTGCAACCCCATGGACTGTAGCCCACCAGGCTCCTCTGTCCATGAAATTCTCCAAGCAAGAATACTGGAGTGGGTTGCCATGCCCTCCTCCAGGGGATCTTTCCAACCCAGGGATTGAACCCAGGTCTCCCACATTGCCGGTGGATTCTAATAATGATTATTGCTAAAATAAGAGAGTAAAAGTAATAATTTTCAGCTAAAAAAACTATCAACACTAATAATCAAGCATATTTCATGTACCAAGCACTCTAATGCTCAATACTTTGTATTCTTTCATAGCTTATATTTGCAAAGATAGTATAATTTATCAATATAATTTATTCTGAAAGAGGACATGGCAATATGAAACTGGTAAAAGTTAGCAATTACCAATACTCAGTAGGCAGAAAATCTCCCATACTTGATTCTATTCCAAGGGTTACAATCTATGGCCCACAGGCCAAATCTGGTCCACACTTTGTTTTTGTAAATAAAGTTTTATTTAAACACAATCACAGGAGGGGGAATTGGGATGGGGAACACATGTAAATCCATGGCTGATTCATGTCAATGTATGGCAAAAACCACTACAATATTGTAAAGTAATTAGCCTCCAAGTAATAAAAATAAATGAAAAAAAAATTTTTTTAATAAAAAAAAAAGAATCCAGGAAGACCCTGAAGGGATATGGTCCAAAGTCTTGAGCCTAAATGATCCTGTGTCTTGCCTTTGAAGCAGATTTCTAGCTGTCTGATGCCTATTGTGAGGATAAATGGATCCTGATTTGGATTACTGTCTTATCTGCCTCAAGTGAAACTTCCCAGGAAGGTGATATTCTAGTATCTAAAAGATACAAAGATAAGCCTTCCCCAAGCCTGCAGAATGAATGAATTATTCCATGCATTTAAAAGTTTATTTAATAAATATATTCATATGTGGTAAAATTTTATATGAGCTTACTTTCACTATAACGAGGAAGAAAGGTTGTAGGGAAATAGCTCATTCTTGTTCATCTCAAGTATTTTGATGGCTATAATTACTTACTGAAAAGAATTTAAGAGTTGTGCACGACCAAATTGGCAAAGGTAGTGTGCAGTGTTAGGTTTGTGCTAAGTGATGGGGATATATAGTATATGACTTAAGAGTTGCCTGCAAAGAACTAATAGTCCAGCAATAAAAATAAATATATTAATAAAAAAAATGCAATCACATCCGTTAGTTTACAAACTGTCTATAACACTACAGGAGAAATGTTGAGTAATTTCCAAAAAGACCATATGGCTTGCAAAACAATAATAGTTACCATCTGTTGTTTTTCTTTTCTTTTTTTTTTTTTATAGAAAGTTTGCCAGCCCCTCTCTACCTCAGTGTTTCAGATTTTGTACTGGTAATGGACACCACTTCCACTATGAATGCTCTCATCATGCTTACTGAGTATATGTTCCATAATTCTTGTGTCCTACTGTTGCCGATACAGCCACAATCAGAGCTGGGACCCCGTAGCCTACAGGGTACATGAACCTCTTCTTGAATCTGCCTGTGCTGGTGTAGTTGGCCACCTTGAGGTTCCTGACAGTGAGGAAGAGGTGCAGCCCTTCCAGGAACATCCAGGTGAAGGCGGCCAGGTAGAGGTAATGCAGTACACCTGCGATGACCTTGCACAGCACCTGGAGGGGAGAGTAGAGTTAGGAACATGGAGTTTATGTGGGCTGTACCTGAGTATATCCTTGCCTGCATGCATGCCAAGTTGCTTCAGTCGTGTACAACTTTTTGCGACCCCATGGACTGTAGCCCACCAGGCTCCTCTGTCCATGGGATTCTCCAGGCAAGAATACTGGAGTGGGTTGCCATGCCCTCTTCCAGGGGCTCTTCCCCACCCAGGGATCAAACCTGCACCTCTTATGTCCCTTGCATTGGCAGGCAGGTTCTTTACCACTAGCACCACCTGGGAAGTCAAATTATATCCTTAGCACTTATTATTTCCTGCATGCTAGCTTGGAATTTCAGTTTTTACACCTGTGCCATTTTGCTTAGGGGTAACAAATCTTCTAGGAACTTTCACCAACCATTGAAATCTGCCTATCTCGTGCATGGGGCAAGTCAGAAGTGCCAAGAAATGAATGCCATGGGTGAAAAGTGAAAGTGTTAGTCATTCAGTCGGATCTGGCTCTTTGTGACCTCATCAACTGTAGCCTGCAAGGCTCCTCAGTCCATGGCATTCTCCAGGCAAGAATACTGGGTTGGTAGCCATGCTCTCCTCCAGAAGATCTTTCCAACCCAAGGATTGAACCTGGGTCTGCTGTATTGCAGGCAGATTCTTTACAATCTGAGCCACTGTGGAAGCAGCATTCAAATCCATAATAGACAAGAGTTAGCAAACCAATACTCCATTGACCTTGCCCTTTGGGGGAATGTGATGGTTAATTTTATGTTTCAGCTTGACTGGGCTAGGGCATGTCCAGATGACTGATAACACATGATTTCTGGGCATGTCTGTGAGGATACGTCTGGAAGATACTAGCATCAGAATCAATAGACTGAGTAACAAAGATGGCCCTCACCAATGAGGATTGGCATCATCCAATTTGTCAAGGGCCTGAATAGAACAGAAAGTTGGAGAAAGGAAGAATTTGCTCTCTCTGCTTGAACTGGGACATCCATCTTCTCTAGCTCTCAGACATCAAAGGTCGTGGTTCCAATAAATTTTATTTATGAAATGTATGGCAAAAACCAGCAAAGTCACATCCACCAATATGCCAAGCATCCATCCACCCTCAGTTTATCACTAGAACTCTACTTACCAAGCAGAGACTACATTTCCCAGCACCCCTTGCAGTTAGTTTGACCATGTGACCGGATTCTAGCCAATGGGATTTGAGAGGTCCATATAAACCCCTCCCCTAGGACTCCACCATGCTCTTTCTCTATCCACTTGGTCAAAATGGAAAGAATCGCAGGATGACCTTGGAAGCTGTGTTATGGAAGATGAGAGCGCCTCCCATGGCCTGAGGTTGGAGGAGAGATACCCTTTACACCTGTTCACTCACCCTCTACTGACCCACAGGGGAAAATGAACTACTCTTGTGAAAAACCACTGATATTTTATAGTTTATTTGTTGCAGTAGCTATTGTAACCTTAACTAACACCATCAATCTGACATTCAAACATTTTGCTAAATAACCCCTCAGAAATTATAGTCATTGGTACAGCACTGTAAGTCAACTATACTTCAATAAGAAAAATAAAATTTTTAAAAAGAGATTATGTGTCATGTTCAAAATTATACAGAGAGATGAAATGGGAACTCTTGCTTTTTACCCTACACAATCATTGGTGTTTATCATCATTCATCCCATCTTTCCTCCAAACTAAGTGGCTAGATTGGATTAGGACCATGAAATAAATAATACACTAATTGACCTACCTCAGGTTCAGTTTGATCAATCCCCACGAGGAAGAGGAGGTGGGCCAGGAAGAGGCAGATGGAGAGCTGCAGGTGGAGCGAGGTGCTGGTGTTTCGGATGGATCGACACAGGAGGAAGGTGAGGGCCGCCAGGAGGAGGCAGAGCAGAGAGAGGCTCAGCCCCACATAGGTGATCATGGTCAGCACGGGATCATCCTAGGAGACACCAAAGGAGGAATCTATTATTCCAGCTCTATATGTATGTTCCTGATGGAGCATCAGATGGGCTTTTCAGTTCAGCTCCCAAAGAAATGACTTGATCTCTCTGAGACTTGGTGATTCCCTCTTCAAAATACGGGCAGTTATAGCATTTATCACACAGAGCTAGACCAGCACTGACAAATAGAAACAGATGAGCCATGTGCACAATTTAAAATTTTCTAGTAGCCATATTTTTGAAAATGTCAAAAGAAACAAGTCACATTGATTTAATAGGACACATTCAAAATACTGGGCTTCCCATGTGGTGCGAGTGGTAAAGAACCTGCCTGCCAGTTCAGGAGATGTAACAAGCAGGTTTGATCGCTGGGTCAGGAAAATCCCCTGGAGACAGGCATGGTAACCCACTCAAGTATTCTTGCCTGGAGAATCCCATAGTCAGAGGAGCCTGGTGGGCTATAGTCCACAGGCTACACTCACAAAGAATCGGACACGACTGAAGCAATTTAGCACTCTTGTACACATGTTCAAAATACTATCAGTTCAATGTGTTGAATGTCATATAATTAATATAATGATATAACAAAATATAATCAGTTCAAATTATTCTCGGTGTAAAAGCTATTAATGAAATAGTTGGTACTTTTTCCTCCATATTCAGTCTTTGAAATCCAGTGTGTACTTTACACTTACCAAGCATCTCAATCAAATACTATATTTTAAAGAGTGAAAGTAAAGCATGGTCCTACCAAACAACAAAGTTGTATTTAGTGGAAAAGTATTTTGTACTATTTCTAAATTTAACTACATTCAAATGGAATAGAATTTGTTTCTTCAGTCACACCAGTCACATTTTAAGTGTTCAATAACCACGAGTGGCGATCCTATTGGACAAGACAGCAATAAAATATAATCTCATGAAGGCTGTCTTGTTCTCTGTAGGATCCACAATGCCTGGAATGGCATCAGGTGTATAGTAGTTTACTCAAATTCATGCCCATTGAGTTGGTTAGATAGCATCACTGACTATGAATGGACATGAATTTGAGCAAACTCCAGGAGGACAGAGGAGCCTGACGCACTATAGTGCGTGGGGTCTCAAAGAGTCAGACACGACTTAGTAACTGAACAACAAAGGCAGTTATATACAAACCTGTTAAATGAACAAAATGAGGTTATGCATTTTCATAAGAAATATGGTGTTATCTTGCAGTCAATGCTCAATAAATGGGAGTTTAAAATAAATGGGGAAACAAGTTAGGTCAATTTCTTTAAATCTGAGTTATCTGAGATGTGGTTGGCACCTGGGAAGTTTAGGGGGCTATGCTTTTACATGGGCGATGGCCAGTTGCCTTTGTTCTGGCGATGGGGGTTAGCTCTATTTCTCGCAGAGTAACAGGTCTCCGTGGGCCTTTCCACCATAGGGGCTGACAACCGACTTTTCAATGACTGAGGGCTTTCTCTGCTAGCCTGGGCACACTCTGCCCATGTGCATGGACATGTCAAGAGAATGAATACCCCCTGGATGTTGTTGTTATTCAGTTGCTAAGTCTTGTCTGACTCTTTGCAACACCGTAGACTGCAGCACGCCAGTCTCCTGTGTCTTCTGCTATCTCCCAGAATTTGCTCAAATTCATATCCATTGAGTCGGTGATGTAGCTTTCAACAAATGACTGAAGGGAGGTGGTGTATAAATAACCCAGCTTTCTCTCCATTCAGTTTGGATGACTCTGAGGTGTGTCTTCTACACTCACTCCAAAAATCTCCCAGAGAGAAGTAAGCCCAGTTACTCATAGTGGTACCCGGTATCCGGCTTTTCTGATTGGCTTCTGTCTCTTTCCCATTTCATTTCCCAGTTCTTTACTGATGCTTCCTGGAATTAACTCTCAAGTAATCTACTTCTGCTTGACTCCATATCTCAGTTGCTTTTTTCCCCACTGAGACTCAGAGAGCCTTCCCGGACACGATCAAGCTCACCGTAAGGGACCATAATTGTTGTACCTTGGGAACAAGAGCCATGAGGACAGCAAAGCTGGAAAGGTGGGAGCATTCGCATTGGGTGTGAGATTCGTTGCTGCCCAAGTGAGCACAGCCCTCCGTCGACCAGCTGCCCCCATCCTTGGATCCTTTCCAGTAGACACAGAAATATTTTCTCTTCCCACCACCTGGCTGGAAAGAGAAGAGCATGAAAGTGGATCTCCTTCTGGTTTTTATCATTTCAACTTTATAGGTTAATTGAGGTGCACTGGGTTGGAAACTGGATTGGAAAAATTCTGAAACCCTTGTGGGGAAGTGTTGCATACCCCACTTTCACTGTGGGGTTTGTTCTTCATTTATTCTGTCCTTCTCTGATTATCTCTGGGACTGACTGTTATGCACTGCTTTCCCCAGGTTGTTTGTCATTGATATGAGCAATGAGAGAAGCGGATGAGAGGGAGAAGAGGCAGCTCTGGTATTTCTTCTGCCTGCTTTTCTGCTGCAAATTGCCTCCATCTCCAATGGGCAATCTTCCTGTATACCTGCAGCCTTCACTGGGCAATGCTCATCCCCCCACTGCTTCCCCCCACAATTGCCTTTTTATGCTTAAATGTGATAATAGCTGCCCCACATTTGCCATCTGAGTGCTTCAACATTTGTTAGTTCTTTTAACGCTGAGTGATCAAAGTTGAATGCAGTTTCCTGCCAGGACTCTGATAATCCACCTGTTGGAGGTAAAGCCTAGATTTTGCTCACCTGAGTATGTTGGAAAGTCAGGAGCACAGGTTTTGATAGATTAACTTTTTCCTTCACACCAATGGAGCCACTTATCACTTGAGAGTTCAGGTTGACTTCCTTTATCCCTCTTCTATCACTGAAAAAGGATCCATTTAGAACATCCCCAAGAGATCGATATGTGATAAGCGCCACTGCATTCCTATCTGAGAAAATGGAAGAAAAGTCAAGTTTTCTAGGGTGTCTAGAGGTTGGGGAATTGGTACATTAGGGTTCTGTGTGAGGGTTGTAAGGCAAATATTATATAAAGTCAAAATTGCACTTGGAAATCTTTTCCATTGCCCAATCAATACATTACATGTGACTTAGGGATTATTATTCTGTATATGTAATATATAGTCTAATGTATCACACATTATAAGGGATATATGTGCAAAATATTCTATCAATGTGTTGTAAAATATTTATATATAAACATTAGACATCAAAAGGAGACTCATAAGGCAAGATGTTTATCTCCAGAAGGTGAAACTCAGGTGTGTGCGTGTGTGTGTGTGTGTGCACACACATGTGCGTGTGCACGTTCAGTCATGTCTAGTTCTCTGCAAGCCCATGGACTGTAACCCGCTAGGCTCCCCTGTCCATGGGATTCTCTGGGCAAGAACACTGGAGTGAGTTACCATTTCCTTCTCCAGGGGATCTTTCTGACTCAGGAATCAAACCCCCATCTCTTACATCTCCTGCATTGGCAGGCAGGTTCTTTACCACTAGCATCACCTGGGAAGCCTGGAACTCAAGTGGGATGAAGTCAAATGTTTCTGAATAGATGATGACTCCCTCATATGCATTCCTGTACACTGTTTATGGTGGCCAAGGGACGGAGGCAACTTAGAGGTCCATCAACAAATGAGTGGATGGAGAAGATGTGGTGTGTATGTCCAGCGGAATACTACTCAACTGTAAGATGAAATAAAGTTAGGGCATGGATGGACCTAGAGACTGTCATACAGAGCGAAGTGAGCCAGAAGGAGGAAAACAAATATTGTATATGAACACACATATGTGGACTCTGGTGCAGATGATCTTATTTGCAAAAGAGACAAAGACACAGACCTAGACAACAAATATATGGACACAAGGGGGGAAGTGGGGCACTGGATGCACAGGGAGATTGGGATCAACATATATCACTGTTGATGTGTGCGTGCTCAGTTGCTCAGTCTTGTCCAACTTGCGGCCCTATGAACTGTAGCCTGCCAGGCTCCTCTGTCCATGGAATTTTCCCGGCAAGAACACTGGAGTGGGTTGCCATTTCCTAATCCAGGATATTGTCCCAACCCAGGGACTGGACCACACCTCTTGCATCTCCTGCAGTGGCGGGTGAATTCTTAACCACAGCAGCACCTGGGAAGCTCCATCCACTATCAATACTATATACAAAATGAATAACTAATGGGAACCTACTGTATAGCTAGGGAACTCTGCTCAATGCTCTGTGCTGACCTAAATGGGGAGGAAATCCAAAAAAGAGGGGAGCTATATATACACATGACTGAGCCACTCTGCTGTATAGCGGAAACTAACACAACATTATAAAGCAACTATACTCCAATAAAAATTAATTTTAAAAAATAGTCCAAATAATTCCCATCTTCCATCTCAAGCTGACTTTGGGTATCTAATTTAATGGAAAAGTATGCAGGATGGCCCATTCTATTTAATTTATTCTCTCATCCTTCCCTCACTCCCTCCTCCTACCTCTCTTTGTCAGCCTCTCTCTCTTTTTCTCTTTCTCTCGCTCTGTCTCCCTCCCACCCTCTTCCCTTCCCCCTTTCATGCTAGAAGAACTTAAGTCATAGAAGTTAAATGCACATATGACACAGTTTCCTAAACTGCAATCATTCATGTGTTACCATCCCAGTTTTACCCCAAACCACTTAACCACCTGTATCACTATTTACTCGATCTAAAAAATCAACTGGACTTCTCTGGTGGTCCAGTGGATAAGAATCACCTGCCAATGCAGAGGAAATGGCTTTAATCCCTGGTCCTGGGAGATTCCACATGCTGCAGAGCAACTGAGCCACAACCACTGAGCCTGTGTTCTAGAGCCTGTGAATCACAACCAGAAGCCCATGCATCCTGTGGCGCCTGTGCTCCACAACAGGAGAAACCACCACAATGAGAAACACTGGCCACTGCAACTGGAGAAAGCCCGCAGGCAGTAACAAAGACCCAGCACAACCAAAAATAAATTAAAAAATAGATTTTAAAAAGGAGTGAATGGCTGAAAGAATAATAAAAAGTCAACTCATTTTTAGATGTCTTCCCCTCTCCCTCCTCTCTTCTACAGCTCACAGTAAACAGTGAAGATTAACCAGTAGCCAGGAATTTTCTGGAGGAACAAGTACTTCGCTCTCTCAAGGTAACTGGGTCTTTCTCTTTGACATACTTTTCAGGCATGCATGCATTCATTCATTCGTCACATGTTTGCTGAGCATCTACTGTGTACTGGATGGTGGTCCAGGCATTGCAACACAACAGGGAACACAATGGGCAGAGTCCCTGCCATCGGGGAGACGATGTCCTGGGAGAGATAGACGACAAACAAATAAATAAACCGGAAAGGATTGCATGGTGTCGATGTGATGCAGAGACTTAAATAAAATGATAGAATAAAGCAGGGGTGTCAACTTATGGCCTGGGGTCAAATCCAGCCTACCACCTGTTTTTGTAAATAGAGTTTTATTGGCACACAGCCATGTCCCTTCATTACATATCACCCATCGCTGCTTTCACACTACAGTGTCAAGAGTTGAGTAGATAAAAATCATCTGGCTCCCAAAACCAGAAATATTTATCCTCTTGTGCTCTTACAGAAAAAGTTTGCCAACTTATAGGCTAGCAGAAGACTGGGTGACTGTTTTAAGTAGAGAGATTATAAAATGCTTTTCAAGGGAAAGAGTGTTTGAGGCAACTCATGTGCCATCATCAAGAGTGAGCTTCCTTCTACACTACGTTTGTAGGGAATGTAAGTTGGTGCAGCCACTATGGAAAATGGTGTGGCAGTTCCTCAAAAAACCAATATATGATCCAACAATCCCACTCTTGGGCATATTTCCTGATAAAGCTATAATTCAAAAAGGTACATGTACCCCTACGTTCATGGCAGCAGTGTTCACAATAATCAAAGCACAGAAACAGCTTAAATGTCCATCAGCAGAGGAATAGGTAAAGATGTGGTGTGTATATACAATGGAATATTACTCAGCCAAAAAAAGGAATGAAATAATGTCATTTGCAGTTACTCAGATGGTCCTAGAGATAATCATACTAAGTGAAGTAAGTGAGAAAGAGACACAAATATGCCTATGATATCACTTACATGTGGAATCTAAAATATGGCACAAACGAACGTATCTACAAAACAGAAACAGACTCACAGACACAGAGAACAGATGAGGTTGCCAAAGGGGAGGGGGATGGAGGAGAGAAGGACTGGGAGTGTGGGATGAGCAAGTAGATATAAACTATTATATATAGAATGGGTAAGCAACAAGGTTCTACTGTTATAACACAGGGAACTATATTCTATATCCTGTGATAAACCATAATGGAAAAGAATATTAAAAAAAAAGAATGTGTATTAACTGAGTCACTTCGCTTTATAGCAGAGACTGGCATGACATTGTAAATCAACTATGAAAGTGAAAGTCACTCAGCTGTGTCCAACTCTTTGTGACCCCATGGACTATAGAGTCCATGGAATTCTCCAGGCCAGAATACGGGAGCGGATAGCCTTTCCCTTCTCCAGGGGATCTTCCCAACCCAGGGATTGAACCCAGGTCTCCTACATTGCACGTGGATTCTTTACAGCTGAGCCACCAGGGATGTCACTTAAAAAATAAAGTTATTAAAAAAGAGCAAGCTTTTTGGATCAGCACATGAAACTGAGCATGCACCAGCCCATCCCTTTTAAGGAGATAAGTCAAGGAATCCCTGTTTGAACCTCCGTGTGTATCACAAAGTCCATACAAACTGTGTCCTCAAAATTGCCTGGTTAGTGGTCAAGGCAGATCTTTCAATTCTGCCAGAAGAGTCTTCGTACCTTGAATGCTTTGAAAGTTTGGCTCCATCACCTAGAAATGAGACAAGAGAGCCTAGAAGTTATAGGTCAAGGGTATAAGTCATCTTAGACACAGTACCTCTTATGGTTCCTTTGAAAGCATTTGGGCAATCGATATCCATTGTGTTATTTCCAGCTTCTAGAACAGTCTTCTCACTTGTCTCATTGCACTCCTTGGTTTCATAAACTGGAAATATTAGGAAAGTGAGTCCTGCTTTGCTCAGTTCTCATGCCTAAAAAACTTGCTAATAACTCCCTTCTTTGACAGATCCATTACTAGTCATTTTATTTACTCCATGCAAAGTAGACCATTTGGTCCTCCCCTAACATTTCTGACTGGTGGAGATGAAATGCCGAAAGTATAGGCAACACATATGGGTCACACAACTCAGGGGAAGAGAGAGGACTGTCATGCTTCCCAGAGCTGGAGTTAAAACAGGCAGGCTCAGCCTTTACCATAGAATATTTAAAGGGAAAAGTTTCTTTGAACAATGTGTAATGGGGCACCTGGGGAAAGGAGAACTAATTTTTTTAAGCAAGGGAAGCTAAGCATTTAAAAGTATTCCAAGAAACAGAGTTTTCATTAAAAAGAAAAAAAAACAACTAGAAACAGAGCTACCATATGATCTAGGAATTCTACTCCTGGGCATAGATCCAGAAAAAACAGACACTCTAATTTAAAAAGATCCATTCACCCCAGTGTTCACAGCAGGACTATGCATGATAGCCAAGATATGGTAGCAGCCTAAGTGCCCATCAACAGATGATTGACTTAGGAAAATGTGGTACATATTGGAATATTACTCGGCCATTAAAAAGAATGAAATATTGCCATTTGCAGCAATGTGGATGGACCTAGAGAATATAATACTTAATAAAAATGTCATAGAAAGACAAATACTACAGGTAACACTTACATGTGGAATCTAAAAAATAATACAAATGAGTGTATGTACAGAATAGAAACAGATTCACAGACATAGAAAACAAATTTATGGTTACCAAAGGGGAGAGGCAGTGGGAGGGATAAACTGGGATTATGGGATTAACAGGTACAGACTACAATATACAAAATAGATAAGCAACAGAGATTTACTGACTAGCACACGAAATTATACCCAATATCTCATAATAATCTGCAATGGAATGTAATCTGCAAAAGCACTGAATCACTATGCTATACATGCATGTGTTCTTGCTAAGTCAATTCAGTCATGTCTGAGTCTTTGCAACCCCATGGATTGAAGTCAGGCTCCTCTGTTCATGGGATTCTCCAGGCAAGAACAAAGGAGTGGGTTGCCATGCCCTCCTCGAGGGACTCCTCCCAACTCAGTAGTTGAACCCATATCTGTCATGTCTCCCGCATTGGCAGATGGGTTCTTTACCATTAATGCCACCTGGGAAGCCCTACTATGCTATATACCTGAAACTAACACAATAATATAAATCAACTATAATTCAATTTTTAAAAATTTACCAAGGAAAAATAAAAATTTTCCAAAGGAATAGTCACCTGGGAGTGACCTTCTGCATTTGGGAAAAATCACTTAAGTGAACTCTGTTCATGATATGTGAACATATTAACACAAGGTCTGATGAAAGATGACTTTCATAAAATTGTCTGGTCTTAAAACTAATGCTTAGTGTTTCTTACCTATGTCAAGTAAAGAATCTTCATGCTTTCCTGGAGAACCAAAACTCTTGTTCCATATGGTCAATTCTACACGTTGAAGTAGTTGGGTCGCCTGTTTTGCAATGTCCTTTTTGCTTCCATTGTTCCTCAACGTTTCCTTTCAAAGAAATAAAAACTAATTAGGTAGATGGTTATTGAAACTTTGAAAAGCAGGAATATACATAAGTGTGGTTGAGTGAGCCAGCCTCTTGATGAGAGTGAAGGAGGAGAGTGGAAAAGCTGGCTTAAAACTCAATATTAAAAAAAAACTAAGATCATGTCCTCCAGTCCCATCACTTAATGGCAAACAGAAGGGCAAGTGACAGATTCCTTTTCTTGTGCTCTAAAACCACTGCTGATGGTCACTGCAGCCATGAAATTAGAAGACGATTGCATCTTGGCAGGAAAGCTATGACAAACTTGGCAGTATGTTAAAAAGCAAAGACATCACTTTGCTGACAAATGTCCATATAGTCAAGACTATGCATGGTCTTTCCAGTAGTCATGCACAGATGTGAAAGCTGGACCATAAAGAAGGCAAAGCACCGAAGAGTTGATACTTTCCAACTGTGTTACTGGGGAAGATTCTTGAGAGTCTTTTGGACAGCAAGGAGATCAAACCAGTCAATCTTAAAGGAAGTCAACCCTGATTGTTCATTGGAAGACCACTTGATGCAAAGAGCCAACTCATTGGAAAAGACTCTGATGCTGGGAAAGATTGAGGGCAAAAGGAGAAGGGGCAACAGAGGATGAGATGCTTAGATAACATCACTGACTCAACAAACATGAATTTGAGCAAACTCCAGGAGTTAGTGCAGGACAGGAGAGCCCAGCATGCTGCAGTCCATGGGGCTGTAAAGAGTCAGACATGACTTGGCGACTGAACAATAACAACAGAAGTCATTTGAGCAGGAGAAAGGCATGGTAAGACTGACTGCTTTTCAAACCTAGGCTACGCGTTACTTACCCAAATGTCCCCTGGTACCTGTGTCTCATTTCTGGCATCCTCTGAGAAAGAAAATTAACAGTCAAATGAACACTCTAACATAGATCTTTCTTCTAATCACATCCAAGTTGAGTGTTTCCTTCTGTACCCAAATACCATCCTAATTTCATTCTAAGAATTCCCAAATCTCTTCTACAGCAGAATTTTCAAAGGGAATTAGGATGGGGTTTCTCATTCAAAAATTCAGTCAGTAGTGTTTATGGAGCACCTACTAAGAGGGAGGCTAAATCTTATAAACACAGGTGAATAAAGAGCCAGATGCCATGATCTTTCACTGTTGATGGGAATGTGAATTGATATAGCCACTATGGAGAACATAATGGGAGGTTCTTTAAAAAGCTAAAAATAGAACTACCACATGACCCAGCAATCCCATCCTTGAGCACAGATCCTAAGAAAACCATAATTCAAAAAGACATAAGTACCCCAATGTTCACTGCAGCTGTATTTATGATAGCTAGAACATGGAAGCAACCTAGATGTACATCAACAGATGAATGGATAAAAAAGTTGTGGTACATACACACAATGGAATATTACTCAGCCATAAAAAGGAACGCATTTGAGTCAGTTCTAATGAGGTGGGTGAACCTAGAACCTATTATACAGAGTGAAGTAAGTCAGAAAGAGAAAAATAGTATTGTATTCTAATGCATATGTATGGAATCTAGAAAAATGGTACTGAAGAATTTATTTACAGGGCAACGATGGAGAATCAGACATAGAGAACAGACATGGGGAATGGGGAGGAGAGGGTGAGATGTATGGGAAGAGTAACAGGGAGACTTACATTACCATATGTAAAATAGACAGCCAAGGGGAATTTACTGTGCGGCTCAGGAAACTCAAACAGGGGCTCTGTATCAACCTAGAGGGGTGGGATGGGGAGGGAGAGGGGAGGGGGTTTCAAAAGGGAAGGGATGTATGTGTACCTATGGCTGATTCATGCTGAGATTTGACAGAAAACAACACAATTCTGTAAAGCAATTATTCTTCAATTAAAACAAAATAAATTTTTAAAAAACAAGCAAAAAACCTCAAAAAAAATCTGTTGAAAATCAAAGAGAAAAAAAGATTATATTCAAATGAAAACCAATTAGACTGATAGTTAACATCTCATCAGAAACAATGGAATCTAGAAAACAATGATTTCTTTAAAGTGAACAAAAATAGCTAAGAATTAAGATAAAAACATTTTCAGATAAAACATAAAGTTTAAATATTAAATAATAATAAATAAGTAGAAGAAACAAACAAACGAAAGGAATGAAATTGGGTCATTTGTAGAGACATGGGTGGACCTAAAGTCTGTCATACAGAGTAAAGTAAGTCAGAAAGAGAAAAACAAATACTGTATATTAACACATTTATGTGGAATCTAGAAAAATTTGTGGATGAGTCTGTTTGCAGGGCAGAAACAGAGAACAGACATGTGAACATGGAAGGGGTAGAGGGAATGAGATGAACTGGGAGACTGGGACTGGCCTAAACACACTACCATGTGTCAAACAGACAGCTAGTGGGAACCTGCAGTGTAGGGCAGGGAGCTCAGCCCAGTGCTCTGTGATAACTCGGATGGTGGGATGGAGGGGGTGGGAGGAAGGAGGTATGTGTATACACAGGGCTGATTCGCTTCATTGTGCAGCAGATACTAACACAGCATGGGAAAGCAACTATACTCCAGTTTTTTAAAAAGAGAGAAAAAATATGTTCCCTTGCAGAGTCTGCAGCCTATGGCAAAGTTGCCAAGCAAATAATTGAGTGATTATAAGAGTCCAACATATTAATACATAGGATGAGACGACTTGGCAGTATACAGAAAAAGGCCATGTTTGGGGTGTGGAAAACCCTTCCCAGAGAAACTGGTGTTAATTGAGATAATAACAATCAGTTGTTGTCTACCTAGCATCGTATTTTTTTTTTCTCTAGCATCGTATTTTAAGTGACATTGGCCACCTGATGTGAAATGCTGACTCCCTGGAAAAGACCCTGATGCTGGGAAAGATTGAAGGCAGGAGGAGAAGGGGATGACAGAGGATGAGATGGTTGGATGGCATCATCGACTCAATGGACATAAGTTTCAGCAAACTCAGGCATATAGTGAAGGACAGGGAAGTCTGGTGTGCTGCAGTCCATGGGGTCGCAGAGTTGGACATGACTGAACAACAACAACAAAAGCATCTACTTGGAGGTGGTGACTGTTGCCATGGGCTTGAGTGAAATCTCCCAGGAAACGGTTACCAAGGACAACAATGGATTGAAGAGTGAGGACCAGGACAGATATCTACCCTGTTACCCTAGCCTGAAACTGGTGAAACTCTCAAGGGATCTTCTCCTGCCTCCTTTTCTATGGTGGAGTATTTGATTACTGGAGTATTTGGAGATTCTTACCATAACATTCTGCATGATTCAATGTAAAGATACTAGCCACCCAGTTAAAGACAGGATAATGTGGGATACAGCTGCAGTAGTAATTTCCAATTCCATTTCTGCAATATGCTTTCTGCTTGCACCTTGCCCGCCCAGTCACACACTCATCAATATCTGTGAATCAAGAGAAAATATCATTAGAAAATATCACTTTTTATTTTCAAAAAACCATATTGTTTTCCCTTGCCCATGAGATCTCTACTACCCAACATCACTTATAAATGTACCCAGAACATCTGTCCTTGGTTAAGATGATTCAATATAGAGATGACAATTCTCCTGAAGTTACCTTATAAAGCCAAAGTAATTTCTAGGATACACTGTTGAGTGAAATAAAGTTCAGAAGGCCTTCTCTAATATCCTATCAAAAGGATCAAGATCACAGAAGACAAGGAAGGATTAAGAATCTCTCACAGATTAGATGAGGCAGGACTGAGATGACTAAATGCAATGTGAGATCCTGAAATGGCTCTTAGAACAGGAAAAAAAGGGGGGTGGATTTTAGGGGGAGAACTGGTAAAATCTGCATGAAGTCTCTAGTCCAGTTGATATTATTGTACCAATATTCATCCTCTGATTTTGCTCACTGTATGAAGGTTGTCATACCATTGGCTGACCTTCAAAAACTGAGGAGAAGCTCTACAGAATTCATTGCACTGTTTTGCAGTTTTTCTTTAAGTCTCAAACTGTTTCAAAATACAACGTCTAAAAAAATACATCCAATATTATATGATTCCAAGATAGAAAGTAGAATGGTGGGTGCCAGGGGCTAGGGGGAGAGAAGAGGGAAGTTAGTGTTTAACGGGGAAGAGTTTCAGTTTTGCAAGATGAAAAATGTCTGTAGATGAATGGCAGCAATGGTTTCACAACAGTGTCAATGTACTAAATAACAGTGAAGTACAATAACAAAGTAGTCAATGAATAACAGTGAATAACAAAAACAATGATTAAAATGTTGAATTGCATTATACGTAGTTTACTATAATTGAAAAAAAACAATTTAAATAAATACATTATCATATGATTCCACTTATAGGAGGGCCCTAAAGGAGTCAAATTAACAGAGATAGAAAGTAGGATGGTGGTTGCCAAGGGCTGGGGGAGGAGAAGGAATGGGAATTTAGCATTTAATGGGTACAAGGTTTCCATTTGAGATGATTAGAAAGTTCTGTGGTTGGATGGTAGAGTCGGTTGCACAATAATGTGAATGTATTAAACACCACTGAAAGATACACCTGGCTTCCCAAGTGGCTCAGTGGTGAAGAATCCGCCTGCCTACGCAGGAGACAGGAGACGTGGGTTTGATCCCTGGATCGGGAAGATCCCCCGGAGGAGGAAATGGCAACACACTCCAACATTCTTGCCTGGGAAATCCCAAGGACAGAAGAGCCTGATGGGCTACAGTCCATGGGGCCTCAAAGAGTTGGACACGACTGAGCTGGAAACGACTGAGCGACATGGTAAATTGTAATTTATACACTTTGCCACAGTAAAATGAAGTTTAAAAGGAATAAATGCGTCTTAAATAGTCTACTATTTTCTGTTTTACCTAATGAATTGACACGACACCACCACCAAACAGTTAACCAGTCCCAGCAATTAGGATTCAGGAGTGGTATTGCCCTTGGCATTTAGATTGACCTTTAGAATTTGTAGAAATTAAAGAGATTTGGCCAGAGCTGATGAGAGTAGTGAAAAGTGACACTGAAAAGCTAAGTTGGGACCACATCACAGAAAATGCTGAGTGATGAGAGAGTTTATTCATTTGTTCCTTTGGGGAACACTTATTAGTTGGGCATCTGCCATGTGATATTGTTCTTTTTCCTATGCATTGAGTGATAAACAAAAGAGATTCTGCCCTTGTGGAATCCTCAGAACCACCGCACCCCCCCCCAAAAAAAAAAACCACCAATCACCAGTGCTTGAGACTTTAAGAGTCCAGGGTCCTGAGAACGCCACTTTTCTCTGAAGAAAAACCAAGCCAATATCAGGGCTCACTAAGCCTGCATTACGATGCACATGAGAAGGCGGCAAGGGCTGGGGACTTCTGTAGGGATGTGGAGGCAGTCCTGATACTTTCCACTTTGTAATATCATTGTACCGTTGCAGTGCCAGCACCACTAGATGACACAGTATTTGAGACTAAGAAGGTTGCCCCTGGTCCCTTTCAAATGCCAAGATGAATGCAGACTTCTTCTTTACCTTCACATTTCTGAGAGGACCCCCGAGACACGGACTGAAATCCATCTTTGCAAACGCAGGTGCCATTTTTGAGGCAGTTAGCATTTTCTGGGCATGGAGGACAGGAAACTGCAAGGAACATAGAATCCGTTCATTCATTTGTTTGTTCATTTCATTTAAGAAATACTCATTGAGCACCTATGATGTACCAGATGCTGCAGTCGCAAGAACCTCCTCCTGGGAATAGCTTATTGGCATCCTTTTGGAATTCATCCTACTGTTGAACATAGATTCTCACCATGCCCCACCCATTCCCCACCTCTGCCACCAATACCACTTTTGCTTGTCAGTAGAGCTTCCAGATTTCAGCACCTGTGTTTCCTTACTGAGGGCTTCCTCTGGCCACTAACATCCTTTTTGAGCACCACATACTGGTTCTCAAGGTCTTCTTCCCCAAGGAGTAGTTTCCTCAAACAGTGATGGACTGACTGAGTCAGTGATTTAAAAATAAATCAGCTTCTCATTCTAGATATGAATCAGCTAACCAGAATAATTAACAACAAGAACTACAACAATAAAGCTGTTTTTTGCTACATGTATTGGGGGCTGGTGGTGCCAGAGAAGACTCTTGAGAGTCTCTGGGACAGCAAGGAGATCAAACCAGTCAATCCTAAAGGAAATCAACCCTGAATATTAACTGGAAGAATCGATGCTGAAGCTGAAGCTCCAATCCATTGGCCACCTGATGTGAAGAGTTGAATCATTAGAAAAGATCCTGATGCTGGGAAAGATTGAGGGCAGGAGGAGAAGGTGTTGAGAGAGGATGAGATGGTTGGATGGCATCACTGACTCAATGCACATGAGTTTGAGCAACTTCTGGGAGATGGTGAAGGACAGGAAAGCCTGGTGTGCTGCAGTCCATGGGGTCACAAAGAGTCAGACACGATTTAGTGACGGAAAAACAACAATGGAGGGCTGGAAAACAGGAAACACGAGGAGGATAACCAACACGCGAATAGTGTAGAAAAGTGAGGTCCATGTATGCAACTCCAAAAACAAACCAAGGTGTCTTTTTTTCTCATTGAAGTATGAAGTGTTTGCAATGATAGTGAAGGACAAAGAAGCCTGGTGTGCTGCGGTCCTTGGGATAGCAGAGTAGGATATGACTGAGCAGCTGAACAATAGCATCACACTCACCTCCAGCCTTCTTTGCTTTCAATCCTGACAGAGCCAGGAGGACACTGAGACCTAGAAGAATGAGGACAGAGATAAAGCAGATGGGAGATGCCCTGAGGCTCCACCTGGCTGAGGCCTCAGTGAGTCGGGGGGCTTTGTCTCCTCTTGTCAAGTCATACGTGTGCTAGCTTCACTGTAGATTCTTCTAGACTGGCTATAAACACTAGTGTCACAGAAGGGCATCATACAGTACTGATTACAGCTATCAGAGACTCTACACCTAAGTCCAATGTGTGTGGGGGATGATGGGAGCTCCCTCAGCAATAAGCAATCCTCTGACACCAGCTGGGTATCCTATAATTATTTTTCCCCAGTTATTTTTATTAGCTGGACGCTAATTACTTTACAATATTGTAGTGGTTTTTGCCATACATTGACATGAATCAGCCATGGATTTACATGTGTTCCCCATCCCGATCCCCCCACCCGCCTCCCTCCCCATCCCATCCCTCTGGGTCATCCCAGTGCACCAGCCCTGAGCACTTTTCTCATGCATCCAGCCTGGACTGGTGATCTGTTTCACACTTGATAATATACATGTTTTGATGCTGTTCTCTCAGATCATCCCACCCTTGCCTTCTCCCATTGAGTCCAAAAGTCTGTTCTGTACATCTGAGTCTCTTTCTGTCTTGCATATAGGGTTATTGTTACCATCTTTCTAAATTCCATATATATGTGTTAGTATACTGTATTGGTGTTTTTCTTTCTGGTTTACTTCACTCTGTATAATGGGCTCCAGTTTCACCCACCTCATTAGAACTGATTCAAATGAATTCATTTTAATGGCTGAGTAATATTCCATTGTGTATATGTACCACAGCTTCCTCATCCATTCGTCTGCTGATGGGCATCTAGGTTGCTTCCATGTCCTGGCTATTATAAACAGTGCTGCGATGAACATTGAGGTGCACGTGTCTCTTTCAGTTCTGGTTTCCTCGGTGTGTATGCCCAGGAGTGGGATTGCTGGGTCATATGGCAGTTCTATTTCCAGTTTTTTAAGGAATCTCTACACTGTTCTCCATAGCGGCTGTACTAGTTTGTATTCCCACCAATAGTGTAAGAGGGTTCCCTTTTCTCCACACCCTCTCCAACATTTATTGCTTGTAGACATTTGGATAGCAACCATTCTGAATGGCGTGTAATGGTACCTCATTGAGGTTTTGATTTGCATTTCTCTGGGTATCCTATAATTAAACTCAGTTCTTTTTCTCTCTTTTTCCCTCTTATTCTTTTTTAGATTTTTTTCTCTTATAGATCATTACAGAGTATTGAGAAGAGTTTCCTGTGCTATAAAATAGATCCTTGTGCTATGCTAAATTGCTTCAGTCGTGTCCAACTCTTTGCGACCTTGTGGACCCACCAGGCTCCTCAGCCCATGGGATTCTCCAGGCAAGAATACTGGAGTGGGTTGCCATGCCCTCCTCCAAGGGATTTTCCCTACCCAGGGATCAAACCAACGTCTTTTATGTCTCCTGCATTGGCAGGTGGATTGTTTACCTCTAATGCTACCTGGGAAGCCTAAAATAGATCCTTGTTAGTTATCTATTTTTTATTTTTGTAATGCAGCATGGCACGTGGGATCTCAAGTTCTCCAACCAAAGATCAGACCTGTGCTCCCTGCAGCAGAAGTGCAGAGCCCTAACCACTGGGATAGGGAATTCCTCTCTCTATTTTATATAGAGTAGTGTGTATATGTCAATCCCAACCTCCGAATCTGTCCCTCTCAACTCAGTTCTGACACTAACTCCCCTGGAAGAGCATCAGATATCCCAGGTTAAGGGCTCAGTCCCAAAGACTTCAGATGCCCATCAGAATTCCAAGTTGTCCCCTGGGCTTCTGACCAACTGGCTATGGATTGGGTATTCCAATGACTCCCTCTTTGGGTAAATTAATTTGCTAGAGCAGCTCACAGAACTCAGAGAAACCATTTACTTACTGGATTACCAGTTTATTGTAGAAGGATATTGGGCACCCCAGGTGGCACTGGTGGTAAAGAACCTGCCTGCCAATGCAGGGGACATAAGAGACGTGGGTTTCCCTGGGTTGGAAAGATTCCCGGGACAGCATGGAAACCCACTCCAGTATTCTCGCCTGGAGAATTCCGTGGACAGAAGAGTCTGGCGGGCTACAGTCCATCGGGTCACAGTCGGACATGACTGAAATGACTTGGCACGCACGCATAGAAGAATATATCTCAGAAAGAGCCAATGGAAGGCACACACTGGGCAAGGTATGAGGAAAGGGGTGGGGATTCCGTGCCCCCTCCAGGCACTACTTTCCTCAAATCTCCGTGTGTTCACCAACCCAGAAGCTCTCGGAATCCCATCGTTTTGGGGCTTTTGTAGACACTTCATTGGGCATCCCTGGTGGATCAGTGGTCAAGAATCTACCTGCCAGTGCACAGGATGTAGGGTCCATCTCTGGTCCGGGAAGATCCCACATGCCATGGGGCAACCAAGCCAGTGTGCCGCAACTACTGAAGCTGGTGCACCCTAGAGCCAGCACTCCACAGCAAGAGAAGCCCCCGCAATGAGAAGCCTGTGCACCACAACCAGAAAGTAGTCTGCAAGCAGTGACGAAGCTCCAGCACAGCTAAAAAAAACACCAAACCCTCAAGCCTCTGCATTTTCCTTGTGAGTGCCTTTCTGACACATAAAGAAGAAATATGACCATAGGGCAGGGGTCAGAAAACTGTGGCCTTGGGCCAAATGCAGACCCCTGCCTGGTTTTTGTGCAGCCCATGAGCTAAGAATTGTTTTTAGTGGCTTTTAAATATATATATTTTTTAATCAAGGAGAATATAGTGCATGCATGAAATGTGAAAATTACCTGAAATTCCCATTCCTATGTCTATAAATCAAGCTTTATTGGAACACAGCAGTGCCCATCCATTCAGGAAAGGTTGGTGGCTGCTTCTATTTATTTATTTTATTTACTTTTTTGTGGGGGGTTTCCAATGCAGTTTTGTGAAAACCCCACTAGAAAAATTCCAAAAGATCTGTCCCACTCTGTGGCTGCTTTTACAAAGCAACAAGCAGAGTTGAGACATTAAGACAGAGATCCAAATGGCCCACAAAGCTGAGAATAGTGACTACCTGGATCTTTACAGAAAGAAAAAATAAGTTCACTTCTGTCATAAACTAATGGCCATCACGTGCTTGCCTCTAAGAACTGCTTACAAACGGCCTAGGCTTAAACTGTGTTTGATTCCTCCAGTGGTATTTTTTATTATCTTGAAGTCCCTAAAGCCCAGAGCAGACAGGTGGGTAGGTTCCAGTTACTATAATATACTAAGCGATGGTTCTCCAAGTTTGGACCCGCATAGTGGTCAGTCAGCATGTTAGATGCTTGCCATGTCCCCCAAGCCTACCCAGAAAGGGGTTGCGCAGTAAGCAGATAACTTGCAGGGAAAGTGAAAGTGAAGTCGCTCAGTCGTGTCCGACTCTGCCACCCCATGGGCTGTAGCCCACCAGGCTCCTCAGTCCATGGAATTTTCCAGGCAAGAGTACTGGAGTGGGTTGCCATTTCCTTCTCCAGGGGATCTTCCCAACCCAGGGATCGAACCCAGGTCTCCCGCATTGTAGGCAGACGCTTTACCGTCTGAGCCACCAGGGAAACTTCCTGTATCTTTCTGTAAAAGGGTGTTTCTCTGCAGCCCGTGAAGGGCATCAAGAAGCACGGGAGGAGGACTGGAAGATGCACAGCCCAGATTCTTTGCCCTTCTAAGGCACATTACGCGCTGAAAGGTTACCCAGAAGGACTGGAGTACCAGTTACCCACAGTGCTAACCCCTCACCGTCACTCTTCTCTCTCCCCTCTTTGGCTTCCCTTCCCAAAGGACCCTAAAGCCTTCCTGGGATTCCTTCCCAAACGTGCGTTTGTACTCATTCGCTTCAGTTGTGTCTGATTCTTTGGGACCCTATGAACCGTGGCCCACCAGGATCCTCCGTCCATGAGATTCTTCAGCAAGAATACTGGAATGGGTTGCCATGCCCTTCTCCAGGGGATCTTCCCCACCGAGTGCTCGAACCCACATCTCCTATGTCTCCTGCATTGGCAGGCATGTTCTGTACCACTAGCACCATCTGGGAAGCCTAAATTAATTAAACCCAAGTTTTTGTCTCAGTTCTGCTTTGGAGGAGAGCAACTAAGAGACTCGGTATCAGACTTTGGAGTAGGACACACACACACAGGAATTTCTGGAGAAAGTGCCAAATTCTGGAAAGCAACCAAAGCTGGGCTATCCATGGTACTGGAGGGTGGGGAGAATGCTTTGTTCTACTCACCAGAGAGTAGCAACAGGCACCTGCTTCCCATAGCAGTCGAGGTTCCAGGAACGATAACCTTAGACGCACTCCCAAGCAGGATGTGACAAGGGTTCCTGGGATAAATAAGCCCCATGAGGATTTATTTTGGATGGTCACAAAATTTAGGAGGCAGGTGGTTTGTTATTTATCAAAATCCTTTCATTTCTACCTGTCTTTTGACTCAACAACTCCAATTCTGGGAAATAAGCAAGGTTCTACAAGGATGATTATAGCATAATGGCTTCTAGAAGCAAGGTTAGCAGTAATAGTCATCATCACTCAGTCCTGTTAGGCTCTTTGCCACGCTATGGACTGTAGCCCCCCAGGCTCCTCTGTCCATGGGATTCTCCAGGCAAGAACACTGGAGTGGAGCGGGTTGCCATGCCTTCAGGAGATTTTCCCAACCCAGGGGTCAAACCTGCATTTCTTAAGTCTCTTGCACTAGCAGGGAGGTTCTTTATCACTAATGCCACTTGGGAAGCCCAAACCCCCTTGTTGCCTAGGTCAAAACTTGGAATATAAATAAATGAGGCCATTTGGGGATCTGGAGGGAATAATTAGAACTCTGGAGATCTGGAGACCATGGACTTTACCTCAAGACATTCTGTATGTTGGCATGTGCCAGGAGTTACACTTTGTTACTTCCTGATCCTTTCCCTTCTCTCAACATTCATTTCCCTTTTTGACTATACTTCCCTTCCAAAAGCCTACCCTGAGATAAACTATAGAAACCCTCAGTGTAGAGAAACCCAGTCTAGTTAGTGGCTATTCTTTTTTTAAAAGACTCTTTCGAAACCAGTTTAACTGAAGTGAATATCGTATGTGAAAAGGGTGATATTTTTTGGAAGAGCTGAGACCTCTAGCGATGTTGATTTCTTTTTTTTTAACCACTTTACTGAGGGATGATCATCATGTAAAAAGCATGCAAAAGTACTTATCAACTTAACTTGATAAGTTTAGAAATAAATATATACATATGAAACTATCACTACCATCAAGGACATAAACATATCCATCATATCTGAAATTATCCTCCTGCCCTCTTTATGATTTGAGCATGTGTGTGTGTGTGTGAATAACACTTAACATAAGATCTACCCTCTTAGAAAATTTTAAGTATGCAATACAATATCATTAGCTATAGACACTAAGCTGTCACTGGAGTTTTTCATCTTGTGTAATTAAAACTTTATACCCTATGACCTTCCCCTCCCATCTTCCTTCCTCCCCTGGAAAACATCATTCTAGTCTCTGCTTCTAAGCATTTGACTACCATAGTTTCTACATCTAAGTGAGATCATACTGTATTTGTTCTTTGGGTCTGTTTATTTCACATATCTAGCAACATTGATTTAGAGAGTGGTTTTTTTTTTTTTTTTTCTGGTGACCACATTTTTATTTATTTATTTTTTTGATGTATCTACTTTTTATTATTATTTTTTCATTTATTTTTATTAGTTGGAGGCTAGTTACTTTACAATATTGTAGTGGTTTTTGTCATACATTGACATGAATCAGCCATGGATATACATGTATTCCCCATTCCGATCCCCCCTCCCACCTCCCTCTCCACCCCATCCCTCTGGGTCTTCCCAGTGCACCAGGTCCGAGCACTTGTCTCACACATCCAACCTGGGCTGGTGATCTGTTTCACCCTAGATAATATACATGTTTCGATGCTGTTCTCTTGAAACATCCCACCCTCGCCTTCTCCCACAGAGTCCAAAAGTCTGTTCTATACATCTGTGTCTCTTTCTCTGTTTTGCATATAGGGTTATCATTACCATCTTTCTAAATTCCATATATATGTGTTAGTATACTGTAATGGTCTTTAGAGAGTTTTTTTTTTTTTTTTTTTTTAAAGACCTATTATAAAAAATACATTTTACTTCACAAAGATAGACAGAAAAATGAACCAAGTTTCACAAAGCAATATTTGTTTCAGACTCTGTTCATTGAAACTTTCTTATTTTAGTTCTTCTTAAGCCCCTCAACACACAATTCATGATTTCTTTTGAGTATTTGAAAACATTATACTGTGTTCTATACATACTAAACTGAAATGGGGAAATAAATATGAAACAATGTCCCTAAAGCAACTTTCAAGAGATAAAGCATGGCAGAAACCAGTACAATATTGTAAAGCAATTATTCTCCAATTAAAAATAAATAAATTTTAAAATAAATTTAAGTTTAAAAATAAAGCAACAGGACATCTAATGAGCTATCCTTTAAAATCTTTCCAGAGCCAGTGTATTATTTTAAGACCCAAGATCACAAGCAAAGCACATTCTATTTTCCATGGAAAAAAACACAAAACCAGTTCCTCCTTACCCACAAGACGAAAGTCCTCGCTGGTCACCCAGTCTGGCAGCTTCTCCGAGCTAACAGCAACCAAAACAGGAAGTATATCTCTTATCTTGAGCTTTAGTTTCTCAAGGAGTCTTGTGGCTGGATGAGATGACTACGGGCATTGGTAGTGAGGTGGTAACATGCAGGAAGGCCAAGGCCCTGCAAATGGAGGAAATAGGCTGCAGGAGCCAGACATTTTTTATCTTTCTCTTAAGTGGCAGAAATGCAAAAAGGCAAAATGGTTGTCTGAGGAGGCCTTGCAAATAGCTGAGGAAAGAAGAGAAACTAAAGGCAAAGGAGACAAGGAAAGATATGCCCATTTGAATGCAAAGTTCCAAAGAATAGCAAGGAGAGATAAGAAAACCTTCCTCAGTAATCAATGCAAAGAAATAGAGAAAAACAATAGAATGGGAAAGATTAGAGATCTCCTCAAGAAAATTAGAGATACCAAGGGAAAATTTCATGCAAATATGAGCACAATAAAGGACAGAAATAGTATGGACCTAACAGAAGCAGAAGATATTAAGAGGAGGTGGCAATAATACACAGAGGAATGATACAGAAAAAAATCTTCGTGACCCAGATAACCACAATGGTGTGGTCACTCACCTAGAGCCAGACATCCTAAAATGCCAAGTCAAGTGGGCCTTAGGAAGCATCACTATGGACAAAGCTAGTGGGGATGATGGAATTCCAGTTGAGCTATTTCAAATCCTAAAAGATGATGCTGTGAAAGTGCTGCATTCAATATGCCTACAAATTTGGAAAACTCATCAGTGGCCACAGGAATGGAAAAGGTCAGTTTTCATTCCAATCCCAGAGAAAGGCAATGCCAAAGAATGTTCAAACTACCTCACAATTGCATTCATCTCACACGCTAGCAAAGTAATGCTCAAAATTCTTCAAGCCAGGCTTCAACAGTACATGAACCATGAATTTCCAGATGTTCAAGCTGGATTTAGAAAAGGCAGAGGAACCAGAGATCAAATTGCCAAGATCTGTTGGATCATCAAAAAGCAAGAGAATACCAGAAAAACATCTACTTCTGCTTTATTGATTACGCCAAAGACTTTGACTGTGTAGATCACAACAAGTTGTGGAAAATTCTGAAAGAGATGGGAATACCAGACCACCTAACCTGCCTCTTGAGAAATCTGAATGCAGGTCAAGAAGCAATAGTTAGAACTAGACATGGAATAACAGACTGAATCCAAATTGGAAAAGGAGTACGTCAAGCCTGTATATTGTCACCCTGCTTATTTAACTTCTATGTAGAGTACATCAAGCCAAATGCTAGGCTGTATGAAGCACAAGCTGGAATCAAGATTGCCAGGAGAAATACCAATAACCTGAGATATGCAGATGACACCACCCTGATGGCAGAAAGCGAAGAAGAACTAGAGAGTCTCTCGATCAAAGTGAGAGGAGAGTGAAAAAGCTGGTTTAAAACTCAGAATTCAAAAAACAAAGATCATGGCATCTTGTCCCATCACTTCATGGCAAATAGATAGTGAAACAATGGAAACAGTGACAGACTTTATTTTCTTGGTTTCCAAAATCACTGCAGACAGTGACTACAGCCATGAAATTAAAAGACACCTGCTCCTTGGAATAAAAGCCATGACAGACCTAGACAGCATGTTAAAAAGCAGAGACATTACTTTGCTGACAAAGGTCCATCTAGTCAAAGCTATGGTTTTTCCAGTAGTCATGTACGGATGTGAGAGTTGGACTATAAAGAAAGCTGAGCACTGAAGAATTGATGCTTTTGAACTGTGGTGTTGGACAAAACTCTTGAGAGTCCCTTGGACTGCAAGGAGATCAAACCAGTCCATCCTAAAGGAAATCAGTCCTGAATATTCACTGGAAGGACTGATGCTGGAACTCCAATACTTTGGCCACCTGACTGAACTGACTCCTTGGAAAAGACCCCGATGCTGGGAAAGATTGAAGGCAGAGGAGAAGGGGACAACAGAGGATGAGATAGTTGGATGACATCACTGATTTGATGGACATGAGTCTGAGCAAGCTCCAGGAGTTGGTGATGGACAGGGAAGCCTGGCATGCTGCAGTCTATTGGGTCTCAAAGAATCAGACACGACTGAGTTACTGAACTGAATTGAACTAAGCAGCAGGAGGACAAGAGTCAGATTTTTTTCCCTTTTCTACCCAAAATTAAAAGGAGGTTTCTTTAAAAATTCTGTGTTGCCACGACAACACCTGGTTACACCTAAGCTTAACTTTTCTCAAACCTTGGGCTAACCAATGCATATTTCTTATGGAAATGCTTTTCTTAAGCTATGTTAATGAACTATGTATTTACCTTAGACTCTGTCTTTCTTCAAGTCAGTTCTGCCCAAGACTCAGAACTGACTTGACAAATCAGTATGTTTTACTCAACAAACCAGTATGTTTTACTCATGCTAATATTCTCTTAAGCTATATTAATGAGACTATGTATTTGCTTAGAAATCTGCCTTTCTTCAAGATTCATGTCAATTGTTTTATTGCCCAAGATGACTCACCTTGTGCCAATGTTATCTTAAAATGCATGTTGTGGATGAGGGGCCTGGGGCCACTGTCTGAGTTATGAGACATTTCCTTTCTCTAATTAGTAGCCTGCTAGTAGGTATATAGCTTCCTGCTAAAGACTAGCAGGGGGCACTCATTCTGACCCGTTCTGATGTCTATGTCAGAAGCTTTCTCTATCTCTTTTATACTTTAATAAAACTTTACTACACAGAAGCTCCCAGTGATCAAGCCTTGTCACTGGCCCTGGATTGAACTCCTCTCTTCCGGAGGCCAAGAATCCCAGCGTTTTTCACGGCTGTGTTTTCCACCTTTCAGTAGGAGCACTTGCATAATGGGTCCATTAGTTCCCTTTTCATCCAAGTAATTTAAATAGTACATTACCAGGATGGACCATACTTCAGAAAATGAATTTGGAAATCATGATGGTGGCCAAGGGGGAAAACCAGGTAATGGCGAGTGCTCCCAATCTCCATCGATGCCAAGAAAATGGATCCAACTTTGAGAAGGCTCCTTTAATGAGAGGGTGGAAGTCCAGAGTGTGGAAGAGTGTGATAAACTTATGTTACCCAGTTCCCTGTTATCCTGTCATTTCTCAGTTCACCACTTCTGCAGCATGACTACCCATAACTCTGGCCTTAGAGACAGGGCCACCCAATATGTTATTGTTGTTGTTTAGTCACTAGGTCATGTCCAACTCTTTTGTGACACCATGGACTGTAGCCCACCAGGCTCCTCTGTCCATAGGATTCTCCAGGCAAGAATACTGGAGTGAGTTGCCATTTCCTCCTCCAGGGCATCTTCCTGACCCAGGAATCAAACCTGCAGCTCCTGCTGCATGTCCTGCATCGCAGGCAGATTCTTCTACTGTTGAGCCACTGGGGATGCCCCATGTAATTAAACTCAACCACTTGGCTGGTGAAATTCATGATTAGTCCCATTAATATGGTGTCCTGAAATTGTCTTCTCATTCATATGAAAAGGGTCTTGGTAATGATCCACCACAAATATTGCAAATATCTCCTAGTTTGACAAGTTCAAATATACATTTAGTGATTGATGTCTTGCCTTGGTTTTATTATAGTTGTGAAACATATCCCCGTTGACCTTAAAAATAAAGCAGCCCAATTAATGTAACATTGTAAATGCTTCAATAAAAATTTTTTAAAAATAAAGAAAAAATAAAACAGCCAGTTATTTTACCAGAAAAATTAGTTTATTTGGAAATAGCAGAGAATTGCAATATGGGACAAGCGTGTTATAGCAAAAACTATGTGTAAGTCCAGAGAAGCAAAGAAGAGGAGCTGCTGTTTTGGAGGGGAAAGCAGTTGGAAAGGGTTCTTGTAAGCAAAGAATCTGGGAATTGAAAGGGTAGTGGCTTTTCATTGGCTGGGCTGTCCCCAAGCAAGAAGAAAACCTTCCTTCCTCCCACTGGCTAATAAAGCAGTAGTTTTCCTGTTGAAAATGCCAAGTACCTCTCTTTCTGTTTGAGGTCTGCAGATGGCAGTGAATGGTAAGGCATGACAGCTCCCCTCTCTGGCTTTTCCAATGCCATTTAAAATAAGGTTTCCTTTATTCAGTTTCACATCCTTGCAATGAGTGTCTTTCAGTTTCCTGTTTCTTGTTATAAATTAATTAGAGTCAATGCAGTAAAATATTCAAATAATACCAAGATATGGCTGTGTAAGTAGGCTGGCAGTCAACCCCTCTGGTAGTATTCAAAATATTTGCTTCATGTGATACTCAAAAAATGTTTCTTTTGATATAATACAGCCTTGTAAATCAACCATACTTCAATAAAATTTTTTTAAAATTACATTTATTAAAACATGGAAAAAAGTTTATTTTGCATGGCAACTGAAAGGTTTAGATCTATCTTTGTCAGCTGAGGTGGAGTGAAAATTGTCTAAATATTAAACTGAAATGCCTGAATCCAAGAAAAGTCTATGAAATTCTGCATATTCTGTGTGCTCGAAGATCAGTCTGCAAGTGAGAGATTATTTGCATAAACAGATGCAAGAATTACCCATCTTTGTGTGTAGTCCACCCATGCTGGCTCTACACTTGGTCATGTAACTGACTTTGGCCAGTGGAATAGCAAGTTAACAGAATACAAGCAGAGATTTGAAAAATGCTCACGCACTGGGGCTTTCCCTCTCCTGATGCACTTGAAACCCTAAGATCACCATGTAAATGAGCCCAAGTTAACTTGCTAGATAATGAGAAGCCATGTGGAAGAGAACCAGGGTTGTCTAGTCAATAATTCCTCACCCTGATTGCCAACCTTCCAGATGTAGGAGTGGGCTGTTCAATCATCCAGCAAACAGCTGACCACCAACTGACCGAAAATGTATGAAAGAACCAGTCCAGACCAGCCAGGTAGACTAGACCAGAAGAAATCACTTGCCAACCCAAAAAATCATGAACAGGATAATACAGTTGTTATTTTAAGCAAATGAAACTTGGGGACTGTTTGCTGCACAGCCAAGTCTAACTGATACACTTCACAAAGTGGACTGGAAGGAGTTCTTTCCACACATGTTGCCAGGCATCATACCATGTGACTTCACCTCCCATCCTTTAGGATTGGGCCATGGTTTGGTCTATGGGCACCAATAACCTATGATGTATCCCAAGCAGAGAAGTCTGTCTTAGAGCAGTTGTCTCTATTGGATGTTGATTGATCAATCCATCCAAGTTGTGTCTCTCTTGAAGAGTTTGAACCTAAAGCCCCCTAGAGAGGGATCCAGGCAGACAATGCAGTGTCCCATGACCCAATGAACAAACTGCTAAACAACAAAAGCAGAGGTCATCAGACAGGAGAATCTGCTGATGACCTCCTTCTTTAATCTCTCCTTCAGCTATCTCATCCTTTCTTGGTCAAGCAGTAGCCTGTCACACATCACAGGATTCCAGTTCTTTCCTTCACCAACCAAGGGAGCAAATGTTCCATCTAAGGAACAGTTCAATAGGGTATGACCAACCTCTCAAACTTTAATAAACGTGAGACCGTTCAATTTGAATGACTGTGGAAGAATCTGCTCTCCATCCTAGCATCCTTTTAGATGCTGCTCTGTGTACTTGGAGTTGTCCTGTATGGATCATATAATTAGGCTCTTCTTGTGCTGTCTCTTCCAGTTGGGTTTGGAAGAGAAATAACAAGACAAATGTCAGTGGTAGCCACTTGACCAATCTCTGACAAAGGGTCATATAGTGAAAGCTATGGTTTTTCCAGTAGTTATGTACAGATATGAGAATTGGACCCTAAAGAAGCCTAGGTGCCAAAGAATTGATGCTTTCTAATTGCAGTGCTGGAAAACACTCGTGAAGTCCCTGGGACAGCAAGATCAAACCAGTCAATCCTAAAGGAAATCAACTCTGAATATTCATTGGCAGGACTGATGCTGAAGCTGGAGCTCCAATACTTTGGCCGCCTGATGTGAAGAGTCAATTCATTGGGAAAGACCCTGATACTGGGAAAGATTGAAGGCAGGAGGAGGATGGGGTGACAGAGGATGATATGATTAGATGGGATCACCGACTCGATGGACGTGAGTTTGAGTAAACTCCAGGAGATAGTGAAGGCTAGGGAAGCTTGGTGTGCTACAGGCCATGGGATCACAAAGAGTTGGACACAACTGAGTGACTGAACAACAACAAAGCCACTTGAAGGAGGGAAGAAGGATTTAAAAAAGAGAGATGGGGATATTTATTTTCCCAGCTCCTTCTGTCCGGCAGGGACTGCGCATCTGGACAGTGGTTGGATTCTTCTCTCACAGGCTAAAGCCCCTTCCAGTTTCCTATACTTGCTCCATCCAGATGCTCCCTTAAGCCAAGAAGTTAAAAGAACCCCACTTCCCCCACTGCTATTATACTTCCAGGTGCCCCACTCTCCTTTGTTTCTTTTAAACCTGTTGTGGGTTTTTTAAAAGCATTTAATTAATTTATTTATTTCCTCTTTTTGGCGGCACTTGATCCTTGTTGCTATGCACAAGCTTTCTCTAGTTGCAGTGTGCAGGCTTCTCATTGAGGTGGCTTCTCTTATTGCAGAGCCCAGGCTCTAGAGCACAGGCTCAGTAGTGTGGTGCATGGGGTTAATTGCCCCATGGCATGTGAAATCTTCCCAGACCAGGGATAAAACCTGTGTCCCCTGCATTGGCAGAAGGATTCTTAACCACTGGACCAGCAGGGAAGTCTGATATTGTGTTTTAAAATAAGAAATATGTATTTGGTCTTCATCCTATTTCTGGCACAGAGCTTCTAAAAACCTTGGAACTTCCTGAGTGATGAGAGCAATGGGAACATCTTTTATTACAATATCTTGTCTTTGATTCCTGAAACCACTTTAGAGCCATAGAGGTGAATATTATTGTTGTTGTTCAGTCACTCAGTCGTGTCTGACTCTTTGCAACCCCATGGACTGTGGCACACCAAGCTTCCCTATCCTTCACTATCTCCTGGAGCTTGCACAAACTCATGTCCGTTGAGTCGGTGATGCCATCCAACCATCTCATCCTCTGTCACCCCCTCCTCCTCCTGCCTTCAATCTTTCCCAGCATCAGGGTCTTTCCCAATGAGTTGACTCTTCACATTAGGTGGTCAAAGTATTGGAGCTACAGCTTCAGCATCAGTCCTGCCAATGAATATTCAGGGTTGGTTTACTTTAGGATTGACTGCTTTGATCTCCTTGCTGTTAAAGGGGCTCTCAAAAGTCTTCTCCTACATCTCAGGTCAAAAGCACCAGTTCTTCAGTGCTCTGCTTTCTTTACGGTCCAACTCTCACATCCATACATGACTACTGGAAAAACCGTAGCTTTGACTAGATGGACCTTTGTTGGCAAAGTAATGTCTCTGCCTTTTAATATGCTGCCTAGAGGTAAATATGAATTATTCATAACAAGCCCCTTTCCACCACAACTGCATTTATGTTAATGAGGTAACTTTGGGAAAATACCTAATGGTTGGGGCTGGTTGCCAGTGGAGCCAACCACATAATGAAAAGTAGGAACTTTCAGTCCCATCCTCCTGATTTCCAGGGAGGGGAAAGGGGCTGGAGGTCAAATGAGTCACCAATGGCAACAATTTAATCAGTCGTTCCTATGTTATGTCCCATGCTCATGCTCAGTCGTGTCTGACTCTTTGCCACTCCGTTGGACTGCGGTCCAACAGGCTCCTCTGTCCTTGGAATTTCCCAGGCAAGAATACTGGAGTGGGTTGCCATTTCCTCTTCCAGGAGATCTTCTTGACCCAGGGACTGAACCCGTGTCTCCTGTGTTTCCTGCATTGCAGGCAGGTTCTTCACCCACTGAGCCATCAGGGAATGCTGTGTAATGAGCCTCCATAAAAACTCAAAAGGTTGGGATTCAGAGAGCTTCTGGGTTGCTGAACACATGGAGATTTGGGAAGAGGGAACAGAAATAATGTGTGCTCTCCCAGTACCTTGTCCTACGCATCTCTTCCATTTGACAAGTCTTGAGTTATACCTTTGATAATAAACCAGTAATCTAGTAAGTAAAATGTTTTCTGAATTTTGTGAGCCATTCTAGCAAACTCATGGAACTCACGGAGCGGGTCGTGGGAACGTCTGATCTGTAGTCAGTTGGACAGAAGCACAGGCGACAACCTGGACTTGTGTTGGCATCTGAAACTGGGAGTTGAGGGCGGGGCAGTCTTGTGGGACCAAGCCCTGAACTTATAATGCTACCTCTAGGTAGACAGTATCACAATTGAGTTGAATTGTTGGACTCCCAGCTGGTGTCAGAGAATGGTTTTGTGAAAACCACACACATTGGGACGAGGTTCAGAACTGCTTTTATCTGCTCACACTATGAAGTCTCTTCATTAAGCCCTCTCTGTTTAATCCACTTGACTGGTCCAGCTGCTTCTCACCAGGTCACTAACTAATACACACCCTGGCACTCTAGCATGTCTACCATTCTATCAAGAAGCTAAACTTTTCTCTTTTTTAAAAAGATAGTCTTTTTAAAATCTTAGGTATTTATTTTGGACTGTGCTGGGTCTGCATTGCTGACTTTCTCTAGTTGTGGCAAGTAGGGGCTATTTTCCAGTTGCAGTACCTAGCCTTCTCATCGTGGCGGCTTCTCTTGTTGTGGAGTGTGGGCTCTGGAACCTGGGCACAGTAGCTGTGGCACACGGGCTTAGATTTCCCATGGCATGTGGGATCGAACCTGAGTCCCCCTGCATTGGCAGGCAGAGTCTTAGCCACTAGACGACCAGGGAAGTCCTGAAGCTAAACCTTTCTTATCCACTGCCATGGAAGAGGAAGCTACATTTAAAGAAAATAAGGAAACATTTTCCTTTGACCAACACATGAACCTAAAGCACAAATCCATTGCCCATCATCTACAAACAACTGTTTCTCACCGAACTACACACACTTTGAAATGGTGGGTTTTGGTGTGGGAATTGGTTGAAAATATGATGAAGGTATCTCATCCTGCAGGACACAAGAATAAAGTAAAACCCAATATCTCTGCCCTATTAGAATAGCAGCCACATAGATTTGATGCCAAAAGGTCCTGGTTAGTGACTTATACAAATGTTCTTTTTTGCTGGTCTACTGGGCATGAACTGAACCTTGATTGTAGAGTATACAATCACTTCTGTTTCAAACAAACCATTTGTACCAAGTGTGCTTGGAACCTCTTAGTTCTTCAGTCACAAAATCATGTCTGACTCTTTGTGACCCCATGGACTGCAACACACCAGGCTCCACTGTCTTCCACCGTCTCCTAGCGTTTGCACAAGTTCATGTTGGCTATCCAACCATCTCATCTTCCAACACCCTCTTCTCCTCCTGCCTTCAATATTTCCCAGCATCAGGGTCTTTTCCAAGGAGTCTGATCTTCCCATCAGGTGGCCAAAATATTGGAGCTTCAACTCCAGCATCAGCCCTTCCAATGAACAGTCAGGTTTGATTCCTTTAGGATTGACTGGTTTGTTCTCCTTGCTGTCCAAGGGACTCTTAAGAGTCTTCTCCAACCCCACAGTTCGAAAGAATCCATTCTTCAGTGCTCAGCCTTTTTGATGGTTGAATTCTCACATCCATACATGACTACTGGAAAAACCATAGCTTTGACTATACGGTCCTTTGTCAGCAAAGTGATGTCTTTGCTTTTTAATATGCTCTCTAAGTTTATCATTGCTTTCCTTCCAAAGAGCCAGCAACTTTTAATTTTAAGCTTGGAACATAAGATGTTTAAAATCATGACCCCATGTGATTTGCACATGACTCCATGTGGTTGCACATTTTGACTCTTTGATAAGACACTGAATTATATACACTACAAAATGGGTTAAGTGGAAAATTTTTTGTTATGTGACTTTGATCTCTTAAAAAATTAAGACTAAATTAATTTCTGGTCCCATACAGATTTAAACATGGAATCTGGTTGACCTGTTTGGATTTTGGCAAAATCATATCCTTTATCCATGAATTTTGATGGATGTTATTTTTCATAAATTCCAGAATGGATTTTATGAAAACATTGGCTTTTGTTTTCTCAAAAGCAAAAATAAACAGATGGGACCTATGAAACTTAAAAGCTTTTGCACAACAAAGGAAACTATAAGCAAGGTGAAAAGACAGCCCTCAGAGTGGGAGAAAATAATAGCAAATGAAGCAACAGACAAAGGATTAATCTCAAAAATATACAAGCAACTCCTCCAGCTCAATTCCAGAAAAATAAATGACCCAATCAAAAAATGGGCCAAAGAACTAAACAGACATTTCTCCAAGGAAGACATACAGATGGCAAAAAAACACATGAAAAGATGCTCAACATTACTCATTATCAGAGAAATGCAAATCAAAACCACAATGAGGTACCATTACACGCCAGTCAGGATGGCTGCTATCCAAAAGTCTACAAGCAATAAATGCTGGAGAGGGTGTGGAGAAAAGGGAACCCTCTTACACTGTTGGTGGGAATGCAAATTAGTACAGTCACTATGGAAAACAGTGTGGAGATTTCTTAAAAAGCTGGAAATAGAACTGCCATATGACCCAGCAATACCACTTCTAGGCATACACACTGAGGAAACCAGATCTGAAAGAGACACGTGCACCCCAATGTTCATCGCAACACTGTTTACAATAGCCAGGACATGGAAGCAACCTAGATGCCCATCAGCAGACGAATGGATGAGGAAGCTGTGGTACATATACACCAGGGAATATTACTCAGTCATTAAAAAGAATTCATTTGAATCAGTTCTAATGAGATGGATGAAACTGGAGCCCATTATACAGAGAGAAGTAAGCCAGAAAGATAAAGACCATTACAGTATACTAACACATATATATGGAATTTAGAAAGATGGTAATGATAACCCTATATGCAAAACAGAAAAAGAGACTCAGATGTCTAGAACAGACTTGTGGACTCTGTGGGAGAAGGCGAGGGTGGGATGTTTCAAGAGAACAGCATCGAAACATGTATATCTAGGGTGAAACAGATCACCAGCCCAGGTGGGATGCATGAGACAAGTGCTCGGGCCTGGTGCACTGGGAAGACCCAGAGGGATGGGGTGGAGAGGGAGGTGGGAGGGGGGACCTGGATGGGGAATACATGTAAATCCATGGCTAATTCATTTCAATGTATGACAAAAACCACTGCAATGTTGTAAAGTAATTAGCCTCCAACTAATAAAAATAAATGGGAAAAAAAAAAAACATTGGCTTTTGTTTTCTGTGGTATTTGTGTAGTTATTTGGGATTCCCTTGTAGCTCAGCTGCTAAAGAATTCACCTGCAATGGAGGGGACCCCAGTTTGGTTCCTGGGTCATGAAGATCCACTGGAGAAGGGATAGGCTACCCACTCCAGTATTCTGCCCTGGAGAATTCCATGGACTGTATAGTCCATGGGGTTGCAAAGTGTCGGACATGACTAAGCAACTTTCACTTTCTTTGTGTAGTTACTACAACATGCAAACTGCTGGTGGGGAGAACAAATGTATTATAGTTTGTGCCCTTAAAAGTGTGAATATTAATTCTAAAAATTGCATAACTGAAGATTTCTACATCTTTTTGACTGCATCTCATGGCTTGTGGGGTCTTAGTTCCCTCTCCAGGGATTAAACCCAGGCCCATGGCAGTGGAAGTGCTGAGTCCTAACTTCTGCACCACCAGGCAATTCCTGTCTACATTTTCTTTTTAAAGACATTTAGAAATTGCATGTGAAGCTACTGAGAAAATATCAGAACAGACAAGGAGTAAGAAATTGTAGTTGAAAAGACTCGATATACCAGATCATGGAGCTCTGATCTCCATTCAAGGGACAGAAACCCTTGCACAGTGATCTGTAGGGAAGAAGCTAAGAAAACAAATATGCTGACCTCACTCACCTCCATTTTTATGATATTCTGTTGGTGTTTCCCATTGGCCAAAACCAACTGAAAACGAGAGGCCAAGAAAGTCCACAGTTATACTCCAGATGTATTGTCATTCCAGGCAGACCACTGAATGGCTTTGGAGGGGTCAACAGACAACATCCAGCCCACTTAGATATTCATTCACATATTTATTGGGTTTCCTTCGCCATTAGAAAATATGTTCTATGGAAAAAAAAGCAATGTACTTCTTGCTTTTTATCATATCTAGAGAGTAGATACTTAGTAAATATTTACAGATGAATAAATGACTGTGCAAATTTCTAAAATCTTAATTTTGAGGGGGGGCACACTGCACTGCATGGGTGAGATCTTAGTTCCCCTACCAGGGATCCAACCTCACCCCCTGCAGTGGAAGCTTGGAGTCACAATCACTAGATCACCAGGGAAGTTTCTTATTTTTTTTTTTAAACTGAACTATATATGTCCATCAACCTAGATGTCCACTGAAAGATGAGTGGATAAAGAAGTTGTGGTACATATATACAATGGAATATCACTGAACCATAAAAAGGAATGCATTTCAGTCAGTTTTAATGAGGTGGATGAACCTAAAGACTATTATACAGAGTGAAGCAAGTTAGGAAGTGAAAAAAGTATATCATATATGAATGTATATATACGGAATCTGGAAGAAAGTATTGATGAACCCATTTACAAAGAAATGGAAATGCAGACATAGAGGACGGACTTATGGACACAGCAGGGGAAGGAGAGGCTAGGAGAAATTGAGATAGTAGCATTGACATATATACACTATCACGTGTAAAATAGATCACTAGTGGGAAGCTGTTGTATAACACAGGAGTCCAGCCTTGCACTCTGTGATGACCTAGAGGGGTGGAATGGTGGGGGGGTGGGGAGGCTCGAGAGAGAGGGGTTATACATATACAATTATGACTTATTTGCATTGATGTAAGGCAGAGATCACACAACACTGTAAAACTATCATCCTCCAATTAAAACAATAAAATAGTTGAATAGTTGATTTACAGTGTTTCCTTAGTTTCAGAGGGCTTCCCTGGTGGCTGAGATGTTTAAGAATCTGCCTGCAATGCAGGAGACCCAGGTTCAATCCCTGGATGGGAAGATCCCCTGGAGGAGGGCATGGCAACCCACTCCAGTATTCTTGCCTGGAGAATTCCCTTGGACAGAGGAGCCTGATAGGCTACAGTCCATAGGGTCACAAAGAGTCAGACACAACTGAAGCAACTTAGCATGCACACACGTTAGTTTCAGATATACAGCAAAGTATGAAATTTTTTTAACATCTCCGAGCCTCCTGGGATTTTCTAGCTACCTAAAAGATTTTCTTGCCTTTTTTCCTGGCATATGAACTGAAGGAGAAATGAAATTTCCATACTCCTGTATAATGACTAAGATACACCCTTATAAAGCTTCCAAAACACCTACCTGAGTGAGCTGATAGATATGGAGGTTTTGAGAAGTTGCCACTGAAAGGACGAGAGAGAAGTCAGAAGGGTGGAGAGACCAGTGTGTCCAGAAGACCTCGGACATGACTGAACTGAACTGAAAAGACCTATGTGGCTACGTGAAGGCCCCTTAAGTTAAGGATAGGCTGGGAGATGGTGCTGCGGTGTCCATGAGTGTACTTAACTCTGTGCCCAAGTGCAGCAGCTCTGGAGCCCGGAGACAACGGCAGCCCCCACAACGGGTTCAGAACTGCTTCTTATAGCCCAGGTCAAGCTGCATCTCAGCGTTCTGTAGACTTGACCTGGCCGTGGGTAGAGATCGCTGTACTGAGCAGGGAAAGATACCCTGCAGACGCATATGAAGGACTTTCAAGCTCAAAGCAGAGAAAAGAATGGGAGAAACACACCCTGAGCAGATATCAAATAATACTTCAGCAACACCCACAAACTCCTGAGGGGGAATTTTTTCTGAGAACTAAGAAAGAGGAAGGAAGACAATCTGAGATCCTGTGGTTCAAACCTAGATAAGGAAACTGAGCCAACCCATATTTGTAGCCAACGCAGACGAAGCTTGAGAGTTTCAAATTACATGAAAACTGGGTGATTTTTATCAATGTTGGACAATGTTGGGTAAGATTTCAGGAGATGGAATATTGACTATAAAGAAGTGAGATGCTTGTGTGCTAAGTCACTTCAGTCGTGTCCAACTCTTTGTGACCTTATGGACTGTAGCTCGCCAGGATCTTCTGTCCCTGGGATTCTCCAGGCAAGAATACTGGAGTGGGTTTCCGTTCCCTCCTCCAGATCTTCCCGACTCAGGGATGGAAGTCACGTCTCATGTCTCCTGCATTGGCAGGTAGTTTCCTTATCACTAGCGCCACCTGGGGGTAAAAATAGCAAATAGCATTGGATGCTGTACCTTACAGAACTGCAAAAGAGAAGACGTGCTCCATCCCAAGAAAAGCATTAGTAATGTCTCCTTCTGCTGCTTTT
Organism: Odocoileus virginianus; assembly: GCF_023699985.2. Taxonomy (NCBI): domain Eukaryota; kingdom Metazoa; phylum Chordata; class Mammalia; order Artiodactyla; family Cervidae; genus Odocoileus; species Odocoileus virginianus. The sequence continues at coordinate 15,367,082 of NC_069676.1, forward strand.
CCTACTTTTTAAAAGATGAAAACACTTTATTAAAAGTGTATTTGGAAGTATAAAAGCCCTGAAGTCTAATCACATATTTAATATCTTGTAGCAATCTTTAAAGTGGTAGTTGCTCAGTTGTGTCTGAATCTTTGCGTGTCCAACTCTTTGAGACCCCAAGGAGTATAGCCCACCAGGCTCCTCTGTTCATGGAATTTTCCAGGCAAGAACACTGGAGTGGGTAGCCATTCCCTTCTCCAAGGGATCTTCCCAACCCAGGAATCAAATCTAGGCTTCCTGCATTGGCAGGTGGATTCTTTACTGTCTGAGTCAAGTATAGTCAAAGCTATGGTTTTTCCAGTAGTCATGGGTGGATGTGAGAGTTGGACCATAAAGAAGACTGAGCACCAAAGAAGTGATGCTTTTGAACTATGGTGCTGGAGAAGACCCTCCAGAGCCCCTTGTACACAAGGAAATCAATCCAGTCAATGCTAAGAGAAATCAACATTGAATATTCATTGGAAGGATGGTGCTAAAGCTACGGCTCCAAGACTTTGGCCAGCCATTTCATTGGGCAGGACCCTGATGCAGGGAAAAATGGAGGGCAGGAGGAGAAGGAGGCGATGGAGGATGAGATGGTCGGACAGCATCATCGGCTCAATGGACATGAGTTTGAGCAAACTCTGGGAGATAATGAAGGATGGGGAAGCCTGGAGTGCCACAGTCCATGGGGTTGCAGAGTCAGACACGACGGAGCGACTGAACAACAACAAAATAACCTATAATGGAAAATAATCTGAAAAAGAATATATATATATATATATATATATAAATTTGACGTATACCTGAAATTAACACATTTTAAAAACTTTTAATTTTGTATGGGATATAGCTAGTTCACAATGTTCTGATAGCGTCAGGTGAATAGTGAAGGGACTCAGCCATATGTATACAAGCATACATTCTCCCCCAAACTGTCCTCCCCCCTAGGCATGGAGCAGAGCTCCATGTGACACATTTTAAATCAATTATACTTCAATTGAAAAAAAAAAAACCCACGTTGCATTCTAGTCTTGATAAAGCCCAATGGAAAATGAGGCCTATGAATCTGTTTGCAGGGCAGGAATGAAGACGCCCTCGTAGAGAACAGACTTGTGGACGCAGGGCGGGAAGGAGAGGGTGAGATGAGTTGAGAGCGTAACACTGGCATATATACACTCTCCTGTGTAAATAGCTAGCTAGTGGGAAGCTGCTGTAAGCACAGGGAACTCAACTCGGAGCTCTGTGATGACCTAGGAGGGTGGGATGGGGGGAGCTGGGAGGGTGGCTCAGGAGGGAAGCGATACACATAGAGCTGATTCCCAAGGTTGTACAGCAGAAATCAACACAGCATTGTAAAGAAGTTAGACTCCAACTAAAAATAAATTTAAAAGATCATTTAAAAAGTCAAATGGTACGGTAAGCAATCTCTAAGATCTTTCAGAAAGGGAAAGGTTTCATCAGAATGTCTTAGAAGCTTGGAACATCATTTGAAATAAACATCTTTTTAGTGCAGTTCAGAATCTCATTAGAATGAGCTCCAAACACATATCTAAATGCGAATACAAGTTCTTCTGTCGTGTTTGCTGGTCATGAGGATGGGCAGTCGCTATTATTGTTGGCATGTCTCCCTGGGTCAGTTGTCTGCCCTCTTCTCCTGAAAATGCTCAGTCGTGTCCGACTCTTTGGGATCCCATGGACTGTAGCCTGCCAGGCTCCTCTGTTCATGGGATTCTCCAGGCAAGGATACTGGAATGGGTTGCCATTCCCTTCTCCAGGGGATTTCCCAACCAGAGATCAAACCTGTGTCTCCATCATTGCAGGCATTCCCATTCTAGCTACGGGATTCTTTACTGTCTCAGTCCCCAGCCCTACAATGTTCTGCTGGAAATTGGTCTCCATGAAGCAGGAGCTGTTAAACATCTTCCCATCACAGTGGGGGCAGCACACAGCCAGTAATTGACTGATAGAGAATTTTAAAAAATGGCTGCTTCCCTTGTGTCAAAATGGAATGAGGCTGAGATACAGTTCATGGAAGTAAGTTCCAGTCAAGACTGTAAACTGGCCTGGCTCCTTCTATTCGTCTTGTTTCCTTCACTTTTTCTCTCTTTTCAGAGCATTCTGTCAATAAACCATGAGCACCAAAATCACCCCTCCCATGTTCTGCTTTTAGGGAACCTGACTTAAGTCGCCTGTTGTTATTTTAGAAATAGTAGAGTTCAGTGCAAAACAGTGTGGAGCTTCCTCAAAAAAAAACAAACAAACTAGAAACAGAGTGATCATATGATCCAGCAATCCTACTCCCAGACATATATCAGGGAAAGATGAAAAGTCTAATTTGAAAAGGTACATGCACCCTAATGTTCATAGCAGCACTGTTTACAAAATAGCCAAGACATGGAAACAATCTAAATGGCCATGGACAGAGAAATGGATAAAGAAGATGTGGTAAGCATATACAATGGAATATTACTTGGCCACTAAAAAGAGTGAAATAATGCCATTTGCCGCAGAACGGATGAACCTTGCTATACTAAATGAAGTAAGTCAGACAGGGAAGGATAAATATCATATGACACCCCTTATATATGGAATCTAACAAGAAATGATACAAATTAACTTCTGTTCAAAACAGAAAGAGACTCACAGACTTAGAGAATGAACTTATGGCTGCCAGGGGGGAGTATGTGATGGACATGTTACACTGCTGTATTTAAAATGGGTAACCAACAAGGACCTACGGTATAGCACAGAGAACTCTGCTCAGGGTTAAGTGGCAGCCTGGATGGGAGAAGAGTTTGAGGGAGAATGGATACATCTGTGTGTGTGTGGCTGAGTCCCTTTGATGTTCACCTGAAACTATCACAACACTGTTTGTTAATCGGCTATACCCCAGTACCAGGTGGGGGGGAAGGTTTTAAAAAGAGCTGAAGGGGTCTTCATTGAAAAGCAAGCCAGCCAGTCAGAAAACAAATCATTTATTTAGGGCTACTCTGTGTGTGAAGCATGTGATAGAAGCTGGAGAGGCATGCTTAAAGCCACACATCAATGGACTTAGGACAAATCAAAGTGGTAGCCAGAAGTCCTTGGTCCTGCCATTGCACTGCAGTCTGTTATCTCCACAAAACTCTGAAAAGTCAGAGATGCAGAAAACGGAAGATAAAATGGTAAGCTGGAGCAGAAGCTCTTCTTTTCTCACCAGGGCAGGAAGCCATGGGAAGACCACCCCACCCAATCATCCATAATCCAAATTGCCCAGAGAGTTCTAGGGCTGGCAAGATACTGCATTTCCACACTAAGCTGAGAACAGATTTCAGAGAAGGCTTCTGCAGGCACCTGCTTTCCTGAGATGTTGTTCCACTGTGTATTTGAAAGCAAGAAGGGACTTCAACCCTGTGAGAGAAATCAGAGTCAGAATCAATGGCAGGATTAGTACAATTTGAACTCAGGGATCATATGTATGTGGGCACAGGTCTTACAAATACAGGCAGAGATAAACATGGCAACAAAAACTAGAAGGATAAACATTAAAATGTGAACAATGATTACCTCCAGTGTGGCAGGCACTGTTGACAAACTCAAAAGCTAATCTCAGCCTCTTGACTATTGATGTTTCCATTCTAGAAGCTAGAAATACTTGTTTTGTCAAATTTCTCTGTAACTATGAGTGTTCATGTGATACAGTTCTGATCAATTAGGTGAAAGGGAAATCCACTAAGGGGCTTCTGGAAAAGCTTTTGTTTCTCGTTGAAGAGAGAGGGTTGAAAGGTGAGTTTGCCACTCTGTCCCATCATTCTTCTTCCTGCCTTGAACATGGTCATGATGACTGGAGCTATGGCAGCCACCTTGTAACTATGAAAATAATTGATGAAAAGTCAGCATGTTATTGGTCAGATGGAAAACTAGGAAGAGTTTAGATCCTTAGCAACCTAACTAAGCAACAGAACCAATACCAGAAACGCCTAACTCTGAGCTTCTATTCTTGCGATAAAAATAATTTCCTATTTATTTAAGCCACTGGATCATACTCTGGTTTCTCTTCAGATCGTATAAATCTTTTGCCTTTTAAGCCACTGGATCTTAGTTACTTGTTCTTGGAATACATCAGAGGGGAAAAATAATAAGACATTCTGGTAGGAGATGTAGGACCACAAAATATAAATGCAAATAAATAAGGAAATTATAGTGTTAGAAAGTAGAAAGTACTGAAAAGAAAATCAGGATAAGGGTGTGGGACAAGCATGAATACCTGGGTGGGTGAATAGGAAGCTGCACAAAATGGAGTTATCAGAGGAAATTCTATTGAAAAGAAATGACTGGAACAGATTTGAAGGAAGTGAGGGAGTTGTCTATGTGGGTGCCAGGACAAAAACATTCAAGGCATTCAAGAACATTCAGTTCAAGACTCCAAAGGAGGAAGTGAGCCTGGCATGTCTAAAGAATCTTGAGCAGTCCAGTGTGGGTGGAGCAGAGTGAAATGAGGGGTCTATTAGTAGATGACAGGACAGGAAGGAAAAGAGAGTTAGATCAGACAAGGTCCTGTGGGCCACAAGGAGGACGTTGGCTTTGATTCTGAATAAGGTGGGAGCCATGGAGTGCTGTAGGTAGAGAAGGGAAGATATCTGACTTGGTCGTTCACGAGCACCCTCCGGTTGCTACAAGGAGAACCGAGCAAGATAAGGCAGGGAAAAGACTAGAGAGGCAGCAAGGTAGACTTCTTTTGACCTTATTTCCATCATTGTGGATAGAGACAATAGGACTTGGACCACAGTAGAAGGAATGAAGGGAAAAAGAAGCAACCAGATTCTAGATCTATTTTGAGGAAGAGTCAGCAGGATTTGCTGAGGGAGCAGAGATGAGGGAACGGGAGAGAAAAAGCAGAGTCAAGCAGAGTCAATGTTAATTTCACAACTTCACTCTTGAACAATAGAAAAATAGAGGACCCTCTGTGGAAATGAGAGGTGGGGGAATCTGATGATGTGACATATTCCAAGTGAGAAGCTCATTTGGGACAGGCTACCTCTGAAATATCCATTAGATATCTAAGTAGGCATTTGGTAGGTGGTAGGTTATACGAGTATATAATTCAGGAGACAAGGCTGGACAGCACATTATTTAAATTTTGGGAGTCATTGCTGATAGGTGGTGGTATAGCCATGAGACTGGATGAGATCCACTGTGTAGAAGATCCAGTGTGCACTTTGATGGAAAATGATGTGTTGTCAGGGGATACCTCCTCCCCTCCAGGTTGTCTGGCTCTGATCTATAGTGGAACTACTTTACCATTGTATCAGTTTTAAACAACTGACAGTGATGGGAAACAATTTCATGGAAAAAATAGTTTTGCCTCTAATTGTGCATTCATTTTGATATTATTGAGATTATATATGTATCATAATTAATATATTAATACATAAATAAACACATTATGAATTTTATGCGCTATGTAATATAAATGATTCTATATAACTTCTGAATATTTACATTATATGTACATTATATATATTAAATAATATGAATAATTATATATAATGTCTATATATTTAAATTCTTATGTACAATTTATATATAATATAAATTTATATTTATATAGTACATAATTTGAAATGCATATGTTATACAATATGAATAATTACATATACAAAGTCTGTATATACAATTATATGTATAATTTATATATTACATATAAAATTTTTATATAATATATGTATTATATATTATACTTATATATATTTGTACTTATACCCTCTTACACTGTTGGTGGGAATGCAAATTAGTACAGCCACTATGGAAAACAGTGTGGAGATTTCTTAAAAAGCTGGAAATAGAACTGCCATATGACCCAGCAATCCCACTTCTGGGCATACACACCAAGGAAACCAGATCTGAAAGAGACACGTGCACCCCAATGTTCATCGCAGCACTGTTTATAATAGCCAGGACATGGAAGCAACCCAGATGCCCATCAGCAGACGAATGGATGAGGAAGCTGTGGTACATATATACCAGGGAATATTACTCAGCCATTAAAAAGAATTCATTTGAATCAGTTCTAATGAGATGGATGAAACTGGAGCCCATTATACAGAGCGAAGTAAGCCAGAAAGATAAAGACCATTACAGTATACTAACACATATATATGGAATTTAGAAAGATGGTAACGATAACCCTATATGCAAAACAGAAAAAGAGACTCAGATGTATAGAACAGACTTGTGGACTCTGGGAGAAGCCGAGGGTGGGATGTTTCAAGAGAACAGCATTGAAACATGTATATTATCTAGGGTGAAACAGATCACCAGCCCAGGTTGGGTGCATGAGACAAGTGCTCGGGCCTGGTGCACTGGGAAGACCCAGAGGGATCGGGTGGAGAGGGAGGTGGGAGGGGGGACCGGGATGGGGAATACATGTAAATCCATGGCTAATTCATTTCAATGTATGACAAAAACTACTGTAATGATGTAAAGTAATTAGCCTCCAACTAATAAAAATAAATGGAAAAAAATTTTTTTTATATAATATATGTATTATATATTATACTTTTATATATTTGTACTTATATGTATTTGTAGACTTATATGTATTTATACTTATATATATTTATATTTATTAATATATATCAATATATTGTTAATATATTAATAATATACAATATTATATAATAATATATAATATATTAAATATATAATATAATATAAATATATTATAAATGTTTATATAAATATATTTCAAATATATAAAAGTATATTTTAAATATATAGAAATATATTTTAAATAAATATAAGTATATAAATATATTTATATAAATATAAATAAATAAATATAAATGTATAATTATCAAATATATACTAAATATATAATAATTATAATAATATAATATAATACATTAATATATGTTAATATACTTATATATTATACTTTATATATTAATATATATTATATATTATACTTATATATACTTATAGCAGACTATAGTCCATGGAGTCACAAAGAGTGGGACATGCCTTAGCAACTAAACAACAATAACAAATATAAAATTTATATATTATAATATGAATAATTAGATGCAATATCTATTTACAATTATGTATATATAATTATATGATATATAGATATGTTATATTATATATATTACATTTATTTACCAATGAGGAAACCAGGCAGATGTTATAACTGGTTCAAAAGACAACACAAAGAGCATACATATATATAAATTAAAAGTAGAGTAATACTATGTATTATGTATACATTGTGAACATTGTATACATTATGAGCACTATGCATTATGTATACATTGTATATATTATATGTGTGACGTAATACACAGACATGTCTGTTCTTTGCATTCTCTGGTGAGCCAGTTACAACATCTCTTCATTCCTGCAGAATAAAATCCTTAACATATGCTTATTTCATATCCATGAGTCATGATTTTATCTTTTCAAGTTTGCACAGCTACTGAAGCACAGAGCTGGGATTTAAACCCAGGCAGCCTAGTTCCCCAATCCCCACTTTTAAATACCACAGTTTATCAAATGAGTCAATACACATGAATGTCAAAGCTATGGTTTTTCCAGTAGCCATATACGGATACGAGAGTTGGACCATAAAGAAGGCTGAGCACCAAAAAATTGATGCTTTTGAATTGTGGGGGTGGTGGTTTAGTCGTTCAGTCATGTCTGACTCTTGCGACCCCACAGACTGCAGCCCACCAGGCTCCTCTGTCCATGGAACCCTCGAGGCAAGAACACTGGAGTGGGTTGCCATTTCCTTCTCTGCTTTTGAACTGTAGCTCTAGAGAAAACTCTTAAGAGTCCCTTGGACAGCAAGGAGATCAAACCAGTCAATCCTAAAGGAAACCAACCCCGACTATTCATTGCAAGGACTGATGCTGAAGCTGAAGCTCCAGTACTTTGGCACCTGATGGGAGGAGTCAACTCACTGCAAAAGACCCTGATGCAAGGAAAAATTGAGGGCAGTAGGAGAAGGGGACAACATAAGATGAGATGGTTGGATGGTTATCACCAACTCAATGGACGTAAGTCTGAGCAAACTCTGAGAGATAGTGAAGGACAGGAAAGCCTGTTGTGCTGCAGTCCACAGGGTCACAAAGAGTTGGACACAAATGAGTGACTGAATAACAACAAATGCTTAGCTTATAGCAGGTACTCAACACATAACACTTGGTCTGACCAGAACATGCAGACAACACACAATCTCTCACCGTTTTGGAAGTGGAGGGAACGGATGACAGTAAGATCCCTGAGGTCTGGGTCTCAGAGCTGGGTTTAGTCTTCCTGGTCATGCATCTTCTGTATTCTTCACGTACCTGAAGGTGGATGCACACCATGGGGAGATGACACACTCTTAGATACAGGAGGAGTGTATGTGGCAGGGGCAATCTCCCTGGGAAGGACTGGGGCTGGGAGGGCAGCAGGTACACACCTGGCGGTTGAGCAGGCAATGAATGAGGAAGATGAAGGCCCCCTGCAAGCTGTTGATGACGGTGAAGAGATAAGCCATGATATTGGCCACGGGTCCAATCTGGAAAATGCCCAACACCCAGGAGCACCCCAAGATGAAGATCTGAGCAAAGGCTTTGAAGGTCAGTAACCTAGAGGGGAAGATTTGCAGAGGATATAGTTCTGGCTGTCATCCTCATGGGCCACCATGTTCCCAGGTATAGTCTGAGGTTGCCACCATGTGACCCATCACCTGGGTAAGAATAAATGTGGAACACAGGTTTCCAAGCCTAGAGGTAGGGAAGTCAAATCCTACAGCCATTGAAAAGGCAATTGGCCTACAGATACACATGGTCACAAAGATGTGTGGACACATGTATTTAATGCAATATTGTCGATGGTAATAAAAGGCTAGACATAAAGTAGCCAAGCCATGGAAGCAACCTAAATGGTCATCAGCAGATGGATGCATAAAGAAGACATGGTACATATAGACAATGGAATATTACACGGCCCTGAAAAAGGATGAAATAATGCCATTTGCAGCAACATGGATGGACCTAGAGATGATCATACTAAGTGAAGTAAGTCAGACAGAGAAAGACAAATAACATATGATATCACTTGTATGGGGAATTTGAAATATGGCACAAATGAAGCTATCTAAAAAACAAACAAACAAACTCACAGACACAGAGAACAGACTTGTGGTTACCAAGGGGGAGGGGGTGTGGGGGAGGGGTGAACTGAGAGTTTGGAGTTGGTGTGTGTGTTCACTCACTCAGTGGGGTCTGACTCTTTGTGACCCCATGGGCTGCAGCCTGCCAGGCTCCTCTGTCTATGGAATTCTTCAGGCAAGAATACTAGAGTGCTCTTCTCTGGGGGATCTTCCCAACCCAGGGATCAAACTCAGGTCTTCCACATTGCAGGTGGATTCTTTACCATCTGAGCTACCAGATCATTTAAATAAACTGTGTTCCATCCTTACACTGAAACACTATATCTTAAAAAAGGTATTGTCAACAGATTTTAGTATTGGAATAACTCGTTCCTCCTAGCAATGATGCTAAGGCATGCTTCACGTGCCTTCCTGATCTAGACACTGGGCTATATTCCATTTGGAGTGTGGGACCAGGCTTACAAAAGGTACTCAGTGAATATTTGGGGAAAGAAGGAAAGGAGACAAGAAGATGAGGGGAAAGGGAGGCTGGACTGTACCTGGTGTCTTTGAGTGTGGAGACTTCCGCACTGACACTAGAAAGCTTCTGCCTCAGGATACATAGTGTCCAAGTCAGGAGGATGGAGTTGACCTACAGAGCCAAGAAGGGATGGAAAGTCTGGATATACAAATGGATGATGGCCAGCCCATTTATGAAAAGAGAACTTTGATCTATAGTCTACAGTAACCACTCCAAGAAGCCCAAACAATAACTCCTTCAGCAACCAACCCCAGAGGATTAGGACTTGACTGATAATTGACAGCCTCCCTCATTTCTACGTCTGCTTCCAACTTAGGACCAAAAGAAGAAAGCCAGTATGTAACCCTTACCGATTACTTAGGATGCCCTGCATTTAGTCAGCCTACCTGTAGAGTCCTTGTGTCAACAGCCTCTGAGCAACGCATACCTGAAGCCTTCCCTTTTTTCTCTATAAAACTTTCCCACTCATCTGCCTATTTTTGAGTCTCTGACAAAAGCAAGTGATTTGACAAATGAAAGTGGCTGAGTCCCTTACCACGTGTGTTAGTGCTCAGACGTGTCCGACTCTTTGCAACCCCATGGACTGTAGCCCGCCAGGCTTCTCTGTCCATGGGATTCTCCAGGCAAGAATACTGGAGTGGGTTGCCATGCCCTCCTCCAGGTGATCTTCCCGACCCAGGGATTGAATCCACTTTTCTTACATCTCCTGCATTGGCAGGCACGTTCTTTACCACAAAGCGCACCTGGGAAGCCCTGGGTCTCTTTGATCCTCCTCCAAAACACACCAAACCAAGCAATCAGCTTACCACTATAATTGTGCACACTGGCCCCAGGAAGCTCCAGATGAACCCTGTTTCTGTATTCAGCCAGCAGCTATGAAGAAAAACAGGAGTTAGTCATTGTATCCAAGTCCCAACCCTCAAATGACTCACGCCCTGCCAGATATGCTTATGGAAGAGTATTGGAGGATGAGGTCAAAGTGAAAATTTTCTTTCAGACCTTCTTCCTTAGTGAACGTTCCTGAAATGTTCTCTTAACACCTGGGATAGAGATCATTTCTCAGTTCATAACCTTTGTACTCTCTCTCTCCAGAACTCTCCACAGTACACTTTGTCATTCAGTTCAAATATCACCTCCTCTCAAAAGTCACACTGTGTCTGGTCCTCTCCTAGCAAAATTTGCTGCTTTTTTTTTTCATAACATCTATCAGTATCATAAATTATCTTGCTCAGTTGTTTGTTTACATTGTCTATCTTTCCCTACTAGACTATGAGCTGCAGGAGAATTTGGACTTTGAATGTTTTGTTTATCTCTGAATACCCATCACTTAGTGCAAAGCCTGGCATGGATGAGGCATTCTGTAATTATTTGTTAATAGAAATGAAGAGAGAAATGGAGTGTTTCCTGACATATCAGTAAACAAGGATGTCACAGCCATCAGCGATTGCAGTCCTCCAAAAGTGAATTTCTGAGCCTAGAGGGCGATCAGGAAAAACAATACCTGCTATCAAGCAGCTATAAACCACTCCCCTTGGTGAGCACTGAAGACCTAGGGGTGGGAATGTGAAAAACCAGGATATTGGCCCCAGATAGCTGGGATGCAAATGAAAAGAATGATTTTAGTGAGCCCAGACTTTGTTGACAAAGGTCCATATAGTGAAAGTTATGGTTTTTCCAGTAGTCATGTATGGCCCAAGAGTTGGACCATAAAGAAGGCTGAGCACTGAAGAATTAATGCTTTTGTACTGTGGTGCTGGAGAAGACTCTTGAGAGTCTGTTGGACACCAAGGGGATTAAACCAGTCAATCCTAAAGGAAATCAACCCTGAATATTCATTGGAAGGATTGATGTTGAAGTTGAAGCTCCAATACTTTGGCCACCTGATAAGAAGAGCTGACTCATTGGAAAAGACCCTGATGCTGGGAAAGATTGAGGGCAGGAGGAGAAGGGGGTGACAGAGGAGGAGATGGTTGACTGTCATCACTGACTCAATGGACATGAGTTTGAGTAAATTCCAGGAAATAGTGAAGGACAGGGAAACCTGGTGTGCTGCAGTCCATGGGGTCACAAAGAGTTGGACACAACTGAGCAACTGAACAACAACTGTAACTAGTATCTTCTCACATAGAACCTTTGATAAATCTACCTCACTTTATTTCATTATTTTTTCTTTTTTTGCATATTGTCACCGTGCTTATTTATTTATTTATTTATTTATTTTTCCATTTATTTTTATTAGTTGGAGGCTAATTACTTTACAACATTGCAGTGGTTTTTGTCATACATTGAAATGAATTAGCCATGGATTTACATGTATTCCCCATCCCGGTCCCCCCTCCCACCTCCCTCTCCACCCCATCCCTCTGGGTCTTCCCAGTGCACCAGGCCCGAGCACTTGTCTCATGCATCCAACCTGGGCTGGTGATCTGTTTCACCCTAGATATACATGTTTCGATGCTGTTCTCTTGAAACATCCCACCCTCGCCTTCTCCCACAGAGTCCACAAGTCTGTTCTAGACATCTGAGTCTCTTTTTCTGTTTTGCATATAGGGTTATCGTTACCATCTTTCTAAATTCCATATATATGTGTTAGTATACTGTAATGGTCTTTATCTTTCTGGCTTACTTCGCTCTGTATAATGGGCTCCAGTTTCACCCATCTCATTAGAACTGATTCAAATGAATTCTTTTTAATGGCTGAGTAATATTCCATGGTGTATATGTACCACAGCTTCCTCATCCATTCGTCTGCTGATGGGCATCTAGGTTGCTTCCATGTCCTGGCTATTATAGACAGTGCTCCGATGAACATTGGGGTGCACGTGTCTCTTTTAGATCTGGTTTCCTCGGTGTGTATGCCCAGAAGTGGGATTGCTGGGTCATATGGCAGTTCTATTTCCAGTTTTTTAAGAAATCTCCACACTGTTTTCCATAGTGGAACTCCTCCAGCTCAACTCCAGAAAAATAAATGACCCAATCAAAAAATGGGCCAAAGAACTAAACAGACATTTCTCCAAGGAAGACATTCAGATGGCACAAAAACACATGAAAAGATGCTCAACATCACTCATTATCAGAGAAATGCAAATCAAAACCACAATGAGGTACCATTACACGCCAGTCAGGATGGCTGCTATCCAAAAGTCTACAAGCAATAAATGCTGGAGAGGGTGTGGAGAAAAGGGAACCCTCTTACACTGTTGATGGGAATGCAAATTAGTACAGCCACTATGGAAAACAGTATGGAGATTTCTACCTCACTTTAAAACAGACCATGGCAGAATATTTCTAAGCCATAAAAAGGGACGAATTTGGGTCAGTTGTAGTGAGGTGGATGTACCTAGAGCCTGTTATGCAGAGCAAAGTAAGTCAGAAAGAGAAAAACAAATACCGTATATTAATGCATATACATGGAATCTAGAAAAATGGTACTGATGAATGTATTTGCAGAGAGGGAATGAAGATGCAGATGTAGAGAACAGATTTGTGAACACAGTGGAGAAAGGAGAGGGTGGGACAAATTGAGACAGTACCATTGACATATACACACACTCATGTGTAAAATAGATAGCCAGTGCAAGCATGCTCAGTTGCTTCACTCGTGTCTGACTCTTTGCAACCCTATGGACTGTAGCCTGCCAGGCTCCTATTGTCCATGGAGTTGTTAGTGAGAGGCTGCTGTGTAATACAGGGAGCCCAGCTTGGTGCTCTGTGACAACCTAGAGAGAGTGGGGTGGTAGAGGGGAAGGAGGCTGATGAGGGAGGGGACAAATACATACTTATGATTGATTCACGTTGTTATATGGTAGAAACCAACACAACATTGTAATTTTCCTCCAATTAAAAACTAAATGAAAAAAAAAAGAGACCATGGCAAAAGAATCGTGGCAATAATAACATGTATAATGCTTTACATTGTGCCAGACACTGTCTAAATATTTTGCAGACACTAACTCGCTCAACACTCACAATAACACTATAATATAGGTATTGTCATCAGCTTGCATATAATAGATGAGGAAATGAGAGCATACAGAGTTTAAGTAACTTGCCCAAGGCAGCATAGCTAGACAGTGGTATAGCCAGGATCCAGACCCAAGCAAGTAGGCTCTATAGTCCACGAACTGAAAACTTTGCAATCAAGTTTACTGTTTACATTGCCACTACCCACCGATACTATAGTGCAAACAGTGGCTTCCGGATTTGTGCAGTGCACAACCTGTGCTACTGCCCATGGCAGGCCTGAGACCTACAGCCCATAAAGTAAGAGCTCAATAAATGGTAGGCGTGACTACTGATCCTGTTATTGCTCTTTTGTATGTTCATTTAATTATCACCATGGAATGATTAATAATAACAATAATTTTCAGGGAAAGAGAAGAATGTCACTTACCGATTATACATCCCATAACCCTGTGGTTGTAAGCCAGCAGAGGCAGCCACCACTACCCCCGGGAGCCCATAGCCAAAGGCGCAGAGATACAGCATCTTGATGTTCCGAGAACTGAAGTAATTCACCACTTTCAGGTTCCTGACCATAAGGAAGAGTATCACAGCCTCCACCAGCATCCAGAAGAAGCACGCAAGGAAAAGGTAGTGCAGAAAGCCTGCGATGAGGGCGCAGCCCATCTGTGGAGGAGAATCAGGCACCTTCAGTCTCCCTTACTCCAGGGAGTATGTTCAGAGGAAGAGGGCGGAGAAGCAGTTCCTCTATTGCTGTTGTTGTTGCTTTTGATAGGTAAGAAGTGGATTTATTTACAGTGTGCATTATTTATTTAGAATGTATATCTATACATTCCATATAGCTTCCCAAGTGGCTCAGTGGTAAAGAATCCACCTGCCAATGCAGGAGATGCAAGACACACGGGTTCGATCCCTGGGTTGGGAAGATCTCCTGGAGGAGGGCATGGCAACCCACTCCTGTATTCTTGCCTTGAGAATCCCATGGACGGAGGAACCTGGTGGGCTACAGTCCATGTGGTCACAAAAAGTCAGACATGACTGAGCATGCACACCACACACTACACACACACACACACACACACACACACACACACACACACACATTCCATGACAGAATTCTGTCCGTCTCAAAAGAAGAAAGCAGCTGTGAACACAGGGTGGTTAGTTTTTATGGGCTGGGTAATTTCATAGGCTAACAAGTAGGAGGATTATTTCAACTATATATTTGGGGGAAGGAGCAGGGATTTCCAGGAATTGGGCCACTGCCCACTTTTTAGTCTTTGATGGTGGACCTGGCTGCCTGTGGGTGGTCATTTAGCATCCTAATGTATTACAGTAGTGTATAATGAGGCTCAAGGTCTAGTGCAAGTTGAATCTTCTGCCATCTTGGACCTATTTGGGTCTAATCAGTTTATACTGTATCCTCAAAAGCTATGTCATTCTTTCAGGGTTGTGTCCTGCCTCCTTCTCTGATTCATGTTGTTGCATGGCAGAAGCCAGCACAGAGTTATAAAGCAATTATCTTCCGATAAAATTTTTTAAAAAACCAAACCATAAAGGGGCTACTTTGACTGGACTTCCCCAAACACAGCCTCTTCATTCATTCCACAAATATTTATAGATATATTCTTTACTACAGGTAGTTCCATCCCTTTATTAGGGACACCAATCATTCTGGCTTCCCTAGAAATGAGTTTCCTCAGGATGTACCACTTCCAGTGCTAAAGCTGGGAGAGTCTGAGAGAAAAACAGATAGACGATCACCCTACTTTAGGGAATGTTTGAAGATACAGGGGTCGGGGGAGGAGAAGGGATCCACAAACTACAGCCATGGACCGGTTGCAGGTTTTGTAATTAACATCTCATTGACACACAGCCTTCCCCATTTATGTATTCTCTGTGGCCGCTTTCAGGTTTCCCTGGTGTCTCAGTGGGTAAAGAACTCGTGTGCCAATGCCAGGAGATGGGTGAGGGGAGGCTCAGTCTCTGGGTCAGAAAGATCCCCTGGAGAAGGAAATGGCAACCCATTCAGTATTCTTGCCCCATGGATAGAGGAGCCTGACGGGGTACAGTCCATGGGGTCGCAAAGAGTCAGACACGACTGAGTGACTAAACAACAACATGGCTTTGTTCATGCTAAAATGGCAGAGTTGAGTAGCTGCCAATGGAGACCACAGCATCTGCAAAATTAAAGATACTTTTATCTGCTTCTTTACAGGAAAATTTTGTTCACCCTAGGTCCCATGATAAGAGGTGGGGAGTGCTACTAGCCTTTGGCTCCCAAGGGGTCTAGGAAGTGAAACATCCCATAGTGAGAGGGTAGTTCTGCTTTAAGAATGATCATCCCACCTGAAATGTCACTAGTGCTTCCTTTGGAAATACCCCGAGAACCTACTGTTTCTGACACAGTTATTGGAGCTTAATTGGCCAAAAGTTCTTGTTCTCATGGGACACACAATCTTGTGGAAGAGGTAGATACACAATAAGTAAAACAAGAACAAAAAAAAATCAATATGGTTTCAAATTTTAATAGGTGCTGGGAAAAGATGCAAAAGAGAGTGATAAAAAGTAGAATTTCTCACCTATGGATGCGACTAGAGATGATCTCACTAAGTGAAGTAAGTCAGAAAGAGAAAACAATTACTGTATGATATCATTTATATGTGGAATCTAAACTATGATACAAACGAACCTACCTACAAAACAGAAACAGACTCACAGACATAGAGAGCAGACTCATAGTCACCAAGGTGGGGGGAGGGAGAGGGATGGACTGGGAGTTTGGGGTGGTTAGATGCAAATTATTAAATTTAGAATGGATAGACACAAGGTCCTACTGTATAGCACAGAGAACTATGCTGAATATCCAGTGATAAACCAGAATGGAAAGGAATATTAAAAAAGAATGTACATATGTATACAAATGAGTGACTTTTTTGTACAGCAGAGATTGCCACAACACAGTAAATCAACTATATTTCAGTTTTTAAACAAAGAATTTCTCAACTGTAGCATTACTAATATTTATAACACTGCTACTGCTTGCTGTGTTGTGTGCAGTCATGTCTGATTCTTTGTAACCCCAGACAAGCCCACCACGCTCCTTGGTCTGTGGGATTCCCAGGCAGGAATGGAATGGGTAACCATTTCTTCCTCCAGGGATCTTTCTGACCCAGGGACTGAACCCAGGTCTCCTGCATTGCAGGCGGATTCTTTACCAGCTAGGCCATAAGGGAAGACATTTGTAACACTATTGCCTTATTATTTTCTGCTGTGGGAAGATGGGGGAGACTGTCCTGTGCATTGTAAGATGTTTAGCAGCATCCCCTCCCAAAGGTGACAACTAACACATCTGACATTGCCAAGTGTCCCCTGAGGGCACGGAATCATCCCAGGTAAGAACCAAAGGCTTAAAGAGTAGGAAGAGAGACCACCCCCATACATAACATGATCAGGAAAATCATTCTAAACTGAGACCTATCACAAGAAGGCATCAACTAGAAGCTGGCAGATGAGTATGGAAAGAGGGAAAAGCATGTGCAAGGGTCCTGAGGTGGAAAGTAGCATTGAGGGAGTTAGGTGAGGATGAGCAGAAGCAGATTGGGAAATGATGTGGATGGATGGGGACACAGCCTGAGGGATACGATACCTGGTTGTCAGTCTTGTCCACACCAGTGAGAAACAGTATCTTGGCCAAGAAGAGGCATATGCAGAGGTGCAGGTGGATGTAGGTGTTCTGGTTTCGGATGGTGCGACACACAAGGAAGGTGATGATGGCCGTGGCAAGACACACCAGTGAGATGATCATGCCCACGTGACTGATGAGGTACAGGGTGAACTCCATCTGTCAGAAAAGAGATACACTGTTGGCCTCAGAGAAAGACCAGTATAACCCACAGGCAGGAAAAAGAACTATCCAGACTCTTGGCTCAGGTATATAGAGCTTGGAAGCTTTTTCTCCCTTGGGTGCTCGGTGTGAACTAGACATTGTTCATCATCACCCTTTGACATCCATAGCACCCATTCTCATCCCTGACCTATGCCCTATTCCTACATGGTAAGACATCTACAAACTACATTTCCCATAATCTCTTGGGGCTAAGGTCCTGAACATCATTTAGGTTCTCCAGTGAGATGCACACATGAAGGTTTTAAAAGGCAGGATGGAGGCAGATACCAGTTTTCTGCAGACAGGAGTGAGCTGTGGTTGGACTTCACGTCCTGTCTATCTGATCTTTAATTTCATGGATGTGGGGTGAAATGCCAAAGGTAATTTATGACCCCTGGATTTCAGCTGCAGAGGGGTGATCTTGAAGCCAAATTCAAGTGGCAGAACCCCCTGACTTCAAGTCCTCCATCCCTTCCAAGAATTCTGTGATCATCCAAGCCCCTGTATTAAATACTTTCCTGCTTGACATACCTTGAGAGGTTCCTGTTACCTGCACTGAACCAGGACTGATAATAGGTGTTCCGAGATGCTCCAACTTCTAGGAGTGGAGGTGACAAGTTGAGTCCTTCCCTGTGCCATTATTTGTAATTAACTTTATTGGGGTGCTTTCTGTGTGTTAAAGATATGCCAGACACCAGCTTCTCTATGATGCTGTGATGTAGTGGTTAAGACTACAATTCTGCCAGTTTCTGGCTGTTTAAGCTTGGGCAAGATACTTAACTGCTCTGTGCCCATTTCTTCCTCTGTTAAAATGAGGATACTAACAGTAACTATCATGTGGAACAGTTCCAAGAGGATTCAACGAAAATGCTTAAAGTACTTACAACAGTGCAGAAAACATGCATAAATGTTCATTTTCATCATCATTTTTTCTCTTTTTCCCTAATTAAATGCTGATGCTTTTTATTTTTTGTTTTTGTCTTTGGGCCACACTTTGTGGTATCTTAGTTCCCAGACCTGGGATTGAACCCAGGACATGGAAGTGAAAGTGCTGAGTCCTGATCACTGGACTGCCAGGGAACTCCTGAGTCATCATTTTTCTCTTGTTCTCATTTTTAAGATGAAAACATTTGGCTCAGCTCAGAGAGGCTGAGTGATATGCCAATGGAAACACAGCTACGAAGTGATTGAGATGGGACTTGAAACTAGGCTGGACTTGCTCTGGATCGAATTTTCTTGTCTTAAGCCTTACATTCTTCTAAGTAGCAATTTAGGACCTGCTTGGCAGAGAACTGAACTCGGGATCATGTGATAGACAAGGATACCCATCACAGCACTGATGAGCATGTCTTTCCTCTCTACCAAACCTAGCTTCTCACTGAGGCTTATTTCATGTTCCACCACCTCCCTGACCTAACCCCACTTCTCAGTGACACAACTGTCAGTTTCTGTAACACAAATTCTTGCACCATTTACAGGCAGACCTCAGAGACAGTGCAGGTTCAATTCCAGACCACCGCAATAAAGCAAATATTGGCAATAAAATGAGTCACATGAATTTTTATCTCCCAGTGCATATAAAAGTTATGTTTACATGCCACTATACTCACCATACACGTTTAAAGTGTATAATAGCACATGTCTGGAAATGTAGATACCTTTATTAAAAAATACTTTATTGCTAAAAGATGCTGCCGTCATCTGAGCCTTCAGTGAGTCATAATCTTTTTGCTGGTGGAAGGTTTGAGATGTTTTGAGAATGACCAAAATGTGACACAGAGATATGGAGTGAGCAAATGCTGTTGGGAAAATGGTGCCAACAGACTTGCTCAATGCACACAGGGTCGCCACAAACCTTCAATTTGTTTTCTCTCTCTCTTTTTTTTTTTTAAAAAGTGATATCTGCAAAGTGCAATAAAATGAAGTATGCCTATAGACGATTTTGGAGAAAGAGACCTCTGGACTCAGACCATCCTGGGTTTGAATCCCATCTCTACTAATTATTGGCTTCATGACTAAACAGACTACTGAGGTCCAGCCTCCTGTCCTGAGAAGGGCATCTAAAAACAGCTAAAGAGTCAAGCACATAGTGTGTGTTAAGGCGCTTCAGTCGTGTCTGACTCTTTTCGACCCCATGGACTATATCCTGCCAGGCTCCTCTGTCCATGGGATTCTCCAGGCAAGAACACTGGAGTGAGTTACCATGTCCTTCTCCAGGGGATCTTCCTGATCCAGGGATCAAACCCACATCACTTTCCATCTCCTGTATTGGCAGGTGTGTTCTTTACACTAGCACCACCTGGGAAGCCCAGGTGCTCTATAAGTGGGGTTTGTGGTTATTATCGTGCCTGCACCTGTTTAGAGTCAGTTCTCATTTCATATACAAGTGTCATGGCTTCTCAACCAGACCATGAATTCTCTAAGGGCAGAGATATGGCACACACCCCTTCTGTCCCCTTGACTCCCTCCCACAATGCTCAATTCCATGAGAGGCGCACAATGGATGTTAATCAGTATTTTCCCGTTGGATTTGAGGACCCAGACTACAGAGCGTCATTACTGACCGTGAGCTCCCCAGAAGCCATGATGACGGCCAAGTTCACCATTCGATTACAGCCGCAGACAGTATGCGTCTTGGAAGCTTCAAGGAGCACACAGCCTGAGCGTGTCCATCTGCCTCCCTCCACATCTGGTCTCCAGGTAACGCAGATAGCACTCTCAAAATCCTGCTTTGGCTGAAAATTCAGAACCTTTAGTTACCTGAGAATCCATCTTGAATGGATTCAACCTGACCAACTCAAGAAAATGTGGGCATGTTCTGTACAGAATAGAGAAAAATGCTGATATTTCAATGTGCAGTGATGAAAAGAAATGTCTCAGGTGCCAGACCTGTATCCATTACCAACTTGGTTATAATTACTATAAATAAAGTTCGTGTAAATGTTCCTGCATCAACATTACTTAATCTAACCTCAACCTTACCCATTGATGAATGGAAAAATGCCACATTGAAATAGAAGAGCTCATTTTTCTAGCAGTGGATTTTGGGAAGTCGTTGAGTTATCAGAAATTGTGGACACTTGCTGCTTAATGTTGTCACTAAGTCATGTCCGACTCTTTGCGAATCCATGGACTGTAGCCCACCAGGCTCCTCTGTCCATAGGATTTTCCAGGAAAGAATACTGGAGTGGGTTGCCATTTCCTTCTCCAGGGGAATGTTCCAACCCAGGGATCAAACCCACGTCTCCTGCATTAGCAGGTAGATTCCTTATCACTGAGCCACCAGGGAACCTCTGCTTAACGGGTCCCTGTCAAAAACTGAGAGTTAAGCCAATAGAGGACGTGGAGTTCCCAGTAGATAGCTGGGGGCCCAGTGCAAACCTCGTCACCAACCTTGATGTTCTCCAGAGTATAGATGACTGGTTTAGAGAACCCGTCTTTCTTCCCTCCTGTTATGATGCCCCCAACAACACGAGAATTCATCTTCAGCTTCTTCTTGGAGTTGGCCCAGGGGTTCTGAAGATCTTGCAAGAAGCGTTCATCCAAAATAGACTCCATACCCGCAAAGGAAACGAAAGCCACCCCGTTGATCCCTGAAATTTCCCCCAAATTAAAAAAAGAAAAAGCCAATCATTTGCTTAGTAGTTATTACAGATGACCCAACTCATCCATACATACACACACACTTTAATATCTCACATATTTCTGCACCCTCACTGGCCTCCTCTGAGGACTGAAACGCCAGTGGACTTCCAGATAGTTAACCCTCAAAAGAAATTTTAAAAACAATCTGAGACTTCCCTGGTGGTCCAATGGTTAAAAATCTACATCACAATGTAGGGGACTCAGGTTCGATCCCTGGTCAGGGAACTAAGATCCCACATGCCGCAGGGCAATTGAGTCCAATCACCAGAAGTAGAGAGACGACATGCCACAACAGAGCCTCAACACAGCCAAATAAATAAATTAACTTGAAAAAAAATTCCTGAGGTGGTATTACCTAAAAAAAATCTTGGCTACATTTGAATTTGTGTTTTTAAGGGATGATTCAACTCAGCAGTGGGAAATAAGTTTCCCTTCTCACATTTATGCTTATTCATGTTCAATCTCTTGGGTGGGCTTCCCCTTTCAATGTTGGTGGTCTGTGTCCTAGCCTGTTCCTGGGCCATCCAGACAGCATATAGATCAGGGGAGTGATGAACAGTGACCTACAAGCCAATCTGGACATCTCTGCTTTTTTTTTTAATTAAAAAAATTTTTTTAGGCTGTGCTGGTCCTCGTGGCTGCAAGCAGGCTTTATCTAGCTGCAGTGAGTAGGGGCTACTCTCGTTTTGCCAGGCATGGGCTTCTCGTTGTGGTGGCTTCTCTTGTTGTAGACAATGGGCTCTAGGGCATGCAGCCTGCAGTAGCTCCAGTAAATGGGCTCAGTAGTGGTGGCACACAGGCTTCATTTCCCTGCAGCATGTATGATCTTCTCTGATCTGGGATCAAACCCACCTCTCCTGTGTCAATAGGTGGATTCTTAACCAATGAACCTTAAGGGTAGTCCCCATTGCCTGTTTTTTGTGTGTGTGTGAATAAAAATCTCATTGCAACACAGTCTCACCCATTAATTTACATATTGCCTAGGAATGCTTTTGCACACCCTGACGACAGAGTTGAAATAATTGCAACAGATCCTATCTCGCTCAACGCCTTAAACATTTACCAACCACGGTTTACAGGAAGCGTTTGCTAATCCCTGATACTGATTAGCACTGTATGTTAGAAATACAGTATGAGTCACATGTGTAATTTTAAATTTTCCAGTAACCACGTTTCAGAACAGTAAAAAAAAAAAAAATAAAGGATCATTTAAATTATATATGAACTCACTACCTGCAAAATATTTTCATTTCAACATGTAGTCATTCTAAAAATTATTCATAAGCTATTTTAATTCCTTCATCTCTGGCACCAAGACATTGAAATCCAGTATGCATATTACACTCACAGTCTAACCACACTTAAAGCTCTCAATAACAAAATGTGACCAATGGCTGCTGGATTAGACAGGAAACATCTTGACATTCCCGTATCATAAGATTATTTTTAAATTAATTTTTTGTTGAGATATAGTTGATTTACAGTGTTGTGTTAGTTTCTGCTGTATGCCAAAGTAAGCCAGCCATTGTTGTTCAGTCTCTAGGCCGTGTCTGACTCTTTACGACCCCATGGACTACAGCACTCCAGGTTTCTGGGTCCTTCACTGTCTCCCAGGGTTTTCTCAAACTCATGTCCATTGAGTTGGTGAGGCCATCCAACCATCTCATCCTTTGTCACCCTCTTCTCCTCCTGCCCTCAGTCTTTCCCAGCATCAGGGTCTTTTTCAGAGACCTGCCATACATATACAAATATCCACATTCTTCTAGACTCTACTCCCAGAGATTATTTCATGTCTGACTTCCCTAGAAGATGGGAAACTCCCTGAGGGCATGGGCTATTTCTGCCTCTATCATTATTTTATTTTCAATAAATATTTGCTCAAAATAATAAAAAATTAAAATAAAAAAATAGATGCACCTCAATGTTCATTGCAGCAATGTTTACAATAGTCAAGGCATGGAAGCAATCTTTTTTTTGTTTTGTTTTGTTTTTTTACTTAAAAAAATTAATTTATTTTAATTGGAGGCTAATTACTTTACAATATTGTAGTGGTTTTTGCCATACATTGACATGAATCAGCCAGGATTTACATGTGTTCCCCATTCTGAACCCCCTCCCACCTCCCTCCCCATCCCATCCCTCTGGGTCTTCCCAGTGCACCAGCCCTGAGCACCCTGTCTCACGCATCAAACCTGGACTGGTGATCTGTTTCACACTTGATAATATACATGCTTCAATGCTATTCTCTCAGAACATCCCACCCTCGCCTTCTCCCACAGAATCCAAAAGACTGTTCTATACATCTGTGTCACTTTTGCTGTCTTGCATTACGGTTATCATTACAATCTTTCTAAATTCCATATATTTGTGTTAGTATACTGTATTGGTGTTTTTCTTTTTGGCTTACTTCACTCTGTATAATAGGCTCCAGTTTCATCCACTTCATTAGAACTGATTCAAATGAATTCTTTTTAATGGCTGAGTAATATTCCATGGTGTATATGTACCACAGCTTCCTTATCCATTTGTCTGCTGATGGACATCTAGGTTGCTTCCATGTCCTGGCTATTATAAACAGTGCTGCGATGAACATTGGGGTGCACGTGTCTCTTTCAATTCTGGTTTCCTCGGTGTGTGGCATGGAAGCAATCTAAATATCCCTGGACAGGTGAATGGATAAAGAAGATATGGTACATAACAACAATGGAATACTACTCAGCCATAAACAAGAATAAAATAATGCCATTTGCGTGAACATGGATGGAGCTGGAGATTATCATACAAAGTGAAGTAAGTCAGACAGAGGAAATAAACCATAGGATGTCACTTAAATGCAGAATTTTAAAAAATGATCCAAATGAATTTACTTACAAAACTGAAACAGACTTGCAGATGTAGAGAATGAATTTATGGTAACTGAGGGGACTGGGGTGGGGAGAGTCTGGGGAAAGGATGCATAGGGGGAGTTTGGGATTGATAGGATCACACTGCTCTATTTGAAATAGATAACCAACAAAATATTGTTTTTGTTGTACTCAGTCAAGTCCGACTCTTTGCTACCCCATGGACTATAGCCCACCAGGCTCCTCTGTCCATGGGATTTCCCAGGCAAGAATACTGGAGTGAATCACCACTTCCTCTTCCAGAGGATCTTCCTGACCCAGGGATAGAACCCACATCTCTTGCATCTCCTGCACTAACAGGCAGAGTCTTTACCACTAGTGCCACCTGGGAAGCCCAACCAATAAGGGCTTACTATAAACATTTGTTTAATTAAAAAAAAAAAAGGCCTAAAAAGCAGTCAATCTGTGGGCAGGGTGGGAGGGAGGGGATATATGAATACATATAGCTGATTCTGGGGAAGGAAATGGCAATCCACTCCAGTATTCTTTCCTGGGAAATCCCATGGACAAAGGAAGCCAGTGGGCTATACAATACATGGGGTTGCCAGGAGTTGGACATGACTAAGCGACTGAGCACACACATAGCTGATTCATTTTGTTGTATGGCAGAAATGAACACAACATTGTAAAGCAAGTACACTCCAATTAAAAAACATTAAAAATTAAATTTTATAAAAAAGCAATCAATCCATGAATATCTGCCGCTTAAATGCACCATAACCCTCCCCTTTGTTTCTCAGGAATGGGTTTCTACCTGTGGATTCAGATTCTTCGATCGTGGAACACCAAATCTTCATTTCATCCCCTTTTGCTTTCAACTTAAATGTCTCGTTCTCCTCAGCGCATTCTTTGTCGATCACTTTGCTCTCGATATCTAAAAGGGAGAAAGGGAGAAGTGGCAGGAGGTCACCCAGAAAGTGGGATCTGAGTTTGGTTTCTGGCTAAGAAAGGAATGCATCTCTAATTTTAAGCGAGGGAAAGAACAGAAAGAACGGTGGGTCATGGGAAAGATCCTGAGGCCCTTGATTAATGACAGGCAGATAGAGGCACCAGACAAATTCGAAACCCAGTTGGAACTCTAGGAGTAAGGGTTCACATCTTAGGAGATGCTTCAGGGAAAAATGAACTTGAAGTGAACAAGGATGGAAGATAACACAGTCATGAGCCTCTGACCATTCCAAAGTTAGACTGGTTTTTCAAAACCAAAGGAAATCAGGAGGGTCTAGAGCAAGCCCAGCATGGTGGAAAAGGGCTCAGGTTCTGCACAAACTAGGAGGCCCAGCTCTACCACTCACCTGCTGTCTAAACTTGACCAATGACTTAACCTCTCTGAGCCTCAGATTTCTTACCTGTAATATGGCAATAATTACAGGACTTAAGATAAAAAACAAGATAGGTAATGGAACCAGAGGTGTCCTTTTAAAATATAAGCTAGATGAGACTGTGTTTATTCTCAAACTTTTCAATCCCACTCCCTCCCATTACCTCAAGTCAAATTGTGATTCCCTGCTGTGTGTTCAGTCACCTCCAACTCTTTGGGACCCCTTGGACTGTAGCCTGCCAGGCTCCTCCATCCATGGGATTTCCCAGGCAAGAATACTGGAGTGGATTGCCATTTCCTCCTCCAGGGGTTCTTCCTGACCCGGGGATCGAACCCAGGTGTCCTGCATCTCCTGCATTGCAAGCAGATTCCTTACCACTAAGACATCAGAGAAGCCAGTGTTTGTCTACAAAATCTGCCTCTCTCTTTTCTGATCCCTTCTCCTACAGATTTTACTGTCCTCCACTCCACTTTAGGGCTTCCCAGGTGGTTCAGTGGTAAAGAATCCACCTGCCAACACAGAAGACACAAGTTGAATGTGGTATATGAGAAAGCCATGGGGAATCACAATGTCAAAGTCACCCGCCTAAGTCAGCCCCCAGGTGTGACCTTGACACCAAAGAGATATCCTACCTAAGAGTTTCGTCTGGATAGTCTGACTGACATTCGCTGAGGGTTTCAGAAAAGCTGCCAGCGTGGTGCTTTTCACGCTCTCCAGCAAGACTGTGGCCAGTGTAGAAGTCTCTTCTTTGGTGAAGTTGGACCACTTGGATGTTTTTTCAATCACAGAGGCAAATCTCTTAGCTGTACTCTGCAAGGAAAGGTGTGTTTGCTCTCTCTCTCATCAATGAAACAGCAGCTGTCCCCCGTCTCTCACCATGAGAATGGGTTGACAGTCTGGGATGATAAAAAATGTAAAAGGCCATTCACTAGGGACTTCCCTGGTGGTCCAGTGGTTAAGACTCCTCCATACAATGCAGGTGGCGTGGGTTCCATCCCTGGTTGGGGAGCTAAGATCCCATACATCATCATACATTTTTTTTTTTTTGGCCAAAAAACCCCAAAACATAAAATAAGCAATATTGTAACACATTCAATAAAGACTTTAAAAAAAAAATCTTAAAAGAAAAAAAAAGGACATTTCCTCAGCCTCTTTTTCCTGATTCAGGAAATGGGGATGCAACTTGGTATGCAGTAAGTCAGCACTTGTTGCCTTGTAATTTACATGTACCCTTTTGACTCAGCAATTTCCCTTCCGGGAATTCCCTCCTTCAAGAAATACTTTAAAATTGTGCAAGGATCTTGTGTAATGATGTTCATCTCAGCAGGGTTTTTGATAGCAAAAATCTGGAAAGCCTGAATGTTCAAGCAATTGATTAAATAAAACATGCTAAAATCAAATCATGGGATAGTGTGAAAGTCACTCAGTCGTATCTGATTCTTTGTGACCCCATGGACTGTAGCCCGCCAGGCTTCTCTGTCCATGGGATTCTCCAGGCAAGAATACTGGAGTGGGTTGCCATGCCTTTCTCCAGGGGATCCTCCATATACAGGGGAAGCCCCACATGCAGTTGCTAATAAAAGAATGATATAGTATATCTATATACATTAACAAGCAGGTTCATGAGCTATTTTTAAGTAAAGCAAAGTACAGAATCACATTTGTTGTTTTTTATCTCGTTTTGACATTTTCTTCATTATATGAGATATCACCACCGTGGAAATTTGGAAGGTTGCATAGGATTCTATATCTATTTTTGCAACTTCCTGTGAGTCTACAATTATTTGTCCTGTTAAAAAATTTTATTTTATATTAGAGTATCATTGATGAATAATATTCTGTTGGTTTCAGGCATACAGTAAAGTGATTCAGTGATACATAGACAAATATCTATTCTTCTTCAAATTCTTTTCCCATTTAGGTTTTTACAGAATATTGAGCAGAGTTTCCCGTGTTCTACAGGGAAAGCCAGAAGCTCTGGCTGTCTATTTTAAGCATAGCATTATGTACATGTCAATTCCAAACCCCCGATCTATCTCTCTCCCCACCTCCCCCCATAGCCATAAGTTAGTTCTCTAAGTCTATAAGTCTGTTACAGAGCCATGTGTTAAATTATCTCATTTTGCTTTTAAAACAGCGAACATTTTAATTTAAACTTTCATATTTATGGTATTTATGTTTATGGCACTAATTGAGGTTTTAAAATAAATATAATTAATACTTATTATGAACCAAGTATTGGTTATATACATGTTATTAAATATATATTATTTAATAATATATATTATATATTATTTTTATTTTATATTTTATATATTATTTAATAATATATATTATTTAAATATATTATTTAATATATATTAAATATATATGTTATATATATTTTATTGTATATAATATATATGAAGATTTATATATAAACATATTTATATATATTATTTAATTTATAATTAAATTGTGTTTAACTTATATATATTAAGTATATATATAAAATACATTATATATTATATATACTATATGTAATATATATATTATATACTATTTAACATATAATATAAGTATTACATATGAATAATATGTATTATTCATATATAACATATAAATATATATATTATTATATAATCTTATATATTATTTATTTTTATGATATATTATATATATTATTTAAATAATATTATATATTATTTAATTTATTATGTATTATTTAAATAATATTATATATATTATTTAATTTTATAATAACTATGAAATGAGGCTACTGTTAATACCACTTGGGATGGGAAAACATGAGTACATATCTTGTAGGTAGCAGGACCAAGATTTGAACCTTGGGGGTCTGGCATCAGAGGTTGGATTCTTAATCACTGCTATAAACCACTCAGTAGGTACTCAATAAATGCTTCAATGTGTGTGTGTGGTGTGGATCTGTTATCCATGTATTCACAAAGTAAAAAAAGATATGGAAAGATACACATCTAAATGTTAACATTTGGTTCTAAGGAACACAGTTAAGGAAAGAATAGCAATAATTGTGTTAATATTAATGCTGATACTGTTTCCTTGATTGTTGATTATTGTCAATAAATTGACTATAAAATGTGACCCCAACAAAAAAAATCAGAAAATAATTCACAACCTAAGTAACAAAGGGAAGAAATTAATTGAATCCAGTCCAATGGTGAAGGAAATTAACAGAAATCTTAGCAGGGAAACCAATTTCTATTTACCCAAATTTGATGACAAGAAGATGAAAACAACATCAGTAAAAACGGAGTCAGATTGAAACTTGAGAGATGTTTGTCTGGGAAAAACAAGATGTACTGAGTTTTGTAACCATATCCCAAATGAAAGGCACGAATTTGGGGTCCCGTTCCACTGACACAGCAGAAGAATCTCAACTAGAATCATCCTGAAAAAGTGTGATTCTCAGTTCTGTAGCAGATGAAACCTCATCAAAATTCCCTTTGACGTTAAATTTATTCATCTTAGCTAGGAAGTTTAGTTTATTTCTTCAGGAAAGAAAAAAATAGCAGGCAGGCTAAAACTCCATAATGGTAAAACACGTGTGTTAATTTTAGGACATCTTTTAATCTTTGGCTTAATTTGGATATCTGTTCCTCAATGGTTGGAACAATTTGATGTATTAGAGAAGCAAACCAATCAGATGATTTCATGCCAAAAAGCAATTAGACTTGTGATTTTTATCTGGACAATTTCAGAGAACAATTTTATGGTTGACATACTGCATTGCACATTTAAAAAATCTGAATTATTATATTCATACATGTGGTTCATTGGATTTATAAATCCTTTAAGAACATAGTAAGGGCTTCTCAGGTGGCACTAGTGGTAAAGAACCCGCCTGCCAATGCAGAAGACATAAGAGATACGAGTTCAATCAGGAAGATCCCCTGGAGGAGGAGATGGTAACCCATTCCGGTGTTCTTGCCTGGGGAATTTCATCGACAGAGGAATCTGGCAGACTATACTCCAAAGGGTCACAAAGAGTTGGACATGACTGAGGCGACTTGGCACACACAGCATGTAAGGGTATAGTAACCTTGCCTTAGGTTTGTAAGTCTTCATTCAGTACTTAAAATTTGGGGAGAAATGAGAATATATGTAAACATGTTAGAAAATGTTTGCAGGAATTTAAATGTTTGTTGAAAGGGCTCCTTGTTTATACAAATTTAATCTGAAAACTCTATGAATGAACATACACTTCATGAATAAATGTTATACTAATTAATTTAAAATTCACAAGAATACAGATGAAAATGTTATTCTTATTTTCATTTGTATTTATCAATGAAATAACATCCATTAGTTGTAACTTAAAGACTTAGTAGAAATTAATGTTTAATATCTGCAACTGTAGAGAACTATATTCAGTATCCTATGATAAGTCCATAATGGAAAAAGAATATTTTTTAATGTATATACATATGTAACTGAATCACTTTGCTGTATGACAGAAATTAACACAGCATTGTAAATCAACTATATATCAATAAAAAGATCTATATAAAATCTGCAACTATAATGATCTAGTCATTCCACTTCTATGTATTTACCCTGGAAAAATGAAAATTCAGATTCACACAAAACACACACACACACACACATAAATGTTTATCAAGGCTCTATTGATAATCACCAAAAGTTGAGGTGGGGGTGGAGGAATGAAGAGATCTTGGTCAAGTGGAAACAATTCAAATATCCTTCAAAGATGAGTGAATAAACCTGCTATGGTCCACCCAGAAAATGGGATACTACTCAGCCACAAAAAGGAGTGAAGCACTGACATGCTACAAAGTGGATGAAACTTGAAAACACAGTGCTTACTGAGAGAAGCTAGACTCTAAAGGCCACTTATTGTGTGATTCTGTTTACAAAACATTCTTGAAAAGATAAAACTAAAATGACAGAGAACAGATAAGGAATTCACAGGAGTTAACCGTGAAGGGATTGAATATATGGCTGTAAAGAGGAAACCCAAGGAACTTCTTCAGTGGTCCAGTGGTTAAGACTCTGCACTTCCACTGCCAGGGGTGCAGGTTTGATCCTTGGTTGGGGAACTAGGATCCCATATGCCATGCGACCAAAAAAATATTTTTTTAATTTTTTAAGTTAAAAAAACAAGGAAGGCCAGGGAAGTTGTGGGGGGAGAGGGATGGAACAGTTCTATTGTCTAATTGTGGTGGTAATTACACAAACCTACTCAAGCTATAAACCCCACAAAACTATACAGAAAAAAAAGCAATTTTTCTGCATGTTAATTTTTCAAACCTTACAACTGGAGTAGATTAAATGTTCACTCACAACCCTTTTATGTTAAAGAGGATGTTCTGCACCCAAGGTACACCCCCAAGATGTTCGAAACTCAAAACATGATTACAAAGACTTCAGTGTTACCTTCAGAGAGACGACAGTGGTTTTGTTTTTACAGACATTGTCCAGAACGTCGAGGGTGGCATTCATCAGCGCACAAAAGGAAACCTGTATCCGAGCAGGAAGAGCATCTGTGAGCATTGATCAAGCATGAAATGTACAAACTGGGCCACTAGGCCCTCCACATGGGGTGCTCTTGAATTTCTGGGGGGTCAAGAGGCTATAGTATTCTCAGGAAAATAAAACTCACCCTTCAATCAGAATTGAAATCACAGCACCTTTCTCTCCCATCAACCAACAGCAAAACTATTGAGTGGGGTAAAAAGACAGAAATTCCAATATTTTGGCCACCCAATGCGAGCAGCCGACTCATTGGAAAAGACCCTGATGCTGGGAAAGATTGAGGGCAGGAGGAGAAGGGGGTGACAGAGGGTGAGATGGTTGGATGTCATCATTGACTCAGTGGACATGAGTTTGAACAAACTCCAGGAGATAGGGAAGGACAGGGAAATGTAGAACCTGTGTGCTGCAATTCAAGGAGTTGCAAAGAGTCTGACACAACTGAGTGATTGAACAACATGAACAAAGAAAGACAGAAAATGTGTGGAAAGACCAGTGGTCCAAGTGGAATATATTTCAGCTATGAAAAGGACTGAAGCACTGATACTCCCTACAAGGTGGTTGGGCCTTGAGAGCATGATGCTCAGTGAGAGAAGCCAGACACAGAAGACCATGTAGTGTATGATTTCATTTATATGAAATATCCAAAATGAGCAAGTCTATAGAGATAGAAATTAGATCACTGTTTTGGGGGGATTGAGGACAGGAGGGAAGACTGCTAATGGGCATATAGGGTTTATTTTGGTGGTGATGAAAAAGCTTTGGAGATAGAAGTGGTGTTTGCACACCACTGTGAGTGTACTAAATGCCTCTGAATTGTACACTTTAAAATGATAAATTTTATGTGTATTCCACAATTTAAAAAAACCAACTGTGGACTTAAGTACATGGGAATTCCAAAGCTAATTTATAAGTTCATATTTAATATAGTAACATCAATTTCTGAAAATGCTTCTGGAGTCTTTACTCACTAGAATGACTTCATTAGAAAATCAAGATATCCAAATTCCTCTTTGCTGGCTTGGAGGCTGTGTATCATCCATTCCACATCACACAGACACAGCAATACACCTCACAAAAAGTGGGACTCCAACAGTCTTACTTGTTTGAGTAAACGAATTCCCAAGTTTTAGATAGCAAATGTCCTTCCTTTCCAGCTTTCATTGAAGCTGGGTAAGCAAAAGTGATACTAGGTCATATGCTTAAAGGGAAGGACTGTGCCTTTCACTTGCCCTTCTCCCCTGTCCACCATCTGGAATGCAGATTTGATGGCAGGAGCTGCAGTAGCCATTTTGGACCACAATAAGGGAGTCTTGTGTTGATGATGGAAGAGTATTATGGAGCCATCATGTCAG
This sequence comes from Odocoileus virginianus, assembly GCF_023699985.2. Classification (NCBI taxonomy): domain Eukaryota; kingdom Metazoa; phylum Chordata; class Mammalia; order Artiodactyla; family Cervidae; genus Odocoileus; species Odocoileus virginianus. The sequence goes on from NC_069676.1 coordinate 15,399,350, forward strand.
ATCTCAGCAGCTTACATTCAGATTGCTACAAAGAGGGAAAAAACATCTATCTGGTCTAGGCCACGATTATTTTTGTCTTTGTAAAAGCTGCAGGACAACATCCTACCTAAATGCCTTCTGGGAAAAACCTCGAAAACTAGGAACCTTCAAAAATACTTACATATTTAGGCTTCACTGCTGCTCCCACATGGCATAACTGGACCTGCTTGTTGTTGGGTACCACATCATCTTTACACTTGAAGGGAATCCCTCAGAAGAAAACAAAAGCAACCAAATCAAACTTAACCCCAGCAAGTCTGCGTTCATTGTCCCCTGCTTGAAATCCATCCATTGCCATGTTATATAATACAACCGTGGAAATGAACAAACTATAGCTACACACTACAGCAGTGATTCTGAGAAGCATGATAGCAAGTGAAGAAAGCAAGTCAGAAAAGACTATACATAGCACAATACCATTTTTACAAAGCTCCAAAGCAAACCATACTAAACAAGGAATGTTTAGTGGGGGAATATTTTAAGTACAGGAATTAGAAACAAAGTTCCAAGTGGGCCTCTCTTCAGAGGAGTCAGGGATATGTATTGGCATTGATGATGTTCTAGTTCTCATGTTGCTAAGGACTTAAGATATACTCATTTTATTATTATACCCCTTTGCCTCCATATAAGTTATCTATACTTTTAACACAACAAATAGTCCATAACTTAAAAAATTTTAAACATTTCAAAGTTCCCCATGGTTCTCAGCAAAAAGACTATAAAATTCTTTACACAGCACACAAGTCCTTTAGAAGCTGACCTCTGCCCACATCCTCAGATGAAATAAATGCCATTTTCCCATGCCCTCCTCACTTTGCGTTAGCCTCAGGGCCTTTGCACATGCTATCATTTGGAGCACCATGGACTCTACTCTTAATCTAGATAATCCACACTCTTTCTTTAAGTTTCTGTTTAAATGGCACTTCACAGAGCATATTAAATATCCTACTACACAATGCACAACAAAGTGCACTGCAAGTTTTCAATTGTCACACTCATTGTGGTTATTAAATAATTATGCATGTGCTCCCTTCCCTAGACTATAAGCTCCATGAGGGTAGCTATCATGTCTATCATATCCAGGATTAAATCCTCAGTACCTAGTGCAGAGGACTGTTGAGTTTATTAATTAGCAGATGCTCCAAAAATAATTTATCAAATGAGTGATTAATAAATGAACAAGTGAACAGAAAATAACAGACTATGTAGATAAAGTAAAAAAAAAAAAAAAGAGGAGAATCCAGAGAATGAGAAAAAGTGAGAATTTGACAAAGCAAGACACAGATTCTATTGCCAAGATATGTAAGGAGATTATTACTTTGGCAGCTGAAGTTGCCATGTTTCCAGGAGTCTTCTGGATTGGGATGAAAACCTACAATGCAGCCACAGCTGTAGGAGCCCAGGGTGTTGGTACAGACAGAATTTGGGCCACATTGTGAGGAATCCTGAAGGCACTCATCAATATCTGCAAAAAACTCAAAGATATCAAACGGTGCAGAGAAGTAAGGTGATACTGTCACCTGTCACGGCACTCATTGACATCTGTGAAGTAGAGACCAGGCATGATGCAGGATGGGTCACTAAGCCAACAAAAATCACTCTTCCCCTTTCAAAGCAGAGGGAGCACATGTGCTCAGTTCTTCAGCCGTGTTTGGCTCTTTGCAACCCTGTGGACTGTGGCCCACCAGGCTCCTCTGTCCATGGGATTCTCTAGGGAAGAAAGCTGGAGTGGGTTGCCATGTTCTCCTCTAGGGGATCTTCCCCACCCAGGGATGGAACCCATGTCACCTGCACCTCCTCCTGCATTGCAGGCAGATTCTTTACCACTGAGCCACCAGGGAAGCCCCTCAAACAAAGAGTTCTTGCTAAAACATAACAGCCCAACCAGGGACTACATTCCCCAGAATCCTCTGCAGCTAGATGGATCATATGACTAGCTTTCATTTATGAGATGTAACTTCCGGGCCAAGGGGTTAAGAAGTCGCTGTACCTTTTTTCTTTTTCCCCACCACTGACTGTAACTAGGAATTTCTTTTTTAAATCTTCTGGCCACACACACATGGCCTACGGGACCTTAGTCCCCTAACCAAGGGTGGAACTTGCAGTCCTTGCTTTGGGAGCATGGAGTCTTAACCACTGGACCACCAGAGAAGTCGCTGGAACCAGGAATTCTAATGTCTTAAGGGATAGACGAACCAAGAGATACAAAGAGACTGGTTCCCTATATCACTTCATGGAGGAAATTTGCCCCTCGGCCAAGTATATCTGTACTGAATTGGTGTGAGAGTAAGAAATTTCTATTGTGTTGAGCTAGTGGTTCTCAACTGAGGGACCTTGGGCAATGTCTGGAGAAATTTTTAGTGGTCACTTGGATCCAATGGGCAGAGACCAAAGACCCTGCCAAATATCCTATAATGCACAGGTCAGCATCCCCAACATACAACAAAGAGCTATCCAGTCCCTAAAGTCAATAATACCAAAGTTAAGGAACCCTGGCCGTATAACCAATGTCCCTCTGAGGGTTTCTGAGCCAGCTGCCTTACTCTGAGGAAGCCCAAGCAGCCATGAGGAAAAGTCCATAAGGAAAACTGAAGGGCCAGCTGAACTCCCAGCCAGAGGCAGATGCCAACTACCAGTCACGTAAGCAAGGTTATTTTGGTCCTGCCAACCATGCTAGGGCCCCCAAAAAACCATATGGTCAACCCACAGAATCATGGGCAAAGACAAATGACTGGGGACTTCCCTGGTAGTCCAGTAGTTAAGAATCCATCTTCCAAAACAAGGGACACGGGTTCAATCCTTGGTTGGGGAACTAAGATTTCAAATCCATGGAGCAACTAAGCCTGCACACCCAATGAAAGAGCCCATGTGCCACGACAAGACCCAAAGCAGCCAAATAAAGGAATACGTTTTAAAAAAGAACAAATGACTGTTGTGATAAGTCACCGTACTTCAGGGTAGCTTGACACCCACTGAGAAGTCCCCAGAATGGCTGGAAGAGTTACCTGCACACTTGAAGGCCTCAGGTTTTTCAGGGCTCCACACACCAGGTGAAAAGAACCCTGGCAAGCAGGAGCAACTGTATTTTCCTTGGATGTTGGTGCAGATAGAACTGGGACCACAAAGAGTTGAGTTCCTGGAACATTCATCCACATCTAAGCGGAAAATCAAAATGCAGAAGAATGATGAGAGTACAGTAGCAGTTCACAGTCCCATCACTGACTAAAGCCAATCGGTTTCCCTGACTCCTTCAGGCTCACCTTCTTAAACATATTTGTGCCACTATGAAAAGAAAGCATTTAGAGACATGTGTGTGACCCATGCAGATCTTCTGATGAGGATCCCCCACAGCTCAGGACAAAATCCACACTCCTCATTAGAACATGTAAGACCCTGAGAGTCTGCTCCCAGCTGAGCTCATCTTTTCTTTTCTTTTTTTTTATTCTAAGATTTTTTTTTTATGTGGACCAAGGCTTCCCTGGTGAGTCAGTGGTAAAGAATCTGCTTGCTATTACCCTCAATGGTGAAAAACTGAAAGCATTTCCCCTAAAATCAGGAACAAGACAAGGGTGCCCATTCTCACCACTACTATTCAACATAGCTTTGGAAGTTTTGGCCACAGCAATCAGAGTGGAAAAAGAAGTAAAAGGAATCCAGATAGGAAAAGAAGAAGTGAAACTCTCTGTTTGCAGATGACATGATCCTCTACATAGAAAACCCTAAAGACTCTACCAGAAAATTACTAGAGCTAATCAACAAATATAGTAAAGTTGCAGGATATAAAATTAACACACAGAAATCCCTTGTATTCCTATACACTAACAATGAGAAAACAGAAAGAGAAATTAAGGAAACAATACCATTCATCATTGCAACAAAAAGAATAAAATACTTAGGAGTATATCTACCTAAAAAACAAAAAACCTATACATAGAAAACTATAAAACACTGATGAAAGAAATCAAAGAGGACACAAACAGATGGAGAAATATACCGTGTTCATGGATTGGCAGAATCAATATTGTCAAAATGGCTATACTACCCAAAGCAATCTATAGATTCAATGCAATCCCTCTCAAGCTACCAACGGTATTTTTCACAGAACTGGAACAAATAATTTCACAATTTGTATGGAAATACAAAAAAACCTCGAATAGCCAAAGTAATCTTGAGAAAGAAGAATGGAACTGGAGGAATCAACCTGCCTGACTTCAGACTATACTACAAAGCCAGAGTCATCAAGACAGTATGGTACTGGCACAAAGACAGAAATATAGATCAATGGAATGAACCTATGGACACCTTATCTTCGACAAAGGAGGCAAGGATATACAATGGAAAAAAGACAACCTCTTTAACAAGTGGTGCTGGAAAAACTGGTCAACCGCTTGTAAAAGAATGAAACTAGAACACTTTCTAACACCATACACAAAAATAAACTCAAAATGGATTAAAGATCTAAATGTAAGACCAGAAACTATAAAACTCCTAGAGGAGAACATAGGCAAAACACTCTCCGACATAAATCACAGCAGGATCCTCTATGACCCACATCCCAGAATATTAGAAACAAAAGCAAAAACAAACAAATGGGACCTAATTAAACTTAAAAGCTTTTGCACAACAAAGGAAACTATAAGCAAGGTGAAAAGACAGCCCTCAGAGTGGGAGAAAATAATAGCAAACGAAGCAACAAAGGATTAATCTCAAAAATATACAAGCAACTCCTGCAGCTCAATTCCAGAAAAATAAATGACCCAATCAAAAAATGGGCCAAAGAACTAAACAGACATTTCTCCAAAGAAGACATACAGATGGCTAACAAACACATGAAAAGATGCTCAGCATCACTCATTATCAGAGAAATGCAAATAAAAACCACAATGAGGTACCATTACACGCCAGTCAGGATGGCTGCTATCCAAAAGTCTACAAGCAATAAATGCTGGAGAGGGTGTGGAGAAAAGGGAGCCCTCTTACACTGTTGGTGGGAATGCAAACTAGTACAGCTGCTATGGAAAACAGTGTGGAGATTTCTTAAAAAGCTGGAAATAGAACTGCCATATGACCCAGCAATCCCACTTCTGGGCATACACACCAAGGAAACCAGATCTGAAAGAGACACGTGTACCCCAGTGTTCATCGCAGCACTGTTTATAATAACCAGGACATGGAAGCAACCTAGATGCCCATCAGCAGACGAATGGATAAGGAAGCTGTAGTACATATACACCATGGAATATTACTCAGCTATCAAAAAGAATACATTTGAATCAGTTCTAATGAGATGGATGAAACTGGAGCCCATTATACAGAGTGAAGTAAGCCAGAAGGATAAAGACCATTACAGTATACTAACACATATATACGGAATTTAGAAAGATGGTAATGATAACCCTATATGTAAAACAGAAAAAGAGACACAGATGTACAGAACAGACTTTTGGACTCTGTGGGAGAAGGCGAGGGTGGGATGTGTCATACACTGGGATGTATGGGAGGGATGGGATGTGTCATACATTGAAACATGTATATTATCTAGGGTGAAAGAGATCACCAGCCCAGGTTGGATGCATCAGACAAGTGCTCGGGCCTGGTGCACTGGGAAGACCCAGAGGGAGTGGGTGGAGGGGGAGGTGGGAGGGGGGATTGGGATGGGGAATACATGTAAATCCATGCTAATTCAAGTCAATGTATGGCAAAAACCACTACAATATTGTAAAGTAATTATCCTCCAACTAATAAAAATAAATGAAAAAAAAAATTAAAATTAAAAAAAAAGAAAAAGAATCTGCTTGCCAAAGCAGGACACATGAGTTCGATCCTTTGGTCCAGAAGATACCCTGGAGAAGGAAATGGCAAACCAACCCCATTATCTTGCCTGGATAATCCCATGGATAGAGAAGTCTACAGTCCATGGGGTTGCAAAAGAATCAGACATGACTTAGCAACCAAACAACATTATTTTAAAGTTTTTACTGAATTTGTTATAATATTGCTTCTGTTTTATGTTTCAGGATTTTGGCTGTGAGGCAAGTGGGATCTTAACTCCCCAGCCAGGGGTCAGACCTGTATCCACTGCACTGGAAGGAGAAATCTTAGCCACTGGACTGACAGGGAAGTCTCTCATATTTTACTTCTAATGCCTTCATAATTCATGATTCAAATTCATCGATTACCTGTAGGTCCGTGAGGCTCATTCTCTCTCACCTGTGCTCCCTCAGCCTCAAATTTGTCACTCCCCTCTTTTGTTAACGAATTTCAATTCCTCTCCAAGGAATCACTATATCCAAGTGGAGGGGTAGAGAGCATGGATGTCATGAGTTCAAAGCCTGGCTCTGACCCTTATAATCTGTGTCTTACTGGATGTTATTGAGTGAATTATGTCTCCCCCAAATTCGTTAAGTTGAAGCCCTCCTCTCCCCCAGTGGGATGGCATTTGGATGTGGAAAACAATTAGGTTTAGAGGAGATCTTAAGTGTGGAACTCTTATGATGGGATGGATGCCCTAAAAAGAAGAGGAAGAGGGGCTTTCCTGATGGCCCAGTGGATAAGAATCTACCCTGCAATGCAGGGGATGCGGGTCCAGTGACTGGTCAGGGAGTTAATATCCCATGTGCCATGGAGCAGCTAAGCCCCCACACCACAACTACAGAGCATGTGTGCCACAATGAAAGGGTCCATGAATCACAAGGAAGACCATGAGTGCTGCAATTAAGACACAGCACAGCCAAGTAAATAAATGCAACCATGTGTAAAAAAGAAATACCTGTTATACTTTTGAAAAAAAAGAGGCAAAACACAAGAGCTAGCTCTCTCTCTGCCATGTGGGGACACAGCAAGAATGCAGCTGTGTATAAGGCAGGAAGCGAGCTCTCTCCAGAACCCTACCATACTGCTACTTAATCTTGGACCACCAGCCTCCAAAACTGTGAGATAATAAATCTCTGTTGGTGAAGCCCCCACCCCCAGTCCAGGGTACCTTGTTATGGCAGTCTGAGCTAATACACTGGATAAGAAAATTCATCTCTCTGTGTCTCTGTTTCCTCATCTTTGAAATGAAAGCAATAATAGAACCCACCCAATTGAGTTGTTCAGAGGGTCAAAGAAGATGATGAGATCAAACCAGTCAATCTTAAAGGAAATCAACCCTCAATATTCATTGGAAGAGCTGAATGCTGAAACTGAAGCTCCAATAGTTTGGCCACCTGATGTGAAAGGCCATCTAATCGGAAAAGACCCTGATGCTGGGAAGGATTGAGGGCAGAAGAAGGAGGCGACAGAGGACGAGATGGTTGGGTAGCATCACCAACTCAATGGACATGAGCTTGAGCAAACTACGGGACATAGTGAAAAACAGGGAAGCCTGGCGTGCTGCAGTCCGCAAAGAGACAGACATGACTTAGTGATTGAACAACAATAAGTATCTTTAAATACACAGAATGGAATCTGGGACAGAGCAAATATTATAGACGTATTCACTACCTAACATTAAAAATGCACTGCAAACGTGTTGCGCTTTTTTTGTGGCAGGCAATGAGGAAAATCTTTTATAGGCATCCACTTCATGAAAGCTCAAAGCAGCCCTATGAATTGCAAGCTAATATTTCCATTTTTCAGAGGAGAAAACTGAGGCTTCAAAACTGTGCAAAATCACATATCTTGTGAAAAGCACAACTGCTATTTATATCCAGGTTCTGTCTGTCCCTGGTATTTTTACATGACAGCTTTCCAAACTGTCTTGAGTCTCAGAGACTGAGAATTTGGGAATTAAATTGATATCTGTCCTGCACAAGCCCACCCTGAGTTGCTAGCGATTGCAACCTGATTCAGAGGGAGCAAGGCACGGTGGTTGGGGTATGAAGTCACACAGGGAAGAGGTGAATCTTAACTCTCTTATTTCCTTTCTATTTGGCCTTGGTGATTTCATCACAATGGAGGCTGTTTCCTCATCTGTAAGATGGGTATAAAATACCATTGTACCATCAGTTTGTTGGGAGGACTGAACGAACACATGTTTGGAGGAGCTTAGTGTCTTGACTGGGATCCTGCCACCAGACCACTGCACCTACTGTTTCCTCTTCCTGGAACACCCTTCCCCAGATACGCAGCATCTCACTCCCTCAGGTCTTATATCAAAAACCAACTTCTCAGCATGACCTCTCCCTACCATTCTATTAAAACTACAATGTCACCCTCCCGTATACCCTATTCACCTTTCCTTGAACTATCCCTGACACACAAGATTTTCCTGCATGCATTTGTTGTTACCTTCCTCTCCCCACATTTCATGATAAGTTCTAGGAGAACAAGTAATTTTTACCTGTGTTACTCACTGCTGTATCCTTCATCCCTAGAATAATGCTTGGCATATAGTAGGTGCTCAAGAAGTATTTGTAGAATGAATGCATGAATGAATGAGTGACTATAGGCTTCAGCTCTACAGACAAGGGCTTTGGACTCAGCTGAGACTCACTTCAACTTCTCCCCCACCACCGCTGTCTTTGCAAACAGATTGGACTTGATTCTTCATTTACCTTCACTTGCCCGTCACTTACCTTCACATGTCTCTCCTGGTCCCAGGAAATTCTTCTTTCCACTTCTGGATTCATATCCTGTGTTGCAGACACAAGAGTAGTTTCCAAGACTGTTGTGGCAAGTCGAATGCTCTGGGCAGCTTCTGGGATTGGCACATTCATCCACATCTGGTGAGTAGAAATTAAAACCCAGGTCAAAGAAGGAGAAGTGGTGAAGATGGGACACTACTCCCCTTGACCCTCCCCAATACCCAGACTTTCTCCTTCTCCCTAACCTCACTTTAAGTTAGGCATGGTCATGAGAATACATTCTGGCCAATTGTATGCACACAAAAGGTGACAAATAGTTTCAAACCATAATGATCATAGATTGTAGAAATGACTGTCATGTTTTACTCCTCCCTGTGTCCAACCTTGGTCTGAGGTTTGTGCCATACAATGTGACATTGCCACTCATCTCTCTAATGTGTGGGGTTTGATTCCGCAGCCCTTCACTCTAGCTGGCTCTATGACTTGCACTCACCAATAAATACAGCAGAAGTATCATGGTGGCACTTCCAAACATAGACCTCAAAAAACCTATTTCTACTCATACTTTGGGCCCCTTGCCTTTGTCACATGAACTCCAGGATAGTAAGGAAAAGACAAAGTGAAAGAGACAAAGATCATCCCAGACAAGCTGCAGATATATGAGGCAGCCCAGTCAAGATTAGCAAAGCTGACACACAGCTGACCACCAACACATGAACCAGCCCAGTGGAAACCTAAAAACTGACCAGAGCAGAGCCCAACCTAAACTTCCAACATATGGAGTTAAGAAATAAACAAATAGTGGTTGTTTTAGCCACTAACTATGGGGTCATTTGTTACTCAGCAATAGCTAACAGCTACAAATAGATCAGAAGTGTCAGAGATGATTTCAAATATCTCTAACTCCGAGCCAAGGGAATATCATTTGAGGGCTTGATCACTCCATGCCTTGCTTATGGAATCACCCTCCCTTCAGATAATTAATAACGCTGCAGCAGACTCAGGAATTGGAGCCCATATCTCTTGGTGACAGTATTCTGGTTGCAGTGTGCAGAATAGATTTGAGAAAGAAACACTAGAAAAACAGAGAGACTAGTGAGGAGGCCACTGTAATAATGATGAAACTTAAACCAAGGATGGAAGAGAATGGAGAGATTCAAGACATATTTGGCAGGTAGATTGCCCAAAACACAATGACTTATTTAATATGGAAGGAGAGGGAATATCAAGAATAACTCTCAGGTCTTCACTCAAATACCTCTCAGGAAAATTCTGAATTTTGGATCTGAGCTCTCCACAGGACAGAGTTTCTCTCAGTGCTGCTGATACATGGGACCAGATTATTCTTGGTTGTGGGGAGGCTGTGATGTGCATTGGAGGATGTTTATCAGGATCTCTAGTCTCTACCCAGAGATTAACCAGTTGATTAACACAAACTACCCACCAACATCACCAGAACGGAAAAGCAAAACTATCTCCAGATACTGTCACATTTCCTACCAGTGAAGTATAAATCAGGCTAGAGTTTGAGCCCTGAACTATTCTCAAGGACTGCCTGAGCCACAGCTTAACTCATAGTAGACACTCAACAGGAGTTCAAGTTCAGCGTCGTCTACTTCATAGCTGTGTATCCTTGGATTAATGATTTTACCTCTCCGAGCCCCAAGTGGATCATTAGGAACATAATCTTTACCTCATAGGAACATCAGATAAAGTTATTAATAAACTGAGTAGCTAAAAAAGAAGATCAAGTTCTCTATACCTTCACAGCTGGAGTTTTTAGAGGTGAATCCAACTTTGCAGCTGCAGCGGTAGCTTCCCAAAGAGTTGGTGCACTCAGAATGCTCAGGGCAGACCCCACGGGAGAGGCATTCATTAATGTCTGAGGAGCAGTGGAGGAGAGTGAGCAGACCAAAGATTAGGTGTCTAAGTTTCGCACACCATGTACTCAACTCAATACGAGTAGTCTACAAACGCCTGAGAGTCTGAGCTCATTACCTGCACAGCTGAAATGACCCGGCTTTCCAGGGATCCAGTTATTTCCAGTGGGAGAGGAGAAACCAGTCAAACAGCTGCACTCATACTTTCCTGGCAGGTTTCTGCAGACTGAGTTAGGACCACAAGGTGGGGGCTTTTGAGAACATTCATCTATATCTGGGGAGAAAGAGAGTCAAAGCTACAGGTTTTCTTCAAATACAGCTGGGATCTTCCAAAGATGGTTGAAACAATGTCTTCTATTCCATATGCCCTTAATCCAATGTCTTTTCTTGGGTGCTTCTTCCAGCAAGCAGGGTCTATTTTCCCTCCTCTGGAATCTGAGCATGTTTGTGACTAGGCAGTGGTGACACTCGGCAATAAAATGACTGTGCTAAGTCATAAAAATCTCACACACTTTCACCTTGCTCTTTTGGAATGCTCATGTTTGACTCAGCCACCTTACTGTGAGGGAGCTCAAAGAGCCGTGATAAAACAGCCCGTGTAGGGAAGAACTAAGTCCTCCAGCCCACAGCTTCATTCAGCACCAGCTTCTCCTTATGAGTGAGCCCCCTTTAAAGTGGATCTTCTAGCCCCCAGTTGAACCAGCTCAACTGACACTTTGTGGAACAAAGTCAAGTCATCCTCACCAAAGTCAGCCCAAATAGCAGATGCATTCTCGTAAGTTGCTTATTATCTGTTTCTCCCCGCCCTCAACAAGAAGTTTCAGGAGAACAAACATTTTTGCCTGTGTTACTCACTGCAGTATCCTCCATCCCTCGAACAGTGCTTTTCTATATAGTAGGTGCTCAAGAAGTGTTTGTTGAGTGAATGCATGAATGGATGAATGCCTGTCGGCTTCAGTTCTGCAGACAAGACTTTGAACTCAGCTGAGACCTACCTCAACTTCGAACTCTTCCTCCAGCACTGCTGTCTTTCCAAACAGATTGGACATGATTCCCAGAAGACCCCTGCACCTACCTTGACATGTCTCCCCTGGTCCCTGGAAACTCTTCTTTCCACTTCTGGATACATATCCTGGGTTGCAGACGCAAGAGTAGCTTCCAAGACTGTTATGGCAAGTCGAATGCTCTGGGCAACTTCTGGAATTGGCACATTCATCCACATCTGGTAAGTAGAAATAAAAGCCCGGGTCAAGGTCGAAGAAGCAGGGAGAACAGAACACTGCAAACAAGAGATTCACCCCACCTTTCTCCACCAGATGCCCACCCAATATCCAGACTTTCTCATTCTCTCTAAGTTCCCTTGCAATTAGGCATGCCAGGAGAATCAATTCTGGCTGATTGTATGCAAGCAAAAGGCTGGCATTCCTTTCAAACGTAATGAGTATAGATTGCAGAAATGGTTGTCATCCTTTCCTCCTCCCTGTGTCCGCACCTTGGGATGAGGTTTGTGCTACACAAGGTGACCTTACCACTCCTCTCTTGAAGATGTGGACTTTGGGTCAGCAGCCCTTGACTCTACCTGGTCTATGACGTGCACTGTCCAATTAAAATGGCAGAAGCAATGTGGCCCCATTTCCAACCTTAGACCTCAAGAAACCTATTTGTCTCTGCTCGTACACTGGGCCCCTTGCCTCTGCCATCTGAACAAACCCCAGGCTAATAAGAAAAATACAAAGTGAAAGAGAGATGGATCATCCCAGATGAGTCCCAGATATGAAAGACAGCCCAGCCAAGATTGGCAAAGCTGACACACAGCTGACCACAAACACATGACCAAGCCCAGTGGAGACCAGAAGAACTGAGCAGCAGAGTTGAACCTAAGGTGCCAACACATGGAATCAGAGGATTAAACATTGTGGTTGTTTTAGCCACTAACTTTTGGGGTGATTTTTTACTCAGCTGTAGCTAATTGTTACAAATAGATCAGAAATGTCAGAGATGACTTCAAATATCTCTAACTTCAAGATGACATATCCAAGAGGGTCACTCCATGCCTTCCTTGATGGAGCCATCCTCACTATAAATAAATAATAGCGTTGTGCAGACTTGGGAAAATGGATCCCCTATCTCTTGGTGAGAGTGTTACATACTGGCTGCAGTGTAAATGATAGATTTGAGGGAGCACCATTAGAAACAGTGAGAAGACTGCTGCAATAATGTTGAAACCTAAAACAAGGATGGAAAGGAGTGGAGAGACTCAAGACACATTTAGCAGGTAGATTGCCCAATGACATGATGAATCATTTAATATAGAAAGGGGGCTAAGATCAAGAATCACTCTCAGGTCTTATGCCTTGTAGGGCAAAGTTCAAACATTTGGGTCTGAGATCTCCCTGGGAAAGAGTTTCTCTATCTCAGTATTATTTACATGTGGGGTCGAGCCTTCTTGCTTGTGGGCAGGTTATTCTGTGCATTGGAGGATGTTTAGCAGGATTTCTGGTCTCTACCCACCAGTTCACTGTTACAGAAACCAACAAACCACCACCACCAGTTTGGACCAAAATGTCTCCAGACATTGTAAATATCACCCATGCCCCAAGCAGGGCATAAATCAGCCTAGGGACTGAATCCTCCAGTACTCTCAAATACTGCTTGACCCACAGCTTCACTCATTGCACGCCCTCAACAAGGGTTCCAATCCATGTTTTTCTACTTCCTAGCTGTGTATCCTTGAGCTAGTCACTTTACCTTTCTGGGCCTTATTTGGATCATTCCTCAAATGAAGATCAAAATCTCTAGCTCATAGGATCATCACATAAAGTTCTTAATTCTTTGAGTAGCTAGACAGGATCTGGTTCTCTGTACCTTCACAGCTGGAGTTTTTAGAGGTGAATCCAACTTTGCAGCTGCAACGGTAGCTTCCCAAAGAGTTGGTGCACTCAGAATGCTCAGGGCAGACCCCACGGGAGAGGCATTCATTAATGTCTGAGGAGCAGTGGAGGAGAGTGAGCAGACCAAAGATTAGGTGTCTAAGTTTAGCACACCATGTACTCAACACAATACGAGTAGTCTACAAACGCCTGAGAGTCTGAGCTCATTACCTGCACAGCTGAAATGACCCGGCTTTCCAGGGATCCAGTTATTTCCAGTGGGAGAGGAGAAACCAGTCAAACAGCTGCACTCATACTTTCCTGGCAGGTTTCTGCAGACTGAGTTAGGACCACAAGGTGGGGGCTTTTGAGAACATTCATCTATATCTGGGGAGAAAGAGAGTCAAAGCTACAGGTTTTCTTCAAATACAGCTGGGATCTTCCAAAGATGGTTGAAACAATGTCTTCTATTCCATATGCCCTTAATCCAATGTCTTTTCTTGGGTGCTTCTTCTAGCAAGCAGGGTCTATATTCCCTCCTCTGGAATCTGAGCATGTTTGTGATTAGGCAGTGGTGACATGCGGTAATAAAATGACTGTGCTAAGTCATAAAAATCTCACACACTTTCACCTTGCTCTTTTGGAATGCTCATGTTTGACTCAGCCACCTTACTGTGAGGGAGCTCAAAGAGTCGTGATAAAACAGCCCGTGTGGGGAAGAACTAAGTCCTCCAGCCCACAGCTTCATTCAGCACCAGCTTCTCCTTGTGAGTGAGCCCCCTTTAAAGTGGATCTTCTAGCCCCCAGTTGAACCAGCTCAACTGAGACAAGCCATCCTCACCAAAGTCAGCCCGAATAGCAGATGCATTCACGTGTGTTGCTTATTATCTGTTTCTCCCCGCCCTCAACAAGAAGTTTCAGGAGAACAAACATTTTTGCCTGTGTTACTCACTGCAGTATCCTCCATCCCTCGAACAGTGCTTTTCTATATAGTAGGTGCTCAAGAAGTGTTTGTTGAGTGAATGCATGAATGGATGAATGCCTATCGGCTTCAGTTCTGCAGACAAGACTTTGAACTCAGCTGAGACCTACCTCAACTTCGAACTCTTTCCCCAGCACTGCTGTCTTTCCAAACAGATTGGACATGATTCCCAGAAGACCCCTGCACCTACCTTGACATGTCTCCCCTGGTCCCTGGAAACTCTTCTTTCCACTTCTGGATACATATCCTGGGTTGCAGACGCAAGAGTAGCTTCCAAGACTGTTATGGCAAGTTGAATGCTCTGGGCAACTTCTGGAATTGGCACATTCATCCACATCTGGTAAGTAGAAATAAATCCCGGGTCAAGGTCGAAGAAGCAGGGAGAACAGAACACTAAAAACAAGAGATTCACCCCACCTTTCTCCACCAGATGCCCACCCAATATCCAGACTTTCTCATTCTCTCTAAGTTCCCTTGCAATTAGGCATGACAGGAGAATCAATTCTGGCTGATTGTATGCAAGCAAAAGGCTGGCATTCCTTTCAAACCTGATGAGTATAGATTGCAGAAATGGTTGTCATCCTTTCCTCCTCCCTGTGTCCGCACCTTGGGATGAGGTTTGTGCTACACAAGGTGACCTTACCACTCCTCTCTTGAAGATGTGGACTTTGGGTCAGCAGCCCTTGACTCTACCTGGTCTATGACGTGCACTGTCCAATTAAAATGGCAGAAGAAATGTGGCCCCATTTCCAAACTTAGACCTCAAGAAACCTATTTGTCTCTGCTCGTACACTGGGCCCCTTGCCTCTGCCATCTGAACAAACCCCAGGATAATCAGAGAAAACAAAGTGAAAGAGAAATGGATCATCCCAGATGAGTCCCAGATATGAAAGACAGCCCAGCCAAGATTGGCAAAGCTGACACACAGCTGACCACAAACACATGACCAAGCCCAGTGGAGACCAGAAGAACTGAGCAGCAGAGTGGAACCTAAGGTGCCAACACATAGAATCAGGAGATAAAAATTGTGGTTGTTTTAGCCACTAAATTTTGGGGTGATTTTTTACTCAGCTGTAGCTAATTGTTACAAATAGATCAGAAATGTCAGAGATGACTTCAAATATCTCTAACTTCAAGATGACGTATCCAAGAGGGTCACTCCATGCCTTCCTGGATGGAGCCATCCTCACTATAAATAAAAAATAGTGTTGTGCAGACTCGGGAAAATGGAGCCCGTATCTCTTGGTGAGAGTGTTACATACTGGCTGCAGTGTAAATGATAGATTTGAGGGAGCACCATTAGAAACAGTGAGAAGACTGCTGCAATAATGTTGAAACCTTAAACAAGGATGGAAAAGAGTGGAGAGACTCAAGACACATTTAGCAGGTAGATTGCCCAATGACATGATGAATCATTTAATATGGAAAGGGGGCTAGGATCAAGAATCACTCTCAGGTCTTATGCCTGGTAGGGCAAAGTTCAAACGTTTGGGTCTGAGATCTCCCTGGGAAAGAGTGTCTCTATCTCAGTACTATTTACATTTGGCGTCGAGCCTTCTTGCTTGTGGGCAGGTTATTCTGTGCATTGGAGGATGTCTAGCAGGATCTCTGGTCTCTACCCACCAGTTGACTGTTACATAAACCAGCCCACCACCACCACCACCAGTTTGGACCAAAATGTCTCCAGACATTGTAAATATCACCCCCGCCCCAAGCAGGGCATAAATCAGCCTAGGGACTGAATCATCCAGTACTCTCAAATACTGCTTGACCCACAGCTTCACTAATCGCACACCCTCAACAAGGGTTCCAATCCATGTTTTTCTACTTCCTAGCTGTGTATCCTTGAGCTAGTCACTTTACCTTTCTGGGCCTTATTTGGATCATTCCTCAAATGAAGATCAAAATCTCTAGCTCATAGGATCATCACATAAAGTTCTTAATTCTTTGAGTAGCTAGACAGGATCCGGTTCTCTGTACCTTCACAGCTGGAGTTTTTAGAGGTGAATCCAACTTTGCAGCTGCAACGGTAGCTTCCCAAAGAGTTGGTGCACTCAGAATGCTCAGGGCAGACCCCACGGGAGAGGCATTCATTAATGTCTGAGGAGCAGTGGAGGAGAGTGAGCAGACCAAAGATTAGGTGTCTAAGTTTAGCACACCATGTACGCAACTCAATACGAGTAGTCTACAAACGCCTGAGAGTCTGAGCTCATTACCTGCACAGCTGAAATGACCCGGCTTTCCAGGGATCCAGTTATTTCCAGTGGGAGAGGAGAAACCAGTCAAACAGCTGCACTCATACTTTCCTGGCAGGTTTCTGCAGACTGAGTTAGGACCACAAGGTGGGGGCTTTTGAGAACATTCATCTATATCTGGGGAGAAAGAGAGTCAAAGCTACAGGTTTTCTTCAAATACAGCTGGGATCTTCCAAAGATGGTTGAAACAATGTCTTCTGTTCCATATGTCCTTAATCCAATGTCTTTTCTTGGGTGCTTCTTCCAGCAAGCAGGGTCTATTTTCCCTCCTCTGGAATCTGAGCATGTTTGTGACTAGGCAATGGTGACACTCGGCAATAAAATGGCTGTGCTAAGTCATAAAAATCTCACACACTTTCACCTTGCTCTTTTGGAACGCTCATGTTTGACTCAGCCACCACACTGTGAGGAAGCTCAAAGAGCTGTGATAAAACAGCCCGTGTGGGGAAGAACTAAGTCCTCCAGCCCACAGCTTCATTCAGCACCAGCTTCTCCTTGTGATTGAGCCCCCTTTAAAGTGGATCTTCTAGCCCCCAGTTGAACCAGCTCAACTGAGACAAGTCATCCTCACCAAAGTCAGCCCAAATAGCAGATGCATTCACGTGTGTTGCTTATTATCTGTTTCTCCCCGCCCTCAACAAGAAGTTTCAGGAGAACAAACATTTTTGCCTGTGTTACTCACTGCAGTATCCTCCATCCCTCGAACAGTGCTTTTCTATATAGTAGGTGCTCAAGAAGTGTTTGTTGAGTGAATGCATGAATGGATGGATGCCTATCGGCTTCAGTTCTGCAGACAAGACTTTGAACTCAGCTGAGACCTACCTCAACTTCGAACTCTTCCTCCAGCACTGCTGTCTTTCCAAACAGATTGGACATGATTCCCAGAAGACCCCTGCACCTACCTTGACATGTCTCCCCTGGTCCCTGGAAACTCTTCTTTCCACTTCTGGATACATATCCTGGGTTGCAGACGCAAGAGTAGCTTCCAAGACTGTTATGGCAAGTCGAATGCTCTGGGCAACTTCTGGAATTGGCACATTCATCCACATCTGGTAAGTAGAAATGAAAACCCCGATCAAGGCAGGGGAACGACTGAGGACAGGAGACTGACAACAGGAGATTCACTCCACTTGTTTGCCACCTGATGCTCCCAAATACCGAGACTTTTCCCTGGGCAGACCCGACCAGAGAGGCATTCATTAATGTCTGAGGAGCAGTGGAGGAGAGTGAGCAGACAAAAAATTAGTTGTCTAAAGTTAGAAGCACATGTTCCTAACAATAGGAACTGTCCACCAAAAACCCATGCTGGAGAGTCTGAGCCCTTTACCTTTACAGGTGAAACGACCTCGCTTTCCTGGCATCCAGTTATTTCCAGTGGGAGAAGAGAAACCAGTCCTACAGCTGCACCTGTATCTCCCAGGCAGGTTTCTGCAGATTGAGTTAGGGCCACATGGTGTGGGCCTCTGAGAGCATTCATCTATATCTGGAGAGAAAAAGAGTCAGAGTTACAAATTTTCTTCAAATAAAGTTTGTATTTTCCAAAGATGGTTGAAGCAATGCCTTCTATTTCATATACCCTTAATTTAATGCCCTTTTTTTGGTACTTCTTTTATCAAGCAGTGGGGTCTATATTTCCTCTACTTGAATCTGAGCATACTTGTGACTATGTTGGTGGTGACATTAAGTCATTAAAATACCACGATAAGTCATCAAAATATCACACACTTCCACACCTTCTCTTGAGATGCTCATGCTTGACTCAATTGCCATACTGTGAGAAAGCTCAATAAGCCATGAAAAAATAGGTTTCAAGGAGAAGAGCTAAGACCTCCAGCCCACAGCCCTGGCAGAGCAACCAGAGAACAGCCATCACTAGCTTGCCAGCCTTGTGGGTGAGCCTCCTTCAAAATGAATCCTCTAGCTCCCAGTTGAGCCAACTCCACTGACACTGTGTGGAACAAAGTCAAGCCATTGTCAGCGAACTCAGCCCAATAGAAGATTCATTCAGGAGCAAAATAAATGATCATTGGTGGTTTAATGCACAAAGTTTGCTGCTACCCAGAAATAAACCAGAACATTTTGCAAACCCATTATACAGATTTACTCATTGAAGTGCCAATAGAATTATGCAGTCATGGTACCATGGGGTGAAAAGAAAAAAAGGGAAAGTGAAAGTCATTCAGACATGTCCGACTCTTTGCAACCCCCTGGAGCCTGCCAGACTCCTCTCTCCATGGAATTCTCCAGGCACTTCTACTGGGGTGGGTAGCTGTTCTCTTCTCCAGGGGATCTTCCTGACCCAGGGATTGAACTCAGGTCTCCTGCATTGCAGATTCTTTACCATCTGAAGGCTGGTCCTCCCCTAATTTCCTTCAGCCCTGCTCTGCCAAATCAACCTAAATAAACACTTTCTATGCACTTGTCATGCAATTAGTAATGTTTATTCAGGCCTTAAGTAATGAAACATTAGAAGCGCCTAATTGTCCATCAACTGCAGGGTGAGTAAGTCTAGAGCTGACATAAGGAATAAGGTAGCACATTCCTTCATTTGACAAGGAACTATAAAATAGTCACAATGTATTAGGTACCACAGATCAAAGACATAGAGTAGATAAGATTCTTATGTAGTATCCACCATTTTCTAGATGGGAAATGTTGCTTCCATCCTTAATCTAAAAACAAGAGCCCAACAAGGCTACTATGTTTACTGAATAACCCATAAACTGTAGCTCAAAGATTTGTTTTCAAATGTTTGTGCATATGGCCAATAGACACATGGAAAAATACCCAACATTGCTAATTATTTGAGACATGCAAACCGAAACTACAATGAGGTACCACCTCACACTGGTCAGAATGCCCATCATTACAAATTCTACAAATGATAAATGCTGGAGAGAGTGTGGAGAAAGGGGACACTTACACACTGTTGGTGGGAATGTAGATCGGTGCAGCCACTATGGAGAACAGTATGGCAGTTCCTCAAAAAACTAAGAACAGAATTGCTTATGATCTGGCAATTCCATTCCTGGGCATATACCAGGACAAAACTATAATTCAAAAAGATACATATACCCCAATAGTCATAGCAGCAGTATTTACAATAGCCAAGACATGGGACTAACCTAAATTTTCATTGACAAAGGAATGGATAAAGAAAGTGTGGTACATATATACAATGGAATATTACTCAGCCATAAAAAGAATAAATAATACCATTTGTAGCAACATGGATGAACCTAGAGATTATTATACCATGTGAAGTAAGTCAGACAGAAAAAGACAGATACCATATGACATCACTTATATGTGGAATCTAAAATATGACACAAATGAATTTATTTACAAAATAGAAATAGACTCACAGATATACAGAACAGACTTGTGGTTGCCAAGGGTGGGGGTGGGTAGATTGGGAGTTTAGGATTAGCAGAAGCAAAGTATTGCATATAGGATGGATAAACAAGGTCCTACTAAATAACACAGGGAATGACATTCAATATCCTATAATAAACCATAGTGGAAAAGAATATATATATATATATATACACACACATACATATATATATATACACACACACACACACACACACACACACACATATATATATATATATATATATATATATATATATATATATCACTCTGCTGAATACCTGAAACTAACATAATATTGTAAATCAACTATACTTCAATAAATAATTTTTTTAAGAAAATGATGTTTGGAGCTCCCTGGAAACTATAATAATGGAAATAAATTATTAAATGGAAATCTTGTTCAGAGTTCAATAAACTATAGCCCATGAATCAAATCTGGACTGTCACCTATTTGTGTAAATAAAGTTTTATTAGAACACAGCTCCACTCATTCATTGAGGTATCATTGCCGGCTGCTTTTGCACTACAACTGGAGTATTGAGCACTTAAGACAGAGATCATACAAACTGCAGTCTCCAAAATATTTACTATCTGGCCCCTTATAGAAATAGATTGCAGACCCTTGCAAATTATGTCAGAGGCACAGTCAGACCTTTATTGTCAAGAGCAGAGTTTGGGTCTAAATATATGGAATATAGACCAAAAACTTAGCTCATTCTAGAAATTATTTTAGTTTCTATTATTTATATTAACAGTAGCTCTTGGGACTATACATATGCCTAGCACACTGCATACATTACTGCATTTAATCTTCTCAAATATCCTTTAAGGTAGATACTCTACACCCATTTTACAGATGGAAAGATTGAAGCTTAGAGAGATTAAATACATTTCCCCAATGCCTCACATCTGGAGTGTGACAAATAGGTAAGTGATTAGAAGACTGCCATTAGACTAAAAAAAACCTGAATTTGAATTCCAGTTCAATTGTTCAATGACCATAAACAAGTCATTTTAGCTCCCCAAGCCTCAGTCTTCTCATCTGTACAATGGAGATCATCACAGTGCCTATGCTATGTGTAAATGCACATAAAGACCTTCACACAGGGCTTGGTACTCAATACATATTAGAAATTATTTGCATGAAGAGGTGACAGGAAGAAAATCAGTGTTTATTTCTGGATATTGACATACAGGATAAATTGCTTCTTGTTTTTATGAGAATTTTTTTGCCTGTACCAGGTCTTAGTTGCAGCATGCAGGATATTTAGTTGCAACATGTGGGATCAAGTTCTCTGACCAGGGATCGAACCCCAGGTCCCCTGCATTGGGAGCATGGCATCTTAGCTGGGCCACCAGGAAGTTCCTCTTTTTTTATTCTGACTCAATTCATTAGAGTTTTTAGTGAACAGGAATTATTCTTATATTAGAAAGAAATTAAGAAAGAAAGAGATGGGGGAAGGAAGGAGGAGGGAGAGGCAGAGGAAGGAAAGAAGAAAGAAAGAAAACAATGCTTGGGGATACCTACCTACATCTGCTGCCCAGCCAGCTTCTATCTAATTTTACTACCAAATGCTGGGGGTGGGTGGTGGGGGGGGGGCGGGGTTTGATGGGGCATGAACTCACCTTTGCATTCCACTCCTGGGTCCTTGAATGTCTTCAATCCGTTGCTGGACAAGAAGCCTCTTTTGCAAGCACAGTAGTAACTTGTTGAAGTGTTGGTGCAGGTTGCATGCGCTGGACACATGGTGGTATCTGTACACCCCTTCACATCTAGGCAATGGAGAAGAAATTTGGGTTAGAGCCCCGAGTGGCGCTTCGAGGGAGAGGAGGAAGGTGACTAGTATGGGTAGAACTGTGTCTCCTATAAAGGTATGATGAGGTCCTAAACCCAGGTCTCTGAGAATGTGACCTTATTTGGAAATAGATTCTTTGCAGATGTAAGTAAGATATAAATTAAGATGGGGTTATACTGGAGCAGCATATGTGTTCAGTTGCTCAGTTGTGTCTGACTCTTTGCAGCTCCGTGGACTGTAGCTCACAAGGTTCCTCTGCCCATGGGATTCTCCAGGCAAGAATACTGGAGTGGGTAGCTATTTCCTTCTCCAGGGGATCTTCCCGACTTTTACATCTCCTGAATTGGCAGGTGAGTTCTTTACTACTTTCCCAGTGCCAACTGAGAAGCCCCCATATTGGAGCAGGATGGCCCTTTAATCTGGTATGATTGGCATCCTTCTAAGAATGAGAGATGAGGCAGAGGTGGAGAACAACACATGATGATGGAGGCAGAGATCAGAAGGATGCATCTACAAGCTAAGGACCACCAACAATGACCCAGCAACACCAGAAGCCAGGAGAGACTGGACCTGATTCTCGCCTACATCCCTCAGAGAAAGCACCTTGATTTTGGACTTCTGGCCTCCAGAACTATGAAAGGATAAATTTCTGTTGCTTTAAGCCACTTGGTTTATGGTCCTTTTGGCAGCCTTCGAAAACTAATAGTCACCAAGCACGCTCAGTGAAGGACCTGGTAAGCCCCAGACCCTTGTGCTCCTAGTGTGATCCATGGACCAGCAGCTTCCCCATAGCCTGGGAGTCTGATGGAGATGCCCAGAGTCTCAGGCCCTGCCCCGCCCCTTGCTACTAAATCTGAATCTGCCTTTTAGCAAGAGCCGCAGGTGACCTGTGCGCCATAAAAGCATGAGAACCACTGTCCTGGGTACTCGCTACTCCAAGTGGGGTCCACAGCCAGTAGCATCTGCCTCACCTGGGATTCCCCAGGAGATCTTGGGGAAATCAGATGCTGATTCAGGTCTCAGGAGGGACCTGAGATCCTGTATTTCGAACAAGTCCCTGAATGATGCTGACAGTGCTGGTCCTTGGACCGCACAGTGAGCAGCAGAGCTCTCAACAAGAGGATGAGTCAAAACTGAAGCCCTGTGGAGAACAGTGGGCTCCCCTGGCGGCTCCGATGGTAGAGAATCTGCCCTCAATGCAGGAGACCTGGGTTTGATCCCTGGCTTGGAAAAATCCCCTGGAGAGGGGAATGGCCACCCACTCCAGTATTCTTGCCTGGAGAATCCTGCGGACAGAGGTGCCTGGTGGGCTACAGTCCACGGGGTCACAAAGAGCCAGACACGACTGAGTGACTAACACATACACACAGAAAACAGAATGGAGATTTTTTTTAATTAATGTATTTATTTTAATTGGAGGCTAATTACTTTACAATATTGTGGTGGTTTTTGCCATACATTGATATGAATCAGCCACAGGTGTACATGTGTCCCCCATCCTGAACCCCGCTCCCACCCCCCTCCCCATCCCATCACTCTGGGTTGTCCAAGGGCACCAACTTTGAGCGCCCTGTTTCATGCATTGAAGTTGGACTGGGGATCTATTTCACATATGGTAATATACATGTTTCAATGCTATTCTTTCAAACCATCCCACCCTTGCCTTCTCCCACAGAGTCCAAAAGTCTGCTCTTTATCTCTATGTCTCTTTTGCTGTCTCACATATAGGTTTATCATTACCATCTTTCTAAATTCCATATATATGTGTTAATACGCTGTATTGGTGTTTTTCTTTCCGACTTACTTCACTCTATATAATAGGCTCCAGTTTCATCCACCTCATCAGAACTGATTCAAATGCATTTTTTTTAATGGCTGAGTAACATTCCATTGTGTATATGTACCACCACTTCCTTATCCAGTCATCTGCCAATGGACATCTAGATTGCTTCCATGTCCCAGCTGTTGTAAACAGTGCTGTGATGAACACTGTCTCTTTCAATTCTGGTTTCCTCAGTGTGTATGCCCAGCAGTGGGATTGCTGGGTTGTATGGCAGTTCTATTTGCAGCTTTTTAAGAAATCTCCACACTGTTCACCATAGTGGCTGTACTAGTTTGCATTCCACCAACAGTGTAAGAGGCTTCCCTTTTCTCCACACCCTCTCCAGCATTTATTGTTTGTAGAGTTTTTGATAGCAGCCATTCTGACCAGTGTGAAATGGTACCTCACTGTGGTTTTGATTTGTGTTTCTCTGATAATGAGTGATGCTGAGCATATTTTCATGTGTTTGTTAGCCATCTGTATGTCTTCTTTGGAGAAATGTCTGTTTAGTCCTTTGGCCCATTTTTTGATTGGGTCATTTATTTTTCTGGTATTGAGCTGCATAAGCTGTTTTTATATTTTTTAGATTAATTCTTTGTCAGTTGCTTTGGTTTGCTATTTTTTCCCATTCTAAAGGCTGTCTTTTCACCTTGCTTAAAGTTTCCTTCACTGTGCAAAAGCTTTTAAGTTTAATTAGGTCCCATTTGTTTATTTTTGCTTTTATTTCCATTACTCTGGGAGGTGGGTCAAAGAGGATCCTGCTGTGATTTATGTAGGAGAGTGTTTTGCCTATGTTCTCCTCTAGGAGTTTTATAGTTTCTGGTCTTACATTTAGATCTTTAACCCATTTGAGTTTATTTTTGTGTATGGTGTTAGAAAGTGTTCTAGTTTCATTCTTCTACAGGTGGTTGGCCAGTTTTCCCAGCACCACTTGTGAAAGAAATTGTCTTTTCTCCATTGTATATTTTTGCCTCTTTTGTCAAAGATAAGGTATCCATAGGTGTGTGGATTTATCTCTGGGTTTTCTACTCTGTTCCACTGATCTGTATTTCTGTCTTTGTGCCAGTACCATACTATCTTGATGACTGGAGCTTTGTAGTATAGTCTGAAGAAACTAGGAATAAAACTACCATATGACTCAGAAATCCCACTACTGAGCATATACCCTGAGAAAACCATAATTCAAAAAGATACATGTATATCAATGTTTATTGCAGCACTATTTTCTATAGCCAGGACATGGAAGCAACCTGGATGTCCCATTGACAGATGAATGGATAAAGAAGTTGTGGTACATTTATATGATGGAATACAATTCAGCCATAAAAAGGAATAAATTTGAGTCTGTTGTAGTAAAGTGGATGAAACCTAAGCCTGTTTTACAGAGTGAAGTAAGTCAGAAAGAGGAAAAACAATATCATATATTAAAGCACATGTATGGAATCTAGAAAAATGGTGCTGATGAACCTATGCACAGGGCAGGAATAGAGAGGCAGACATAGAGAACAGGCTTGTGGACGCAGCAGGGGGAGGAGAGGGGGGCGCAAACTGAGACAGTAGCACTGACATATATATGTTATCATGTGTAGAATAGACAGCCAGTGGGAAACTGCTGTTAGGACAGGGCGCCCAGCTCAGTGCTTTGTGATGTCCTAGATGGGTGGGGTGGGGCCAGGGGGCCCCAAGAAGGAGGGGATACATGTGTACTTACAGCTGATTCACTTCACTGTACAGCAGAAACCACCGTTGTAAAGCAATTATACGCCAATTGAAAATTAATTCCTTTTAAAAACTATGAAAATTATGGCTCTTCATTACTAAGGTCTTGAGAGCCAGACTCTGTCACCTACAACCTGCTTTGTTTGTTTCCCTTCCCTGCATAATGCCTCAGATTCTATCTTTCTTCTCATTTCCAGCTTCCTCTTTCATCTGCAGAGGCAAAACTTCTTTTTGCAGATTTCCGGTGTATTACCACTTGTGATCTCTCAGCTCTGAGTTTCCTATTACTTTCCTCCAGCTCTGCCTCTCATAACTCAAACCCAAAACCGGAGTAGCAACACCGTCAGTCCTGTGTGACCGGGCACCTGTCAGCCTTCCTGGCTCACCTTCGACCTGGTCCCGCCAGCCACGTTCACCTTTGCTCAGTGCTCCAAATTTTCTGGTCTGCGGATCTTGCCAGAATCATGTGAGCCAATTCCTTACAATAAATCTTTGCACGTATTTATATGCGGGCTTCCCGAGTGGCTCAGATGGTAAAGAAACTGCCTGCTAATGCAGGAGACCTGGGTTCGATCCCTGGTTTGGAAAGATCCCGTGGAGGAGAGCATGGCTACTCACTCCAGTATCCTTGTCTGGAGAATCCCATGGACAGAGAAGACTGGTGGGCTACAGTCCAGGTGGTCACAAAGAGTCAGACTGAGCGACTTTCACTTTCACTTTTATTATCTCTGCTCCTTGCCCTTAATAAACATACTCCCTTCTGAAATGCTCGTGTCTGGAAATTCTTTTCCAACATGCGCTCGGGCTGCCGTGACAGTTGTGAGTCATGAGCCCTAGAACCAAGATTCAAACCCAGGAAGGGCGGTTCCACAGCCCATCTCGTGACAACTCCACATGGAGTTGAATCCTCACTTTGGTGGAACTAGTGGTAAAGAACCCATCTGCCAGTGCAAGAGAGGTAAGAGATGCAGGTTGAATCCCTGGGTGGGGAAGATCTCCTGGAGGAGGGCAACCCACTCCAGTATTCTTGCCTGGAGAATCCCATGGACAGAAGAGCCTGGTGGGCTCAAGTAGTCGGACATGACTGAAGCAATTTAGCACACAAGCATCACACTATACCTAGTAATCAGGTGATAAAACCAAGAGAGGGAGGCACTTGCCCAAGGTCTAACTGCCTTCAAGATGGGGGAGTCTCTTACCAAGATTCGACGGTGACCGCCGTGGCCGTTCACCTGCAAGAAAAGAGAAGTCAGTAGATCCTTTGAGAACTGGCTGTGCCCCATTGTCTCAAACCAGGCTCCCTGTTTCTCTGGACACCAATGATCACGGTTGTGAGTTGTGGAAATGGGAGTGGAGATGTAAAGAGGAAAACCCAACCTCTTCCTGAGAATTTACCTTCATCAGGTAGGAGGAAGGAACTCCTCATGAATTCTTCACACCTTGCCAGGTAACAAAGGGTGGATACCAATGTTCATGGCAGCACTATTTATATATAATAGCCAAGACATGGAAGCAACCCTTGTCCATCCACAGATGAATGGATGAAGATGTGGTACATATATACCATGCAATATCACTCAGCCATAAACAAGAATGAAATAATGCCATCTACAGCAACAGAGATTGTCATACTAAGTGAAGTAAATCAGAGAAAGACAAATATCATATGACATGGCTTATATATGGAATCTTTAAAAATATGATACAGACAACTTATTTACAAGACAGAAATAGACTCACAGACATAGAAAACAAATCTCTGGTTGCCAAAGTGAAAAGGGTGTTGGGGAGGGATAAACGAGGACTTTGGGATTAACTGATGCACACCACCGCATATAAAATAAACAGCAAAGACCTATTATACAGCACAGGAAACTACATTCAATGGCTTATAATAACCTATAATGGAAAAGAATATGAAAAAGAATATATATATACATATATACATACACACACACACACACACACACACACATATATATATATATATATATATATATATATATATATCACTTTGCTGGACACCTGAAACTAACACAACTTTGTAAATTCACTATACTTCAATTTTTTAAAAAATCAAGGATGAAATTATTTGTTCTAGTTCTGTGAAAAATACCGTTGGTAGCTTGACAGGGATTGCATTGAATCTACAGATCGCTTTGGGTAGTATAGCCATTTTGACAATATTGATTCTTCCAATCCATGAACATGGTATATTTCTCATCTGTTTGTGTCCTCTTTGATTTCTTTCATCAGTGTTTTATAGTTTTCTATGTATAGGTCTTTTGTTTCTTTAGGTAGATATACTCTTAAGTATTTTATTCTTTTTGTTGCAATGGTGAATGGTATCATTTCCTTAATTTCTCTTTCTGTTTTCTCATTGCTAGTGTATGGGAATGCAAGGGATTTCTGTGTGTTAATTTTATATCCTGCAACTTTACTATATTCATTGATTAGCTCTAGTAATTTTCTGGTAGAGTCTTTAGGGTTTTCTATGTAGAGGATCATGTCATCTGCAAACAGAGAGAGTTTCACTTCTTCTTTTCCTATCTGGATTCCTTTTACTTCTTTTTCCACTCTGATTGCTGTGGCCAAAACTTCCAAAACTATGCTGAATACTAGTGGTCAGAGTGGGCACCCTTGTCTTGTTCCAGATTTCAGGGGAAATGCTTTCAATTTTTCACCATTGAGGGTAATGCTTGCTGTGGGTTTGCCATATATAGCTTTTATTATGTTGAGGTATGTTCCTTCTATTCCTGCTTTCTGGAGAGTTTTAATCATAAATGGATGTTGAATTTTGTCAAAGGCTTTTTCTGCATCTATTGAGATAATCACATGGTTTTTATCTTTCAATTTGTTAATGTGGTGTATTACATTGATTGATTTGCGGATATTAAAGAATCCTTGCATTCCTGGAATAAAGCCCACGTGGTCATGATGTATGATTTTTTTAATATGTTGTTGGATTCTGTTAAAAACCTCGAATAGCCACAGTCATCAAGACAGAATGGTACTGGCACAATGACAGAAATATAAATCAATGAAACAGAATAGAAAGCCCAGAGATAAATCCACGTACCTATGGACACCTTATCTTCGACAAAGGAGGCAAGAATATACAATGGAAAAAAGACAACCTCGTTAACAAGTGGTGCTGGGAAAACTGGTCAACCACTTGTAAAAGAATGAAACTAGAACACTTTCTGACCCCATACACAAAAATAAACTCAAAATGGATTAAAGATCTAAATGTAAGACCAGAAACTATAAAACTCCTAGAGGAGAACATAGGCAAAACACTCTCTGACATAAATCACAGCAGGATCCTCTATGACCCACCTCCCAGAATATTGGAAATAAAAGCAAAAATAAACAAATGGGACCTAATGAAACTTAAAAGCTTTTGCACAGTGAAGGAAACTTTAAGCAAGGTGAAAAGACAGCCCTCAGATTGGGAGAAAATAATAGCAAACGAAGAAACAGACAAAGGATTAATCTCAAAAATATACAAGCAACTCCTGCAGCTCAATTCCAGAAAAATAAATTACCCAATCAAAAAATGGGCCAAAGAACTCAACAGACATTTCTCCAAAGAAGACATACAGATGGCTAACAAGCACATGAAAAGATGCTCAACATCACTCATTATCAGAGAAATGCAAATCAAAACCACAATGAGGTACCATTACACGCCAGTCAGGATGGCTGCTATCCAAAAGTCTACAAGCAATAAATGCTGGAGAGGGTGTGGAGAAAAGGGAACCCTCTTACACTGTTGGTGGAAATGCAAACTAGTACAGCCACTGTGGAGAACAGTGTGGAGATTCCTTAAAAAACTGGAAATAGAACTGCCATGTGACCCAGCAATCCCACTTCTGGGCATACACACCGAGGAAACCAGATCTGAAAGAGACACGTGTACCCCAATGTTCATCACAGCACTGTTTATAATAACCAGGACATGGAAGCAACCTAGATGCCCATCAGCAGACGAATGGATAAGGAAGCTGTGGTACATATACACCATGGAATATTACTCAGCCATTAAAAAGAATGTATTTGAATCAGTTCTAATGAGATGGATGAAACTGGAGCCCATCATACAGAGTGAAGTAAGCCAGAAAGATAAAGACCAATACGGTATACTAATGCATATATATGGAATTTAGAAAGATGGTAATGATAACCCTATATGCAAAACAGAAAAAGAGGCACAGATGTACAGAACAGAATTTTGGACTCTGTGGGAGAAGGTGAAGGTGAGATGTTTCGAAAGAACAGCATCGAAACATGTATATTATCTAGGGTGAAACAGATCACCAGCCCAGGCTGGATGCATGAGACAAGTGCTCGGGCCTGGTACACTGGGAAGACCCAGAGGGAGCGGGTGGAGACGGAGGCAGGAGGGGGGATCGGGATGGGGAATACTTGTAAATCCATGGCTGATTCATGTCAATGTATGACAAAAACCACTACAATATTGTAAAGTAATTAGCCTCCAACTAATAAAAATAAATGAAAAAAAAAAATCAAGGGTGAAACAGATCACCAGCCCAGGTTGGATGCATGAGATAAGTGCTCAGGGCTGGAGCACTGGGAAGACCCAGAGGGATGGGATGGGGAGGGAGGTGGGAGGGGGGGGATCGGGATGGGGAACACATGTAAATCCATGGCTGATTCATGTCAATGTATGGCAAAAACCACTACAATATTGTAAAGTAATTAGCCTCCAACTAATAAAAATAAATGGGAAAAAAATAAAAAACAGTTTTTAAAAAGGGGTACGTGTGTGCTAAGTCGCTTCAGTCATGTCCAACTCTGTGCGACCCTATGGACTGTAGCCCTCCAGGCCCATCTGTCCATGATATTCTCCAGGTAAGAATACTGGAGTGGGCTGACATGTCCTCCTCCAGGGCATCTGCCCCACCCAGGGATCCAATCTGTGTCTCTTATGTCTCCTTACATTTCTGGATTGGCGGGCATGTTTTTACCACTAGCACTACCTGGGAAGCCCTTAAAAAGGGGGTGGGGGAGTTCTCTGGTGGTGGTTAAAACTCTGCTTCCATCGCAGGAGCCAGAGGTTCAATCCCTGGCAAGGGAACTAAGATCAGACATGCTGTGCAGTGCAGTAAAAAAAAAAAAAGTTTAAAAAAATAGGTAGGGGGGAATCACAGCCATTCTTGATACTGCCCGCTTTCACTTTACCTAACTGGCATCCCATCTCACACTGTCTTGCTGGCCTAGAAGCATTGCTTGACAGACGTGGGAGTGTAACAGCTTCTGATGTGATTCATACTCCAGAGCTCCAGGCAGGATCAGGCTGTGACTAAAACTATCCTGAAACACCTTCTGAGTGAATTGTTCTTCCCCCTGCCCAATCTCTGTTCCCCTTCCTCCCTTGCAAGTGTCTCCTGGGAGTCCTCCCTTAGTAAGTTACTCACAAGAATCCTCATCTCTGACTCTGTTTCTTTGGAAACTAACCAAAAGCAGGTGCTGGTCCTGAAAGGGATGACAGAGGATGAGATGGTTGGATGGCATCACCAATTCAGTGGACATGAGTTTGAGCAAGCTCCTGGAGATGGTGACGGACAGGGAAGCCTGGGGTGCTGCAGTCCATGGGGGTCACAAAGAGTCGGACACAACTGAGCAACTGAACTGAACTTTGTTTCCTTTTTTATTGTAGTTGATTTACAATGTTGTATTAGCTTCTGGGATATAGCAAAATGATTCATATATATACATACATAGATTCTTTTTCATTATATATTGTTTCAAGATACTGAATATAGTTCCCCATGCTGTATAGTAGGACCTTGTTGCTTATTTATTTTATGTACAGTGCTGAGTATCTGTTGTTTCGTTTGCTTTCATCTTTTTCCAAGGAGATAATAATTACTTATTGTAAAAAATTCAAACAATGCAGAAGTATGTAAAATTAAAAGTGAAGATTCCCCTGTGCTCCATTCTTACACCAAGAGATCACCACCATCAAAAAGAGTGAATACTTTAGGTTAGGTCCTGTTCACAAACTCAGTCATGTAAATATATTAAATATAAATAAATGTATAAATTCACACAATCTTCTTAATGCGAATGGTATCATGCAATATACCGTCCAATACAGTAGATGGCTGTTTATACTGAAATCTATTAAAATTAAGTAAAATGAAGCATTAATTCTTCAGTTACACTAGCCACACTCCAAGTTCTCAGGAGCTCCACTGACTAGTGACGACTGCAGATCTAGGACATGTTCATTGAAAGTTTTTTTCAACCACTCTGTTCTACTTATAACTTTTGTTTTCACGTTACAGTAAGTCTTACAAGCCAAGAGCAGAAAAATTTGCCAAGTGTTGAAGTTGGGCGATATGTACATGAGAATTTGTTATACTATTTTCCTTACCTTTGAATGTTTATTTCTATAATTTTAAAAAATTAAGAAAATAATGTTTTGGGCAACTTGCCAAGTCAGTTCACATGACAACTCACACTTCCTAACAGCTGCATAGCATTTCATTAAAATGGGCTCTAACTGTGCCAGAGATAGCTCAGTAGCCCAAGATCAAACAAAAACACCACACTTTCCTTTCTATGGTATAAAATTGACAGTGGAAGGCAACTACCCTGTCCTGGACTATATTTCCCAGCTCATCTTGTATCCAGGTATGGTCATGTGACCCTGAGTGGAAGTGACAAGTGTCACTGCTAAGCCTGAGTTTTAATAATGTGCCTTCTCCACTGTCTGCAGAGACTCCAAGGCCCTAGTGTGGCTGAGTCACAACTAGAAAGCATCTGGGTTCCTGAATTACCTCGTGTAAGAAAGCCACCCACTAGCAAGAGATATCCTCATTGGACTCCTGAACAAACAAGAATTACATTTCTTTTTCTTAAGCCACTGACTGGGGTGTATTCCTTGCAGTAGCTTGGGGTACTCTAACAAATGCAACAAGTTTTCCAGCCAGTTCCCAGGGGTAAATATACATTAGTTTACTCCAGTGCCATTACCATGCTATACCAAAGGACAAAACACCTCATTCAGAGTCCATACTTCACAGCTGCATGATCCCACAGGCCTCCCCTGTGACAACACCCACACATCATCTTGGTAGAAACAAGAGTAGGGTGAGAAAATTTGAAAGATTAACTCTTCCTACAATATAGACTGAGTTTCCCAACAATGCTGAACCAGAAAACTGAGACACTGAGAACATTAAGAATTGACAATGTTTCTCTTCCTGAATCCAGCAGGAGCTTGTGTGGAAGATGAGAATACTTAACAAAACATCCAAAAATGCATTTCTTTTCACATTGAGTTGTAGTTTGATTCAACTCCATACCCATTCCCATGGCACCACCGTTTATGAAGCCAGATAATTGACAAAGTTACCTCTTTGGATTTAAGCTTCACAACATTCCTGTGTGATAGGAACCCTTATTACTTGTATTTTCCAGCTGAGGAAACTGAAGATCAGAGAGGTTGTGTGACTTGCCTGAGGCCACACAGCAATTTTAAGGCACAAGGGAAAGAGCTCAGGTGGGAACCAGGAGACGGGATGTTATCCCTCTCTTGCCCACTGACTAGCTCGTGGCAAGTGTTCAGAGGTGGCGCACCCTCCTGGGACAGAAGCATCCCCTCCCGACCACATTGGGCATATGGATTCTCTTTGTCCAACTTACGCCTTGTCATTGATTCCAGTGAGGGTGATGTGAACATTCCCCAGGAGTATATACCACAACACCCTGTGAAGAAAGAAAACACCATGATGCATCAAGAAGTTCTTTGGACTCAACCTGAAAAAATGGAGTGGTCTTCTAGAAGCAGGGTTTTTTTTTTAATATTTATTAATTTATTCGGCTGTGCCAGGTCTTAGCTGCAGTATACTGGATCTTTGATCTTCAGTGTGGCTTGCAGACTCTTTACTTGTGCCATGCAGAATCTAGTTCCCTGATCAGGGATTGAACCTAGGTCCCCTGCATTGGTAGCTCAAAGTCTTAGCCACTGGACCACCAGGGAAGTCCCTAGAAACAGGTCTGGTGAGCCTAGATGAAAGCCCCAGCGAGTGACAAACATGAGTTATTACATAGTCTTCACAGCAACCATTCCTGCTTCTGGCACTTCATCTTTCTGTTTCATTTTGTTTGTATTACCTTCATTTCCTTTTCAATTACAAGGAGTTCCAGCTGATTTTCAAAAACATACACTTTTTTTTTCTGGGCTTGAAATGGAGCAAGACCCTACAGTCCTTGTGCCTCCCCCCAACCTCCAGGTCCTCGGCCTGCCTTTTATCCGTGGGAAATTTTAGTTAAAGAATAAGTTTAATCAGAGAAATGAGAACAGGGAGAAACAAAGGAGACCAAATAATAATTAATGTAGTCACTAACGTAGTCAAGGACTTTTGGTTCCTTCTCAGGGGCTACAGATAATTTTCCGAGTCACAGCCTGTGAGCTGGTCTTATACTGAAAGCCCCACCAGGTGGAGAAGTTAACTGCATGATAACCAGACAGCAACCACGACATAAACTGCCACAATTCTGAGAACTGGCCTCAAAGAAATGGAAATAAACCGATCCTGGAACTGAAGATTAACTGTACCTAAAACAACCAAGATGACCCTGGTTAGACCACTGATGACCAATCTGAAGATGACTGTCAAAGATGACCATGCTGTTTCTGCGTGTAGCCTCCTCCTTCTGTCCATAAAAACTCTTGTCCCACTGGTTGCCAGCGTAGGGGAGTTAGCCTTTGGACAGATGTCCGCCCTCCCTCCTCAGTTGCCAACATTGGAAATAAAGCAAACTTTCCACCAACTTGGCCTTTTTACTGGCTTTTGAGCAGTGAGCGGCTGGACTCACCACCTTTCAGTAACAGGCTGTAAAACACAAGTTGATGAACCAACAAAATCAGAGTTACAAGGCAAAAGAGGAAACTTAGACCAACACAACGAAAGTCCACCTTCTAAGTTCTCAGGTTCCAGCCTGTATCTGCCTCAGGGAGATTTATCCTTACACTTCCAGTTTATTTCATGCTGGAGAAGGAGCCTCGACAAATTCTACGCAAAGAAATTTCAATGCTTTAAAACTCTAATCATGTGTTTCAGTGGCTGTAATTACTAAAATACAATTACTAACTTTTAGCTTGGGTTTCTCTATCTGTTCAAGTTTTTTTTTTTTTTCTAAAACATACATTTAAACAAGCATTCTCAAAGGGAATAACCTCTTCCTTAAAAAGGCAAACCTTGGCTCTTGGGAAGAGATAAAAAAAATCTTGCTATTTTATGTATAGAACACATACAGATATGCACATTATATAAATAAGTATATAGCATATCCATAGAGCTCCCATGTGTTAAGTGTTAGTCTCTCAATCATGTCTGACTCTTCGTGACCCCATGGACTATAGCCTACTAGGTTCCTCTGTCCATGAAATTCTCCACAGAAGAATACTGGAATGAGTAGCCATTTCCTTCTCCAGGGCATCTTCCCTACCGAGGGATCAAATCCAGGTCTCTCCTGCATTGCAGGCAGACTCTTCACGATTTGAGCCACCAGGGAAACTCATAGTATATCCATAGTATTAAATTGGATGGGAGGGTAAGACGATTCTTAATTTTATTTTGGCCATGCCACTGGGCACAGGGGAATCGTAGTTCCCTAACTAGGAATCAGACCGGGGCCCTCTGCAGTGGAAGCACAGAGTCTTAACCCCTGGACCACCAGGGAAGCCCACAATTCTTTTTTTTTTTTTTAATGTCTCAAAGGCAACATTAAGCTCTTCTCTATCTCTGTCACTAACACCATCATAATCACCATCATCGTCATCATCACCACTACCACCACCATATCTTTGCCATTATCATTATCTTCAGCATCACCATTGTCACCACCAGCACCATCATTATCACCACCATCATCATCACCACTCTCTGCATATTAAGGGCAGGATTGGAGCGCTAATGGCCAGCACTAGTGCTGACACTTCAAAGAAGGAAGTCTACATCTTAGCACTTGAGGTCCACAAGTGACCTGCTCCTTCTAATGCAGCCTTCCAGTCAGCAAGTCCCAAGGAACCTAACTCCCACCTTTCTTTTTTTTTTTTTTTTGAAAATCACTCAGTCATGTCCGACTCTTTGCGACTCCATGGACTATACAGTCCATGGAATTCTCCAGGCCAGAAAACTGGAGTGGGTAGCCTTTCCCTTCTCCAGGAGATCTTCCCAACCCAGGAATTGAAGCCAGGTTTCCTGCATTGCAGGCAGATTCTTTACCAGTTGAGAGCCACAAGGGAAGCCCAAGAATATTAGAGTGGGTAGCCTATCCCTTCTCCAGGGGATCTTCCCTACCCAGGAATTGAACCTGGGTCTTCTGCACTGCAGGTGGATTCTTTACCAACTGAGCTATCAGGAAGCCTTATCACTAACTGAAATTCTCTTGCTCTTTAATTATTTTAGAGGCAACAAATCATCATGTTTAAGCATATCAGCTCTAGGGTAAAAAGGCTTAGGTTTAAAACTTTGTTATAAGAGGACTACCCTGGTCATCCAGTGATTAAGACTCCGAGCTTCCAATATAGGGGACTCAGATTCAATCAGGGAACTAGACCCCATGTGCCGAAACCAAAAAAGATTCTACATGCCACAACTGAGATATGGCGCAGACAAGTAAATAAATGAATATTTCTGTAAAAAAAAAAATCAAACCTAGAAAAAGCTGACATCTGAAGAAAAAGAACAAGGTCATCTCCATCTCACTGTTCTTCAGAAATAGCTTCCCTGACTTTCCCCTTCTACATAATCCCTAGTCACACTATGGCAATTTCTTCCCTAGCAATTGTCACTCTCTGAAATGCTTCTGTTTACTTGTTATCTGGAGCAGCACAGTTGAGAAAAAAATTGCAGACTCCGCAACCAGGTTGTTAGTGTTAGTTGCTGGGTTGTGTCTAACTCTTTGCGAACCCATAGACTGTAGGCAACCAGGCTCCTCTGCCCAAGGAATTCTCCAGACCAGAAAACTGGAGGGGGTAGCCATTCCCTTCTCCAGTGGGTTGTCCCAGCCCAGGGATCGAACTCACATCTCTCACATTGCAGGCAGATTCTTTGCCATCTGAGTCACCAGACTGCCCACTTTTAAATTCTAGCTGTAACCCCTTACTAGCTAACTGGGCTTGGGCAAGTGATTGCGTCTCCTTTGCCTCATTTTTCTCCTTTGTAAAATGGGATTTTTCATGACCTGATGTCAGAGGAATTTAGTGAAGGTTGAATGCAGTCTGAGGAACTTAGAAGCTTGCTATTACCGTCAGAGGTTGCCTTTCTTCCTGCCTCCTTCCTGTCAGCTTCTCAAGGGCAGGAACCTTGTCTCTTCATTCACGGCTCTATCCCTGGTGCCTAAAACAGCACCTGGCACATAGTAGGTGCTCAGGAAATACATAAATGAAGGACTGTAACAAAACTCTTCCTTGATGGATAAATTCCCTGGACTGATTTTTTGGTCAAAGTTCCCCCAATGAAATTGTACAGTATCCAGCCTAGAATCATGATGTCCTGACTGGACAGTCGAGGTCCTCCCTCTTCCTCACAGTCTGTTTCCCCCAGGCCTCCTATTCCACCTCACACTCACCCCAAAAGAGGAGGAAACTGAAGCTCCACATCGTGCAGGTCCTGCATTCAAAGAGGAGTACTTCTCCTCTGTTCCCAGGGTTTTCAACAACTGAGGGCGTGGAGAGAAGGGGAGGGCAGAACGCAAATTGCTCAAGGCAACCAGAGCATCACGTCCTTTTCTGCTGAGTTGCCTCTACTAAGAAAGGAAATTCTGACAAGCCTCTAAGTCTCTCCTTTCTCTACAATGAAGATAAGTTCACCTGGTTAGTGGGTCATTGTGTGGGTCTATCTCCCTCTCTCTCTCTTTTCTCCCCACTCACTTTTTCCTTTCCCCTACCAAGATCTATCTCCCATCTTTCATCACCTTATTTTATTGCATGCATGCTAAGTTGCTTCAGTCATATCCAACTCTTTGTGATGCCATGGACTGTAGCCCACCAGTCTCCTCGCTCCATGGGATTCTCCAGGCAAGAATATTGGAGTGGGTTGCCGTGCCCTCTTCCAGGGGATCTTCCTGACCCAGGGATTGAACCCGCATCTCTCGTTTCTCCTGCATTGGCAGGCAGGTTCTTCAGCCACCAAGGAAAGCCCATTTATTTTATTGTACCCAATAATAAATAAGCTACCACCACCTAACCTCAAGGAAGCAAGCCCCAAACTCAAGCGTCCCCTCTCAACCTGCCCCACACAAACAACATCATAGCCATCAAGCATCAGACACTGTTAAACATGTTTCCAATAAAATTTAATGTCATCATCATTCAATGTCACATAGTAGGGATTCTTACCTCTGCCTATTTCACCAAAAAAAAAAAAGTACAACTAGAATGGAAACCAAGGGCTTCCCCAGTGGCTCAATGATAAAGAATCCACCTGCCGATACAGCAGACACAGGTTCCATCTCTAGTCCAGGAAGATCCCATGTGCCGAGAAGCAACTGAGTCCGTCCACCGTAACTATTGAGCCCATGCCCTGGAGTCCAGAAGCTGCAACTACTGTAGTCCAGGTGCTTTACACCCCTTGCTCGGCAACAAGAGAAGCCAGCACAGTGAGAAGCCTGTGCACCACAGCTAGAGATTAGCCCCTGTCTTCCACAACTAGGGAAAAGCCGGCCCAGCAACAGAGATGCACAGCCAAAAATAAATAAATAAAATTACTTTTAAAAAATGGAAACCAAGGCTTGGAGAGGAGACATGACTTGCCTAAGATTACCTGAACCCAAGATTTGAAACCAGGATCCTCTGGCTCCAAGGTCTAGAGTTTTCACCATTTTACTTGTTTTCATTTCCCTACAATACCTGATCACTGGACAGTGATACTCATACTCAATTCCTAGTACCATCCCCAACCCAGCACACACACATATACACACCATCTCACAAATATGGTGATCTAGGAATGTCTTAGTTAGGGTCCCAGGTATAGACCCTGAGACAAGGATTCTAATGAAAGCATTGGGTTGGCCAAAAAGTTCTTTTGGGGTTTTCCATAATATTATAGTTCATCAGAGAGGTGACCCCAGAAAACTCCAGCTGGGGATGGGGGAAGTGAGAGAGGGAAGGGAAAGAACATACAGTGGATGTTCTCAAGCAAGTTATCTAGTAGAAACTAAAACTTAAGGTGGCTGGGGACTTCTGGAAGGCAGCTTAGAGCACACTCTTAGAGTTATCCCAACTAAGGGGTGAAGGAGTTAGGGTATTTATCCACCAGCTCTGTAAGTCACTGATTAAGGCTGGGTCAGCTCCAGACTTGGGCTTCCCAGGTGGCTGAGTAGTTAAGAATCCACCTGCCAGTGCATGAGACGCAGGAGACTCCGGTTCAATCCCTGGGTTGGGAAGATCCCCAGGAGAAGGAAATGGCAACTCCACTCCAGTATTCTTGCCTGGGGAATCCCATGGAGCGAGGAGCCTGGTGGGCTATAGTCCGTGGGGTCACAAAGAGTCAGACACAACCAAGCAAATGAGCGTGCATGTGCATGTGCGCGCGCACACACACACACACACACAACCCAAGACCTGGCCTCCAAGCAGATAGAATGGGCTCATAACGTACCAACCCTATTGATAACAAAATGCAGTGACTGGCAGATGTTAGTCTAGCATACCTTGAAGGATTGAGGGTCACAGGTGTGGGCAGGCTCCCAAAACATCTGCTCTACGCTAAAACTTAGGTGCAAAGACCACCCCTGTGTTTTTGGAATGAGAGTTCCACTTTTATTTTTTTTAAACAGTTTTAGTCCTAGATTTAATTGTATAACCAATGGTTTCCAAAAAAAAATGTTACTTTGTTGCTTTTTCCCCCCA
Source organism: Odocoileus virginianus (assembly GCF_023699985.2). Lineage (NCBI taxonomy): Eukaryota > Metazoa > Chordata > Mammalia > Artiodactyla > Cervidae > Odocoileus > Odocoileus virginianus. The sequence goes on from NC_069676.1 coordinate 15,438,555, forward strand.
TTTTTTGGCAACATCACGAGACATATGGGATCTTAGTTCACCCACCAGTAATCAAACCTCTGTGCCCTTCATTGAAAGTGCAGTCTTTTTTTGTCCTACTATTTTGTTTATTTTTTCCTTTCACTCATTTTTTAAAAAACTTTTTATTTTGTATTGGAGTGGTGGTTCAGACAGTAAAGAATCTGCCTACAATGCCAGATAGCTGGGTTCGATCCCTGATTTGGGAAGATCCCCTGGAGGAGCGCATGGCAACTCATTCCACTATTCTTTCCTGGAGAATCCCCATGGACAGAGAGCCTGGTGGGCTACAGTCCATGGGGTCACAAAGAGTCAGACACGACTGAGCAATTAAGCACAGCACACAGCCAATTAGCAAACCATGTTGTAATAGTTTCAGGTGAACGGCGAAGGTACTCAGCCATACATATCCATGTACCCATTCGCCCCCACGCTCCCCTCCCATCCAGGCTGCCACATGACATTGAGCAGAGTTCCCTGTGCTCAGCAGGTCCTTGTCATTTATCCGTTTTAAATACAACAGTGTGTGGAAATGCAGAGTCTTCACCGCTGGCCCACCTAGGAAGTCCCCCTTCTTGCTTTTATATTCTCGTTTTTGCTCTGTGCAAGGCAAAATATCCACCTTGGAGTGACAATGACTGAAGCAGATTCATCAGTGCTTCTGCCCATTCATCAAGAGACCCTACATGGCGAGGCTGCAGTTACAAGCCAGCAAAGTCCCCCAAGAAGGAGGGTAAGCAGAGCCGTGTCATGTTTAAGAGAAGCGCCATAGGGTCGCAAAGAGACGGACAAGGCTGAAGCGACTTAGCATATATGCATGCATTGGAGAAGGAATGGCAACCCACTCCAGTATTCTTGCCTGGAGAATCCCAGGGACGGAGGAGCCTGGTGGGCTGCCGTCTATGGGGTCGCACAGAATCGGACACGACTGAAGTGACTTAGCAGCAGCAGCAGCAGAAGATAAACACAAGACTCTGGCATCAGATTGTTGGGGGTTCAGATACTGTCTGCACCACTTGCTGGTTATGTGTGATCCTGGGCGAGTTCTTTTTTTATTATTTTTATTGAAATACAGTTAATTTACTATTTGTGTTATTTCAGGTGTATAGTAAAATGCTTCAGATACATATATATATACATATATGTATACTCTTTTTAAGTATTCTCTTCCGTTATAGGTTATTATAAGATACTGAGTATAGTTCCCTGTGCTATAGAGTCGGTCCTTGTTGGTTACCTATTTTATATATAGTGGTGTGTACATTTTGATCCCAAACTCCTAATTTATCCCTTTTCCCTCCTCCCCTTTGGTGACCATAAGTTTGCTGTTTATGTTGATGAGTCTGTTTCTGTTTTGTAAATTTATTCATCTGTATGATCTTTTAGATTTTACCTATGAGTGACATCATGTAACATTTGTCTTTCTCTGATTTATTGTATTAATATCTCACTTAGTATGACAATCTAAGGTCCATCCATGTTACTGCACATGGCATTTCATCCTTTTTATGGCTGAGTAATATTCCACGGTGGGCTTCCCAGGTGGTGCTAGTGGTAAAGAATCCACCTGCCAATGCAGGAGATACAAGAGATGTGAATTTGATCCCTGGGTCAACAAGATTCCCTGGAGAAAGGCACGTCAACCCACTCCAGTATTCTTGCCTGGAGAATCCCATGGACAGAGGAGTCTGGCAGGCTACAGTCCATGGGGTTGCAAAGACTTGGACACGACTAAAGTGACTTGGCACACACACACACACAATATTCCAATGTATAAACATATCACATCTTCTTTATCTATTCACCTGCTAATGGACATTTAGGTTACTTCCATATCTTGGCTACTGTAAATTGTGCTGCCGTGATAGGGGTGCATGTATCTTTTGAATTGTGTTTTTCTCCAGATAAATGCCCAGGGATGGCATTGCAGGATCATATGCTAACTCTATTTTTTCATTTTTTAAGGAAATCTCCTACTGTTCTCCATAGTAGCTATATCATTTACATTACCACCAACAATGTAAGAGGGTTCCCTTTTCTCCACACCCTCTCCAGCATTTAATTTCTCTCTGCCTCAACATTGCCATCTATAAAATGGGCTTGATAATAGTAGGCTCTATCTCTTGGGGTTGAGGTGAGCATCAGAGCACAGTTGCTGTTTGTGACATTCTTAGAAGAGAGCCTGGCATACAGGGAAAGCTCCAAGGCTTGGCTGTTACTCAAATTCTTTGATATTCTTCCCTTCAAGAGGGCGAACCTAATCCTTCCCTTCTTGGGTATGAGCTGAACAGAGTGACTTGCTTCTAAAGATCAGAAAAAGGAAAGATGTGACATTGTGTGGTGTCCGAGATTGTAAGAGTGCATCTGAGATTGTAAGAGTCACGGTGGTTTCCCCTCTTTCTTTCAAGATAATTCACTGGGTGGGGTGGGGGGAAGCTAGCTGATCATGTTGTGGGGACACTCAAGTAGCACTGTGGAGATGCCCACAAGCGGGAGAGCTAAGATTCCAACCAATAACTTGACAATGATCTCCTAAGGCCTGATCCAGCTCTATCCAGTTAAGCCAACTTCAGACTCCCAACCCTCAGAAACTGCAAAGAAAATAAAAATGCATTGTTTTAATGCTGTTACATTTGGAAAGCAACTTGTCACATAAAAAAAGCTAACTGATACACTTAGAAGCAATAGTCCTTGTCAGTTTTTTAAAAAAGAAAAGGATAATCATGACATCACAGGATTTAAAGTTTAATGTGATAAAACCCTAAATTCTTCCTCATTCAAAAAAAAAATGCTCAATACTATCAGTTACTATTGTCATTATTATTATACCACTGTGCTAAGTGGTCACAGTTACTCATCAAAGGTACAGTACCCGTAATGTCAGCAATTTCAGCAATTTCACTTCAGGCAGGACTTTCCAGTATGTGTGAGCTAGTTGAGAGCTCTCTGTAGGGCAATAGAAGACATTTCAGCAAGGGAGTAACGGTCACGCTGGTATCTTACAACACTCACGTTGTGTAGCATGGGTGTCAGGCAGGATGTGGTCATGGGTGGGGAGATGGGGAGAAGAAAAGGGTAATGACCTGGACTAGGGCAAGGGCTGTGGAGATGGAGAGGAACAGCAGAATGGGGACAATGTCTGGATGTGGGCAGGGAGTCTGGAACCAATGGAGGAATTGACCTTTGGAGATTGCACTAAAGAATCAGGTTCTTCAATCAAGCGCAGATTCCCCAGGGGTGATGGGGGAGGGATGAGATGGTGTATGGGTTTCCTGCTGCACCAAAACAAATCGCCACAAACTTAGTGGCTTGTGACAACACAAATTTATTACATTATAGGTCTGGAGGTCAGAATCCCAAATGAGTCTTCAGTCAGTCGGTCAGTTCAGTCGCTCAGTCATGTCCAACTCTTGGGACCCCATGAATCACAGCATGCCAGGCCTCCCTGTCCATCACCAACTCCTGGAGTTTACCCAAACTCATGCCAATCGAGTCGGTGATGCCATCCAACCATCTCATCCTCTGTCGTCCCCTTCTCCTCCTGCCTGCAATCCCTCCCAGCATCAGGGTCTTTTCCAAATGAGTCAACTCTTTGCATGAGGTGGCCAAAGTACTGGAGTTTCAGCTTCAGCATCAGTCCTTCCAATGAACACCCAGGACTGATCTCCTTCAGGATGGACTGGTTGGATCTCCTTGCAGTCCAAGGGGCTCTCAACAGTCTTCTCCAACACCGCAGTTCAAAAGCATCAATTTTTCAGCACTCAGCTTTCTTCACAGTCCAACTCTCACATCCGTACATGACCACTGGAAAAACCATAGCCTTGACCAGACGGACTTTGCTGGCAAAGTAATGTCTTTGCTTTTTAATATGCTATCTAGGTTGATCATAACTTTCCTTCCAAGGAGTAAGCATCTTTTAATTTCATGCCTGCAGTCACCATCTGCAGTGATTTGGGAACCCAAAAAAATTAAGTCTGACACTGTTTCCACTGTTTCCCCATCTATTTGCCATGAAGTGATGGGACCAGATGCCATGATCTTGGTTTTCTGAATGTTGAGCTTTAAGCCAACTTTTTCACTCTCTTCTTTCAATTTCATCAAGAGGCTTTTTAGTGCCTCTTCACTCTCTGCCATAAAGGTGGTGTCATCTGCATATCTGAGGTTATTGATATTTCTCTTCGGCAATCTTGATTCCACCTTGTGCTTCTTCCAGCCCAGCGTTTCTCATGATGTACTCTGCATATAAGTTAAATAAGCAGAATGACAATATACAGCCTTGACATACTCCTTTTCCTATTTGGAACCAGTCTGTTGTTACATGTCCAGTTCTAACTGTTGCTTCCTTACCTGCATACAGGTTTCTCAAGAGGCAGGTCAGGTGGTCTGGTATTCCCATCTCTTTCAGAATTTTCCACAGTTTATTGTGATCCACACAGTCGAAGGCTTTGGCATAGTCAACAAAGCAGAAATAGATGTTTTTCTGGAAGTCTCTTGCTTTTTTGATGATCCAGTGGATAAGGGCTTGAAATCAAGGTGTCAGGGGGGCTACGTTCCTTTAGAGGTTCAATGTAAGAGTTGGACTGTGAAGAAAGCTGAGTGCCGAAAAATTGATGCTTTTGAACTGCGGTGTTGGAGAAGACTGTTGAGAGCCCCTTGGACTGCAAGGAGATCCAACCAGTCCATCCTGAAGGAGATCAGTCCTGGGTGTTCACTGTCAGGACTGATGCTGAAGCTGAAACTCCAGTACTTTGGCCACCTCATGCAAAGAGTTGACTCATTGGAAAAGACCCTGATGCTGGGAGGGATTGTGGGCAGGAGGAGAAGGGGACGGCAGAGGATGAGATGGCTGGATGGCATCACCGACTCGATTGGCATGAGTTTGGGTAAACTCCAGGAGTTGGTGATGGACAGGGAGGCCTGGCGTGCTGTGATTCATGGGGTCGCAAAGAGTCGGACACAGCTGAGCGACTGAACTGAACTGAACTGAACTGAAGGAAGAATCCATTCTCTATCTTTTCCAGCTGCTGGAGGTGGTCCATATTCCTTGGTTCAAAGCCCCTAAATAGAAAGCCCAGAGATAAATCCACGTACCTATGGACACCTTATCTTCGACAAAGGAGGCAAGGATATACAATGGAAAAAAGATAACCTCTTTAACAAGTGGTGCTGGGAAAACTGGTCAACCACTTGTAAAAGAATGAAACTAGAACACTTTCTAACACCATACACAAAAATAAACTCAAAATGGATTAAAGATCGAAATGTAAGACCAGAAACTATAAAACTCCTAGAGGAGAACATAGGCAAAACACTCTCTGACATAAATCACAGCAGGATCCTCTATGACCCACCTCCCAGAATATTGGAAATAAAAGCAAAAATAAACAAATGGGACCTAATTAAACTTAAAAGCTTTTGCACAACAAAGGAAACTTTAAGCAAGGTGAAAAGACAGCCTTCAGAATGGGAGAAAATAATAGCAAATGAAGAAATAGACAAAGGATTAATCTCAAAAATATATAAGCAACTCCTGCAGCTCAATTCCAGAAAAATAAATGACCAATCAAAAAATGGGCCAAAGAACTAAACAGACATTTCTCCAAAGAAGACATACAGATGGCTAACAAACACATGAAAAGATGCTCAGCATCACTCATTATCAGAGAAAAGCAAATCAAAACCTCAGTGAGGTACCATTACATGCCAGTCAGGATGGCTGCTATCCAAAAGTCTACAAGCAATAAATGCTGGAGAGGGTGTGGAGAAAAGGGAACCCTCTTACACTGTTGGTGGGAATGCAAACTAGTACAGCCACTGTGGAGAACAGTGTGGAGATTCCTTAAAAAACTGGAAATAGAACTGCCATATGACCCAGCAATACCACTCCTGGGCATACACACGGAGGAAACTAAATCTGAAAGAGACACGTGTACCCCAATGTTCATCACAGCACTGTTTATAATAGCCAGGACATGGAAGCAATCTAGATGCCCATCAGCAGACAAATGGATAAGAAAGCTGTGGTACATATATACAATGGAATATTACTCAGCCATTAAAAAGAATACATTTGAATCAGTTCTAATGAGGTGGATAAAACTGGAGCCCATTATACAGAGTGAAGTAAGCCAGAAAGATAAACACCAATACAGTATACTAATGCATACATATGGAATTTAGAAAGATGGCAATGATAACCCTATATGCAAGACAGAAAAAGAGACACAGATATATAGAACAGACTTTTGGACTCTATGGGAGAAAGCAAGGGTGGGATGATCTGAGAGAACAGCATTGAAACATGTATATTATCAAGTGTGAAACAGATCACCAGCCCAGGTTGGATGCATGAGACAAGTGCTCAGGGCTGGTGCACTGGGAAGACCCAGAGGGATGGGACGGGGAGGGAGGTGGGAGGGGGGTTCAGGATGGAGAACACATGTAAATCCATGGCTGATTCATGTCAATGTATAGCAAAAACCACTACAATATTGTAAAGTAATTAGCTTCCAACTAATAAAAATAATTGGGAAAAAAAAAAGCACCTTCCTCCACCTTCAAAGCCAGGAATGTAGTATCTTCTAAATCTACCTCTCTCTTCCTCTATGACACACATTCACTCCATGGCTGGATGGATAGATAGATAGACAGACAGATTAACAGACAATAAATAAATAGACAGACAATAGATGATAGATAGATAAACGATAGATAGATAGACAATAGGTAGATAGATTTCTCTGTCTTCAACCTCTCTCTCTCTTCATCTCCGTCTCTCTCTCTGACCCTCCTTCCTTCCCACTTAAATGGACTTTGTGAGTACATTAGACCTACTCAGATAATCCAGAATAATCTCCTGTCTTAAGATCCTTAACTTCATCGCACCTACACAGTCCTTTTTGCTGTATAAGGTCATATATTCACCATTTCTGGGGACTAGAATGTGGTCAACCTGGCTGGGATTGGAAGGGAGGCTCATCATTCTACCAACCACAGAGAGAGTCTGGGGTCCTGGTGAGTGATTGAGGATTGAAGGTGTCAGTCATCCTTCAAACACTAAAGAGGTGACCAAGGCTGTGACATCTGGATGGCAGAGATCCTCTGGGGATGAGCGGGGGTGTAAGGAGAGAAGAAAGGGAAGGAAATGTTCAACTCTACTCGAGTGACTTGCGGAAGACCTTTGTGACTTTCCTGGCAAAGGGGAAATTGAAGGAACATTCATGACTCAAGAAGTCAGTTTGGAGAGGCCCCAGAGACGTCACTCAACCGTACTCTTAATGAGAGTGTGGGGGGAGGGATGGCTCCAGGACAGCCCTGCCGGACTAAACTACATTCCTCCTATACCCTAAATCCTCCCATGGCTCCCTATTAACCTCAGGATGAAGTTTAGGGCTTATTAATACAGCATTCAAGACCATGCCTAATATACCCAGTGAAAGTGTTAGTCACTCAGTTGTGTCTGACTGTTTGTGACCCCCAGGACTGTATAGCCCACCAGGCTCCTCTGTCCATGGAATTGTCCAGGTGGGAATACTGGAGTGGGTAGCCATTCCCTTCTCCAGGGGCTTCCCCAACCCAGGGACTGAACCCAGGTCTCCTGCATTGCAGGCAGATTCTTTACCATCTGAGCCAGCAGGGAAGCCCATATATACCCAGAACAAACCATAATTCAGAAAGATGCATGCACCCCAGTGATCACAGCAGCGCTATTCACAACAGCCAAGATGTAGAAGCAATCTGAATGTTCATCGACAGAGGACTGGGTAAAGAAGGTGGGGTACTTATATACAGGGAAACGCTACTCCACTATAAAAAAAAATAATAGTAATACCATTTGCAGTGACATGGATGGGTCTAGAGATTGTCAGACTGAGTGAGACAGAGAAGAACAAATATCATATGGTATCGCTTATTGTGTATCTGAAAAAAATGGTGCAAATAAACTTATTTACAAAACAGAAATAGAGTCATAGATGTAGAAAACAAACTTATGGTTACTGGAAGGAAAGGTAGGGTGGGAGATAAATCAGAAGATTGGGTGTGACATATACACACGACTCCATATAAAATAGATTACTAATAAGGACCTACTGGATAGCACAGGGAACTTCCACTCAATACTCTGTAACGACCCAAGTGGGGAAAGAATTTTAAAGAGTGGATATATATACGTTTAACTGGTGCAGTTTGCTATACAGCAGAAACATAATTTTGTAAACCAACAATGCTCCAATAAAAATTATAATAAAATAATAAAAATAATATGCAAAAATAAACTCAAAATGGATTACAGACCTAAATGTAAGACCAGAAACTATAAAACTCTTAGAGGAAAATGTAAGCACAACACTCTATGACATAAATCGTCTCTGACCTCCTTCCTAGAGTAATGGAAATAAAAACAAAAATAAACAAGTGGGATCTAATTAAACTTGAAAGCTTTTGCACAGCAAAGGAAACCATAAACAAGGCAAAAAGACAACCTTCAGAATGGGAGAAAATAATAGCAAGTGAAATAATTGATAAAAGATTAATTTCCAAAATATACAAGCAGCTCTTGCAACTCAATACCAGAAAAAGAAACAACCCAATCAAAAAGTGGGCAGAAGACCTAAACAGACATTTCTACAAAGAAGACACACAAATGGCTAATAAACACATGAAAAGATGCACAACATCACTCATTATTATAGAAATGCAAATTAAAACTACAATGAGATATCATCTCACGCCTGTCAGCATGGCCATCATCAAAAAGTCTACAAACAATAAATGCTGGAGAGGGTTTGGAGAAAAGGGAACCCTCTTGCACTATTGCTGGGAATGTAAATGGATACTGTAAATGAAGACAGTATGGAGATTCCTTAAAAAGCTAGGAATTAAACTACCATATGACCCAACAGTCCCACTACTGGGCATATACCTTGAGAGAGCCATAATTGAAATAGACCCATGTACCCCAATGTTTATTGCAGCACTATTGATGATAACTAGAACATGGAACTAACCTAGATGTTGATCAACAGATGAATGGATTAAAAAGCTGTGGTATGTATATACAGTGGAATATTATGCAGCCATATAAAGGAACACATTTAAGTCAGTTCTGATGAGACAGATGAACCTAGAGCCTTTTACACAGAGTGAAGTAAGTCAGAAAAAGAAAAACAAATATTGCATACTAGTGCATATATATGAAACCTAGAAAGATGGCACTGATGAACCTATCGGCAGGACAGCAGCGGAGAAGCAGACAGAGAGAACAGACGTGGGGACACAGGGGCAGGAAGGAGAGGGTGTGACGTGCGGACAGAGGAGCATGGAAACACATGTGCTAACATATGTCAAATAAACACCGGTGGGGGTTTGGTGTACGACTCAGGGAACTCAAACCAGGACTCTGTGACACCCTAGAGGGGTGGGTTGGGATGGGAGGTGGGAGGGAGGAAGGGGACACAGGTCTTCCTATGGCTGATTCTTGCTGATGTATGGCAGGAACAAACACAATCTTGTAAGCAGTTATTCTTCAATTAAAAATAAATAAATTTTTAAAAATTAAAAGAACAATGCAAACACACACATACACACACAAAGACCCTGACCAGCCTTACACTGGTCTGCCTCTGGCCTCATTGCACCGTCATCCCTCCAAAGCTCCAGTCATCCTAAACCAACCCAAGTCTCCTGTAATGGACGCTGTTGGTGGCCTTGTCCAGCCTCCTTTAGCTGCTGGAGCACCCATCCCCCAGTTTCGGTTTCTATGGGTGTTCCCTGCTAACAGTTCACAGCTTCCCCTTCTCCAGACAACTTCTCTTCAGTTCAATGCCTGCACAAACCCTCAGACCTGACCCATGGCCAATAACCAATGGTCATGAAGATAAAAATCTTGCCCCAAGGTGAAGTCAACTCGGGGGTGTTATTCAGGCTCCAGGGAGCCCTATGGGGTCAGGCTAAGCCTAGGCTCCAGGTAGGACCACCTCCTTGCTCAACTCTTTCTTCCATCTTACCCTCCTTCCCTGCTTATTGAATTTCTATGCAGAATATATCATGTGAAATGCTGGGCTGGGTGAATCACAACCTGGAATCAAAATTGCTGGGAGAAACATCAACAACCTCAGATATGCAGATGATACCACTCTAATGGCAGAAAGCAAAGAACTAAAGAGCCTCTTCATGAGGATAAAAGAGGAGAGTGAAAAAATTGGCTTGAAGCTCAACATTCAAAAAACTAAGATCATGGCATCTGGTCCCATCACTCCATGGCAAATAGATGGGGAAAAAGTGGAAACAGTGACAGACTTTATTTTCTTGGATTCCAAAATCACTGGGGACCATGACTATAACCATGGGATTTAAGAGATGCTTAGTCCTTGGAAGGAAAACTATGACAAACCTAGAGAGCATATTAAAAAACAAAGACATCACTTTGACGGCAAAGGTTCAGATAGTCAAAGCCATGGTTTTTCCAGTAATCATGCATGGATGTGAGAGTTTAACCATAAAGAAGGCTGAGCACCAAAGATCTGATGCTTTCAAACTGTAGTACTGAAAAAGAATCTTGAGAGTCCCTTGGACAGCAAGGAGATCAAACCAGTCAATCATAAAGGAAATCAACCCTGAATATTCATTGAAAGGACTGATGCTGAAGCTGAAGGTCCAATATTTTGGTCACCTGATTCAAAGAGCTGACTCATTGGAAAAGACCCTGATGCTGGGAAAGATTGAAGGCAAAAGAAGGGGACAATAGAAGATGAGGTGGTTAGATGGTTTCACTGACTCAATGGACATGAGTTTGAGCAAACTCCAGGTACAGAAAAGCCTGATGCTGCAGTCCATGGGGTCACAAAGAGTTGGACACAATTTAGAGGGTTTGCACACAAACCCTCTTCCCCTCACTCATCCTCTGCTATCCCCTCCATCAATCAACCCCAAACCAAGAATCCTCATGGCAGAGTCAGCTTTCAGGGGAGCCTAAGAACCCCTTCCCACCATTAGACACTAAGCTGTCTCCAACAACACAAGAGAAGACTCTACACATGAACATCACCAGATGGTCAATACCAAAATCAGATTGATTATATTCTTTTCAGCCAAAGACGGAGAAACTCTATTCAGTCAGCAAAAACAAGACCGGGAGCTGACTGTGGCTCAGATCTTGAACTCCTTATTGCCAAATTCAAACTTAAATTGAAGAAAGTATGGGAAATCACTAGACCATCAAGGTATGACCTAACTCAAATCCCTTATGGTTGTACAAGGGAGGTGACAAATAGATTCAAGGGATTAGATCTGATAGACAGAGTGCCTGAAGAACTATGGACAGAGGTTCATGACATTGTACAGGAGACAGTGATCAAGACCATCCCCAAGAAAAAGAAATGCAAAAAGGCAAAATGGTTGTCTGAGGAGGCATTACAAATAGCTGAGAAAAGAAAAGAAGCTAAAGGCAAAGGAGAAAAGGAAAGATATACCCATTTGAATGCAGTGTTCCAAAGAACAGCAAGGAGAGACAAGAAAGCTGTCCTCAGTGATCTATGCAAAGAAATAGAGGAAAACAATAGAATGGGAGAGACTAGAGATCTCTTCAAGACAATTAGTGATACCAAGGGAACATTTCATGAAAAGATGGGCACAATAAAGGACAGAAATGGTATGGAACTAAAAAAAGCAGAAGATATTAAGAAGAAACAGCAAGAAAACACAGAAGAACTATACAAAAAACATCTTCATGACCCAGATAACCACAGTGGTGTGATCACTCAGCTAGAGCCAGACATCCTAAAATGCGAAGTCAGCTATATATGACAAACCCACAGCAAGCATCACCCTCAATGGTGAAAAATTGAAAGCATTTCCCCTGAAATCAGGAACAAGACAAGGGTGCCCACTCTCACCACTACTATTCAACATAGTTTTGGAAGTTTTGGCCACAGCAATCAGGGCAGAGAAAGAAGTAAAAGGAATCCAGATAGGAAAAGAAGAAGTGAAACTCTCTCTGTTTGCAGATGACATGATCCTCTACATAGAAAACCCTAAAGACTCTACCAGAAAATTACTAGAGCTAATCAATGAATACAGTCAAGTTGCAGGATATAAAATTAACACACAGAAATCTCTTGCATTCCTATACACTAACAATGAGAAAACAGAAAGAGAAATTAAGGAAACAATACCATTCACCATTGCAACAAAAAGAATAAAATACTTAGGAGTATATCTACCTAAAGAAATGAAAGACCTATACATAGAAAACTATAAAACACTGATGAAAGAAATCAAAGAAGACACAAACAGATGGAGAAATATACCATGTTCATGGATTGGAAGAATCAATATTGTCAAAATGGCTATACTACCCAAAGCAATCTATAGATTCAATGCAATCCCTATCAAACTACCAACGGTATTTTTCGCAGAACTAGAACAAATAATTTCACAATTTGTATGGAAATACAAAAAACCTCGAATAGCCAAAGTAATACTGAGAAAGAAGAATGGAACTGGAGGAATCAATCTGCCAGACTTCAGACTATACTACAAAGCCACAGTCATCAAGACGTTATGGTACTGGCACAAAGACAGAAATATAGATCAATGGAACAGAATAGAAAGCCCAGAGATAAATCCACGAACCTATGGTCACCTTATCTTCGACAAAGGAGGCAAGGATATACAATGGAAAAAAGATAACCTCTTTAACAAGTGGTGCTGGGAAAACTGGTCAACCACCTGTAAAAGAATGAAACTAGAACATTTTCTAACACCATACACAAAAATAAACTCAAAATGGATTAAAGATCTAAATGTAAGACCAGAAACTATCAAACTCCTAGAGGAGAACATAGGCAAAACACTCTCCGACATAAATCGCAGCAGGATCCTCTATGACCCACATCCCAGAATTTTAGAAATAAAAGCAAAAATAAACAAATGGGACCTAATGAAACTTAAAAGCTTTTGCACAACAAAGGAAACTATAAGCAAGGTGAAAAGACAGCCCTCAGAGTGGGAGAAAATAATAGCAAACGAAGAAACAGACAAAGGATTAATCTCAAAAATATACAAGCAACTCCTGCAGCTCAACTCCAGAAAAATAAATGACCCAATCCAAAAATGGGCCAAAGAACTCAACAGACATTTCTCCAAGGAAGACATACAGATGGCTAACAAACACATGGAAAGATGCTCAACATCACTCATTATCAGAGAAATGCAAATCAAAACCACAATGAGGTACCATTATACGCCAGTCAGGATGGCTGCTATCCAAAAGTCTACAAGCAATAAATGCTGGAGAGGGTGTGGAGAAAAGGGAACCCTCTTACACTGTTGGTGGGAATGCAAATTAGTACAGCCACTATGGAAAACAGTGTGGAGATTTCTTAAAAAGCTGGAAATAGAACTGCCATATGACCCAGCAATCCCACTTCTGGGCATACACACCGAGGAAATCAGATCTGAAAGAGACACGTGCACCCCAATGTTCATCACAGCACTGTTTATAATAGCCAGGACATGGAAGCAACCTAGATGCCCATCAGCAGACGAATGGATGAGGAAGCTGTGGTACATATACACCATGGAATATTACTCAGCCATTAAAAAGAATTCATTTGAATCAGTTCTAATGAGATGGATGAAACTGGAGCCCATTATACAGAGCGAAGTAAGCCAGAAAGATAAAGACTATTACAGTATACTAACACATATATATGGAATTTAGAAAGATGGTAACGATAACCCTATATGCAAAAAAAGAAAAAGAAACTCAGATGTATAGAACAGACTTGTGGACTCTGGGAGAAGGCGAGGGTGGGATGTTTCAAGAGAACAGCATCGAAACATGTATATATAATCTAGGGTGAAAGAGATCACCAGCCCAGGTTGGGTGCATGAGACAAGTGTTTGGGCCTGGTGCACTGGGAAGACCCAGAGGGATCGGGTGGAGAGGGAGGTGGGAGGGGGGACCGGGATGGGGAATGCATGTAAATCCATGGCTAATTCATTTCAATGTTTGACAAAAACCACTGCAATGATGTAAAGTAATTAGCCTCCAACTAATAAAAATAAATGGAAAAAAAAATGCGAAGTCAAGTGGGCCTTGGGAAGCATCACTATGGACAAAGCTAGTGGAGGTGATGAAATTCCAGTTGAGCTATTTCAAATCCTAAAAGATGATGCTGTGAAAGTGTTGCACTCAATATGCCAGGAAATCTGGAAAATTCATCAGTGGCCACAGGACTGGAAAATGTCAGTTTTCATTTCAATTCCAAAGAAACGCAATGCCAAAGAATGTTCAACTACCACACAATTGTTCACACGTTAGCAATATAATGCTCAAAATTCTTCAAGCCAGGCTTCAACAGTATGTGAACCGTGAACTTCCAGATGTTCAAGCTGGATTTAGAAAAGGCAGAGGAACCAGAGATCAAATTGCCAACATCCATTAGGTCATTGAAAAAGCAAGAAAGTTCCAGAAAAACATCTACAGCTGCTTTATTGACTATGCCAAAGCCTTTGTGTGGATCACAACAAACTGTGGAAAATTCTTAAAGAGGTGGGAATACCAGACCACCTGACCTGCCTCCTGAAAAATCTGTATGCAGGTCAAAAAGTAACAGTTACAACTGGACATGGAATAACAGACTGGTTCTAAACTGGGAAAGGAGTACGTCAAGGCTGTATATTGTCACCCTGCTTATTTAACTTATATGCAGAGTACATCATGAGAAATGATGGGCTGGTTGAAGCACAAGCTGGAATCAAGATTGCCAGGAGAATTATCAATAACCTCAGATATGCAGATGACATCACCCTTATGGCAGAGAGTGAAGAGGAACTAAAAAGCCTCTTGATGAAATTGAAAGAGGAGAGTGAAAAAGTTGGCTTAAAGCTCAACATTCAGAAAACTTAAGATCATGGCATCTGGTCCCATCACTTCATGGCAAATAGATGCAGAAACAATGGAAACAGTGAGAGACTTTATTTTGGGGGGCTCCAAAATCACTGAAAATAGTGACTGCGGCCATGAAATTAAAAGATGCTTACTCCTTGGAAGAAAAGTTATGACCAACCTAGATAGCATATTAGAAAGCAGAGACATTACTTTGCCAACAAAGGTCCAAAGCTATGGTTTTTCTAGAAGTCATGTATGGATGTGAAAGTTTGACTATAAAGAAAGCTGAGTGCCGAAGAAATGATGCTTTTGAACTGCGGTGCTAGAGAAGACTCTTGAGAGTCCCTTAGACGACAAGGAGATCCAACCAGTCAATCTTAGAGAAAATCAGTCCTGAATATTCATTGGAAGGACTGATGGCTGAAGCTGAAACTCCAATACTTTGGCCACCTGATGTACAGAATGGACTCATTGGAAAAGAGTTGTGAAAGATTGGAGGCAGGAGGAGAAGGGGACAACAGAGGATGAGATGGTTGGATGGCATCACCAACTCAATGGACATGAGTTTGAGTTGGCTCCGGAAGTTGGTGATGGACAGGGACGCCTGGCATGCTGCAGTCCATGGGATTGCAAAGAGTTACGACTGAGCAACTGAACTGAACTGAACTGAGCTGTCTTAGGAACTGAGGTCTGTCATGGATACTCATGGGTCCCATAACCTATGTATATTTCCTATGTAAATATCACCTCTTGAGAGAGCAGCAGAGCTTTCTAGTGTAAATATCACGTCTTCCAGGGAGACTTCCCATGTGACTATCACCTCCACCAGGGAGCCTTCCAGTGTAATTATCATCTCCCCCAAGAAGCTTTCCCATATAAATATCACCTCTTACAGGAAACTCTCTCTGCCCTTCACTTCAAGATTAGGGACTTCTGTGCTTCCCCAAATCCCAATGCTCAGCATGATCTATGCTTATTGGAAAGGATAAAAGTGAAGTGTTAGTTGCTCCATCACGTCTCACTCTTTGCAACCCCGTGGACTGTAGCCCACCAGGCTCCTCTATCCATGGAATTCTCCAGGCAAGAATACTGGAGTGGGTTGCCATTTCCTTCTTCAGGATAACTTCCGGATCCAGGGATAGAACCCGGGTTTCCTGCATCACAGGCAGACTCTTCACTGCCTGAGCCACCAAGTCCGCTTCCTGCAAAGACTGGGAGCATCACAGCGGCTTGGAAAGGGATTCCGTGGGACGCTGTATCCTAGAAAATGAAGAAACAAAAGAGGAAGCAGACAAAAGGGGAACTAGTGACCATCCTGATCCTCCCCTGACCCCAGAAAGATGACCAGAGATTTGACGGATTTGGGGGTGAGCAGGAACAGCCTTTCTACTGGACTAAAGGAAAAGGAGCTCTGAGAGAGAAACAGTTGACAAAGACCAGAGCCCCTGCTTTCTCTGAATGATCCCTAGTTATCCTGGGCTCCTCAGACCCCTGCCAAGTAGGACTGATTTATTGACAAACCCCCAGAACCATGCCCAGTTCAATGACTTCCTAGGATGACTCTTAGAACTTGGCATATAGCCATCCTCTCAGTGAGATACAAAGCCAATCAGCAGGAGGCAAATACTGGGACTTCCCATGTTGCGCGGTGGTTCCGACTCCATGCTTACAAGGCAAGGGGCCTGAGTTTGATTCCTGATTGGGTAACTAAGATCCAAATGCCATGTGTTGTAGCAAAAAAAAAAAAAAAGTTAAAAAACAAATGAACAAACAAACAAACAAAAAACAAGAAGAACAAGTTGAAGTCCAGAGGAAATTAGGTTCAATCTTCCAGGGTTGCCTAGGGCCAGGGGTGGTGGGAGCAAAGGATGATCAAAGGAATGAAAAAAATTTAGGAGGAATGATGAAAATGTTCTCTATCTTGATTGCATCAGAGTTTGTCAGAATACATCAAATCTTATACTGTGAAAAGAAACAGTTTGTTGTATGTAAGTCACTCTCTTGGTAAAATTGCTAAGATTAGCTCCAAAATGAAGAGTACCCAGCATTCTAATTATTTTATTGTGCATGCCACATGAAGGGACAAGATTGTTAGATTTTGCATAGTATGTATAAAGGGATCAAATTATTTTTATACTATATAAGTGGATCAGAAGACATGTGCTTAGAGGATTGCTAGTGAATTGTGTTCTCTCTTTCATTTAAGCATTTGTTTAAATAAATAGCTAATCTTGGGACTTTCCTGGTGATCCAGTGGCTAAGACTCTGAGCTCTCAATGCAGGGGACGAGGATTTGATCCCTGGTCAAGTCATTAGATCCCTCGCGCTGCAACTAAAGATCCTGCATGCTGCAACATAGTTCAAAGATTTGCAATGCCACGACTTCAGCCAGGCATAGCTAAAGAAAGATTTTTTAAAATAGATAGCTGATCTTATTTCATAACTATAAATACACAACTATAAAGACCTTAGAAAGCTTAGCAACAACCTAAATGTACACTCCCTTTAAAACTGAAATGAAACAACAAACACTAATACATTTTGTGTTTCCTAACTGCACCCGGACAGATAAGAAATGTTCCTTGGAAGTCCTTCCTCATCCACAGTTACAGCATGGTTACACCCATGAACCTACATAGTTACATGAACCTACATTAATCTCATGTAATCTAATGGAACATTCCTCTCTGAGTGCATTGCTGGTGTTTGCAGGCATTGCTGCGCACCTACTCTCCCTCTGCAAAATGTCTGCAGAAATTTAGTTCTCTGAATGGTTTTCTAGTGATTATTCCATCTCACAGCTAGAGGAACTGTAAGTAGACCTCGTTTGGACAGAACCAAAAGTATCAACAGAAGAGGATGTGGACAGACAGAGCTGTGAGAGAAAAATAAGAAGTCTTCATATTTGCTCCCCAAACACAGGATAATTAGGGGCCAGAATTTGAAGAAGCAATTCTCCAACAGTGTAAGGAGAAAGTGGGCCTCCAGGTCTGAGCCTCTGCAACTGTCAAAGATTCTGGAAGGAGAGGAACATCAGAAGGAGACAGCCCTTGAGGACTTCCAGTGGGGTCCAGTGGGGTCCAGTGGTTAAGACTCTGTGCTTCCAATGAAGGGGACAAATGTTCAGTCCCTGATCAAGAAACTAGATCCCACATGCCACACGGCATGGCCAAAAAAGAACAAGACAGCCCAAACAAGTGATAATTCTGTCCACGAGCTTAGAATACACTGGCAGATAGAACTCGTATCAGTGCATTCATTTGCTGGGACTTTCCATAACAAAATACTACAGGTGGTGTTAGTGGTAAAGAATCTGCCTGCCAAAGAGGAGATGCAAGAGACCTGGGCTTCATCCCTGGGTTGGGAAGATCCCCAGGAGAAGGAAATGACAACCCACTCCAGTATTCTTGCCTGAAGAATCCCATAGACAGATGAGCCTGGCAGGCTACATGGAGTCACCAAGAGTCAGACAAAATTGAGCACGCATGTGCACAAATACACACACACACACACACACTCGCTCACGCACGCGCGTCAGTGGCTTAAGCAACAGATAGATATTCTTTCGCGGTCCGGAGGCTGGTTGCCCACAGTCACGATGTCAGCAGGGCTGGGTCTCTCTGTGGCCTCTCTGCTCGTCTTGTAGACAACCGTCTTCTCCCTGTGTCCTCACAGGGTTCTCCCTCTGCTCAGGTGTCCGTGTTCTAACCTCCTCTTCTCCTAAGGACACAGTCCTCGTGGATCAGAGCCCACCCTGATGACCTCACTTAACTTCATCACCTCTGTGAAGACTGCCATCTCCAAGTACAGTCACACTCTGAGGACCTGGAGTTGAAGACTTTAACAAACATGTTTTGTTCAGAGATGGACATTTCGGTCATCACACTCACATTCCAGCTCCAACCACTTAGCATGTGACCTTAAAATGTATTACCCTCTTTAATCCTCAGTTTTCTCATCTACTGAAAAACATGTCTACTTCCAGAAGGAACCTAAACGTTCATTGATGGAGGAGTGGATAAAGAAGATGTGGCATATGTATACGATGGAATACTACTCAGCCATGAAAAAGAATGAAATCATGTCATTTATAACAATATACATAGGCCTAGAGATTCTCATACTAAGTGAAGCAAATCAGACAGGGAAAGACAAATATCATATATGGAGTCTAAAAAATGATACAAATGAACTTATTTACAAAACAGAAATAGACTCACAGACATAGAAAACAAACTTATGGTCACCAAAGGGAAAGAGGGAGGGATAAATTCAGAGTTTAACAGACACACACAGCTATATATAAACTAAACAAAGGTCTTACTGTAGGGCACAGGAAACTATATTCAATACCTTGTAATAATCTATAAAGGAAAACAATCTGAAAAAGAATATGATGTAAAGATAGACAGATGGAGGAATTGCTGAATCATTTTGCTGTATGCCTGAAATATTATAAACCAACTATACTCTGATTAAAAATTAATTTAAAAAATATACATGTCTACTTCAAATAGTAATCATAGAGACTCAATGAAGTGACATAGCACTTAGCCAAAGCACTTAGAGTCACAAAATACACAGTAAACATGCATCAGCTATATTATCACTATTACAATACACTACATACATCTACATCCATGTACATATGTATTACTAGGCTTCCCCAGTGGTTCAGTTGGTAAATAATCTGCCTGTAATGCAGGAGTTACAGGTTCTATCCCTGGGTCAGGAAGATCCCCTGGAGGAGGAAATGGCAACCCATTCTAGTATTCTTGCCTGGGAAATCCCATGGACAGAGATTTTTCACATGTCGTGAAATATTGTTCTTGTTTTGATTTTCTTCAACCATTTTTTAACGTTTTGGCTGAACCACGCGACTTGTGGGATCTTAGTTCCCCTCTCAGTCATCAAATCCACGCCCCCTGCAGTGAAAGTGCTGAGTACTAACTGCTAGACTGCCAGAGAATTCCCTCTTCATCCATTTAAATGTAAAAAACACTCATAGAAGCACTATTCCCGAAAGCTAAAAGGTGGAAATAGCCCAAATATCTGTCAACAGATGGGTGGATATGCAAAATATGTTATATCTATCTGTTACATAATAACAGATCAGCTCTTCACCTTGAGTGGCCAGAGTATTACAGCTTCAGCATCAGACCCTGATTCTGGGAAAGACTGAAGGCAAAAGGAGAAGGGGGCGATAGAGAATGAAAAAGTTGGATGGCATCACCGACTCAAAGAACATGAGTTTGAGAAAATTCTGGGGGATAGTGAAGGACAGGAAAGCCTGGGGTGCTGCAGTCCATGGGGTCACGAAGAGTCAGACCCAACTTAGCAACCAAACAACAACAACCACAATCTGTTACCCAACCAAACTTGGATCTAAGCCATGGTGTGAATATA
Source organism: Odocoileus virginianus (assembly GCF_023699985.2). Classification (NCBI taxonomy): domain Eukaryota; kingdom Metazoa; phylum Chordata; class Mammalia; order Artiodactyla; family Cervidae; genus Odocoileus; species Odocoileus virginianus. The sequence continues at coordinate 15,458,875 of NC_069676.1, forward strand.
TTATGTGTATTTACCACAATAAAATATTATAAATTTTTACAAATCTTCAAACCTGAAGCTTAACTCGGGATGAGTTTCGATCTCCCCTTGTCGCCCTAACAAAGCACTTTTGTACAGAACACAAATATATGTAGAAACACCAGCTTCCCATTAAGGTTAGAAAAAAATCCTAAGTTTCCATCATGATCTGTCTCTGCCAACCTCTTACTTCTCTCTTTTCTCTCTTTCAGCCACTTTGGCCTTATTACTAGTTCTTGGTTTCACCAAACTCATTCTTCATACCTCCATTAAGTGGTTTTTTAAAAAAAAAAGAAGAAGAAGAAGCAGCTCTGTCCTACATCTGACTTCATTGCCTGAAATTCCACTGTTAGAGAGTCATTCCTTTGGCTAAATGCATTTCTCTTCCAGGAAATACAGGGTACTGTCTCAACAGTCTCCTCAGAGTCTTTTCACTTTTCATTTCCTCTGTTTAAAACACACATTTTTTTTCCTCCTTGCTTTTCCATGGTGCACTCTCTCCATTCATTTGGGGTCTCACTTCAAAAGTCAGAGATGACTTCCCTGCTGTCTGATTGATAATAACCACCCAACACCATCAAGACACTCTCTGCCCTGCGACTCTACATCCTTTTCCTCCATGAAGCTAGTTTCTAAGTAAACTCAAGCTGAGGTCACATCTTTGCTCAGCCTTATCTCCTGCCCCTTCCAGTTTACAGAGGTCAGTGTGGTCAGAATAAGAAGAATAATGGAAATTACATAAGGTCCAATGGTTCATCCTAAGGATTCAGTGTGGTGCCTGAGAATATGATATTGATTGTGCTTTTGCAGAATGGATTGGAAATTGGGGAGACCTTTACAAAAGTCAATGAACATGATGATACTAACGACTTGAAATAAGCTGTGACAAGTATAAAATGCCATACCAGCATCCACTGAATGAATCCCCTTACTCCATGGCTCGGTCCTTCTGCAGCTTGAAACTCAAACTTTTTTACCACATTTTTTGGCTGAGCAGGGTCTTTTTTTTTTTTTTTTTTTTTTTAATGTGGTCCGCCGGCTCTTCGTTGCTGTGGGGGCACTCTTGTTGTGGCAAGCAGGGTTTACTCTCTAGATGTGGTGGATGGGCTTCTCATTGCAGTGGCTTCTCTTAGGCAGTTCACCGACTCCAGAGAGCCGGCTTCAGTAGTTGCTACCTGCAGGTTCAGTAGTTGTAGCTTCCAGGCTTAGTTACCCCACAGCATGTGGAATATTCCTGGACTAGGGACCGAAACTGTGACCCTTGCACTGGCTAGAGGATTCCTATGCACTGTATGTTAGTGCCTCAGTAGAGTCCGACTCTTTGTGACCCCGTGGACTGTAGCCTGCCAGGTTCCTCTGTCCACGGAATTCTCCAGGCTAGAATACAGGAGTGGGTTGCCACTCCCTTCTCCAGGGGATCTTCCCAACCGAGGGATCGAACTCAAGTCTCCCGCATTGCAGGCAGATTCTTTGCCGTCTGAGCCCGCGAGGAAGCCCTTTGCACATACAACCAGGGAAGTCCCAAAGCTCAAACTTGCAAGCCTGGTGTAGAGTCCGCCCTTCCAGCCTGCTCACAGAAGTAGAAAGTTTAGAATCCGCCATGGCCACTAGAGGGCAGCACACAGCTTCAAGTCGGTGAAGCTGGGAATCGGCGCAAAAAGATTTCGCCGGGCCTGAGCCGTTCCTGCTTCCTCTCAAACGTTGTCCTGAGTCGCCGAGGACAGGCTTCCATCAAGTCAACAGTCCCCATGAAATGTGATAGGAACCCAACATGGAAATCCACCGCAGGAGTCAATTTTGGGAGGTGATGAAGATGTTTATGACCTAGATAGTGGTGGTGTATTTGTAGGAGGATGAAAGAGAGAGTGTGTGTTAAGTCACTCCGTCTGTGTCTGACTCTTTGCGACCCACATGGACTGTCGCCTGCCAGGCTCCTCTGTCCGTGGGATTTTCCAGGCAAGAATACTGGAGTGTGTTGTCATTTACGTATCGAGGGCATTTTCCCTATCCAGGAATCAAACTCAGGTCTCCTGCATTGCAGGCAGATTCTTTACCATCTGAGCTACCAGTGTGGATGTGTATCCCCAAACTCATTGCTATGTATACACTCAATGTGTACAATTTTTATATTAATATGTCAATCATACCTCAATAAACTAGGTTCAAAACAAAAGAAAAAATGCCCTGAGCTTGACTTCATTGGCATTCCACCATTAGAGAGTCATTTCTTTGGCTTTAATATTTCTCTTCCAAGAGATACAGGGCACTAACTCAACAGCACAAGCTGAGCCCTGGAAGGGATTAAAGAATTAGGAAGAGCTTTTGTGTCAGAGTAAAAGGTTCTGGGCAGAGCCCACTGCAGCTACAGTAGGTGCCTTTTCAACAATATAATTAGTAAGAGTTAGTGGCTCAGTTGTGTCCAACTCTTTGCAACCCCATGGACTGTAGCCTGCCAGTCTCCTCTGTCCATGGAATTCTCCAGGCAAGAATACTGGAGTGGGTTGCCATTTCGTTCTCCAGGAGATCTTCTCCACCCTGGGATCACACCGAGGTCTTCTGCATTGCAGGCAGATTCTTTATCATCTGAGCCACTTGGGAAGCCCTTAAACACAGGCTTATCCTCCAAAGACCTAGATCCAACCTCTCCTTCCGGGAAACTCATTCTTCTTGACTCCTCCAACTCTGTGTTTCTCCCTCTTGCTCCAGCCTGGCCCCATGAAGCTGTGAGTGTTCGTGTCCAACGACTCTGACATGAGACCTCTATGGATCCCGTCCCTATACTTCTGGGGGAAAGAGTTGTGGGTGGAATTGGGGGTACCTCTGGGCAGGGTAATGATACCGCAGGGCCAAAAGTATCAAGGGCTCTTTCTGTTGTTCAAACCTGGGCTCATATAAGCAGGCTTGTGAGCAAGCGCGTGCACCCCCACCCCCCACACACAGACACACACAGACACACACATACACACATCCTGCTCTCTGCTTCCCCAAGCCAAGTTCTCTCTCAAGGAGGTTGGTGCACTATTCCCAATGTCCACCAGAGGGCAGGCGTGGCTTAATTGGGGGCTATCTGCATTTGCAATCCGCGCGCGCGCGCGCGCGTGTGTGTGTGTGTGTGTGTGTGTGTGTGTGTGTGTGTAATATTTACAGGTTTGGTTTTGTTTTGTTTTGTTTTTCCCTTTGGATGATGGCCATTCTGGCCGGATGGCTTTGGGTTTCCCAAGTGGCGCTACTGGTAAAGAACCCACCTGCCACTGCAAGAGACTGAGACAAAGGTTGGATCCTTGGGTCTGATCAGAATGATCCCCTGAAGAAGGAAATGGCAACCCACTCCAGTATTCTTGCCTGGGAAATCCCATGGACAGAGGAGCCTGGAGGTCTAAGGTCCATAGGGATGCAAAGAGTTGGACCTGATTGAAGCTACTTAGCACACACACATTCTGATCAGTGTGAGGTGATGCCTCACTGTAGTTTTGATTTGCATTTCTCTAATAATTAGTGATAGTGAACATCTTTTCATGTGCTTGTTGGCCATCTTTTGTGATGTTTATAAATGTACTTGTTTGATCCGATATATATATGTCTGATTATGTTTGAAATCTGCCCACAAATTTCACCTGTGGATGTCTTCATCTGAGTAAGTTCCCAGGGCGGGTGTATTGTTTGAGGGTGTTGTATCTGTCAATCTGTCTGCTTGTTTTGGGTACCATCTGGTGTGTGCTTGGGGTGTGTTTCTGCACCTGGCTGCGTAGACATATGTCTCCGCACCTATCTTTATAAATCAGTTTGACAGGTGCACCTCTGAACTGCCAGTTGAAAGCGGGTGTCAGTATTTTTGCACCTCTGTGTGGGCGTTTCTGATCTTATTTCAGTCAGTTTTGGTATTTGGGGAGGGGAGTATTTGGGGTCTGGGATCTGTTGGCCTGGTGCAATGAAGGGAGGATATCTGCGTGCATCCCTAGAGATGTCAGCTTGCCATCAGATGTGGGCAATTCCTTTCTGTGTCCACCTGCACGCCTGCTTTCCAGTCTATTTGCTGTATTTGCCTGTCTGTGTGTATTTGGGGGGCTGCGTTTCTTCATGACGGTCAGTGCACCTGCTTGGCCTGTTATGTGTCTGTTCCATCACAAGGGCCTTTATATCCATCACGTGTGTTATGGGTTAAATTGCATTGCTGCTGCTGCCAAGTCGCTTCAGTCTTGCCCAACTCTGTGCGACCCCATAGATGGCAGCCCACCAGGCTCTGCCGTCCCTGGGATTCTCCAGGCAAGAATATTGGAGTGGGTTGCCATTTGCATTGACCCCCTCCCCCCCCAAATAGAGACCTAACACCCAGGATCTCAGAATGTGACCTTATCTAGAAATAGGATCTTGGCAGATATGATGAGTTAATTTGAGGCCACACTGGAGTAAGGGGGGCCCTTAATCCAGTTAGATTGGTGTGCTTATGGTGGTTTAGTTGCTAAGTCATGTCTGACTCTTTTGTGACCCCATGGACTATAGCCCTCCTGTGGGACTGCAGACTCCTCTGTCCATGGGATTTCCCAGGCAAGAATCCTGGAGTGGGTTGCCATTTCCTCCTCCAGGGGATATTCCCAACCCAGGAATAGAACCCATGTTTGTTGCATTGCAGGCGGATTCTTTACCAACTGAGCCACAGGGAAGCCAGTGTCCTTATAGAAGGGAGAAATTTCTTTGTTTTTTGTTCTTGTTTTCACCTCATGGCTTGCAGAATCTTACTTTCCAAACTGAGGATCAAACTCTGGTCCTTGGCAGTGAAAGCATGGAGTCCTGACCACTGGACCACCAGGGAATTCCCCACGAGGGAGAGATTGGACACATGCACACGAGTAGGATGCTGTGTGAACACTGGGGTTGTGCTCCCACAAGGCGAGAAGAGTTGAGAGAGAGATACCTGAGACAGATTTCTCTCCACCATCTTCAGAGGGACAACAGCCCCCCGCTGACACCTTGATCTTGAACTTCTGGCCCCCAGAACTGTGAGACAATCCATTTGTGTGGTTTCATTAAGCCATTCATGGCAGGAAAGCTATGACAAACTCAGTGTGTTTGTTAGTCGCTCAGTCATGTCCAGCTCTTTGTGACCCGATGGATTCTAGCCCACCAGGCTCCTCTGTCCATGGAATTTTCCAGGCAAGAATACTGGAGTGGGTTGCCATTTCCACCTCCAGGAAACATCAGTTTGCTAACAAAGGTCCATATAGTCAAGGCTATGTTTTCTCCAGTAGTCATGTACAGATGTGAGAGTTGGACCATAAAGGTTGAGCACCAAAGAACTGATGCTTTTGAACTTGAGCGTCCCTTGAACTGCAAGGAGATCAAATCAGTCCATCCTAAAGGAAATCAGTCCTGAATATTCACTGGAAGGACTGATGCTGAAGCTGGAGCTCCAATACTTTGGGCACTTGATGCAAAGAGTCGATTCACCAGAAGAGACCCTGATGCTGGAAAGATTGAAGGCGGGAGGAGAAGAGGATGACAGAGAATGAGATCATTGGATGGCATCACCGATTCAAAGGACATGAACTTGGGCAAACTCTGGAAGATGGTGATGGACTGGGAAGCCTGGAGTGCTGCAGTCCATGGGGTTGCAGAGTCAGACATGACTTGGTGACCGAGCAACAACAACAATTAGGCCACTCAGTTTGTGGTACTCAGTTGCAGCACCCTGAGCTAATACAGTGTGTGTGTGCGTGCATCCCCGGGCAGCTGGATGTAACTGACAGCCAAGGCCTGGGAAGTTCCCGGTCAGGGCAACGTGGGACTGCCCTGTGTTCTACTTGTTAGTTTATTGGTTGCGCTGGGTCTTTGTTGCGGCGCACGGACTTTCTCTACTTGCAGCGAGCAGGGCGACTCTTGTGGTGTGTGGGCTTCTCTTGTTGCGGATGCCAGAGGGCTGGCTTCGGTGCTTGTGGCACAGGGGCTTAGTTGCTCCCTGACGTTTGGGATTCTCCCAGAACAGGGGTTGAACCTTGTCCCTTGCGTTGGCAGGCAGATTAACCACTGGACCCCGAGGGAAGTCCCTGCCCTGTGTTCCTTTGAACCTGTCTATGCCAATACATTTGGGTGACAGCTGTTCCCTGGAACCCAGCTCCACACCATCTGCAGGCCACGCCAGGGCACACCTGAGGCCACGCCTCACCTCCGCCCCCGGTCAGAAGTGGCCTCCTTCAGCAGCTGTCTGCCTGGGCCTCTGGGGGTACACAACAGGGCAACTCCGACCTCTTCTCCAGCCCCGCACTCTCTCCCTCCCCCTCTAGCACAGTAAACGCCTGGTAATTTTCAGAACCTACAAGGCTCACGTTCATTTCTCTTTCCCCTAAACCCACTCCATTTTTCTTTTTTTCAAATTGAAGTATAGCTGATTTACAGTACTGTGTTAGTTCCAGGGGTATAGCAAAGCGATTCAGTTTTACATCTTTTATTTTTTTTTTGGATTTCTTCCCATATAGATTGTTACAAGATATTGGGCATAATTCCCTATACTATAGAGTAGGTCCTTATTGTTTGCCTCTTTTATATAGTGCGTAGACATTAACCTCATACTCCTAATTTATCTCACCCTCCCCGCTTTCCCTTTTGGTAACCACAGGTCTTTAAAATCTATGAGTCTGTTTCTATTTTGTAAATAAATGATTGTATGGGTTTTTTTTTAGTTTCCACGGATAAGGGATATCATACAGTATTTGTCTTTTTCTGATTCACTTTGCTTAGTATGAGAGTCTTTAGGTCCATCCACGTTGCTGCAGATGACAAGATTTCTTTCGTATCATGGCTGAGTAGTATTCCAGTGTGTGTGTGTGTGTGTGTGTGTGTGTGTGTGTACACATCTTTAGCCATTCATCTGTTGATGGTATTGATGGTGCATCCCAATCCTCAGAAAGACACTAGTCATATTGACTTAGGGTCCACCCTAATGACATCACTTTAACTTAATTAGCTCTTTAAAGAACCCATCTTCAAATATAGTCAGCGTCATGGATTCCTTCTTATCACAAAAGTGAGTGAATAAATCAATGAATTAATGAATGAATGATAGAAAGGGCTTTCTGGCAGGTTCTGATTTTATTCCAAGTAGTGACTGCTTCTCCCTGGTTGAGGAGTAAATCTTTGCCAACTGATGTTGCTCTGGCCAATGAGATGTCTTCTTTCCATTCCCAAGAAGAAATACGAGGAAACCACTGAGTGGTCCAGTCATTTCTCTTTTACTCCTGCCACAAGCCTGGCACATCCCAAGGCTGCAGTGCCTTCTCCTTCCAGAAGCTTCTTCTTCAGCAGAGTTGAGGCCAGTGCATGAAAGAATTATGTGACATTGAGGTGAGAAATCATTTGTCACAGCAGCAACACTCAGCCTAAGGTGACAGATTTTTTTCTCCTACGAGTTATTCCTTCAGGAAATCTACCAAAGATGTGACTTCCGGGCTTTCAAAAGCCTAAGGCAAGATTCTGGTGCTCACTTCGGCAGCACAAACATTAAAATTGGAACAGCCCCTGTGCAAGGATGACAGCAAATTTGTCAAGTGTCCCATATGTTTGACATGGATGGACCTGGAGCCCTTCACTCTATACAGAGTGAAGTAAATCAGACAGAGAAAAATAAATGTGTATTAACACATTTATGTGGGATCCAGAAAGGTGGTATAGATGAACATAGTCTCAAAACAGAAACAAAGACACAGATGCAGAGAAGAGACGTGTGGACACCAAAGGGGAAAGGAGGGAGGGCAGGATGATCTGGGAGACTGGGACTCACACATATACGCTGTCAATACTGTGTATAAAATAGGTAACTAATGAGAACCTGCTGGACAGCGCCCGGAACTCTACACGATGCTCTGTGGCAACCTAAACGGGAAGGAAATCCAAAAAAGGGGGGGTATATGTGTACACATAGCTGATTCACTTTGCTGTAGAGTAGAAATTAATATAACATTGTAAAGCAACCTTTGCCGACAAAGGTCCATATGGTCAAAGCTTCGGTTTTTCCAGTAGTCATGTACAGATGTGAGAGTCGGACCATAAAGAAGGCTGAGTGTCGAGGAATTTTTGCTTTCAGACTGTGGTGCTTGAGAAGGTTCTTGAGCAAGAGTCTTGCACTCTGGACAGCAAGGAGATCAAACCAGTCAATCCTAAAGGAAGTCAACCCTGAATATTCACTGGAAGGACTGATACTGAAGCTGAAGCTCCAATACTTTGGCCTTCTGTAATGAAGATCTGACTCATCGGAAAAGCCCCTGATGCTGTAAAGATTGAGAGCAGGAAAAGAAGGGGATAATAGAGCATGAGATGGTTGGGTAGCATCACCAACTCAATGGACATGAATTTGAGCAAACTCCAGGAAATGGTTAAGGACAGGGAAGCCTGGCACACTGCAGTCCATGGGGTCACTGAACAATCTGAATGTAAAATTCTTTCCTGCCACATAGGAGTCCCATTTCCAGATTTCAGGCTTTATTTGTTTTTATATTCTAAACTTTTAATTTTCTATTTGCGTATAGCCAATTAACAAACAATGTTGTGATGGTTTCAAGTGAATAGTGAAGGGACCCAGCCATATATACACATGTGTCCATTTGCCCCCAAACTCCCCTGCCATCCAGGCTGCCATGTAACCTTGAGGAGCAGAGTTCCATGTGCTATACACAGTAGGTCCCTGTTGGTTATCCATTTAAAATATAGCAGTGTGTACATATCCATCCCAAACTCCCTAACTATCCCTTCCTCCCATCCTCCCTCCACCATCCCACCCCACCGGCAACCATAAGTTCATTCTCTAAGTCTTCGAGGTCTTATTTTAAATGACAGAGAAAGGTGACAGGGCTGGAAAACAGGAGTCAGTGAAGGGGCTTGTGTCTGTCCCAGCTCCCTCTCCCATCATTCCCCTTGCAGGCCTGACACCGTCCATCCATTCATCACTTTATTGAAAGTGGTTGTCTGGAGCCCCACATTCTCAAGGGGACACAAGAGGAAATCCATGTGCTATAAATTAACCATGGCAGGGCATCATCCCTGGAGCCCCGCCAGCTGGACACTAGCCCTCCACAGTCCATCGCAGACTCTCAGCCCGCCAGGATCTGTCCCAGCTCCTGGCCCCACTGCCTGTTCATCCTGGGCTTGGAGCCTGGAATCTCTCATCTCTCTGCCAATGTGCCAAGACTCAGCAGTACTCAGAATAGTCCTCTTCTACATAGTTGGACGGGAACCAGCCAACCTGGAAAGAGACAGGGAAGCGGTCAGGGCGGCCTCTCTGCACATCCTGCCGCTGTTCCTTGACACACCAGCCAGGTCTTCTCCTGCCTCAGGGCCTTGGCACCTGCCGCATCTCCTACCCCAGGAAGTACCTCCTCCAGACACACGCTCGGCTGACCACCTGTACCTCCTCCTGCCCTTTACTCGTGCGTCACCTTATCCATACGGACTTGTAACCATCCTATTTAAGGACTGCAAACCTCACCCATCCCGACACTCTTTACCCCCACTTACTACTTTTCCATAACACTTTTCACCATCTAACTGATTATATATGTTACTTATTTATGGACTTGTTCTCTGTTCCCCCTCCCTTCACTGCAACAGGACAGGGATTTTTGTCTGTCTGAGTTCCAAAACTCATCACTGAGTTCCAAAAACCTAGAATAGTTCCTGGAACACAGTAGATACTTAATAAATATTGAAAAGATAGATGGATGGATGGATGAATGGAATGATGGATGGATGATGGAATGATGGATGGATGCTGGAAAGATGGATGGATGGAATGAATGGATGGATGAACAAAGGATGGATGGATGTAATAATGAACAATGTATGGATGGACAAAATGATGGATGGATGGATGGGTGGGTGGATGGATGGGTGGGTGGATAAATGGATGGATAGAACAATGGATGGATGGATGGGTGGATGAATTCTTTATAGCCCAGACCTTCCTAAACACCCCAGAAGGCTCCTTCACACCCTATTTTTCCTCCATTGCACAATAAATTTACCCTCTATGGTTCCTAAAACTGTTCTCCTAAGCAATTATCCAGAGGTCACTTTTCATGTTACCCTCTGGTAGAATTTAAGCTCCTAACCACTGTCTTTATCTTCATTCAACAAATATTTTTTGAGAAACTAATACAAGCAAGGGCAATATGCTGGAGACTAGAAATTCATCAGCAGATGAAATAAAGAAGACTCTCTGCCTTTGTGAGACAAAAATAAGAAGCAAAGAGAAGCAAAGTTTTCTGAGAAAATCTGAGTTCCCTCCTAAAAGTCCAAATGCAGGCAAAGAACACAGAAGGCAAAAGTAGTTGGTCTGCCTCTTCATGCATTCAACAAATATTGAGCAACTACTATGTGACAGTCTGTGTTCCAGGCACTGGTGACACTGAAGTGAATAAGACAGACAAACTCCTCCCTTCAGGTTCCCCCAAACATGCCACTCACTCTCTCACCCCAGGCCCTTTGCACATGATGGTTTGTTTGTAATAGCTTCCCACACTGGTCCCCCTCCCCACCCCCACTGTGACCTTTTTACCTGGCTAACTTTACTCATCCCTCAGTGATCAGCTTGCCTTTCAGAAGGTGTCCTGACCTCATCCAGGGTGAGTCAGGGGTTCCCTGGAGGCTCCCACGGTGCCTTACGAATCCCCATCTCAGTCTTGACCACTCACTATTACGAGGGCATGCTCACAGTTCTACACTTCCCACTAAACTATGAGTTTCATAGGGCAGTGCCTCCTCGGCACCCAGCAGAAGGGCACATAGTAGGTGCTTAATAAATAAATGCAAGATGCATGCATGAAATCTCTGTCCCTTCCTCCTTTCCAACCAGGGACGCCCCCCTGCCCACCCTCTCCAGTCCACCATCCAGGACAGCCCCACTGTGACTGCCGAGCCCCACCCCAACTCACCCGGCCGTAGATCTCCCCTCGCCACCAGCCCTGCTGCCCCTTCTTGTTAAGGATCTTGATAATGTCGCCCTCTTTGAGGGACAGCTCTGATCGGTCCCGGGCGCAGAAGTCATAGCGGGCTTTGGCCGTGCCAAAGTATTTGGTGCTCCCGGCTGTACGGCAGAGACATGGGAAACAGCCCCGATTAGAGCCCTCCAGCCCACCCACCACCTGCGGAGGACAATGCTCTCAGGAAAATGCGCTGGGATAAAGGACTGCGCAGTGCTTCTTTCCACTGAGTGCTGGGCGCCCTGTGTTCTGAGGGAATACAGCTGTCTTCCCAGAATCATTCTTCCAGCCCAACCAGCGTGCAAATTTAGAAGATAACACCATATATGATCTTTTAAATGTTTTGTGTCTATTCATGCTTTCCCGGTGGCTCAGATGGTAAAGAACTATTTGTAATGCAGGAGACCCTGAGTCGGGAAGATCCCCTGGAGGAGGAAATGGCAACCCACTCCAGTATTCTTGCCTGGAAAATTCCATGGACAGAGGAGCCTGGTGGGCTAGAATCCATGGGGTCACAAAGAGTTGGACATGACTGAGTGACTAACAAACACACATATATTCATAGTAAGAGAAACAGAAGAAAGATGTGGAAATTTTCATTCTAGATAATATTAATTATACTAAGGAGGTCTAAGGGTTAAAAAAGAGAAGGACAGGGGCTTCTTTTGGTGACCCAGTGGCTAAGATTCTGTGCTCCCAATGCAGGGGGCCCAGGTTTAATCCTTGGACAGGGAACTGGATCCCACATGTCACAACTAAGTGTTCGCATGCCACAACTCAAGATCCTGCATGTCACAACTAAAAAGATCCTGGATGTCACAATGAAGATGGAAGATCCCATGTGCCGAACTAAGACCCAGCACAGCCAAATAAATGAGCAAATGGTATTTTTTTTTTAAGAAACAAGAAAAGAAAAAGAGAGAGGAAGATAAACAAGGGGGAAAGAGACACAAGAAAACTTCTCAAAGTACAATATTAAGTGATATTGTAGAAAATTAGTTTGTAGTATTTCTGCAGATAGGCTGATTGAATATATTTTCCAATAAGAAATGTGCAGACAGAAACATTTGATTGATGAGAATAATGACAATTTTCATCTTAGAGTCCTGATGTTGTGCTGGTGTTGCTTTGTCAAAAATATAGCTTTTTCAGTGGGGAATTGTTATTTTATTGTCAAACATTTGAACAAAATTTATTTTTATTTTTTTTATTTCTTTATTTTTTAATAATTGATTTTTAAATCTGTCTTAAAAATTTGTTTGGACAGGTAAGAATTCAGAAACTCCACCATCCATGTGACTTTTCCACTAAATGTACTCCAGAATGCACTCCAGCAAAATAAAATTTGAATCAGAATAAGGAATTTTAAAAATAAAGGAAAACATGGAAAATAAGAAATGTAGACAGTTTAAATATGCCTGATAACAACTTTGCAAACTGAAATGCAATGGTGAAGAAAGAATTCCTAAAATGTAAGGCATGATTGTTTTCAACCATAGCCAACAGTCCAGAAAATTTCAACAAACCAGGTGAGTAAGCTATACAAAGGAAAACAGAAGTAAGAGCGTGCTAAAGATCTTGCCTTTCTGTGGGGAAAAAGTTTATTGTTGTCTTAGTCACTCAGTCGTGTCCGACTCTGTATGACCCCATGGGCTGTAGCCTGCCAGGCTCCTCTATCAATGGGATTATCCCAACAAGAATACTAGAGTGGGTAGCCATTCCCTTTTCCAGGGGCTCTTCCCGACCCAGGGATGGAACCCGGGTCTCCTGCATCGCAGGCAGCTTCTTGACCATCTGAGCCACCAGGGAAGCCCAGGAGAAGGTTATCGATACTGATTAATGCCTGATATTAATACAAAATTAAAGGCTTAAAAGATACAGATGAGCACCCTTCTGGTTTCTTGTATCCTCATTTTCCCAAATACAAAAGTAACCCGTATCATCCAAGCAAATGGATATGCAGATCTCTCAGGAGCAAAGGGACACATTGGAAGTGGGAAGGAGTTCAGGCTCCTTCACAGAGAGAGGACGTCTCCACGCCCACTGGAAGCAATGCCCTCCGCATCCCCGCACGTTCCCTCCACAATGGGAAGGAGCTGGCACTGCGGCCCCGTCTGCAGGCCTCCTACCTGCTGGTTTGCTGATGGCTCTCCTCTCGGGCTCCTTGAAGGGGAACTGCAGAGTGGTGTCCAGCGACTTGAAGCAATCCTTCAGAGAGTTCTGCTGGTAGAATTCCACCAGCTCCTAGAGAGAGAGCAGCAGGACAGATGCTCGTCCAGAGGGCAGCCCGCAAGCGAGGGAGGCAGAGCTGGAAGGAACCACACCCCACTCCTTCCGCGCTCCCTGGCAACAGACTCCTTGAAAGCTCCCCATGACAGGGAGCTCACTCCCTTCCCAGCAGCCAGGACCATTTTATGGGGAAGAAATCACATTGTCTCAAGACAGTTCTCCTAATATCCAGTTTGTCTCATGATAAACTTAACAAAGAATCAACTTGCTCGACAACCAATTCACCAAAACCAACCAGCCCCCAACCCCACCCTCTGGGTGTCAAGACCTCTATTTTTACAAATAATTGTATTAATAATAAATGCTATTTATTAAGCAACTACTGTGTGCTGGTCAGTGTGCAACCACACATCATCAAAATCTCTTAATAACCTAGAGGGGTGGAAGAGAGGCTCAAGGGGGAGGAGATATATGTATATTTATGGCTGATTCACATTATTGTATCACAGAAACCAACACAACATTGTAAAGCAATTATCCACTAATTAAAAATAAATATTTAGGGGTTTCTCTGGTGGCTCAGTAGTAAAGAGTCTGCTTGCCAGTGCAGGAGACATGGGTTCCATCCCTGATCCAGGAGGATCCCACATGCCACTAAAATCCCTGCGCCACGACTACTGAGCCTGTGCTCTAGAGTCTAGGAGCTGCCAGTGCTGATCCCATGAGCCACAACTACTGAAGCCCACAAGCCTTACAGCCCATGGTCTGCAGCAAGAAAAGCCACAACCAGGAGAAGCCTGGCACCTCGACTAGAGTCTAGCCTCTGCCTGGGGCAAGTAGGGAAAAGCCTGCACAGTAATGAAGACCCAGCCCCAGGTTTGTTTTTTTTTTAGTTTTAAAAAATAAATATTTTTTAAAATCTCTTAATAATCATGGGAGATAAATATATTGATGAGTCCCCTATTTTATAGATGGAGAAACTGAGTCACAGAGAAGGCTCATCCAGGGTCATACAGCTAGAAAAGGACAGATCCAGAATTCAGTCCTAGGACAAGGGATAGAGTGTAGCAGCCAAAAGCTGGTCTCTGTGAATGTGTGAAAGTCGCTCAGTCGAGTCTGACTTTTTGCAACCCAATGGACTGTACAGTTCATGGAATTCTCCAGGCCAGAATACTGGAGTGGGTAGCCTATCCCTTCTCCAACAGATCTTCCCAAGCCAGAAATTGAACTGGGCCCTTCTGCATTGCAGGCGGATTCTTTACCAACTGAACTATCAGGGAAGCCCGATGCTTGGCAGAAACCAATACAATACTATAAAGCAATTATCTTTCAATTAAAAATAAATACATTTACTTATTTTTAAAAATGCCAATGTCATGGGTGATGGGAGTGGCTTTTTTTTCTTTTTTTTTTTTTACAGAATATAGTTGTTTTATGTAATTGAAACCTTTTTCCAGTTCATTACAAGTGTGAAAAAACACTCAAAACTCTGGTTGTTTATTTCATTTTTGTTGGATTAACACATTCTCTCACTCGGAAAACAAACAGACAAAAAACGTCAACGTCATGAAAGACCAAAGAAATAAATAAAAGACTGGGGAGCTCTCGCAAATTAAGAGACACACGAAGGAGATGAATGCAATGCGTGATTCCCCTGATTACATCCTGGGGACGAAAAGGCTGTAATAAACATAATTGTGGCCATCAGGGAGCTTGGAAAGTGTTCTGTATTAGGTAATAATTTTGTATCAATGTTCAACTCCCTGACTGTGATAATGAAGCGGTGTTGAGGGGAAAAAAATTGTCTCGGCTCTTCAGATATGCATGCTGAAGTACTTATAGGAAGAATTTTTTAAATTTATTTTTAATTGGAGGATAATTGTTTACAATGGTGTGCTGGTTTCTGCCACACAACAATGTGAATCTGCTCTAAGTGTACATACGTCCCCGCCCTCTTGGATCTCCCTGCCACCTTCTGCCCCTTCCCGCCTGTCTAGGCCATCACAGAGTACCAGGTTGATCTCCCTGTGTTATAAAGCAACTTCCCATTAGCTATCAATTTTGCACATGGTTCTGGAAAAGGGCATGGCAAACCACTCCAGTGTTCTGGCCTGGAGAATCCCATGGACAGAGAAGCCTGGCGGGCTACAGTCCATGGGGTTGCAAAGAGCTGGACACGACTGAATCAACTTAGCACAGCATCACACGTGGTAATGTGTATGTTTCCATGCTATTCTCTCAATTCGTCCCACCCTCTCCTTCCCCCACTCTGTCCACACGTCTGTTCTCTATGTCTTCATCTTTAATACCGCCCTGCAAATAGGTTCATCAGTACCATTTTACTAATTTATAGGAAGGATCTTGATATCTGCAAATTACTCCTAAATAGTGCAAAATAAGTGTGTGTGTGTGTGTATGTGTGTGTGTGTAGAGGCAGAGAGGGAGAGAAAGAAAGCAAAAGAGGAATATTAACAACCAATCAGTAAAACCAGGTGAAAGGCCCACAAATATTCATGACGCTATTCCAGTAACATCTCAGTAATTTTTCAGAAACAAAAAAAAATGGGGGGAGGAAGAATTTTCAGAATAAAAAGTTTGGGGAAGAAAAAGATATGTGGAATGAATGAATAGTCCCTAACTTTTGGGGGAGTTAAGGATCTGTTTGAAGCTCAAATGAAATTTGAGACACTTTCCTCAAAAAAATAAAATAAATAAAGATATATGCAAAATTCTAGATTTTTTTCCAGACAATTCAAAGCTCCTCAAGGATCCACAGACCACAGGTAGGATCCATTATCAATGGGCTTAAGAGGTCTAAAAGATAGTCCAAAATTCCATGGCAACAAATAGAAGCAAAAACACTTGAAAGGCCTCTGGATTCTCCATGAAATGGTCATTAAACAGATTAAGGAGAGCCAAATCATTTTAAATTGGGGTATAGTTGCTTTACAATGTTGTGTTCATTTCTGCTACACAGCAATGTGAATCAGCTCTCTATATATACATATATCCCCTCTTTTTTGGATTTCCTTCCCATTTAGGTCACCAGAGAGCATTAAGTAGAGTTCCCTGTGCTATGCAGCAGGCTCTCATTAGTTTTCTGTCTCACACATATTAGTGTATACATGTCAGTCCCAGTCTCCCAATCTATCCCACTCCCCTTTTCCCACCTTGGTGTTCATACATTTGTTCTCTGTATCTGTGTCTCTATTTCTGCCTTGCAAAAAGAGCTAACTCTTGATGTCTGACAAAAACAGAGACTCTGCCATTCCATGATACCAGACGAGAACTAAACCTCAGCTTCCCCCATTTGTGAAATGGAAACTCAGAGCTGAGCGAATGACCTGCAGTCCTAGTGATCATATGTCTGGCACTCAACAAGTGCTTTGCAAATGACCACTGCAGCTACTGTTGTTATTATTATTATTCTCATTGTTGGTGATTAGAAAAACAAGTTTAAAGCCAGTTGCTCCATAGTGCCTGTTGGAACGGTTATTTTGGATGGAGGAAAAGGGGTCCTAAGGTGGAGCCTCAGAGAGGGTCCAACTTAGACTCTGAAAGACTGGGGTTAGGAGTAGATTGACCCTTACCGTAAGCCCCCTGAAAGCTTTCTTCTCTGTAATCCGGTACAGTCCTTCTGCTGTCATGATTTTAATATGCTTGACTTCAACATTATACCTGCATGCAGGGAAAGAGAGCAAGATGTCCCTGAGAGCTGAGTTGGGGAATTTAGGCCCATTTCCTATCATGTCTCAGCCCCAGGCTATACCCGCCCCCAACCATGGAAGAAGGGTACTTGGCTACTGGAGGGAAGGGGCGACCACTGGAACCCAACAGAATCCCTTCCCTGGAGACTTGTTCTAAGCCTTCATTTCTTAATCTATTAAGCCTTCATCTATTAATGATTAATAGGAATCATCTTCCTTAATTCAAGGTTGTTGAGAAATCAAATGGACTCTGTAAGCAAGGCATCCTTCCAGAATAGATTGGATGAAATCTCCACTTCCACCAATACAAAGGACCATAGTATCTAAAGGATGTAGGAGAGGGGAATTCATTTCCACCAATATGGCGGACCACAGACTAGTAAGGACCCGGAAGAGACATGAATTGGCAGGAATGGTTCTGTCTACATGAACTAGATAACCAAAAAAAAATCTCCTACTTCTAAAAACCCCTAGAAATGCTGAGAAAAGAATGCTGAACTCTTAAAAAAAAAAAAAAAGTAAGGGAAATCCCCCAAAGGACAAAATGAGGATGAAACTTAAAAGTGTGTGTCAATTCAATTTTAGCTGTGCAATGCAGCTTGCAGGATCTCAGTTCCCCAACCAGGGATCAAACTCGGGCCCTCAGTAGTCCTAACCATGGAAAGTAAAACTGTTAGTTGCTCAACTGTGTGCAATTCTTTGTGACCCCATGGACTGTAGCCCACCAGGCTCCCCTGTCCACGGAATTCTCCAGGCAAGAATACTGGAGTGAGTTGCCATTTCCTTCTCCAGGGGATCTTGTTGACCAAGGGATCAAACCTGGGTCTCCCGCATTGCAGGCAGGGAAGCCCCAACTGGACCAGGGAACTCCCTAGAGCGTACATCCTGATTACATAGAAATATGAGATGAGTTATTATGTCCTTGTTGGGTAGAGTTGGCACTGAGACCCACCCTCATCTCAAAAGGCTGGACTGTCAAGTCAAAAAGCTCCATCCTCATGGGGGAAAAAGTGTTCTAGAAAAACTCCACCCATCAGCACAGCAGGGACCATTTGAGTCTGTTTGTCTCAGACTCAAAATAGAAAAGTTACACTTAAGAATTCATCACCTTAACCTCACCTTCTTATGGGTTTAGCATTTATATTTAAACCACCTGTATACACTGGGAAACTAAGGAATTAAACAAAACTATCTTAATATGAAAAAGAAGTAAACTTGTTGGTGATTCCCAACGGAAGCAAATGCAAAATCTCTGGAGACCCAAGCAGCAAAGATACCCATGGGGAAAGCCCCACTTATCATCACAAGACAAAATGAAAAAAGCAACAAGGAAACGAGTCACCACAAGATAGAAGCTGCACCCAAAACAAACAGAAAGGCAGGACAGCCAGGGTCTGCAAGACTTGGGTCCAGACTGCATTTCTGCCTCTTAGGGCATCACCGATCAATGGACATGAGTTGGAGCAAACTCCAGGAGATGGTGAAGGATAGGGAAGCCTGGTATGCTGCAGTCCATGGGGTCACAAAGAGGCAGAAACTACATAACGACTGAACAACAATGAAGAGTATGCTTAATGTCCCCTTAGAGCCTTGCTTAAGAAGCATATATTTTTTCTGTGGGTTACCAATCAATGAAAAAAAATAAAAAACAAAAATCAAAAACACACAGGCCCCTACAGGAGCTCAATAAAAAGTGACTATTGTTAATGTACAATAGTCAATCGTCTTGACAGGGACAGAATAAAGGGACAAAGTAGGTGATTAAACAGTCAATCCCACTAGGGGATTATAAATAGAAAAATATGGGAGACCCCTGTAAGTTAATGATTACTCAAGAAAGAAGATTTGCTTAACCACAAAACCAAGCAGGATGGCTCAGTCACATAACCATGTAACAGAGGCTCGGGACATGCCCCAAAACAATAAAAAATGGTGACATGAGCCCCTCCTCCTGCCCCGTGAACTCAGTAAGTTAATGAATCCAAGGACATGCTCTCTGCACACAAGAAGAATAATTGGCGGACCACACAGGGACAAGAAAACTCCTCTACTCAACCTGGGGGAGGAGGAGCTGATGCTGGAAGCATGACATCTCTCTATTCAAGAAAGTCAAAGAAGTTCTCTTCCCCCTCCCCACTTTTCCTTGGTTTATGAAATTGTAGGCCAGTGAGTCCTCAGGGCACAGCATTTCTGGCCCGCCCGTTGGTAAACCTCACAAGCATCCTATCCTAATAAGTCACTTCTTATCTCTCACTTTGCCTCTTGCTGAATTCTTTTCCTGCGCTGAGACATGAAGGACTGGTACTAGAGCTCTTCAGAGCCCCCGGACACAATACCCAAATGGTTACATCCTAAGCACCTGAAGTGCTCAGCTCACAAGGGGAAACGGGTCAGGGAAAGAAGAAATTACTTAATGCTGATGGCAAATTCTGCGGCATCCTTCACCCTCTGCCGCACCAAGAACGTCCCATCCGAGCGGTTGGTAAGAATGCTTTCCGCCCCGGCTCGCTCCATGGGGCCAGCATACCTGTCAAGACATACCAAGAAGAGAGGTTCACATAACTCTGATGGGTACACTCGGGGAGGCAGTGGGCACTAGACCCCTGTAAGTCACACCCAAGCTTTCACAACTGGATTGCAGGAGATGACACAATCCTTTGGGTGTAGCTATGTCTCAGTGCGATACAGGAAGAAATATATTTGTTCTCTATGCTCTCCACCCTTTTCTAGCATATAACTCCTAAAACCTTTGGAATCTCCAATATGTCTTTTTAAAATTTGTATTTATTTCTACTTTTGGCTGTGTTGGGTCTCTGCTGCTGTGTAGGCTTTTCTCTAGTTGTGGCACAGGGGATCAGGAGTTGCAGCTTCTGGGCTCTAGGGCACAGGCTCAGTAGTTGTGGCACACAGGCCTAGCTGCGCCACAGCATGTGGGATCTTCCCAGACCAGGGATCGAACCCGGGTCTCCTTCATTGGCAGGCAGATTCTTTACCTCTGAGCCACCAGGGAAGCCAATCAGTGTCTTTTTGTATGCTAATAAGCTGATTGGGGCTCTTCTTTTTTTAATATTGACTTTTATTTACTTGGCTGCCCTGGGTCTTAATTGAGGCATGTAGGATCATCGGTCTTTGTCGCAGCTTGCAAACTATTAGCTGCATGTGGGATCTAGTTCCCTGACCAGGGATCGAACTCAGGCCCCTTGCATGGGGAGCTTGGAGTCTTAGCCACTAGACCAGGGAAGCCCCTGGGGGCTCTTTAATAGCCTCAGGATGAGGGTTAGTAGTCAGAAGAACCATGTAATTAGAGGCTTGAAATTTTCAGCCCTGCCCCACCTCCACATCTGCGAAGATGGAGTCCATCACTAACAACCCATAATTTAATCAATCTTGCCTATATAAAGATGCCTCAACCGAACTCCAACCAAATAGTTTTGATTTTTTTTTTGTGGGGGGTGGGGGGAGTGGTGTGGGGATTCCCAACCACCACCACGTCATGTGGGATCCTACTTCCCTGACCAGGGATTGAACCTGTGCCCTCTGCATGGGAAGTGCAAAGTCTTAACCACTGGACTACCAGGGAAGTCCCAACCAAAGTGTATGGAGAGATTCCAGGTTGGTGAGCACAGAGAGATACTGGGGGTGGGGTGGGCAGCTGCAAGGCCAGAGAAAGCATGGAAGCCCTGTCCCATTTCCCCGCACCTTGCCCCAAGCAACTGTTCCATCTGACTCTTCCTGATTGGAATCCTTTGATAATAAACAGGTAGTCTAGTAAGGAAACTATTTCTACAAGTTCTTGGAGTTTGTGTTAGCAAATTATTAAACCCAAGGAGGGGGCTATGGGAAGCCCCCATTTGTAGCTGGTGGGTCAGAAGTCTGGGTGACCCAGGCTTGTGATTGTCACCTAAAGTGGAGGGGTATCTCTTGAAGCGTGTTAGTTACTTAGTCGTGTCCAACTCTTTGCAACTCTGTGGACTGTGGCCCACCAGGCTCCTCGGTCCACGGAACTCTCCAGGCAAGAATACTGGAGTGGGTTGCCATCTCCTTCTCGAGCTGATCTTCCCAATCCAGGGACTGAACCCAGGTCTCCTGCATTGCACATGGATGTTTTTTACCATGTGAGCTAGGTAAACTGAGCTAGAAGCCGAGCCCTTAATCTATGGGGTTTGTCGCTAACTCCAGACAAATAGTGTCAGAATTGAATCGAATCGTAGCACACCCAAGCTGGTGTCTGTAGAATTAGAGAATTATTAGGTGTGGAGGAAAAAAAAAAAAAAAACCACCACACATTTGGTTTCAGAACTATTGAAGAGTATGAGTATAGGAAAACAGCTGTGGTTTTTTTTTTTCCTTTTACTCTGAAATTTGGCATTTCTGGAAAGGTATTTACTGAGTGTCCACTGTTTGCCCATCTTTGGGGTCACCAGGATGGAAATAGTATGAGGAGAGTGAGACACAGCCTCGGGTACAAAAATTAAAGGGCAAGCCAAAAAACTCAGTCATCAGGGTAAATAACAACAAACAAATAATAACAAAGAAAATAAGTAGCACTTTAATGCGATATTTTCTAAATCGCAAAAGCAGCCAAACAAAGGAATGAAGTACTGATTAAGTGCTATAAGGTGAACGAACCCTGAAAACGTGGTGCTGAGTGGGAGAAGCCAGTCACAAAGGGCACACAGTGTAAAATTCCATTTATATGAAACACCCAGAACTGGCAAATTCATGGAGACGGAAAGTGTGTTCACAGCTGTTTGGGGAGGGAGAGGAGGGCTCACTGTTAACAAGGGGGGCATTTCTTTTGGGGGTAATGAAAATGTTTCAGAGCTAGAGAGAGCTGCTGGTTGCATACTATTGTGAATGTACTAAATATCATTTAATATAAATGTGAAAAATAAACAAAGATGTGACTATGAATATATTTATGCTACAAGTGCAAATATACAACAGAAATAATATATATTAATTATAGCTAATATATAACTATATATGATGTATCAGCAAGAATATGAATATATTAATAGCATAAATTTAAGAATATAACATTAAAATATACATTAGCATTAAAAATATACACTAAATATACATTAATGTACATTAATATAGATAACACATAATTATAAGTGATATAAAATATGATGTCAATGTGTTTATGCTATAAATATAAACATTAATATATAACAAGTAATATATATTAATTATATACTATATAATTATAGACAGTACACATGGAATTAGTATATAACATAAATAACATACACTATAGATAATGCATTTATGATATAAATATGAATTATGTATTATATATAAAATGAATGTGTATGTAAATATATAACAATTTATATTATATACCATATAATTACAGATAATATATGTGTGAATATGCCTATATGCTCTAAGTGTGAATATAACATAAATAATATATGTTAATCATACATTTTTGTTGTTGTTAAGTTGATTAATCATGTCTGACTCTTTGCAATCCCATGCACTACAGCTGGCCAGGCTTCTTTGTCCATGGGATTTCCCAGGCAAGAATACTAAAGTGGGTTGCCATTTCCTTCTCCAGGGGAACTTCCCGGCCCAGGGATCAAACCCACATCTCCTGCATTGTCAAATATTAGCAGGCAGATTCTTTACTGCTGAGCCACCAGGGCTTCCCATAATATACATATAACCTAATATGTATTAATTATATATTTTTAAATATATAACTAATTACATTATGCAATATATAATTATATTGATAAATGTGAATATGTAATGTAAGCGTAAATAATAACATAAATGCCATTTTAAATGGTTAGTTTTATGTCATGTAAATTTTACCTCAATTTTGAAACTAAATTTAAAAAAATCCATGGTGAATAAAATGTCGAAACTTTACATAAGGACAAGATCTGACTCTGCACGTGCCTGGCTGACCACAATTCACCTTTCCCTACTCCCAACGCTATCATATCCTGTCCTGATTTACAGTTTTGATACTTTGCCCATCATAGTTGTTTTGTTTTTTTCCTTGCTTTTGTTTGATAAAATATCACATTAAAAGAGTATGGCTCTCAAAAAAAAAAGAGCATGGCTCTCAAAGTTTGAGTTTTGGGCACCCCCTTCAATCCCTGTTGCACGCAGAGTCAGGGTCTCCCAACCCCAGTTCCGGCCGTAGTGGCCTCACTTGATCACATCTGACGGGGCAGGGATACAGTGAGCATCATGCCTCAGGTGAACACAGTTTAAACCCTGGGTCTGCCACCCAGCTGCCCTGTGACCTCAGGAACTGAGGGTGCTCCTCTGAGCCCTAACTGCCTTCTCTGGAAAGAGGAGATAAAACTGCCCATCACAGAGGAGGATTTTGACAAAAGGCAAAGAGGCAGTTGAAGCACCTCATACGTGGCGGGTGTTCACCACACGGGAGCATTGTTAGGCCCTTTGTGTAATAAGGTTGGGCTTTGAAGTCCTGCAGACTTGGGTCCGAATCCCACCTCTTTGACTTCCTTGCTTTGTGACACTGAACAAGTTACTTGCTGCTCTCTGGGGCTCGGTTTCCTCCGTTGCAGAAAGAGATTAAGAAGAGTATGCACTCAAAGCATTATTACAGGAATTGCACTTAAAATGCTGACACAGTGGTCATAAAAACAATACCACAGTGCGTCAAGTCTAAGACATCAATCATTGTAAAATACACCATGCTTTCACGGGCAATTACGAAATAAAAATTACTGGTTTCCCTGGCGGCTCAGATGGTAAAGAATCTGTCCGGAGAAGGGAATGGCTACCCATTCCAGTATTCTTGCCTGGACAGAGGAGCCTGGCAGATTACAGTCCGTGAGGTCACAGAGTCTGACATGACTGAGCAACTTAGCATGCACATGCACCCATAAAATTAGGCAAAAGAACTGAGACACCACTAATTGTAAGAGCCATTCCAATGCCAGAGGCGTTAAACAGCGAGAGGGTAAAATATGCATTTTACAATGGATGAAATGTGGTCATAACAGTTAATGCTATTAAGAACAGATAATAAAGTGCTTTTTGCATGTCAGGAATAGAGCTTAGCACTTTACAGGCTCATGGAAACATCTTAACAGCCTTATGAATCAGATATTGTTTCCAGTCTGTTTTCCAGGGAGGAAAGCTGAAGCACAGAGAAGCTGAGTTACTGGCTAAAGGTCACACAGCAGGATAATGTTAGAGTCAGGATTGGAACCAAAGTCAGTGGGCTCCGAAGCAACAGCATAAACCTCCATCCCTCACTGTACTCTAAGCAGTAGGTTCTCAAAAGAAGGCAGGGGGAGAGGGAGAAGAAGCTCCCATTATATTGTCACCGTCATTTTCTTTCCACTAGAACTTAATATCCCAAAGTCAAGGACCCTCTTTGGTCTGTGTTCTCTCCTCAGCAGCCCCCAGTGTAGGGCTGGACCCAGTAGTTAACGCCCAAAGTTTGAAGAGTGAATAACTGACTTCTTTGCAGCCCCTTGTGGCACTCCAATGTCCAGCCCAAACATCCACCCCAAAGCACCCCAAGCTGAAAATAAGAAAGATGGTTCTACTCACCAGAGGTGAACGGACAGGTCTTGAGGGGGACCCTGGGGACACAGACAGAGACTGAGACTTAGGGAAAGGGTTCAGCGCGGCAACAGACTTCAGGACACTGCGTTCATTCATTCCACTATCATGTATTGGGGGTCTATTATGTGCCAGGCACTGTGCTCTTCTCTGGAAATACAGCCCCAGAATCCGGTGGGAGAGATCAGTCCACCCCTCCCAAATGAATCAGCTTTAAAGAGGCAGCTACGTGTGTAGGCAGAAACTGGAAAGACACTCAGATCTTGACATGTGAATGCCAAGTCCCAAGCAGCCTGCTCTTGTCCTAAAAAGTAAGGAAGGGCTCAAGAGAACAATGAGGTTATGTCAAAAGGACAGAGGAGCCAGGCTGAAGGGGCTCCCACTGGTCCAGTGAACCAGTGAAGTTGCCCAGTCATGTCCAACTCTTTGCGACCCCATGGACTATAGCCTACCAGGCTCCTCCATCCATGGAATTTTCCAGGAAACAGGACTGGAGTGGGTTGCCATTTCCTTCTGCAGGGGATCTTCCCCACCCAGGGGTCAAACCCAGGTCTCCCGCATTACAGGCAGACGCTTTACTCTCGGAGCCACCAGGGAAGCCCTAAGCCCACTGGTCCAGGCCAGGACAACATTAAAATAAAAATCCAGGAACATTTCCTGAGATAGATAACACACAGATACACAGAGACACATAGATGATTGATAGATACATAGATAAATACAAAGGTGATAATTAGATACATAAATGATTGATAGATACAGAGATGGATATATAGATAGATACATAGATAATGCATGGATACACAAGTACATAGACACACAGATGATTGCTACATAGATACACAGATAAATATATAGATGATTATTAGACAGATCCATAGATAATTGATACATAGATGCAGACGGATACATGGATAGACACACAGATACATAGATATGCAGGTGACTGACAGATTCATAGATACAAAGATGATTGATTGATAGATACGTACATACATAATGCACAGATACACAGAAGAGACAGTTCTTTACAATAAGTGAAAGTGAAGTCGCTCAGTCGTGTCCAACTCTTTCTGACCCCATGGACTGTAGCCTAACAGGCTCCTCCGTCCATGGGATTTTCCAGGCAAGAATACTGGAGTGGGTTGCCATTTCCTTCTCCAGGAGATCTTCCTGACCTTGGGATTGAACACAGGTCTCCCTCATTGTAGGCAGACACTTTACCATCTGAGCCACCAGGGAAGCCCTTTTTACAATAGAATATCAGCTAATAACTTAGGAAGAATAATGGAGTTAAAAATTCATAATGCAACTCCACAGTGGAGAAAGGACCCCAAGCCAAAGAAAAAGAAGCAAAAGATATTTTCTGGAAAATTGGTAAAGTGCAAATACATACTCTGAACTATATAATATATAATTTATATATTATAATTTCTAATATGTGATAATTTATAATAATAGAATATCCATGCTGAATTTCATGTTTTCAAAAATCACGCTATTAATATACAAGAGAAGGTTCCTGTTCTTGGCAGGTATTCAGAGATTAAATGTGAAATGTGTCTGTAAACTTACTTTGAAATGTCTCAATAAAAAATAAATAATAGGCATTTTCTAAATAAATAAAATGTTCAGAGAAAGATGACAGAGCCAATGAGACAAAATGTTAACAATTGGTGAACTGACTAAGAGATACATGGGAGTTCTTTGCATTATTCTCAAGACTTTTCTGGGAGCCTGAAATTACATAAAATGAAAGCAAAAAAAATGGGAGAGACTTTGTCTCTGCAGGCTCCTATGAGGGCTACAAAGCGGGCAGCGGGGTAGTGAGGAAGAATGAGGTTTGGGGAGAGTGGGGAAGATTTGAAGTCATTATCAAGATGAGGAAATCAAGAGAGTGGGAAACAGGTGAAGAAAGACAAGCGCCAGGCAGAGGGGTGGGCAGGTCTGCTCCCTGCAGAAGGAGGCACCACAGGGGATGTGACCCCATAGAGGACTCTATTTGGTGCCTCTGAAGGAATGCAGGGGTTGGCCAGCCTTCTGAACCCCTATTCCTTCCCCAAGTGATGGAGAAGATCTTCATGCAAGAAGAATCAAGGATGGAGGTTCTTTAAAAAACTAAAAATACAGCTACCATATGACTCTGAAATCCCACTCCTAGGCACATATACAGAGAAAAACAGGGTTCAAATGGATACACATGCCCCAATGTTTACTGCTGCACTGTTTACAATAGCCAGGACATGGAAGCAGCCTAAATGTCCATTGTCAGAGGAATGGACAAAGATGTGATACGCATATAAAATGAAATACTACGCAGCCATTAAAAAGAATAAAACAATGCCATTTGCAGCAACGTAGATGGAACTAGAGATTGGCTTCTCTGGTGGCTCAGCTGGTAAAGAATCCACCTGTAATGGGGGAGACCTGGGTTCGATTCCTGGGTTGGGAAGATCCCCTGGAGGAGGGCATGGCAATCCACTCCAGTATTCTCGCCTGGAGAATCCCCATGGACAGAGGAGCCTGCGGGCTACAGTCCACAGGGTCACAAAGAGTCAGACGTGACTGAGCAACCAAGCACAGAGATTGTCATACTGAGTGAAATAAGTCAGACAGAGAAGCAGAGACATCATATGACATCCATTTTATGCTAAATCTAAAAAGACATGATACAAATGAACTTCTTTACAAAACAGAAACAGACTCACAGGAACGTAGAGAATAAACTTATGGTTGCTGAGGAAAGGATGGGAGAGAGTGAGAGTTGGGAATTTTGAGATGGACATGTATACCATGCTATATTTAAAATAGATAACCAACAAGGATCTGCTGTATGGCACAGGGAACTCTGCTCAATGTTATGTGGCAGCCTGGATGGGAGCAGGGTTTGGGGGAGAATGGATACATGTATATGTATGACTGAGTCCCTTTTCTGCCCACCGGAAACTATCACAACATTGTTCACTGGCTATACTCCAAGACAAAATTAAAGGTTAATTTTTAAAAAGTCATATGTTCATGTGTATGTAATAAAAACTGAAATGTAAAAAATAAAAATAAAAAGAACCAAGGAGAAAAGGACTGGCCATCCTTCCCAGGGTGAACCTCTCTCTGGGCTCAGTCAGCAAGGTAGGGAGTGACATGCCATGATGGGCAACCCCTCCTGATCTCAGGAGCATTCCCCTCAATGCTGCCCACCCTCACAGGACCCTCTCTGCAACCCCGTGCCCTCACTCCAACCAGACTGAGGCACTCACATGCACATAGGGCTTGACCCTATTGCAGGGAAACCAGCCGACTTCATTGGTAGACGTATTCCTTCCCTAAAAAGATGGAAGGGAGAGATGGACAGAGAGGTTACAGGCAGCCACCCTGCTTGTGTGTATCCATCTTTCACCCAACAGCCACTCTGCTTGGCTATCTATCTCTCCATGACCTGGAATGACCCAGAGAGGGGCCAACTGGTATCAAGTTCCAGAAATACCACCAGCCCAGAAGGGCCAGGTCAGCCCCAGAAATCCCCATAGACATCACCCTGCCTGGAGCAAACTTCCACTGCCAGAGTGCAGGGGGAGCATGGTCCCACTCCCAAGGCCACCTACACCCTGACCCCACATTCAGTTCCTCCCCTCATTCCCGTAGCCCCAGCCCATACCTCCCACCAATTCTGTTCAGCCTCAGCCTTAGTGAGCTCCACGATGTCTCCTGGGTTGAGGCGTAGAAAAGGTCCAATGGCTCCAGGGGGTGGGGGCAGCCCGTAGTATTCCTGGAACACCTC
This sequence comes from Odocoileus virginianus, assembly GCF_023699985.2. Lineage (NCBI taxonomy): Eukaryota > Metazoa > Chordata > Mammalia > Artiodactyla > Cervidae > Odocoileus > Odocoileus virginianus. The sequence continues at coordinate 15,487,134 of NC_069676.1, forward strand.
CATCTTGGGCAGGCCTGGAGGGGAGGGGAGGGGAGGGGCTGATACAGTGAAAGTCCAGGACTTTCAAACCCAAGTCTCGCCACCCAGCAGGATGGCTAAGTTAAAAAGACAGACAATACCAAGTGGCGGCAAGGATGTGGAGCAACTGGAAGTCACCTGGATTCCTGGATTTTTTTTTTTTTAATTTGAAGAAGTTTTTAATAAGAAAGCATCTAAAATAATTTTTTTTTGCATAAATGGGAAGGGTGACCACAGCTCCACAGCTCATTCCTGCATGGCTAGTAGGAACCCACTTTGGAAAACTTCTGGGCACTATTCACTAAAGCTAATTCCACTCACGAATACATCACCAAGAGAAATGAAACACAGGTCCCCAGAGAGTCGTGGATGAAGAATGTTCACAGCAGCTCTATTCACAAGAGCCAAAAAATTGGCAACATACCCAATGTCTTTAACAAGATGGATAAACACAGCATGAAATAACCGTATCATGGAATACCATATAGCAATGAAAAAGAACGAGTGACTGCTTCAAGCAGATACACTAATATGCTGTGAGAGTCCATGCTATACAACTTCATTTGTATGAAGTTAAAGGGCAGGCAAAACTAATCTGTGCTGGTAGAGGTCAGAAAGTGGTTCCCTCTGGGAGACAGGACAGACTAGCAGTGAGTACGACCAGCACCATCCAATAAAACTTTCTGTGATGATGGAAGTGTTCTATACATTGATCTGAGTGGTGGTTACATGGGTAGAGATTCAGTGAGCCATATTCTTAAGATTTATTCATTTTACACACTTTATGGTATGTATTTTCTATCTCAAAAGAAATATACCTGTCTCATAGAAAATTATATATATATATATTTCAATAGGAAATTATAGAAAATTACATATTTCTGTCTCAATAGAAAATGATAATTATATATACCAATATAAAACAGATATGAGCAGGAGTATGTATATATATATTCAAACATATATGTGAACATATACATATTGTTTAAGTATCTATATGGTGGATATATACGCACATACACACATTCATATATATTTTCTCCTACTGAGGACATCTGGGTTGTTTCTGGTTTTTGACCAGTAAAGCTAAGATGTACATTTTTTTTATAAAGCTGATTTTATACATATATATTATTACATTATATACATGTATAGCATATATCATATATGTATTCCCACTGTTGACCATATTTGAGTTGTTTCTAATTTTTAACTATTACAAATAAAGCTGAAGTACCTATAGCTATAGACATAGAACTATAGCTATCTATAGATATAGATATAGATAGACAGATATGAAACTGAATCTTTATATTGCTTCTGAGCAAAGAGTTTGTTTTTCTTGGCCACACCAAGTTCTTTTTTTACTTTATGGCCACACCGTGCAGTATGCAGGATCTTTGCTCCCCGGCCAGGAATCAAACCCACACCTCCTTCATTGCAAGGCAAATTCTTAACCACTGGACCACCTGCGAGGTCCCCCCTAGTTCTTGAATAAAGTCGTGCCCTACTCACCCCCTGCTTCCTAGGCTTTGCACATGCTGTTCCCTCCGCCTGGACCACTCCTGCCACCTCATCCGTCTAGCTCCACCTCATCTTTCAAGGATCCACTTTCATGCCTCCTCCTCTGAGCAGCCTTCCCTGATGGCTCAGATTCATCAGGGATGAATCTGTGATGCTCCGGAAAACCCTCTACTCCTACCAACTCAACTGGAATAACTAAGCCAAACCCTGTCTCCCGCTATGCACCTGGGAGCTTTGGGAGGACAGGAAGTATCCCATTTTTAGTCACCAGTTTACCTCAGAGGATATATACAATAGATGTTGAATAGAAATTACTCATCGTGACTGTGATCCCACAGACACTGTTAACATATACATGAATTCAGCCTTTCCGCCGCCTCCACCAGACTAAAAAGAATTCTGGCTTGGTCAAACTGCATCTCCTGCTCCTTACCTTTCAGGTGGACTATGCTTTGCTGAAACCACCCTATTATGATAAGATTCTGTGACACAGAATCCAGGGGAGAGGGCATGAGGTGTGCCCAGCCAGCTAAGACTGCAGATGGAGTTTGTCAGCAAACAAAAAAAGGGAGGCTGGCCAGTGAATAATAAAGGTGAATGGGAGGGGGTGGAGGAATAAACTGGGAATTTGAGATGGACAGATGCACACTACTATATATAAAGAGATAAACAAGGACCTACTTAAATACAGGGAACTATATTCAATATCTTAAAATAACATACAATGGAAAAGAATCTGAAAGATATCTGTATAACTAAATCACTTTGCTGTATATCTGAATCACTGTAAATCAACTAAACTTCAATTTAAAAAAACACCTGTGTACATAAAAAAGTGAATGGGAGGAAAGAGCATGGTAACAAGGATTGCCATGTTCCAAGTACCCCCTTCACAGTGTTTAAGCAAAGCTAATAACAAATTGACTTCACCATTTAAAACTTCCTTTCAAGTTTCTGGGACTAGAACAGATGCCTTATAAGTAGGATGTTATGTGGTCATTAACATAATCATTGAGATCTCTCCCTGGGTCAGCATCACTGAGGCAAAGACTAGATTTCTTTCTGTCCTGCAGAGTGTGTCTGGTGACTCACCCAGTTCATTCCTCTTTTTGTCCTGAGCCCGCCGATGTGGCTTATCCTGGAGGGAGAGACCGAAAAAGCAAGCATGACTATCTGCACCCAGTCCAGGGGCTCCTCAGCCCTTACTTGCCTGCGTGTGTGCCTGCTCAGTCACTCAGTTGTGTCAGACTCTTTGCAACCCCAGGGACTGTAGCTCGCCAGGCTCCTCTGTCCATGGGATTTCTCAGGCAAAAATAGTGGAGTGGGTTGCCATTTCCTACTCCAGGGGATCTTCTAGACCCAGGGATTGACTGGGCATCCAACCAAGAGCCACACCCACTGATAGAGTCTCCCAGGTCCTTCCTTCCTGACTCCTACCCCAATTTTCCATGCACAGAAAGGAACTTGGGGGTCTTACCTTCTTCATAGTTCCTGAATAATCTATGGGAAGGTAAAGGATATATTGGTTAGAATGGCGTGGGGGGCGGTCTCACGCAGAAACCCCCCTCCCAGCTCAGTCCCCTAGTACCTTGTCCATGTCGACCACAAGGAGGGACCCTCCCAAGACACTCCTTATGTGCAGGGGCTCGGCACCGTTGACAGCGGTACCCCTGATAGAAAGTGCCTCTGAGATGCAAGGAGGAGATAAAGGAAGGAGTCAGTGATGCTGAACAAACACAGCCAATCATTTTGCCAACAACATAAAGGGCCCCTTTGGGTTTTCTTTAGAGCAGAAAAGAGACGGAGAAGCTGAAGATCAAAGGAGAGCCTCCACCCTTCCAGCTCAAGGGCATGATGACCAGGGAAGCCCCCCCCACTCCAAAGAGGAAGGGCCAACCCACCCCAGCATCCAGGTCCATCCTCCCAGACTCCCACCTCAGCAGCATCTGGCAAGCCTTGCAGGATGTTGTCTCCTCAAAGGAAAACATCTGGAAGTCATGACCATTGGCAGTGGCGTTCTCAGGGTAGATATTGGAGCTGGCGAGGGAAGAGAATTCCATGCAGTGGAACAGGATTCAGCCATTAAAGGGAATGAGGTATCAGGACACGCTGCAACCTGGATGGATCAAGACCTCTTTCCTTTTTTACGGCTAAATACTGTTCCATTGCATGGGTATGCCCTATTGTGTTTCTCCATCCACCCACTGACGGACATTTGGATTGTGACCACCATTTTGCTATTGTGAATAGTGCTGCGGGGAACATAGGTGGAGACAGAAAGTGGGTGAGTGGGTGCCAGGCGCTGGGAGTAGGGAAAACAGGAAGTGACCACTGCTTGAGTGCAGGGTCTCATCTTGGGGTTTGAAGATGTTTTGGAACTAGATAGAGGTGATGGTCGCACAGGGTGAATTTACTAAATACCACTGAATTGTGCACTTTTTTAAAAGTTTTTTTTTTTTTTTTTTTTACTGTGGACCATTTTAAAAGTCTTCATTGAATGTGTTACAATATTGCTTCTATTTTTTATGTTTTGGTTTTTTGGCCACAAGGCATGTAGGATCTTAGTTCCCTGACCAGGGATTGAACTCACACCCCCCTGCACTGGAAGGCGGAGTTTCAACCATTGAACAGCCAGGGAGGTCCCAGGACTGTGCACTTCAAAATGGCCAAGTTTTTGTTATGTGAATTTCATCTCAAGAAAGAGAAGGAGGAAGACAAGGAGGAAGGATTTCCAGGCTGGTGATGGAAAATTGTGACCACCTGGCATTCTGGGGATGCAGACTGTCTTGAAAGCCTGTCCCTCCCATTTCCCAGAGGAAGAAGCTGAGGTTCTGAGTGACCCCATGGCAGGGAGAGACTAAAGTCCAAAACCGCCTAACGTCCCCTGAGGATGGAAAGATGGAGGAGGGGGTCTCACATGGCCATCTCGAATTGCTCCATCCACTTCTTCTTTAGCTCCCGAGTCTTGAAGAATAGCTCATAGCCCTGGGCACCTTGGTCCTCGATCAGGAGGAACATGTGAGTCCACTGCAGAGAAGCAGGATTCAAAATGAAGGCACCCGCCCTGCGGAGGGTGGGACCACATACCCATTGACCCTACTGCTCTGGGGAGGAAGGGGTCAAGCCAACTCAGCCTGTCTGCCCCCAGGAGAGCCATGTAAAGGGCTTCCCAGGAGAAGCAAATACACATCCACAAATCTAGATTCATACACACGCATACTTATACCTATGGCTGATTCACGTTGACGTACGGCAGAAACCAATACAATATTATAAAGTAATTATCCTCCAATGAAAAACAAATTTAAATAAAATTTTAAAAAATTAAAAAACAAAATCACACTCAGGACTTCCATGGCTGTCCAGTGGTTAAGACTCCATACTTTCACTACAGGGGGCGTGAGTCTGATCCTTGATGGGGGAACTAAGATCCCACATGCCACGTGGCCAAAATAAATAAATTAAAATTTTTTAATTAATTTATTTAATTGGAGGCTAATTACTTTACAACATTGTAGTGATTTTTGCCATACACTGACATGAATCAGCCATGGGTGTACATGTGTCCCCCATCCTGAACCCCCCCACCCACTGCCCTCCCCATCCCATCCCTCAGGGCTGTCCCACTGCACCGGCTTTGAGAGCCCTGTTTCATGCATTGAACTTGGACTGGTGATCTATTTCACATATGGTAGCATACATGTTTCGATGCTAAATCTCACTCACACACACACACACACACACACACACACACACACACACACACTGGCATTCCAAGGGCAAAGCAGAGAGCTCAAGTGGCATTGAGGGTCCCCTGCATTGGGGACCCCAGTTACCACCTCCGAGCCTTACCTTCTTGTTGTCCCTCTCTCCGGAGGAGTCATCTCGAACCTGGAAACTGTGCAGGTTCACAAAGTCCTTGAGGTCGTAGGAGTCCCCTCGCCGCTTACAGATGAGCAGAGCTTTGTCAAGCAGGAAGGCATACCTGGAGGCAGTCAAGTGTCCCTGTCTGGCTCCTCCCTAGGCACCCAGCTCCCTAAGTTCAGCCAGCTCTCCACCTGATCCCCTCCCACTTTCCGGGCCCACTCTGCTGTCAATCTAGGCGTCTGGCTCTCTTCTCCTCAGTGGCCAACTTGGCCACACCTACCTGTCTATCTTGACCTCACCCATTTGATTCCTGCTGTTCCTGCCACCTATCCTTCTTGGCTCCACCCACACAACCATGCTGGCTTTGCCTCTCCTCTCAGTCTAGGCTCCACCCACTGGTCCATATGGCCACACCCACCTACTTCAGATGGTAAGGAATCTGCCTGCAATGCGGGAAACCCAGGTTCGATCCCTAGATTGGGAAGATCCCCTGGAGAAGGGAATGGCAACCCACTCCAGTATTCTTGCCTGGAGATTCCCATGAACAGAGGAGCCTGGCGGGCTACAGTCTATGGAATTGCAACAAGTCGGACACGCCTAGACGACTAACTTTTTTTTTTTAACCTGTCTATCTAGAAATAGCACCAAGCCCTTGCCCAGACTCCATCCTAGATCTGTGTTGGCTCCACCCACCCGCCTAACCAGTAGCCTGGCCCCGCCCCTGTCCAGGCTCCGCCCCAGATCCGTATTGGCTCCGCCCACCTGTCCATCTTGGAGCGCCTCTCCACTGAAGTTATTTTCAGCTCACCATCGATCTTGGGTCGGCCGTAATGGGCTAGAGACTGGTCCTACACAGCAGACAAGAGGTCTGGCAAGGGGCCCCCAGGAGAAGATGACACCCCCTCCCCAGGTGGCCACACCCCGGCCCTCCCCTCCCACCCCCTCACCAGGTTCTCGATGGACAGCTGGAAGTTGGTAATCTGCCGCAACGTCTCATTGTCCCGCTTGACCTCGTTTACGCACTGTGCCAGGTCCTGGGGGTGGGGCAGAGGTGAGCCTGGGTGCCCCCCGCCAGCCTTATCCCCCACCTGGCAGGGGATGGAGGGTCAACCTCCAGCAGGGGGCAGCGGGAGAATGTCACTGTCCGCAGGGGGGATGCTGGGAATAAGTCATTCGAGGTATAGGTGTGTCCCCTGCTGTGGAGGGAGGGGGGCGGCCCGTGGGTGAGGCCGTGCCTGGGTGGTACTCCCTGACTTAAACCCATGGGTATCTGTGTGGCACCGCCATCCCTGTGTGTGACCACTCACCCTCATGGCATCTAGGGCCAGCCGCAAGTTGTCCTTCTCCATTGCATCCTGTGTGTGTTTCACCAGCTCCTGTGTGACCCACAGAGATGCACATTGCCTGGGCCTGCCCCCTCCTCCTGGGGGGCCTTCCAAACAAGCCTGGCCCACCAGCTCCTTCTTCCTCCCCCTGCTGTCCCTAGAGGCTGGGGCACAGCCCCAGTGATACCCTCCCAGAGATGGAAGCCCAGCCCCCAGCAGTCCTTGCAGGGAGATCTATGTGCCCCTAGAAGCCCATGCCTTCCCCTCTTTGTGCACCTGGAGAAGGAGGTGATATTTCAGCACTCGCTGCATGGGCACCATCAGCAGGTCCCTTAAGGTGAATCTCCCGTTGTTCGCGCGCTGAGAACATTCCTAGGAGGTTGGAGAAAGGGGTGAGTGAGGAGAGGTGGAGGCAGGTGGGGACTGTTCTAGACCTGAAGCCTCTTCTCCCCGCTCCCCAAGGAAATAACGAAGAACGCCACGGGGTGAGGAGTGACCAGATGGAGGCTGCCTGGGGTAGAGGTCCAGGATTCCTCAGCTGAGGGGGGTTCCAGAAAGGGAGGTAGACAGGCCTGGAGGGTCCCCATGATGGAGACCAGAGAAATTGAATGGACAGCAGACACTGGCCATCCCTCATCATCCCTGCTCCATCGATGCTTGCACTAGACAAACGGATCCAGGTTGGGGTTCAGTCCAGGATCCGTGCTCCCTCCAGGATCAGGGCTTGGCTGGGATTGGGGCTCTGTGTGAAGTGGGAACTCAGCCCAGAACTGGGGTTTGGCCCAGACTTGGTGCACAGACAGGGTTGGGCCTCTGGCTGGGGTTCAGGTCAGTGTCAGGATCCCAGGCTGGTACCAGGGCTCCATCCAGAGTACAGGGTTCAGCTGGGGTCAGGGCTCAGCGCTCTGGTCCATCTCCTCCTGCTCAGTTTCTCCCACTTGGCTGATCAGTACCTCCCTCCCCAGACCTTCAGCGGGCAGACCCCTGGCTGGGCTGCACCAGGAAGGGATGCTCTCTCCAGCTCAGTCTCCCCCCTACTGCCCCCCAGAGAGTGGAAAGGAGTGAGAGAGCTTCCCCCCGCAAAGATGGAGCCCATCCCCTACTTCCAGCTTCATTTGTACATCCTCCCGGGCTGTGGCCACGCGGTCCAGGTGCTTGCTGGCCGACTCCACTTGGCTGCAGTAGCGGCCATAGATGAGGAACCTGCAGGAAGAGGGCAGGCGGCCGGGGAATGACACTGGCACAAAGGTGTCAATCCCGGCCCCGCCTCTTCCCAGCTGGATGCTGCTGAGCTTCACTCTCCCTGTCTATAAAATGGGCATAACAATAGCCCCTCCCACATATGGGTTATTGTAGTATTAAATGCGCACAAGAAGCTCTTAGTGGAGCACCTGGCATATCTGCTTAATGTTCATTTATTTAATAAGAATTTATTGAACACGTACTTTGTGCCAAGTTCCACATTAAGCTCTGTAGGATTCCCGGGTAGCCCAGCAGGTAAAGAATCTGCCTGCAGTGCAGGAGACCCTGTTTGATTCCTGGGTCAGAAATATCTGCTGGAGAAGGGATAGGCTACCCACTCCAGTATTCTTGGGCTTCCCTAGCAGCTCGGCTGGTAAAGAATCCGCCTGCAGTGCAGGAGACCTGGGTTTGATCCCTCGGTTGGAAAGATCCCCTGGAGAAGGGAATGGCTACGCACTCCAGTATTCTGGCCTGGAGAATTCCATGGACTGTATAGTCCATTGGGTAACAAAGAGTTGGACATGACTGAGAGACTTAAAAAAAAAAAAAAGGCATCAATTTATTCGATGCTCACCACAACCCCAAAGAGGTACATTCTTGGATCACACTGATTTTAGAGATGTAGAAGCACAGAGTGGTTAAGTGACTTTCCAGTGCCATAGAGCTCACGAGAGGAAGAGCTGGGAATTTAACCAGAGATGAGCAGTCCTGTGCCCACAAAGAAAGAAAGAAAAGCCTTCTCTGTTTGGTGGTCTATGAGGGCAATGTCTCCCGAATGCCCAGCCTGGACAGGGCAGGGTGACCTCCAGAGGTCTGGGCTGGCTGACTGGTCTCACCTCTCCTTGTATTTGATGAAGACTTGGTAGAGGGTGGGTGCACTGGGGTTGGCCAGGGCTTCCTTCATCTCCTTTAGGAAATGGGTGTGCACACGAAGCAGGTCCTACTTGGAGGGAAGGGGTCAGGGTTGGAGTGGGAGCCTAGAGCTGGGGATGCTGGGTGGGAGAAGGATCATCCACCTACCCTACGTGGTTCATCTCCCTACCCCCACACCCCAGGGACAGGTGAAGCCAGCAAACCATCCCCACTGGATGGAAGCCTGGGAAGGTGGGCATCAGTCAGCTCACCTCAATGTTGATGAAGATAATCTCGATGTCTTGGGGTTTAAGGAACCGCTGCAAGGGCTTCATAAAATGCTGTGGGAGAGTGGGGAGAGAAGGATGGAGAAGGGGAAGACTCCTTCTTCCAGGCCAGTCCCAGAGACACAGAGACGAGGAGACAGAGATGGAAAGGGACAAATAGAAACATAAGAGACTGGGAGAGAGAGAGAGATGTGCAGAGAGAAGGAGACAGAGGCAAGGAAACAGAAAATGAGAAAGAAATGGAGAAAGTCCACACAAAAACCTGTATAGGACTGTTTCACGCAGAATTTATCATCATAAATTCCCAAAGTGGAAACAACCCACATGTCCATCGACAGATGAATGAATAGCAACATGTGGTCCACCCAGAAAAAGGAGTGAAGCACTGACACTCACTACAGTGTGGATGAACCTTGAAAACATGATGTTCAGCAACAGAAGTCAGGCACAGAAGGCCACACAGTGACTGAGTTCATTTAGATGAAATGTCCAGAATAAATAAAGCCACAGAGACAGAAAGTAGGATAGTGGTTGCCAGGGAGGGGCTAGGGGGAAATTGGAGTTTAAGGGGTGATGGTTAAGGGGTGTGGGGTTTCTTTGAGGGATGATGAAAATGTTCTAAAATTGGGGATTTCCTGGTTGCCCATTGGTTAAGACTCTGTGCTGTCACTGCTGAGAGCCTGGATTCAATTCCTGGCCCAGGAACTAAAATCTCACAAGCTGCAAGGCCAAAACAACAGAAAAAGAAAGAAAATGTTCTAAAATTAAACAGTGGTACACAACTTTGTGGGGTTCCCAGGTGGCGCTAGTAGCAAAGAACCCACCTGACAATGCAGGAGACACAGGTTCAATCCCTGGGTCAGGAAGATCCCTTGGAGGAGGGCATGGCAACCCACTCCAGTATTCTTGGCTGGAGAATCCTATGGACAGAGGAGCCTGGCAGGCTGCGGTCCATGGAGTCACAAAGAGTCGGACATGAATGAGCACACATACAACACTGTAAATCAACTATACTCCAATAAAATTTTTAAAAATAAACAGTGGTGATGGCGGCAAACCCTTGTGAATATACCAGAAAATATTAAATTGTAGATGTTCAATGGCTGAATGGTATGGCATTTTGATTAAATCTCAATAAAAGGCTTAAAAGAGAGATGGCCAGGGACTTCCCTGGTGGTCCAGTGCTTAAGACTCCATGCTTCCACTGCAGGGGGCATGGGTTAGTTCCCTGATCCATGGGAACTGAGATCTCACATGCCACATAGTGCAGCAAAAAAGAAAAAAGAAAGAAAAAAAAAAAAAAAAACAAGAGCGAGAGATGGCCAAAGGAAAAAGAGGAAGTAGAAAGTGAGAGACAGCAATAGAGATAGATGGACAAATGAGGATACAGAAAAAGAGGGAGACAGAGATAAAGAGACACAGAAGGAGAGATATTCAAACAGAGGGAGAAGTAGGGAGCAACACCGAGGGGACCAGAGGCTATGAGAGACGAAGACATACGGAGCAGGGAGGACAGGAAACATCCCCAAGCCCGCGTGCGGTGGACGCTGCCTCTCCACTCTGCGCATGCGCCTGGCAAGGGCCAGGTCGGAGCATCACGAACCTGTTGGATGGAGCCCAGCGTATCCGTGTATTTCTCCTCCGTCTGCTGGATCTCCCGCAGACAGCAACACCGCTTGTCATACTCTGTCATCTTGGGCTGAGAGCGGGGAGGAGAGGCTGATGTTGGGGTGTCCGGGGACGCGCCCCACCCATGAGCCTGCCCAGCCCGGCCCTGCGCCCCCACACACCGGCATGGGTACCGGCTCCGAGCGCATGAGGTCCTCGTAGACCTCGTCGCCCTCCGCCTCCTCGTTCTCCACGCAGTCGTACAAGTCCTCATCCTCTTCCACCGTGTCGCTGCAGGACGCGGAGTCAGGCGGAGCCGGGGAAGCCCCCGGACCAGGGACCCTCCGACACCCCAGGGAGAGGCCAGGTCCCCTCAGACCCCCACCCCCCATGGCGGGGCCTTGTCTCCTCAGACCACCAGGGCAGAATCATGGTCTCAGACACTCACTCGATCTGATCGGACAGTCCACTGTAGATGTCTTCATCACCCACACTCTCCTCAGTGGGGAAGGGCCTGGGGGAGCCGAGATGGTGTGAGCACAGACCCAGGGGGGCCAGGTGGGCAGGGGGCTTCAAGGAGGAGGATTAGAGCCCAACGGGGTCCAGAGCTGTCGGCTCTCTTAGTTACTCACATGATCCCCTTGTTCTGGGCAATCGGGGTCCAGGACAGAGCGGACAGAGTGTAGATGACCTGTGACAAGGGCCAAGGCTGCTCAGCAAGCCCCTTGCCCACCCGCGTGCCAGAACACAGCCTCCAAGCACTTGACCTTAAGGTTGGACTTCATGTCCCTGGGAGCCCAATTCAGAATTTTCCCACCTTCCTATGTCCCCACGTCAGCATGTCCACATTCCCTTAACTGAGCACCCACCACTTGAACCCTTTGTTCTAGTCAATCGTCATAACCACTCAGACAGAATGGGATGATCTTATTTCCAAGTTACAAAGGACCTAGGGCTCAGAGAGGCACGGCCACATATCTGAGGTCACACAGCAAGTGATGGGACAGGGACTCAAGCTGGGTTCCACGTGTTCCAAACAAGGCTCTTTGCACCTGCTGTAAACTTGTTCTAGCCCAGCAGTCCTTCCCTGACAATGCTTGGTTTGTCCAGTGTAGACATTCATGGAAATGAATTGAAATCCAGTCTTTGGGCTCTAGGTGTCCAGCTCACAAGCAGCTCAGTCCCATCTTACCTTGCCAAAATCCTGCACATCGAAGAGGTCGAAGGCCTCGAAGAGTTCACTCCGCTTGAGGCCAAACTTCTCATAGCAGGTAGACAGGAAGGTGCGGATATTCTTAAGGCAGAGGAACTGCGGGAAGAGAAACGAGGTTGGAGGACACAAAATGGGACGGGGAGAAGTTGACTCCTGGCCGTTGGGCTTGAGGTCTGGCACAGAAGAGGAAAAAGAAGGCACAGCCCCCTCTCAAGAAAGATCAGGCTGTACCTGAAGCCACCTCTACCCCTGCATTTTTTTTACTGAGGTAAAACTCATAAGATACAAAGTTAAGCATTAACAGATAACAATCTGGTGTATATAAACAATGGAATGTTACTCAGTCATTGAAAAGGAATGAAATTTTGATTTATGCTGCATCACAGACAAACCCTGAAAACATTATGCTAAGTGAAATAAGCCAAACACAGAAAGATGAAAGTTGTATGATACCACCTATATAAGGTCCCTAGAGAAACAAAGGGAGAAGAACCAAATCAACAAAATTAGAAATGAAAATGGAGAGATCACAACAGACAACAATGAAATGCAAAGGATCATAAGAGACTACTGCCACCAGCTCTATGCCAATAAAATGAACAACTTGGAAGAAATGGACAAATTCTTAGAAAAATATAACTTTCCAAAACTGAATAAGGTCCCTAGAAAAGGCACATCCATAGAGACAGAAATAAGGGGGAGGGGGGGGGGTTGGTACCAGAGGCCGGGGGAGGGGATGGGAGTCTGTGTTTAATGGGCACAAAGTTTCTGTTCAGGATGATGAAAAAGTTTTGGATATAGTGGTGATGGTGACACAACATGATGAATGTATCAAATGCCACTGAATTGTATACTTACAAGTGGTTAAAATGGCAAGTATTATTGTTTTATTTTATATATATATAATTTGTATATTTTCATATAAAATTTATTTATATTTATAAAACATACTTATTTTATTTATAGACAATGATAAATATGTATAGTTTACCACAATAAAAAATTTAACCATTAACCACTTTATTCATTTTTTAATTAATTTTTATTGGGGTATAGTTGATTTACAATGTTGTGTTAGTTTCTGCTCTCCAACAAAGTTTTTCGGTTATACATATACATATACCCACTCTTTTTTAGATTCTTCTCCTATGTAGGTCATTACAGAGTCTTTTTTTAGAGCAATGTAAAAATATTTTTATTTTCAGAAATAGTAGGTGCAAGCATTTAAGGTTGTCTAGTACTATTGTACAAATGATCTTCAGCTTGTATACAAAATACCTGACACAGGGATACCCTATTTTTTTTATTGGAGGATAGTTGCTTTACAACGTTGTGGTCATCTCTGCCGTTACAGAGTCCCGAGCAGAGTCCCCCTTGCTACACTGTAGGTTCTCATTAGTTATCTATTTTATAGTCACCAAGTGGTGGTGGTTTAGTTGCCAAGTCATGTGAAACTCTCCGCAACGCCAGGGACTGTAGCCCTCCAGGCTCCTCTGTCCATGGGATTTCCCAGACAAGAATACTGGAGTGGGCTGCCACTTCCTTCTCCAGGGGGTCTTCCCGACCCAGGGGTCAAACCGGTGTCTCCTGCGTTGCACGTGGATTCTTTACCGCTGAACCACCAGGGAAACCCATTATAACCATTAACCATTTTAAAATGTCCACCTCAGTGGCATTTAATGCATTCGCGGTATTGTGCCATCATCACCCCCACCTAGTTCCAAGACAATCTGTCACCCAAAAGGAAATCCTGCACCCACGAAACATGCACTTTGCGTTCCTCTCTCCCCTCCCTTCTCCCTGGCAACTGCCAGTGTGCTTTCTGTCTCTATGCTTTTATTTATCTACGTCCATCAATTGATACTAGGTACACAGCATGAGGTGTAGCTAAGCAATAGAACACAACTCAGCTGCAAAAAGGGATGAAGGACTGGTGCATGCTACCAATAATCAAAAACATGTTCTGTGAAAGCTGCCAGACAGAAGGGCACATATTTTGTGGTTCCATTTATATGAATCATCCTTGGTAACATTTATATGAAATATCTCTGATATTCCACTTATATGAAATATCCCTGCTACTGTATAGCACAGGAAATTATATTTAATATTTTATAATAACCTATAATGGGCTTCCCTGGTGGCTCAGTGGTAAAGAATCCACCTGCAAGGCAGGAGACACAGGTTCAATCCCTGGGTTGGGAAGATCCCCCGGAGAAGGAAATGGCAACCCGCTCCAGCATTCTTGCCTGGGAAAATCCCATGGACAGAGGAGCCTGGGGGGCTACAATCCATGGAGTCACAAAAGAGTCGGACACGACTTAACAACTAAACTACAACAGCGACAACAACTCTGTGATTCTACAATATTTGTATTTGGGGATGCCTACTCTATGTAGTTGGGCACTCAGAACTGTCCCATTCTCTTGATAACCCTGTGGGGTTTTAACGCCCATTTTACCTAAAAGGAAGCAGGCTCAAAGAGGGAAGGAAAGTTGCCCAAGATTATTAACAGCAAGAGTGACTCTGTGGCTGGGAATTCCCTGGTGGTCTAGTGGTTAAGACTCTGTGCTTCCAGTGCAGGGGGCACAGGCTTGATCCCTGGTCAGGAAATTAAGATTCCACAAGTCGCAGAGGTGTGGCCAAAAAAAAAAAAAAATTCTATGCACAGAGAACTCTGCTCAATATTATGTAACAACCTAAATGGGACAAGAATTTTAAAAAGAACAGATACATGTATATGTATCACTGAATCACTGGACTATACACCTAAAACTAACATAACATTGTTAATCAACTATACTCCAATATAAAATAAGCATTTAAAAAAGGAAAAAGAGTAAGCATGTGGCATAGAAAACACATTCTGGTTATCAAAGGGGAAAAGGTGACAAATTAGGTGATGGGGATTTACAGATACACACTATTGAATATAAAATAGACAGGGACCTACTGTATAGCACAGGCAACTATACTCAACACTCTTGAAATAACTTACAATGGAAAAGAATCTGAAAAAGAATATATGGCAACCCACTCCAGTATTCTTGCCTAAAGAATCCCCATGGCAGAGGAGCCTGACAAGCTACGGTCCATGGGTTCGCAAAGAGTCAGACACGACTCAGCAGCTAAGCACAGCACATACACATATATAACTGTATCATATTTGCTATGTACTTGAAACTAACCACACCGTAAAATTCTTGCCTGGAGAATCCCCATGGACAGAGAAGCCTGGTGGGCTACAGTCCTTAGGGTCACAAAGAGTTGAATATGACTTAAGTGACTTGGCACGCACAAATCAACTATACTTCAATTTTTTTTAATCAAAATAAAAACAAGCAAACAAAAGTAAGTCCATGGAAGAGCTGAAATTTGATTCCAAGATGGTGTGAATCTGGAGTCGATTTTCTTGACTATAACTTCATTGCTTTGCATGCAGTGGAAGTCACCATGAGCACCTGCCACATGCTCCGTTCTCAGCACTTTCTATATATTGTTTTAAATTTATGTATCTTCAAATAAAAAAAAAATATATATATAAGGTAAGCAACAGGACTTTTTGATATACTTATTCATAGTGAAAGCATTACTACAGCCAAGCTAATTAACATTTCTTGTGGTCACCATGTTTTCATGTGTAATGAATGCACTTGAAATCTGCTCCCATAGCATAGTCATGGTGTTCAATACAGTATTACCAAGTACAGTCATACAGTACCCTAGAGCTCCAGACTGACTCCTCCTAAGTAACTTCAACTTAATACCCTTTAACCAATATCTGCCCATTAATTTTCCCATGCCTACCCCCAGGTCCTTGTACCCATGGTTCTACTCTGCTTCTGGAAGTTTTACTCTCTCTGTGTAGAGAGGTCAGCTCATCAAAATGAATTTAAAAATTAAACAGGAATGCTTCTACTGTGTGTGTCCCCATTAATTATAATGTTCACTGTCGGTTCCTAACAGAAATTATGTTTTTCTTTTTCTTTTTTTTTAAATTGAAGTATTAGTTGATTTACAATGTTGTCTTTGTTTCAGGTGTACAACAAAATGATCCAGACATAGATAGATAATTCTTTTTCAGATTATTTTCCATTATAAGTTTTTGCGAGGTCTTCCCTGGTGGTCCAGTGGTGAAGAATCTGCCTGCCTATATAGGCGACACAGGTTCAATCCCTGATCAGGGAAGATCACACATGCTGTGGCGTAACAAAGCCCCTGTACCAAAACTATTGTGCTCACATGCTGCAACTGCTGAAGCCCATGAGCCTAGAACCTGTGCTCTGTGGCAAGAGAAGCCACTGCAATGCAAAGCCCACATACAACTACAGAAGTCCCCATGGGATGCAACTAGAGAAAGCCAGCACAGCAGTGAAGACCCAGTGCAGCCAAAAAAAAAAAAAAAAATTAATAAAAAATAAGTTGTTATAAGATAATGACTATAGTTTCCTGTGCTATATAGCAGATCTTTGTTGGTCATCTATTTTATATATAGCAGGGTACATATATTAATCCCAAACTTCTAATTTATAGAAACGTTTTTATCCATTTAAATAAGTTTCTTTTTATTCCTTGCTTCTTGGAAAGTCTTTGTATTTGCTCATTTCATTGAATCAGGAATGGATGTTGACTTTGATTAAGTGATTTCAAAGACCTGTACAAGACAAGTAAGTGTATTTTGTTCTTGATTCTATTAGTATAGTGAGTTATATTAATCAAATCCCCGATACTGAATCCTTGGTTCTTTTGAAGTGACTCTCAACTTTTCTCTGCATTTGAAAAAGGTAAAAATGAGTCACACAACATCTATGGGCTCTAAAATGTCAGTGTAAGACCCTGATTATAATTTCAGTGTCATTAATTCCTGCTGCTGCTGCTGCTGCTAAGTTGCTTCAGTCGTGTCCGACTCTGTGCGACCCCATAGACGGCAGCCCACCAGGCTTCCCCGTCCCTGGGATTCTCCAGGCAAGAACACTGGAGTGGGTTGCCATTTCCTTCTCCAATGCATGAAAGTGAAAAGTGAAAGTTAAGTCGCTCAGTCATGTCCGACTCTCAGCAACCCCATGGACTGCAGCCTAACAGCCTCCTCTGTCCATGGGATTTTCCAGGCAAGAGAACTGGATTGGGGTGCCATTGCCTTCTGATTAATTCCTATGTATCTAAAAATTATAGATTTTTGGAGGCTATTCCGCCTCAATATTTGTGAATATTTTTGCTCTCACGCATGTGGCCACATTTAAGTCAGATCAGAAATGATTAACATAATGAAAAGGGGAATTTACTATAAATTTTTTAATATATGTAATCATATTTATATGAGAGATACCATGGAATCCTTGCAACAATCTTACAAAATAATTACAATTATTATACTCACTTTATAGATAAGAAAATTCAGGCAGGGACAGACACAGCTGGAGTACAAACTTAGACAGCTGCATTTATGAATCAATTCAATACACACTGTTCTCTGTATCTTTGTATCTCACACTTTCATCTTCAGATTGTATCTTCTTCTGAATTATTTCCACATCCACAGCCTATTTAAGCCATTCTATGTGGAACATGAACTTTAACATAAATGAATGTATTTAAGGCAAGAACATCCTACTCTCAAAGAAAACCAGGATCAAGTGCTATAAACAGAAGTCAGTGTAAAACAAATATAATGTAAATAGTGTTATAAAATTTTAGCTTGGTGGTCCAGTGGTTAGGACTCCACACTCCCAATGCAGAGGGCCAGAGTTCAACCCCTGGTCAGGGAACTATATCCCACATGCCACAACTAAAGATCCTGTATGTCACAACTAAGGTCTGGTGCTGCCAAATAAATAAATACTTTCTTAAAAATTTAAACCTTTGTCTTAGGTAAAAAGCAAAACATTACACCTAAGAGCGAAATGCTACAGAAATTTTCTTTGACATCAGAACTAAGGCAAGAGTGCCCACTGTTCATTCTTATTCATATTGCACCAAAGATCTTAGCCTGCATTGTAAGACAAGACAAAGAAAGAAAAGAAAATTAGAAAAGAAAGACATTAATACTCAGTTTTGCAGATGATATGATTATCAACATAGGAAGCCCCAAAGAACACACACATAAATAACTGGAATCAATAAGATAGCAATGTCACTGAATACAAAATCAACTTACCACATCACATATCAGCACATCAACAACAATCAATCAGAAAATGTGTTTTTTTTTTTCAAGATAACGTTAGTGAAATATTAGAATAAGTCAAACTAAACTACGGTGATAGAAATCAAATCAGTGGTTGCTTCTGGGGTGGGGAGGGTAGAAGAGATTGACTCAGAAAGGCGGCAAGTGATGGAAAAGTTCCGTGTCTTGATAAGGGTGTGGGTTGCACAAGGGTACAGTTTGCTAGAACTGATTGAACAATAAGTTGAAGAACCAAGCAGTTCCCTGTATGAAAACTGGATTCGATTTTAAAAGGATAGCATTTCCCATCACCTAAAAAATGTAAAAGCTCACTGCCTGCCAATTCAGGGACACGGGTTTAATCCCTGGGTCAGGAATATCCCCTGGAATAGGTAATATATTCTCCAGTATTCTTGACTGGGAAATCCATGGACAGAGGAACCTGACGAGCTAGAGTTCATAGTGTCGCAAAAGAATCAGACACAACTTTGTGACTAAACAACAACAAAATGTAAAACAAACAAAAAGTTGGTTAATATATAACACACCTAACAAAAGAAGTACAAATTCTTTATGAAGTAAATTATAAAATTTTATGGAAAGGTATGAAGGAGCATCTAAATAACTAGAGTGAAATATGTACTAATTCTTATCTAGAAAAACTCAATATTTTAAAATTTTCAGCCTTCACCAAAATTGAGCTATAGATTCAAGGCAATCACTATTAAAATTCCAGAATGACTTTTCATTGAACATCTTTTGTGTGACCATCACTGAACTCCAGGGCTCTCTTTAAAACTTACAATCTTTAATCTCTGGAGCCAGGAGAGATCCTGGAATGGTCAGGTAGGGAACAGGATGGAGAATAAGCTCCCACAGTGCCCCTAACCCAAAAGGATAAAAGAAGGAAATTCTGTGGCGGCCCAGTGATTAGGACTCCACGTTCTCACTGCCAAGGGCCCAGGCTCAATTCCTGGTTGGAGAACTAATATCTCACAAAACTCGAGCTGTGACCAAAAGAAGGATAAGAGAAGAGTCTCCTATTTGCTGTGCATCTTTGGGAAAATCACCTCCCCTCTCTGAACTTGTTTCCTCACCTATAAAATGGACCACCATAATGCCCACTGTGGTGTGCTGTTGTACTTCAATAGAATAATCCATGTAAAGGGTTCAGCATGGTATGAGACCCAATATCTGGAAATAATCATTGTCATCCTTACTATCATCCTTGTTATCACCATAATGATTATCACATCATCAGTATTATGATTAACACCACCATTATCATCTTTATAATCATCACCATCAATGTCATCATCATCTTCATCATGACCAACATCACCATTATAATCACAATTACCACCATCATCATCACCATCATCATCATTAACATCTTCATCATCATGATCAATGTCCCCATCGTAATCACTACTACTACCACCACCATCATCTTCATCATCACCATCAGAATCAACATTGTCACCATCAACATCTTCATCATTATAATCAATGTCCCTATCATAATCACTACTACCACCACCATCATCTCCATCAACATCTTCATCATCATGAGCAGTGTCACCATTATAATCACCACTACCACCATCATCATCATTACCATCACTATCACCGTCATCACCATTAACATCTTCATCACCATGATCAATGTCACCATCATAATCATTACTACCACCACCATCAACATCGCCATCAATATGACCACCATCACCATCATCACATCAACATAGTCATCATGATCAGTGTACCCATCATAATCACTATTACCACCACTATCATCATATTCATCTTCATCATCATAACCATCAGCAGCAGCAATATCACCATCATAATCACCACTGTCACCACCACCACAATCACCAGCATCACCACCATCACTATCACTGCCATCATCATCACCACCATCATCATTACTATGATTATATTCACCATCATCTTCTTAGCTCCAGCTGGAAAGCCCAAGAGCATTCACCGACCCATCAATTCTCAAAACTGGAAAAGACCTCAGGTATCCACTAGTCTCCAACATTCATCACCCAGAGAGAGGAAAAAAGTCCAGAGAGGAAGAACTTATTCAAGGTCACAAAGCAAGCTGGCTATCTCATAGCACCTCCCAGGCCTTAGTTCTATTCCTGCTGCCTACCTGTGCAGAGGCCACTGGAAGTCCACGAGAATTCTTGCTTTCTCTTCTCTAATATGGAATTGCTGCTGGAAAGTCGACTGCCCAGCCAGAGACTACATTTGCATCCCCTCTTGCAAGTGGGTGTCATATGACTAGTTCCAGCCAATGGAATGTGAGTATTCATTTTATGCATCATTTTCAGGGCAATGTATTTAAGAAGTGGAATTGCATTCTGCAAACTTTCTTTTCTCCCATTGTTTACAGACAGAAATGAGCCTTAGAGGGATAGCAAAGCCACAAATGAAAATAGTCTCTGAATCACACCATCAGAAAAAAAACCTCCCTCCTGGTACTAGGAGGAACATTGGACTACTGGAAATAAATTTCTATTGAATTAAGTCACTGAAAAGGCTTATTTGTTACAGCAGCTAGCGTTATCCTAATACAGTAGCCTTAAGGGCCAGGGCCAGCTGCGGTCTGAATGATCCTCAGAGGCCCCATGACTGCCCACTCTAGCTCTTCTTGTAATTGTTCCACTAATTACACACATGGCAATAAACGAACAGCTGGAACCTGAGCCAAGAGAGCCTCTCACATCTGCTTAGTGGACTTCTGCTCATCCTTCAAGGCTCACCTCCAATATCTCTTCTTCCAGGAAGCCTCCCCCAATTTCTTCACCCAAGCAGAGTCCTCCCCCTCATTCCCCCACCCTGGGATCCCTTAGTATGATGTCCCTCCCCACCCCTAAATGTTACGTATTGTATGTTTTACACCTTGTTCCTATTTTCCCTCTGCCTGAATGCACCTTGTGATCATAACAAATATTTCTCAGCTCCTACCATCTAGAGGGGCTTTCCAGGTGGTAGTAGTGGTAAGAACCTGCCTGCCAATGCAGGAGATGCAAGAGACGCAGGTTCGATCCCTGAGTCAGGAAGATCCCCTAGAGCGGGGCATGGCAACCCATTCCAGTATTCTTGCCTGGAGAATCCCCATGGACAGAGGAGCCTGGCGGGCTATGGTCCATAGGGTCGCAAAGAGTCAGACACAGCTGAAGCAACTTAGCACACATGCACCTACAGCAACCTGAGTAAGAGCGTCAGAACTCTCCAAGACAATACGCCTGGATGCAAACCCAAATCCTCTCTGCAGCTCACCCACGCAACCTGCCACCATCACCTCCCTCCACTCAGCTCCTCCCCATCCTCCCCTCAGCTCCTCCCCATCCTCCCCTCACCTCCTCCCCATCCTGCCCTCACCCACTTGGCCCTCTTCACTATTCCTAGGTCCCTAGGACCTTTGCACGGGGTTACTCTCTTCCTAGAGGACTGTTCATCCCCCCCAATTAATTTGGTGCCTCCCTTCCTTGTTGCTTTCGGACCTTTGATGAAATGTCATTTCTCAAGGTGACCTTCCCAACCACTCGATTTAAACTTGTAGGGAATTCCCTGGTGGTCCAATGGTTAGGACTTGCTGCTTTCACTGCTCTGGGTCCCGATTTGATCCCTAGTTGGGGAACTAAGACCCCACAAGCCGAGAAGCACGGCCAAAAATTAAAATAAAATTGTAACATACACATATTCCACTTTTGCAAGTTTTTTTAAAAATTGTATTTATTTATTTTTGGCTGCACTGAGTTTCTGTTGCTGCTCGTGGGCTTTCTCTAATTGTGGCAAGTGAGGGCTAGACTCCAGTTGCAGTGTGCAGGCTTCCCATCACAGTAGCTTCTCTTGTTGCACAGCACAGGCTCTAGGGCTCAAGAATTTCAGTAGTTGCAACTTTCAGGCTTAGTTGCACTGCAGCATGTGGGATCTTCCTGGACCTAGGATCAAACTTGTGTCCCCTGCATTGGCAGGCAGATTCTTAACCACTGGACCACCAGGGAAGTCCTCACGTATTTATTTTGTGATTGCCTGTCTGTATTCCCCCACACAAGCCCCCCCAACACTCTAGGACATCAGCACCATGAAGGCAGGATTCTCTGTGTATTTAGTTCACTAGCCTCAACAGCTAGTACAAGGCCCAGCGTACAGTCAGTGCTCAAAAAAAACGTTGATGAAGGAATGGATCTCCATTTGACAGATGGGACAACTGAGGCTCAGAAAAGAGATAGCCCCTTCCCAAGCCCACACAGGTAGAAGTGGGGAGCCAGATACCAGCTCTGCAGGTCCAGAGGCGGGGCTCCTCACCCGACCTCTTCAAACCACACCAGGTTGCCTCGTGTTTCATGGTGCCGCACTGCAGATGGAACTACTTGGAAACCAGGGTGCAAAGTCACCGGGGAAATGTAGTTCCCTTTGAAACAGAGAAAAGCGAAGAAGTGCAGGTAGGATCTCAGAGCAAGCAGGCTAATAGCCTTCATAGAGCCTGAGCAAGTGACTGCCTTATTTAGTTATCTCAGCTCCAATCCTTTGGCCACCTGATGTGAACAGCCAACTCACTGGAAAGGACCCTGATGCTGGGAAAGACCACTGAGCAGTTTGAGGGGCTCAGCATGTGACAGGAAACCACATGTACCACTCTGCAGCCTGGCAGCCTTTGTGGGATGAGTCCAGACAGGACCTACAACAGAACAGATGGCCGCGTCTGGCCTGAGGGAGGAAGTTCTCTGCTGACCTCAGGAAGATCAGCTGAGCCTTAAGCCTCCCCCACCCCGCCCCACCACCACCCAGTCATGTGACATCTCAAAAGGGGAAAGGGGGTATGACTCATCAGCCCTCTGGGCTGGAGTAGGGCCAGGTGAAGAAAGGGGCTCCCTCCGACAGCAGGAGTGACTGAGGTTAGACCACTAGAAGGACTTCCTGGTAGCCGGAAGTGTGGGCGAAGGTAGCAAAGGACAGGAGGCCCTTTGAATAAATGGAGAAGGGGCCTGGGAGACTTATTTCCTCCCTGCTTGGGGGGGGGGGCGGGTAACCCCCTCAGTTCCCCCTCCTCCCTCCGTCAGAACTTCAGAGCTGGGCTGGCATCTCGCCCATATGCAAATCAGCACCCAGACACTTCCCCTTTGCTTGCAGGTCCCCCACCATCACAGCCCTGTACCAGGCAAAGAAAGCTGGAAAGGTCGCCCAGTTCACCACCCTCTTTCGGGGAACTGGTGTGCAGCGATAGAGGTCCCGTGGGGTGCCGGAGATGGGGGCGACGGGATGTAGGGGACATGGAGCAGGAGAGTCAGAAGCCAGAGCCGAGCCCACAAACAAGCAGAAACCAGCTCCCCCACCCCCACCCCAGCCCCAGGGAGCCGACCGGAAACAGGAAATGCCTGTTACCAGGGCTTGCTGGGGGAGACCGAGAAAGGGAGGGCCCGCAGCATTCAGCCCTTGCAGCCCCTTAATCTTGAGCTCGCAAGACTTCTTCCCACAGACCAGAGAGGGTGGGCGTGCTGTGCATCCTTTTCGAAGCCTGCAAGCAGAGGTGCTGAGTATAAACGCCTCTTCCTGGCATTCAAAACCCTCCCTACTCCAGCCCATCTCTCTCCCCATCCCCTCCCCACCCACTAGCAGGCAATCAGCATCTCACTACCAGTACAGGGGACCAGACAAACAGGGTTTGACTCTCAGCCAAGCCAGCTGCAACCTGAAGAGCCTTGGATGGGTCACTGCACTTCCCCGGTACCTCTGTTTCGTCATCGTCACCATGGAAATAAAAATACCAGTCGAATCTCCACTCTATCCCCTACCCAACAGTCAGGGCCACGCTTTCAGTCAGCAAGCATGTGTTGAATGCCTACTGTATGCCAAATCCTGGGACTGGGAGGTGGTTAAGACAGACAGAACCTTGTTCCTACAGAGCTTACAGTCTAGTAGCGAGGCAGACACCAAGCAGTTGTCACTGTTTAGCCGCTCAATCTTTTCCGACTCTTTGCGACCCCATGGACTGTAGTCCACCAGGCTCCTCTGTCCATGGGATTTCCCAGGCAAGAATATTGGAGTGGATTGCCACTTCCTTCTCCAGGGGATCTTCCCCAACTCAGGGATCGAATCCGCATCTCCTGAGGCTCCCACGTTGGCAGGCAGATTCTTTAGCACTGCGCCACCTGGGAAGCCCCACTACTTGTGTAAAAAGTATTATAAACCTATTACAGTATGGCATTATATAACAAATTGTGTTAGTTTGGGGTATCTGGTCTAACTTTGTTGGACTTATGAAAAAATTAGACTTACAGGGAATGGAGCTTGTTCATACACAGGGGACTTACTGTAAATATTATTTAGAGTGTGAGGTGGGGGCAAAGTGTTCCGAGCAAAGGGAATAGCATGAAAGCGGTCTCTGATCATTCAGCCACTCATTCACTGATTAGGGAAATATTTATTGAGCACCTATTATGTTCCAAACACTGGTTTAAATGCCACAGATACAGTTGTGAAAAAACAAAAAAAAAGATTTACATCCCTGCCTCCATGAGGCTGACATTCTGGCAGGAGACAGACAACAAATGTGTTACATGAGTGTGTGTGTGTGTATGTGCATGCGCACTCAGTCATGTCCTGCTCTCTGCAACCCCATGGACTGTAGCCCGCCAGGCTCCTCTGTCCATGGGGATTCTCTGGGCAAGAATGCTAGAGTGGGTTGCCACTCCCTTCTCCAGGGGATCTTCCCGACCGAGGGATGGAAGCCATGACCCAATGTGTCTCCAGCATTGGCAGGCGGGTTCTTTACTACTGCATGACCTGGGGAGTTCATATAACTTATTAGCAGGTGGTAAATATTAATCGAGAAAAGTAAGTAGGATAATGGTTTAAGGCATGCCAGGAGGGGATGCCATTCTAAATGAAGGGGCCAAAGAAGGCTCCCTGAGAGAGTGACATTTGAATAAAGACTTGTAGGAGGACTTCCCTAGTGGTCCAGTGTTTAAGAATTACACTCGCCAGTGTAGGGGACACGGATTTGATCCCTGGTCCGGGAGAATCCCAATGCCTCGGGGCAGCCACAACTACTGAGCCTGCGTGCCTAGAGCCCGTGCTCTGCAACAAGCCACGGCAGCGAGAAACCCACACACCACAACCAAGAGGAGCCCCTGCCTGCTACAGCTAGAGAAAGCCAGCACACAGCAACGAAGACCCAGAGCAGCCAAAAATAAGAAGAAGAATTAAAAAAAAAGACTTGAAGGAGGGAATAATCTGGTTAGGTGTCTGGAAGAAAACCCTTCCAGGCAAGAGGGAACAGCTAGTGCAAAGACCCTGAGACTGGACCCTGCCTGGGGCTTTAAAGGAAGAGGCTGGAGACCAGTGTGGGTGGAGCGGAGTGAGAAAGGGGGAGTGGGAGGGAGTGAGCCACGGGTGGTATCCGATGCTGATTTACCAAAACTGGGGCCATGTGAGGGAAATGGGGCAAGTGTTTCCGTGGCAGCATCCCACCATCCTGCCGTTATCTCCCAGAGTCCCTGTGAGGGAAGTACAAATGATTTTTTTTTTTAACATTTTAAAAAGATTTATTCGATATGGACCATTTTTAAGTCTTTATTGAATCTGTTAAAACAGTGCTTCTGTTTTATGTCTTGGTTTCTCGGCCATGAGGCATGTGGGATCTTAGTTCCCCGACCAGGGATCAAACCCACACCCCCTGCATTGGAAGGTGAATCCTTAACCACTGGACCACCAGGGAAGTCCCAAGTACAAATAATCGATGTCTTTTGAAACATTTTCTCCAACTCTCTCCTGGTCCCCCACTCAATCACAGCTAAGATTTGAAGGCAACAGCCCTACATCTCTTGGGATGCTCAGATGCTGCAAACATCTGGGGGTCACTCTGGGTCCCCCAAGCAAATAAGCACAAGACAGCCACCCCCAGGGAGAAGTTCTGGAAACCCCATCCTTTGAGGAGTCATGAAAGCACTGTGGGTGTTCTTCTTCGATGAGAGGGAACTTGGAGGAAGCTGAAGAAGTAATCATAGAGGCAGATCTCTGATGGGTTATCTGAAGGAAGACGATTAGCTGGGGGCATGTGATAAGGAGAGTCCTAAGAAACGAGATCTGGGTTTGATCTAAGAGTGAACAGGAGTCCAAAAGCAGCAGAGCCATTAAAGCTTAGAAGGGCCCTGCCACTGGAAAGAAAAGCATTGCTTGTCATTGATTCTCAGGCAAAGAGCAAGAGGAGGAGCTTTCTTTAACTAAGACACTTCGTTGCTGTTCAGTCACTAAATCATGTCTCTTTTGTGACCCCCCCCATGACTTCCCTGGTGATTCAGACGGTAAAGCGTCTGCCTACAATGCGGGAGACCCGGCTTCAATCCCTGGGTTGGGAAGATCCCCTGGAGAAGGAAATGGCAACCCACTCCAGTATTCTTGCCTGGAAAATCCCATGGACGGAGGATCCTGGTGGGCTACAGTGCACGGGGTCGCAAACAGTTGACTGAGCGACTTCACTTTCACTTTCATGGACTGTAGTAAACCAGGCTCCTCTGCCTTCCACTATCTCCCAGAGTTTGTTCAAGTTCATGTCCATTGAGCTGGCGATGTTATCTAACAATCATCCTCTGCCACCCCTTTCTCCTTTTGCCTTCAACCTTCCCCAGCATCAGGGCCTTTTCCAGTGAGTCAGCTCTTTTGCATCAGGTGGCCAAAGGTTTGGAGCTGAGATAACACTCTGAGCTCAAAGAGGCAGTCACTTGCTCATGGTCTCTGAGGGTTATTAGCCTGCTTGCTCTCACATCCTACCTGTCCTTCCTTGACTTGGCTCTGTATCAAAGGGAACTGCATTTCTCAGGTGTCTTTGCACCCTTCCTTCCAGGTAGTTCTAGCCAATGGGAGGCCCAGGCAGGAGACCAGAGGGTGGAAGGAAGAGAGAAGCCAGGGTATTTCTCCTTCTGTTGTTCTGCCTCTCCAGCAGCAAATATACCTCCTCCATGGTCTCAGCTCCCCGAAGATAGCTTTAGCCTGAAGGTCCAGCTCCTGTTAAGTGGTTCTGACCCCAGGGTCCTGGTCCTACTACCTCCTCCTATTTTTTCTTCAGTCTGTGACTACTGTCTAGGTTACCTTAGCATCCCTGGTGGTTCAGGCAGTAAAAGAAGCTGCCTGTAATGCAGGAAACCTGAGTTGGGAAGATCCCCTGGAGAAAGGAACGTCTAGCTACTCCAGTATTCTTGCCTGGAGAATCCCATGGAAAGAGGAGCCAGGCAGGCTACAGTCCATGGGGTCGCAAGAGTCGGACAAGACTCAGCGAAATTATTAATAACTGTGCTTTCCAAAGATGGCAACAAAAATACCACCATCCAGCATGCTCTTCTGCAGTGTGACTTGTCAAATCCCCCTCAAGAGGTGGAGTTCGTGTCCCCACCCCCTTGAATCTAGGCTGGTCTCAGCTACTTGCTTATCACTGAGAATACAGCCAAGTGGCACCATAGGATTCCTAATTAGGTCAGAAGAAACCTTCCAGCTTCTGCCTTGGTTTCTAAGAAACACTTGCTCTCTCTCCACACTCCTTCTTGAAAGCCCAGTCACCATGTTGTGAGGAAACCCAAGTCACATGGAGAGACCACAGGTCAGTTTTCCAGGCAAGAGCTCCAGCGGAGCAGAGCTTCAAGTCATCCTAGCCGAGGCACTCCCACAAGAGAGTGAAGAAAGTTCCAGATGCTTCCAGCCCCCAGATGTTCAAGGTTTCTCCTCACAGAGCTGACAGACCATCATCACCATGCCCCATCTGAACCGCAGACTCACTAAATCTGTGAGAAGGATAACATAGTTATTGACATACATCACTTAGTTTGGGCTGGTCTGTTTCACAGCAACAGATAACCGAAACACGGAGGTACCTAAGTCATAAGTACTGAGAACAACACTTTCAAGTAAGTAAGTGCTCAGTTAGTGAGACCTGTTTCTGTTGTTATTCATTATACTTTCTGAATCTATTCCCATCCACTTCATTAAAATTATTGTTTTCAAAGTACCGAAACCTAGGGAGTTCCCTGGTGGTCCAGCGGTCAGGATTCTGTGTTCTCACTGCTAGTGGCCTGGGTTCAATCCTTGGTCAGGGAACTAAGATCCCACAAGCCACATGGTGCTGCCAAAATAAATCATTAATTAATTAATTTACAACAGGGTTTCAGTTTCCAAGGAGGATACAGGTTCTCCTGGAAAGAGGAATTTATGACTACCAGTCATTCACACTTTAGTGAGAATTAACAAACTATCAAAGTGACAGGTGATGGAGATTTACCAAAAAAAAAAAAAAAAAAAAAAAATCCAAGTACCAAGACCTGGATGTAAATACACTTTCCTCTTTAGGTCTCTTGACATTACATCCTTCTGGCCACTTGACACTACAACCTTCAAAGGTAGGTACTATTCTTACCCCCAATTCAAAGGGGGAAAACCAAGTCACAGAGAGGTTCAGCAACTCATCCAAGATTGCAAAGTCAGGATTGGCACCCAGACATCCAGGCAACCAGAGTCCATGACCCTCAAACAGGGTTTCTAGGTGTTAGCCCAACTGATAATTGGGCAGCTATCTTGGGCATTCTTGCTGTTGATCAGTTGCTAAGTTGAATCCGATTCTTTGTGACCCCATGGATTGCAGCTTCCCTGTCCTTCACTATCTCCCGGAGTCTCCTCAAATTCATGTCCACTGAGTCAGTGATGCTATCTAACCATCTCATCCTCTGCCACCCCCTTCTCCTTTTGCCCTCAATCTTTTCCAGCATCAGCGTCTTTCCCAATGAGGCTGCTCTTCACATCAGGTGGCCAAAGTTTTGGAGCTTCAGCTTCAGCATCAGTCCTTCCAATGACTATTCAGAGTTGATTTCCTTTAGGATTGACTGATTTGATCTCTTTGCAATCCAAGGGCCTCTCAAGAGTCTTCTCAAAGAAAAAAAAAAAAAGAGTCTTCTCCAGCATCACAATTCCAGAGCATCAATCCTTCAGCACTCAGCCTTCTTTATGGTCCAGCTCTCACATCCGTACATGACCACTAGAAAAACTATAGTTTTGACTATACGGACCTGTGCCTTGGGCACAAGAAGACAAATAGCTCCACCTCTGTTCTCTACCCCTCAGCACAGAACCACACCACTCCCTCCAGTAGTAACAGCCCAAAACATCTCCAGGCATTGCCACATGTCCCCTGGTAGGACAGAGCTGCTTCACCCCTACCCCCAGTTAAGAACAACTGCTCTGTGACCCAGGTTCAACCCCTAGTCAGGATTGGAAAAAAAAAAAAGGAACCACTGCACTAACCAGCACGCTGGGCTGCCTCCCATCTCCAAGGTCAGATGACCCAATCAGAACTCCCCAAAAGCTATATCTCCCCCAGCCTTCCCATCTCAGCAAATGATACCCCCATTTGTAAGGGTCACTAAGCTACAAACTTTGCCTGACATCATCTGGCCTCCTCCTTTCATTTATTTCCAGCCCTTCTCCATCCAATATGTCAGCAAGTCTGATCAGCCCAACCCCTCAAAATGGGAGGCAGATGCATTGTCCCCAGCTCCTTGTCCAAGCCCCCATCACTTCTCCCTGGAACCCCTCCATCAACTTCCTCCTCCCAGGTTCCCTTGCTGCCACCTCTATTGCCTTTAGAGTCTGGTCACCATAGAGCAGCTTAAAACCCTCCAAAGATTTCCGATCCCATTCAAATTTCATACACAGTCCCAAAGCATTTTCCAGTGAAGTGCCTTTCTCCCAAACATCATTTCCCTCCACTCCCCCTTCACTGGCTCACCTTCTTCAGTCAGCAGAGTCTTCATTCTCATCTGACTGCCACAGGGCCATTGCACAGGCTTTTTCCTCCTTGCCCCATGCTTCCTAGAACTGGCTCCTCATTCTTCAGCTCTCAGCTTTCCTTGACCACCCTGCTCTATTTGCTCTTCAGCATCCTGAACCTTAATTTATTCCATCTGCAACACTTACCACTGTGTTTTATTGATTTGCAGGGGGTTGAAAGGAAGCCTCCAGATACATCCATATCAGGTCCCTGGCACCAGTGAATGTGATGTTATTTGGAAAAGAGGGCCCGGGACGGGGAAGTTGGGGGGGGGGAGTGGTCTTCCCCAGTTGCTCAGTGGCAAAGAATCAGCCTGCCAGTGCAGGAGACACAAGTTTGAGCCCTGACCTGGGAAGATCCTACATGCCACGGAGCAACTAAGCCCGTGCCGCCCAACTACTTAGCCTGTGCTCTAGAGCCTGGAAGCTGCAACTACTGAGCCCACATGCTTCAACTACTGAAGCCCATGCACCCTAGAGCCTGCGCTCCCCAACAAGAGAAGCTATTGCAATGAGGAGACCATGTACCACAACTAGAGAGTAGTCTCTGCTCGCCACAACTAGAGAAAAGCCTGCGCAGCAACAAAGATCCAGCATAGCCAAAATAAATTAATTAATTTTTAAAAAAAGACCCTGTGCTTCCAATGCAGAGGGTGTGGATTTGATTTTTCTAATAGTGACTTTGCAAAACATCATAAAGGACATCAAGGTGAGGAGATTATTCCAGATTATGAGATGCAGACAGACAGACATAAAGGACACAGTCACTGTGAAGATGGAGGCAGAGGCTGGACTAACACAGCCCCAGGCCAAGGAATGCCTGGAGCCAGTCGAAGCTGGAAGATGCAAATAAGGGATTCTCCCCTATAGCCTGGAGTTGGAGCAAGATGCTGCTGACGCCTTGATTTCCAACCACTGCCTTCCCCGAACTCTGAGACAATATAGCTGTTGTTTCAAGCCACCCGGTTTTTGCGACTTTGTTACAGCGGCCACAGAAAACAGAACACAGGCAGCCTTCTCTCCCATGAGGCCATGAACTCAGGAGAGCAGAGAGGAAATCAGTGGTGTTTTTTCCCATCACCTCAGTCATCAGCACAGTGCTGGTTGCCTGATAATAAAATAAAGGAATATCTAACTTGAAGAAGCTCTTAATCTCATCTTCACCCCAGCCAGTAATTAATTGTTCATTTCTCTTTAGATTCTGTGCCACCCACCTCCCCCTACTCACCTCCCTCCCCCACCCACCTCCCACCTTTCCGACACAGGAAGCTCACTCCCTCTGAAACAGTGGGTCTCCCAGGGGCAATTCTGCCCCCCACCCCCTGCCCAGGATATATTTTGCAATGCCCAGGGACATTTTGTTGATCCCACCCTAGTGGAGAAGAGTGGGTGAAGGTCAGGGATGCTACCCAACTTCCCACAATGCACAGGCAGCTCCCAGGGCAGAGAATGAAACACTGATTTCAGCATTACTGATACTGAGAAACTCTGGACTCAGTTTAGCACTTGATACCAAGATAAACACTGATGGAATGACTGCCTCTTGACTTCTCCCTGCTTTTCTGGTAACCATCCCTCAATTTCCCCGGGATGAAACAGCCCGTCCCCCAGTCTAGTTCCTTTGGGTAGACTTGACTCCCTCGCCAATGCCAGGAATGGGCATGTGATCTGGCCTGATCAATCAGACCATGCATTCTCCCAGCAATGGGTTCAGGATTGGACATGTTACCCCCTCCCCCAAATCATCACCTCCAGTGAAAGAGAGATCTGGGGTTGAGGGGCCATTAAATAGACTCTCTTATTTTCCACTGGACTCAGAATTGTGGGAATAAAAATTTGGAACATCTGGACACTCGTATCTACCTCCATGAAGGCAAAGAATGACTAAGATGGAGGAAAACACTTCAAAGAAAACAGAGTTAAGAGATGGAAGGCAATGGGTAGAGACAGGAGGGTTCCTGAGATATTGTCGAGACCCTGGATCCAGCTGGACCTAAAGGCCTCTCTCCCAAGCTTTTCAGTTATGTGAGGTAATAAATATTATTTTTTACTAAGCCAGTTTCAGTTGGTTTTCTGTCACAAGATCTAAGACTCTTGCTCGAAACTTCTGCAGATTAAGCTCAGAATTTCCTCAAACCTTAAACTTCTCCAACTGAACATCCCTTATTTCTTAAAGAACACTCTTCCCCCAAGGGACCTGACTTTCATGTTCCTCTTAAAGTCCAGGTCTCAGAACACCATCTTTGATATCAAAGGAGGACAGTCCATCTCTGCAAGGTAGTCAGATCATTAGAATGTAATATAGTGAGCTTGTTAAAAACCCAAATATGCCCATCCAACATACCCTCAGGTCCTGCCCACTTCCTGGCACCATTAGTTTTAGGAAGAGAGAAACAGAACTCCTTTCAGCCCCTGAAAATATACCCTGACTTCCCACAGTCAGTTGGCATGTCATCTCCTCCAGGAAGCCTACCCTGATTGTTTCTGGGACTTCCCTTCTCTCTGCTCCCATAATGCCCTGAGTGCCACCCACCCATCACTGAGTGTGTTACTGTCATAACTGCTTACTTCCTCATCTCTTTCCATGAGCTGCAATATGGTGTGTGGCTCATTCATTGTGGGACTCTCCATCACCCAGTGAGTAGAACTAGTACAAAGAAATGTCTCTGAGGTGGGTGGCAGTCTCATCACCATTATTATTTTTGCTATTATTGCTCTTATTATCAGCTTCATTTGCCCCATTTTATGGACGAGAAAACCAAACATGAGAAAGCCGAGGCAACTGCTTGAAGTCATGTAGCCTGGAACTAGTAAAGGCAGGATGATCTCAGGTAATTCATTCTCAATCACCGGTTACCAAATACCACCAACTAGTCATAAGCACTCAACAAACACCTACTAAATCAGAGATGGATCAGCAAACTCTGTAAAGAGGCAGACAGTAATTTGGGTTTTTTTTGGCTTTGCAGGTTATAGAGTCTTTGTCTTAGGTCTCAGAGACAGAGCAGCCACAAACAATGTAACAACAAGTGGGCAAGACTTTGTATCAGTTAAACTCTGCTTACAAAAAGAGGCAGATCTCTGACGGTTTACAGGGTGCTGACCCCTGTACTGAATGACTGAATGAATGAATATCTGATCAATGTTTTACTGAGTGGGGCTTCCCCGGTGGCTCAGTGGTAAAGAATCTGCCTGCCAATGCAGGAGATGAGAATTCTATCCCTGGATTACGAAGATCCCCTGGAGAAGGAAATGGCAACCCACTCCAGTATTCTTTGCCTGGGAAATCCCATGGACAGAGGAGCCTGGCAGGTTATATAGTCCATGGGGTCATAAATCAGTTGGACACGACTCAGCAACTAAACACCAACAACAATTTTATTAAGCACCTACTATGCTTTGAGTGCTGTCCTAGGAACTGAGGACACAATGTGAACCAAACAGACAAAAAGCTTTCCCCTGATATTCTAATGGGGGGAAGCAGATAATAACCAAATAAGCTAAAAAACTATGGTAAGTCTGGGGCTCCCCTGGTGATCCAATGGTTAAGAATCTGCCTCCTAACACAGGGGTCACTAGTGTGATCCCTCGTCCAGGAAGATCCTACATGCCTCAGGGCAACTAATCCCCTGCCCCACAACTACCGAGCCCATGGTGCCCTAGGTTAGCCCATGCACCACAGCGCATGCCACAACTAAGACTCAACACAGCCAAATAAGTAAATAATTTTTTAAAATTAAAAAAAAAAAATCAATGGTAAGTCAGCAAGTGCTAAGTACTACTTTGTTGTTGTTTAGTCACTGAGTCATGCCCAACTCTTTTGTAACCACAAGGACTATAGCCTGCCAAGCTCCTCTGTCCATAGGATTCTCTAGGTAAGAATACTGGAGTGGGTTGCCATTTCCTCCTCCAGGGGATTTTCCCAACCCAGGGATCGAGCTCGCATCTCCTGCATTGGCAGGCAGATTCTTCTACCATTGAGCCACTTGAGAAGACCCACTAAGTATTACAGAGGAAAATTTAAAAAGGGAAGCGAATGGAAGGTGTTGTGGGTGTGGTGGTGGCAGACGGCAGGGGATGCAATTTCATATAAAGAAACCAGCAGAAATCTCTCTGATAAGAAACCTTCAGGAGATAAGAGAACAACCAGGGTATAAATCTGAGGGGAAGAGTGATTTGTGGAGAAAGACAGCAAGTGCAAAGGCCCTGGGGCTGAATTGTACCTGGTGAGTTCTAAGAACAGTGAGGGGGCCCATGTGGCTGCAGGCTGTAGGGTGAGGGAGGAGATGAGAGCTGAGAGGCAGGCAGAGACCAAATGCATAGGCTCTCATGGATCATGCTGACAATTTTGCCTTTTGCTCCAAGGGGATCTATGCATGGCAGGGCTGAGAGCAACGGAAGGGCTAGGGGTTCCCAGCATCCTCCATGAAGTCCTGAAGGGTGACATTTCCTGGTACTAGGCCCAGAGAGGAAGTCAGTGAACAGAACAGAATGGAATGGGAAAGAAGGCACAGCACCAAATATTGACTCTCTCAGGCGTCCATCCTCACCAGCCCTAATGGGCATGTTTAGATGAGGTCTTCCACCCAAGCCAACCCACTGGGCTGAGATTTCCTTGTAACCAGGCCCCACTCTGTCCCCAGCTGAATCCTTCCCCATGGCTCTGGTCCATGTCCTCCTACTTCCTCATCTCACAGAGGTTTCCTCAAAGCCAGCCCCCTCCAAAGCTACATCGCTGAAGTCAGCTAGACATCACCCAGGGGTCCTCTGTCACTGCCTTCTCTATATCCACCCAACCCATTTCCTTGTCCTTCCTGGCACAGAGCTAAACTACATTCCCAGCCTGTCTTGCAGTTGGATGGGACCACAAAACCAAGTTCTGGCCAACAGAACAAAGATGGAAGGGATGGTGCCACTTCTGGGTCTGGTCCATGAAAACCTCCCAGGGTTTCCCTCCCCATCACTCCCTCCTTGCCTTCTGACTCCAAGGGCATCAGGGAGGGTGGGGCCATGAGGCAGAAGGAGCCCAGGTCCTGTAGGGACTTTGTAAAGAATGGCTGGGCTTCCCTGGTACCTCAGTGGTAAAGAATCCACCTGCCAATGCAGAAGACATGGGTTCGAGCTCTAGTCCAGGAAGATCCCACATGCCTTGAAGCAACGAAGCTGGTACGCCACAACTACTGAGCCTGTGTTCTAGAGCCTGAGGACCACAACTACGGAGCGTGCAAGCCCCGGAGCTTGAGCTTCCAGCAACAGAGGCCACAGCAATGAGAAGCCCTCGCACCACAACTAGAGAGTAGCCCCTGCTTACCGAAACCAGAGAAAAAGCCTGCCCAGAAACTAAGACTTAGTACAGCCAAAAAATAAAGAAATAAATAAAAGAAATATATATATACAAAGAAGGAATATTTTCGTAATCCCCCAGTTGACCCAAACCAGATTGTGATATAAGCCAGAAGGAAATTCTTTCAATTCACTGAAGAAATACAGTTCATTACAGCAACTAACATTTTGCACCCTTACCTATACCACATCCTACAGGCAAGCTCTGCTCAGCTGCTGCAAAGTCACTTCAGTCGTGTCCGACTCTGTGCGACCCGGTGGATGGCAGCCCACCAGGCTCCCTGGTCCCTGGGATGCTCCAGGCAAGAACACTGGAGTGGGTCGCCATTTCCTTCTCCAATGCATGAAAGTGAAAAGTGAAAGTGAAGTCGCCCAGTCGTCTCTGACTCTTAGTGACCCCATGGACTGCAGCCCACCAGGCTCCTCTGGCCATGGGATTTTCCAGACATGAGTACTGGAGGGGGGTGCCATTGCCTTCTCTGCTGAAATCAAATTAGCAAAAAGAATGACTCCCATTAATTTACATGCTATATGTCAATCATATGTCAATCACCATGATGAGAATTTAGCCTACATTATCATGCTGAATCTTCACACAACCCTAAGATAAAAATGCTGCCCACACCCCCATTTTGTAGATAAGGCTCAGATGAAGTCATTTTTTTCTCCAAGATCACAAGGCTACTAAGTACCTGACTTGAAATTCAGAACAGCTCAATATACAAAGAGTTCCTAAAAATCAATTAAGGGGGGGGGCAATAGTCTTAGAAGGGAAAAACATGAGCAAATGATATGAACAAATATTAGTTTGCAGAAAGAAAACAAAAATAACTCTGATAAGAAAGGATGCTCAGTCTCAGACTAAGAGAAATGTAAACTAAGTCACAATGAGCTTTGTTTATCGCCCAAGTTGGCAAGACTCCAAAAGCTTAACAACTGTTGGCAAGGCAATGAAGAAACCAGCATTCTCACTGTTAGAGGTAACGTAATTGGAACAATGCATATGGGAACAACCCCATACAGAAAACAATTTGGCAAGATCTACCAAAAACACAGACTCACCTGCTTTGAGCCAAGAAACCGTTCTGAGAATTCATCCCATGGATATACTTGCTGATGTATCTGGCAGCAATAACAGCATTTATATATAACTAGATACTTTTCTATGTTCTTGACAGTAACTCATTTATCCTTCACAACAATACTTTCACATAAGGACTTATTATCTCCATTTTAGAGATGAAATGGAAGCACAGAGAGGTTAAGTAACATGCCCAAGGTCACAGAGTACAAGAGCCGAAAAACAGTTCATGGACAAGATTACTGATCCTAGTGTGTTCAGAACAAAAGCCTCATTCAATACAAGTGCCCAGCAATAGGAGTGATGATAAAATACACCATTACCCAGCTGGGCCATGGAATTGAGTTTAGAGCAAGTTAACAGTAAAGATTCTAAAAGAGAGAGAGGAGGAATTCTGAGGGACTTCCCTGGTGGTCTGGTGGTTAAGAGTCCATGCAGGGGGCATGCATTCAATCCCTGATTGGGGAAGTCCCACGTGTCAACACAGGGCAGCCAAAAAGGAAAGAAAAAAAAGAGTAAGGATCCTGGGGCCAGGCTGCCTGGGTTCAAATCTCTGACTTGGTCGCTTTCAAGCTGGTTACCCTGGGGCGAGGGACTTAACTTCTGTGTCTCAGTTTTCCCAGATGCAGTATGCGGATTAAGTCAGTGTGTAAGAAGTGTTTAAACCAAGGATCAGCTCGCTTTTTCTACAAACATCTAGATAATAAATGTCTTCAGCACCGTAGGCCAGATACGTTCTTCGTCAGTTACTCAAATGTAGAATTGTAGCTGGAAATTGGCCATAGATAATACATAAACAAATGGGCATGGGTGTGTGCCAACAAAGTTTTATTTATAAAACATGCTGTGGTCCAGATTCAGGCCTCTTGTTGCAGTTTGCCAGCCCCTAGTTCAGAAGAATGCCTGGCACATGGTTAGCCCAATATAGGTAGTTTGTTTAGTAAATGGACAATCTAGAATATCCTGCAGTCAATTTTTCACACATGATCTTAGCCAAAAGGCCAAGAAGTGATGCTGTAGTCATTTTTTTTAAAGAATGGGAACACTGTATGAATTGATTTGGAAAGACAACCAAGGTGATGATTAAAGTGATGAAAGCAGGGTATACAGATATTATGTTCTGTCTTTCACAGAAAGAGAGGAGTGTAGTTAATAAGAACCTAAATTTCTATGTGCATAAGAATTCTGTAAGGATATACAGTCAGCTTAAAAAAAGTAGTTACTTACTTGGGTATCTGAGGAAGACGGCCAGAGGTTATATTTTTCTCTGCACAGTTTTTATGTGTTTTGAACTTTGAACGATACACACATATTATTTAACTAAAGAATCAAATATTTTAAAGATTCTACCAGGCTGTCTGTCCCCCAGCACAGGGTTTCTCAAAGTCAGCCCTGTTGACTTTGGGTGCATGCATGTTCAGGCTTGTCCAACTCTTTGAGACCCCATGAGCTGTAGCCCACCAGGCTACTATGTCCATGGAGTTTTCCAGGCAAGAATTCTGGAGTAGGTTGCCATTTCCTCCTCCAGTGGATCTTCCCAACCCAGGGATGGAACCCACATCTCCTGTACTGGCAGGCGGATTCTTTACCACTGCCCCACCTAGGAATCCCACTGTTGACACTGGGGCTGGATAATTCTCTGTTGTATGTGAAATTATCAGATGTTGCGCAGCATCCCAGTCTCTATCCACGGGATAACAGTAGCAGCTCCCAGAAGTGACAACCCAGACTGACCCTGCCAAAGGTCCCCTGCTGGGGAGGCAAAACCATCCCACTTGAGAACCACCACCCTAACCCAAATTCCTACAAGCTATGCTATGTTACCAACCCTCCCATTTTCCCTCCTCTTTCTTAAGAAGATGTTTAGCGAGAGTTTATCGTGGATTTGATCCCTGGGTCGGGAAGATCCCCTGGAGGAGGGCATGGCAACCCACCCCAGTATTCTTTCCTGGAGAATCCCATGGACAGAGAAGCCTGGTGGGTTACAGTCCATGGGGTCACACAGTCAGACCCAACTGAAGCGACTGAGCCCAGCACAGCACGTCAGGTGTCGACACTACACTGAGCAGTACTGAAATGTTACAACAGTCCTCCCCTCAAAGGTGCCATTTTTAGCCACAGTTCACAGATGGGGAAACTGAGGTTCTGAGAGGTGAAACCAGGAAGTGGTGCAGCCGGGATCTGAGCCCAGATCTGGCGCTTCCGAGCCACCACCACCACCTCCAGCATCAGCCCACCCCTCCTGTTCTAACCCTCCTGCCCTCTCCCTTCCCTGCCTCTACTGATGGTGCCAGGATTTATTGGCTGGGGACAGAAACACAGAGAAGTTAAATAACATGCCTAAGGTCACACAGCGGAGGAACTGAAAAAAAAGATTCATCATCTTGGCTCCAGTGACCACTCCCATTCCCAGTATAATCAGCTCCCCAGTCCTGGTAGGATCTTTCCCACAATGACAGTCACATTCATCTCTTCCTCTCCACTTCCTCAGTTTTAAAGTTTCATGTCTGCCACCCAAAATTTGGGCTCCCAAAGACAGCAAAGAGTGTCTGGTCACCTCTGTGGCCATCTGTGATGACATCGTCCTCTCTCTGGGTCTCAGATCTCAGAGGGACCATACAGCATGGAGACCACTTTAATCTGAACTCACCCATGAACTATGTCCACACAGTCAGCCCATTTACTGCCCCGCGGCACAACTATGTGGCCACTGACCTGCTCCCACCTTGGGGCCTTTGCCAGGACCTCTGTTTCCTTAGACTCACCCAGCTCTTCCCTCACTTTGCCCAGGTCTCTGCTCAAATGTCTCCTCGTCAGGGAAGCCTCCCAGACCTCATATGTGAAAGTGCAGCCTCACACTCTCAAGCCCCGCTTTTTCCAGACCACCTACCGCTCCTGACAGTGTATATGTTGCCTTATTTGCCCACTGTCATTGTCTCCCATTAGAACACCAGCTCTCTGACAACAGGGTGTTTTTTTGGAGGGGCAGGGAGTACTTTAGTTATTTATTTTTTATCGTGCTGCACGGCATGTGGGATCTTAGTTCCCTGACCAGGGATCGAACTCATGTCCCCTGCAGTAGAAATGTGGAGTTTTAACCACTGGACCACCAGGGAACTCCTGACAACAGGGGTTTGTGTGTGTCTTTGTCCTACTATCTCAGCACCATGGATGAATGAATGAACGAATATGCTCTTCTCACTCTACCCAGGAAAGAGTGGCACAAAAGCAGAGGAGCTCTCAAGGGGAAATGAGAGAAACTGAGAAGCATTCTAATTCCAGACTCCACACCTTTATTTATGGTATTGTGTGTCCCCCACCCCATCCCACCCCCATCAGGAGCACTCCCTTTTCTCTCTCTGCCCTTCCAGACCTCACTGGCAGTTCATAGCCCTGGCTTAAATCTGTTGATGGACAGGAACTTGCAAACTTAAAGAGGCTGTTCTTGGGGCACCTCCCTTTGGTTTAAAATGACTACCTTTTGGCTTCCCGCGCATGGCCCCACTGTGAACAAGGCAGAGGACTGCACTTTGAAAGGAGATAAAATGCACAGGGCAGGAAGGCCCAGAGCTCCCAAATAGAGAGGACCATGGAACACCCTTGCCCGATGCAGGGTCTGACACAGCTAGGCACCAAAGTCAGAGCAATAAGAAAACTCCTACTCACTCTTCAAAACCCAGCAAACATGTCCCCTCTTGCATTAAGCCCAACTCCCCCAGGCAATGTTTTGCCTTTGCTCCAGCGCCCTCAGCCCAGAATTTTTTTCCCTCTGTCTCAGTCCTGACAACAACAGGGCTAGGGAATGTCTGTCTTCCCCAGCCTGGGAACTCCTTGAGGGCCAGACTGAGACCTGGGTCCTCAGCATTGACCAGCACAGAAAATCAGGATTCATTAGTCCCTGTAGCTGCCTTCCTAGAGGTTAATGGCACACCTCACTGCCCTTTATCAGAAATCAGCCATAGGGAAGAGCAGGCAAGGATGGAAGTTCATCCTTAGGTCTAACCACTTTCCCATTAGCGGCTATTGAAGCCACACTGGGTCTCAACTGCCCACAGGTCAGAGGCCTGACTGATCCGAGGGCTACTTCCTTCTGTGTGGAAACACATGTAGGCATAATTGGGATGTCCTGTGGCCACAACAGCTGGCCAGGGTGGGGGGATCTCTGGGGTTTCCTCATTCTTTCAGGAAGCCTGCCTCTGCTCAGGGAGGGTGACCACCCAGGTGATCTCCCACGCGTGGGCCTGTCACCCAGGAAACACCCCCAGGGACCCCTCCCTGATCACTTGCTGCTCTTCCCCCCATCTGCACGTGGCATCTCAACCCAGAAAAGAGGCAGTGCCCCAGGCCAGCCCCCCATCTATCCCCAGAAAGGGCCCCCCACCACCAGCCCACTGCAACTCCAGACAAGGCTTTCATCCTGGGGTGGGACCTGAGGGCTGGATGGCTAGTGTTGCCTCAGACCCCCAGGGCAGGCAGGGCACCCCCAACCACCAGCCATCAGCAGACATCACTTTTCATCCAGCACTCAAGAGGCCAGAGGGAACCAGAGAAGGTACAACAGAGAGAGAATCCAGTCCAGTGACCTCCCCCACCCAACCGCATTCAAATAGGGATTTGAATATATTTCCTGAACCAGAGAAGTTGAAGTCAAATCCACCACCCCCTGAACCCCAGGGCCCTTGCAGAAATCCCTACAGAGAAAAAGCAGCTATTTCTAGGTTCCCCCCAAACCCCAGGAACCCAGTCTCAGGGCTCTTTGGGACTGGGTCCTGCCTCAATGTACCTCTTGGGATGGGCAGAGCTAGGAAGAGCAGAGTCCCAGACGCACAGTCCCCCCACCCTCCCATGCTGCCCCAGGCCCCGGCAGGAAGCCGAGGGGAAGATGTGAGGGGAAGGAAGGGGCCCAGGGCCCAGGAGGAGGCGACGCATGTGGGGGAAGGAATAGGAGGAGGCCCTTCCCCCATAGCCAGAATCTCAGGGGGTGGCGGGGTCAAGGGAGTCCAAAACCTCAGGTGCCCTATCAGCCACCCAGGAGATTCCGAGGGCCCCCTGCGGACCCCTAGCAAGTCCCTTTTGGGGTCTAGATCTCCAGCGGAGTCAGCCTGAGGTTTTGGAATTGGGTTAACCCCAAGTTTGCCAGTTTTCAACCTAGACGTGGGAATCCATTCCTGTTAACCTTGGGGGGGCACCCCTGAATCTTCAGTGTTAGGACCCCCACATATCCCCCGTGCCAGGCCCAGAGTGGGAGCCAGCCTCCTCTCTTCACTGCTGGCCCAGAGGTGCAGTGCATCACCCTCCTGGGTACCAGCCTGGGGTGCCTCCCGCCACCCACCCTCCGGCAGACCCGCCCGTGGCCCGTCTCACCTGGGACATCTGGGGACGCAGGTTGACTTCCCGCAGGTTGATAGCGTGCGGCAGCAGGTTGTTGAGCAGCTGGCAGAGAAGGACGCCATCCCGGAGGGCCTGCGCCAGCTCGCACACCTGGGCCCCGTCCCAGGTCACACGGTGGCTGGGCGGCAGCACCCGGCACTGGATGAGCCAGTGGGTGCACTGGCGCCACAGCTCCATGGCCGCCGCCTCCCAGGCCGGTCCGCGCACCCTCGCGGCCTCCTCCGCCGCCCGCCCGCCTGCCTCTGCGAACTAGCTACCACTTCCTCTTTTTTGCCTGTAACTGTCGCCCTGAGAGGGGGTGGAAGGGGAGGAGCCGTGGGGTGGGGGCGGGGGGGGGGGGGAAGCACCTGCCGGCCAGACCCAGCCCAGCCCCCTTTCAAGCAGGACCTGGCCTCTCTTTCGCCCACCAGCTAACAGCAGGGCATCTGGGCGTGGGGACAGGGTCATTAGGCGGAGGCCCGCTGCCTTCCTCTGCATGCAACCCAGGAGCGGTACCACCTCAGGAACATACTCAAAATCCACCCTCTTCTCACCCCTCCCTCCTTCACCTCCTTGCTTGGCCAGCCCTGCTCCTTGCTAACCTGGACCAGTCTCCTCCACCTCATCCCCAGGCTCCTGTTCTCACCCACCACATCTGTACCCCCGCCCCATCAGAGGGTGCCTATGAACACCCCAGTCAAGCCACTGTGTCCCACAGCCCCCCTCGTTAGGAGTAAAAGTCCTGCCTGTACACCACAAGGCTCTTTCCTTATCTCTTCCACTCTCTCCTTCATTTGTTCTCTTCCAGTCAAACAGGGCCTTCTCAATGTTCCCCCAACCCACGAGGTCACCCCAAAATCTTGCCCTAGAGTCCTGCCACAGGGCCTTTGCACGTGCTGGCCCTCTGCCTTAGACAGCTCCATGGCCAGCTCCCTCATCTTCCACAAATCTTAGCTCCAGGCCACCTTCTCATGAAATCTTCCCAAACCTCTCCATTTCAAATCACAGTCTTTATTCCCCACCCCATCACACCCTGTCCCACTCCCTCCCCCCACATTAAGCCCTGATTACCAGTATTCTTGCCTGGAGAATTCATAGAGGCTCCTGGTGGGCTACAGTCTATGGATTACAAAGAGCTGGACACGACTGAGTGACTTTCACTCTCCACAACACTACTGTCCCAGAAACCTGATATTTTATTATGCTTACTTTTTTCATTGTGTATTTGGAAATTTGCGCCTATGTTAAAACCACTACCCCCAGCACCTGGCACGTATATGTATGTTCCACAAGTATTTGTTGAATGAATGAATGAATGAATAGTTCAAAGCTCTATTGGCTCTGTCTTTGACATCTATCCCATGGCTCTGGCCACCATCATCTTACAGATGTCCATAATGTCATTCATTCATTTAGCAAATATTTGCAATCCCGAAGAAAGGCCATGCCAAAGAATGCTCAAACTACCACGCAATTACACTCATCTCACATGCTAGTAAAGTAATGCTCAAAATTCTCCAAGCCAGTACGTGAACCGTGATCTTCCAGATGTTCAAGCTGGATTTAGAAAAGGCAGAGGAATCAGAGAGCAAATTGCCAACATCCACTGGATCACTGAAAAAGCAAGAGAGTTCCAGAAAGACATCTACTTCGTTTTTATTGACTACGCCAAAGCCCTTGATTGTGTGGATCACAGAAAACTGTGGAAAAATCTTAAAGAGATGGGAATACCAGACCACCTGATCTGCCTCCTGAGAAATCTGTATGCAGGTGACGAAGTGACAGCTAGAACTGGACATGGAACAACAGACTGGTTCCAAATCAGGAAAGGAGTATGTCAAGTCTGTATATTGTCACCCTGCTTATTTAACTTATATGCAGAGTACATCATGAGAAATGCTGGGCTGGATGAAACACAAGCTGGAATCAAGATTGCCAGGAGAATTATCAATAACCTCAGATATGCAGATGACACCACACTTACGGCAGAAAGCAAAGAGGAACTAAAGAGCCTCTTGATGAAAGTGAAAGAGGAGAGTAAAAAGTTGGCTTAAAACTCAACATTCAGAAAACTAAGATCATGGCATCCGGTCCCATCATTTCATGGGAAATAGATGCAGAAAAAATAAGAACAGTGACAGACTTTATTTTGGGGGGCTCCAAAATCACTGCAGATGATGACTGCGGCCATGAAATTAAAAGACGCTTGCTCCTTGGAAGAAAAGTTGTGACCAACCTAGACAGCATATTAAAAAGCAGAGACATTACTTTGCCAACAAAGATCCGTCTAGTCAAAGCTATGGTTTTTCCAGTTGTTATGTATGGATGTGAGAGTTGGACTAGAAAGAAAGCTGAGTGCAGAAGAATTGATGCCTTTGAACTGTGGTGTTGGAGGAGACTCTTGAGAGTCCCTTGGACTGCAAGGAGATCCAACCAGTCCATCCTAAAGGAGATCAGTCTTGAATATTCATTGGAAGGACTGATGCTGAAGCTGAAGCTCCAATACTTTGGCCACCTGATGCAAAGAACTGACTCATTTGAAAAGACCTTGATGCTGGGAAAGATTGAAGGTG
This sequence comes from Odocoileus virginianus, assembly GCF_023699985.2. Classification (NCBI taxonomy): domain Eukaryota; kingdom Metazoa; phylum Chordata; class Mammalia; order Artiodactyla; family Cervidae; genus Odocoileus; species Odocoileus virginianus. Next base: position 15,531,429 of record NC_069676.1, read on the forward strand.
GGAGGAGAAGGGGATGACAGAGGATGAGATGGTTGGATGGCATCACAGACTCTACCGACATGAATTTGAGTAAGCTCCAGTAGTTGGTGAGTGACAGGGAGGCCTGGTGTGCTGCAGTCCATGGGGTAGCTAAGAGTCGGACAAGACTGAGCGACTGAACTGAACTGCTGTCTTGTAGCCTTTATCATTACCTGAAATCATGTGGTCTACGAGATCTCTCTCCCCACCTCCACCACACTAGACTGGGAGTGTTCTCCTCAGCCCCCTCTATTTTACAAGCCCCCACCCCACCCCACCACTCCTGGGATTTTTAAATTATTGTAACCACCAGGGGGCGCTAGAAACCGTCATTGGATATAACCGAGCTGTGCATCAAAACCAGGCTGGTCAAGGAAAAGACACTCCTCAGCCTGTCCTGAGACAGGCTGTCTCTTCCACATTGGCAGGTGGGAAAGCCCAGCCTGGAAATTCCCAGATTTATGATACTACAGACACCAAAACTTTCTTCCCCAGGCATCCGTGACTCTCTATGCGTCAATTTCCTCATCTGTAACATGAGTGACAGTAAACTTCACAGTTTAAAATACGGTAGGGATTAGAGATGGTGGGGCTGCAAAGATCAGAGGAAGACAGGATAGAGCTCCAGGGCTCCAGGCTTGAATCCCACCTCGGCCAATCACAAGTTGAGTCAACCTTGGGCAAACTTAGGCTTAGTTGCCCATGCCTCAGTTTCTGCATCTAGAAAATGGGGTGATGGAAAATAGGACCCATCTCATTGAGAGGTCTATGTAAAAATAGAATTGTGGAGGCAGGGCAAACAAGTATACAGTAAGCACTTAATGAATGTTAGCTGCAGCTACTGCTTTCAGTTCTGTTGCTATTACTAGGCACCCTCAAAAAACTTGGCCAGAGGGTCCTATTTCTGGTTCCAGATCCCCTACACACACATTCCTCACGCTTGTCTCCAGGCAACAGGATGGAAGCCCCTTTCCCCTCCTTCCCTCCACCTAGGAAACCACCTGAATGTTTGCCCCCTACGTCCCGCCAGAGTCTAGATCAAGTCCAACGGTCTGTTACTGGGAAAGACTGTCGTGTTTTCCCGCATCTCTCTCCACAAACCCGACACCCAATGTGGGGTTCCTTCCGAGAAACCCAGGGGGGCAGTCTGGAGGAAGCACACTCTGCCACGTCACAGCCGCCACCACTCCCGGTCGTGTGAGACAGCCCGTAAGGGCCGCCCCGCCCCTGCCGGGAACAGAGGGGCTAGGAGACATCCCTTGCCCCGTCGCAAGGGGTCAGGGGCTCTTAGACCAGCCTGTGGCCTTAAGCGGAAACAAGGGACAGGGCTCTAAGGGCGAGACTAAAAGAGGGGTGACTAGATGAGTGGGCGTGGTCAGTCTGAAGGGGTGGGGCAAGTTTAAGGGGGCGGGTCCACTAGTAGGAAAGAAAGGAGTTCCCCACGGAACGTGACCTACGGGAAGAAGGTTCATCCAAGGGGGCGTGGTTAGCGAAAAGAAAGTTTATAGAGGGCGGGACGATAACAAGGGGCGGGGCGAAAAGTTACAGTAGGAGAAAGGGCGGGGCCTGGAGGGGAGGGGTCCCACTTTAGTGGGCGGGACCAGGTGATGGCGCTCGGTTCCCTTCGGGCGCGGCAGGGGAAGGCTGGACCTGGCTGGGGCGGGGAGGGAGGGGTCGGGAGACGCAGAGCCTCAGGCTTCCGCCCGGCCCCAAGTTCTTGCGAGCTCCGCGGGTCCCGGCCCAGGTGAGTGAGGGGTCCCAAGCAGAGCCAGGACCGGGAGATTTGGTGGGGGTAGGGAGTTCTCTTTTCCAGGTGGGGCCACCTGCTCTCTGGAAGAATCTGGGTGTCTGTCCAGGCGCGTCCGCCAACGTAAAAAGGGTCACCTGATTGGGTCACTGTGCATCATGCGTGTCCATGTACCTGGGCGTCCTCCTCCAAGCGTATTTTCTCTGCAACACGGACAGCTTCCCTGCTTCCATGCCTGAGCAATCTTTTTAAACCACAAACCAGATCATGCCCCTCTCTCACTTCATACCTCTCCGTTCCACCTCTTCCATCCCACCGAGACGAAATTCAAGGTCCGCTAGTTTCCTGCATCGTCTCTGCCTAACCTCACTGCTCTCCACTTCGCTCGTGGCTCACAGCATTGTCACACCTGCCTCCTTGACAACGTAAAACATAAAAAGCAAGCTCTGCACCTTTGCCCTCCCGGTATACCCCTCACCTATACTGCTCTTTCTTCACATCTTTGCTTAACTGTCCCCCACCCCCACCCCCCGTCACTGAGATCTCAGCTCCCATGTCACTTCGTGGGAGAGAGCCTTCTGACTACCTGTTCATATTTAAGGTAGCCTCCCCCGGCCAGCCTCTCTTTACATCTCCCTGTCTTCGTTGTTCACCCTTAGACATTATCTTCTTCATCCATCGTGCACTTATTTGTTTTGTGTGTCTCCTCCACCGGAGGGGCCTTGGTCTCATTCATCACTGTTTCTCCTTGGCACACAGTAACCATTCAACCAGTCAGTATTTTGCTCACGTTTGAGTCTCCGTGTCCACCTGTGTACCTGTCTTGTGCAAGTGGTTGCCCCTGCAGGAGTATATGGTCGATAGAAAATGAATAATCCCCTCCCTTCTTTCCCCAAACTTGCCTCTCACCCACCTCCTCTCTTGATTTCTGCCCCCTTCCTCTCTCTCCTGCCCAGATACTCAGAAATTATTCCAAACAATGCAGGACAGGTGGATGACTTAATTGGCCTGTGGCAGTCCTGTGACCACTCTGAGCTCCCCCTGAACAAACCGGAGTCAGTGATGCACCTACACACCCTCTAAGGGGCATGTAAGACAGACAGAGGACGCTGGAGTCAGGGGACTCTTAAAACCAAGGCCAGGCCAGGCCAGGCCCAGCTGACAAACAGGAAGTGCACAGGTATCCAGGAGACACACCTGGTATTCAGGTATGTGGCGCCTGGAGCCAAAGCTCTGCTCTGCTCTCCCGCCCCTTAAGTCACCACAGACCAGTCTGGGAACTTGCTGGCCCTTTCAGGCCCTCAGCCCAGCTGACTCAGGTCCTAAAAATCCTCCTGCTATTTCCCTGCAGACCCTGCCAGGCCCAGAAGGCCCTGGGCGTAGGGGAGGCAAGACACTTTCCCCACGACCACCTCCCACTCCCTCTCCCCCTCTTCCCTCTCATCCAGAGCAGTTTTTTCACCAGATGCTTGAGAGACACTGGGGCCTGAGGCATGTGAGATGATCAAGGGGTCCTAGAGCGTCCGTGTCCTAAGTTTGATCACAGTAATAAGGAAGTGGATTGGCTCCAAAATATGAAAACCTGCAGATGTCTATTTGCTGTTTGCTGACCTGTCTACAAAAATGTGACCTTTTAATGGTCTTTTAAAATGGGTTTCCCCACTGGCTCAGTGGTAAAGAATTCACTTGTAACCTGGGATCTGGCTGGAGACGCAGTTTGATCCCTGGGTGGGGAAGATCCCCTGGAGGAGAAAATGGCAACCCACTCCAGTATTCTTGCCTGGAGAATCCCAATGACAAAGAAGCCTGCCGGGCTACAGCCCAGGGGATCGCGAAGAGTCAGACACCACTGAGTGACTGAGCACAGAAAATGACCTTATTGGAAAGCCATGAATGGGTTAGATTTTTTTGTACAATCTAAGAATCCTTGAGTGTGCCTACAGATCACTGAGATACTATGGGTTTTAGGAAATTTAATTCTCCCCAGCCTGGAATTTATTTCACCCCAAGAACCACCTGGCTGGAGACTTCCCCAGTGCTCCGGTGGCTCTGCTCTCCCAATGCAGGAGGCCTGGGTTGCATCTCTGGTCAGGGAACTAGATCCCATGTGCCAGAACTAAGAGTTCTCATGCAGTAACTAAGACTCAATGGAGCCAAATAAATAAATTAAATTTAAAAAAAAAAGAATCACCTGACTTGGTCCCTTAAAATCCTCCCAACCTTTACCCACCCCCAAGACCTTCCCAGGTCACCCTATAGAAAAATCTTAACTCCACTGCTTCAATCTTCATATCCGATACCTGGTTTCATTTTTCCCCTTGGTTCTCTCTGATCTATTCTAGGCTTCCTTTTCTACTCACTTATTTTCCTAATCTCTGTCTTCTCAGCTAGAAGATGCCTAAGGGCAGGAATCTTGGTCTGTGTTGTTCACTGCTAGGTCTCTAGTGCCTGGAAGGGGCTCCAGGCAGAGTGGGTGCTCCATAAATATTCTTTTGAGTCAATTTGTTAATTATATTTCTACAAAACATAACACTATGTCATCTGCATTAAAATTTGCATCACATTTGAGATCATTGTCTTCTTCCTTTGCAAGAATCCCAGTGAATTTACATGACTTTTCATGAAATCACAGCCTATTCTAAATTAAAGTTAGGGACTTCCCTGGCGGTCTAGTGGTTAAGACTGCTCACTTCCAAAGTAGGGGGTGCCAGTTTAATCCCTGGTTGAGGAACTAAGACCCCAGATGCTGCATGGCACAACTGAAAATAAATTAATTAAAAATGATAAATTATTCATTTCATGCTTAGTTGCTCAGTCATGTCTGACTCATTGCAACCCTTTGGACTGTAGTCTTCCTGGCTCCTCCGTCAATGGGATTTTTCAGGCAAGAATGCTGGAATGGGTGGCCATTTCCTACTCCAGGGGATCTTCGTGACCCAGGGATCGAACCCACGTCTCCTGTGTCACCTGCATTGCAGGTGGCTGCTTTACCCACTGAGCCATCCGGGAAGCCCCAAAGTTACTCATAGCTTGAATTTAACCTGATATATATATATCAAATATGACTCATATAATTTATAGTTAAAAATATATAATCTGACTATGGGTAACTTCTTTAACTTAATATAAATATATATTCACATATATTTTAAATATATTTATATTTAGAATATAAAATACACAAATGTTATATGTAAATATTTAAATACATTTATATATAATTATATAAGCATGCTGTATATTAAAATACTATATATATTTATACATATACAGACAGCATTGCATTTTATGACTTGATAAGATGTGCGCTGTTGTCTTCAAACTATGAGGAACATGAAAGGGCTGACCAAGCCATTCAGGAAGCAAGAATAATTATTCCCATTTTACAGATGAGGAAGACTGAGGCCTGTTGGACGTACAAAGCACAGCCCCCGCACCCTCTGCCCCCGAGCGCTCCATGCAGGTGCCACAAGACGGAGAGGACTTTGTGGGCCAACCCTGGTACCACGGCCCCCTGTCCCGCCAGGTAACCCCCACAGGACCGCGTGCCATCTGATGGGGAGTCTCACTCATCCTTGACTTACTGGGGACTCCTGGGCCCCAGATAAGGGTCTTAGGGTCAAGATCTATCAGAAAGAGTGGCTTGAGGGCTGAGGATTATTTTTGCAACTTGGTCTATGTGGGATGTCACTTCTTATCTTTAAATTATGGTGTTGAAGAAGGTGACAGGAGTTGAAAAGGGTACTAATGACTCCTCAAACCACCCTTTGGCCCTACTTGTCTCTGTGCCTCTCTCTGGATTCCAGGCCACCTGTGGCTGCCAGGGTCCCATCTCCCTCTCAATTCAAAGCACCTCACTCTCATCTCTAACTTAGGAGTCACCTTCAGGAGTCCCAGGACCTGAGACATCTAATCAAATCATGAGAGGCAGTGTAGCTTAATGGTGAAAATCCCATACTTTAGCCACAAGCAGCCTGAGTTCAAATCCTATTCCTACAATTTATATTGGATGTAAACTAGAGCAAGGTAGTTGATGTCTCTGGGCCTCTGTATCCCCATCTGTAAAATGGGCATAATAGTACCTACCTCTTATCCTTGCTAAAGGATGAAGTGAGCTCATACATTTTACACTTAAAACAGTGCCTGGCATATAATAAGGGCCATACAAGTGTCCTTTGCACATATTTTCCAGTTCCCAGCCTCCATCAGCAGCTCTGCTTTGCCCCTCTATGATGTTGTGGCCCTCAGGCCCTGTTTTCAGCCACCATAGCTGGCATGATAGTGCTCTATTTTTACAAAGGTGAATTTCAAGGCCATGATCTGTTTGGAAGAACCTAGCAAATGGCTTTTCTGAAGGCCATATTTGCATAACAAGCTCAGCACATGTCACTGGGTTGGAACTTGCATTAGTCAGCGTGGGCTAGTGGCTGTAACAAACATCCCCACACTGTCAACGACTCCATCAACATTTAAGGACTAGTTCATGCCACAGTCTAAGAGGATGCACAGCTTCAAAAGGAGTCAGACCCAAGCCCTTTCGGTCTTCTGCCTCCACTATCCCCCAGGGCTCTGCGGGCATCAACTGACAGATTCAGGACGAAACCTGTAGGATTCTGCTAGACTTACTTCATGGGCCAGGTCTGACCATTGCCCACAGCACTCCTCCCACATCCCATTGGTCAGATCTTGTCACATGACGGTTAACCGCAAGGGAGCCTGGGAAATGTAGTGCAGAAGTATGTCCACTAGACAAGAAATTGACTCAAAACTACCCAGTCTCTGGGGTGGCCTTCCTTGGGTCGGGGGGAGGGGTTGGGAGTCTCCATTAATTACCGATACATACTCATGCGTAAACCCCTTGCCCCCCAATCCTCCATCCCCAGAAGGCCGAGGACCTTCTCCAGCAAGATGGTGACTTCTTAGTTCGTGCGTCCAAGTCCCGTGGGGGCCACCCTGTGATCTCCTGCCGCTGGCGGGGCTCAGCCCTGCACTTCGAGGTGCTCCGTGTGGCCCTGAGGCCCCGGCCAGGCAGGCCCACAGCTCTCTTTCAGCTAGAGGATGAGCGTTTCCCCAGCCTGCCTGCCCTGGTTCGCAGCTATGTGATTGGCCAGCGTCCACTGTCGCAAGCCACAGGGGCTGTGGCCTCCAGGCCAGTGCCACGGCAAGGACCAATTCGACGGAGCTTTAGTGAGGACACCCTTCCAGACGGCCTGGCTCGCACAGAGCCGCTCAGGTATTCACAGGCTCTCTACATCCCGAAGACACCCAACACCCCCCCAGGGTTCTCCACCACTGTTCCTGTGTGTTCCAGTAGTGGACGACTCTGTCCACTATTGACATTTGTAACCAGATTATTCTTGGTTGGGGGAGGGGGCATTGTGTGCATTGCAGGCTGTGGAACAGCATCCCTGGTCTCTTATCTACTAGATGCCAGTAGAATTCTCTGCACTCCACCCCTTAGTTATGACAAGCAAAAATATATTTCCCGACATTGCCAAGTGTCCCCTGGGGTTAGCAAGCACCCTGGGGGATCCCCTGGTTCTGAGTGATGGGATGTAAGGTTTTCTGGGCATTGGTGGAGGCTATATGCTATCTAACTATCTGCTTGGAGTAGGACAACATATCTCCCTCATCTCTGTCCCCTAGGGATAGGAAGCGGAGTGATAGTCAGCCCGCAGGTTTGGAGCATCTGTGGCGGCCACCAGAAGACCCTCCTGGGCCAGGTAAAGGTCCTGGACCAGGACAGGACATAGCTCAGAAATTCCTCTGCCATGCACTATCCAGGTGACACCGGGCAGGTGATAACCTGCTGGGAGAAAAGGATGATGATGCTCTCAGCATGATCACAGTGACTAAAACACACACAGGAACTTTGTAGGTGCTTAAAAGTATGGGTTTACAATGATTCCAAGAAACCCTCCACGCTCTAACCATAGCTAACCTCTCCAATAATTCCATCCCTCATCCCGTCCTCTCTCTGGCCACACAGACTTCCTTTCAGGTGCTGGGTTGTTGTTGTTGTTCAGTCTGCTGGAAACTTGTACATTCGTTCCTGCCTCAGGGCCTTTGCACTTGCTGTTCTCATCACTGGAAAGCTCATTCCGTAACCTTTAACTGACTGTTTCTCATCTAACAGGAGTTCCTCAAAGCAGCCAGCCCTGACCATCCTACATAAAAGAGGAGTTCCCCTTGTGCCCTGACTGCCCTGTTGTCTCCCATTCAACATGAGCCCTCACTGTGTGTGTCAGACACTATACTAAGTGCTGAGATACATGAATGAACAAGAAAGACAAAGATCCCTGCTCAAGTGGAGCCCACATCCTATTAGAGAATGAAGGACCATGAACAACAGAAGTGAGTCAATTTGTTATTGTTGTTCAGTTGCCAAGTTGTGTCCACTCTGTGATCCCATGGATGCAGCACACCAGGCTTTCCTGTCCTTCACTGTCTCCCAGAGTTTGCTCAAATTCTTGTCCATTGATTCAGTGATGCTCTCTAACCATCTCATCCTCTGTCTCCCCCTTCTCCTTTTGCTTTCAATCTTTACCAGCACCAAAGTCTTTTCCAATGATTTGGCTCTTCCCATTAGGTGGCCAAAGCATTGGAGCTTCAGCTTTAGCATCAGTCCTTCCAATGATTATTCAGGGTTGATGTCATTTAGGATTGACTAGTTTGATCTTCATACTGTCCAAGGGACTCTCAAGAGTCTTCTCCGATACCACAATTTGAAAGCATCAGTTATTTGGCACTCAGCTTTCTTTATGATCCAACTCTCACATCCATACATAACTACTGGAAAAATCATGGCTTTGACAATACAGACCTTTGTCAGCAAAGTGATGTCTCTGCTTTTTAATATGCTGTCTAGATTTGTCATAGCTTTCCTTATAAGGAGCAAACTTCTTTTAATTTCATAGCTGCAGTCACCATCCACAGTGATTTTGGAGTCCAAGAAAATAAAATCTGTCACTCCTTCCACTTTTCCCCCTTCTGTTTGCCGTGAAGTGATGGAACAAGATGCCATGATGTTTGTTTTTTGAATGTTGAGTTTTAAGCCAACTTTTTCACTCTCCTCTTTCACCCTCATCAAGAGGCTCTTTAGTTCCTCTTCACTTTCTGCCATTAGAATGGCATCATCTGCATATCTAAGGTTGTTGGTATTTTACCCGGCAATCTTGATTCCAGAGTGTAATTCATCCAGCCCAGCATTTCACATGATGTACTTACTATGCATATAAGTTAAATAAACAGGGTGACAGTATACAGCCTTGTCTCACTCCTTTCCCAATTTTGAACCACTTTCAGTAAGATTCTAACTGTTGCTTCTTGTCCAGCATACAGGTTTTTCAGGAGACAGGTACGGTGGTCTGGTATTCCTATTTTTTAAAGAGCTTTCCACAATTTGTTGTGTTCCACATAGTCAAAGGCTTTAGCATAGTCAATAAAGCAGAAGTAGATGTTTTTCTGGAATTCCCTAGCTTTCTCTATGACCCAATGAATGTTGGCGATTTAATCTCTGGTTCCTCTGCCTTTTCTAAACTCAGATTTTATATCTAGAAGTTCTCAGTTCATGCACTGCTGAAGCGTAGCTTGAAGGGTTTTGAGCATAACCTTACTACCATGTGAAATGAGTGCAATTGTATTGTAGTTTGAACATTCTTGGAGAAGGAAATAACAACCCCCTCTAGTATTCTTGCCTGGCAGGCTACAATCCATGGGGTCACAAAGAGTTGGACACGACTGAGCGACTTCACTTTTGAACATTCTTTGGCATTGCCCTTCTTTGGGACTGGAATGAAAACTAACCTTTCCCAGTCTTGTGGCCACTGCTGAGTTTTCCAGATTTGCTAATATATTGAGTGCAGCACTTTAACAGCATCATCTTTTAGGATTTGAAATAGCTCAGTTGGAATTCCATCACCTCCACCAGCTTTGTTTGTAGTAATGCTTCCTAAGGCCCACTTGACTTCATACCCCAGGATGTCAAGCTTTAGGTGAGTGACCACACCATCGTGGTTACCCATGTCATTAAGACCTTTTTTTTGTACAGTTCTTCTGTGCATTCTTGCCACCTCTTCTTAATAGCTTCTGCTTCACTTAGGTCCTTACCATTTCTGTCCTTCCTTTATTGTGTCCATTCTTGCATGAAATGTTCCCTTGATATCTCAATTTTCTTGAAGAGATCTCTAGTCTTTCCCATCCTATTGTTTTCCTCTATTTCTCTGCATTGTTCATCTCTCCTTGCTATTTATTCTCTGGAACTCTGCATTCAGTTGGTTATACCTTTCTCTTTCTCCATTGCTTTTCACTTCTCTTCTTTCCTCACTGTTTGTAAAGCCTCCTCAGACAACCATTTTGCCTTCTTGCATTTCTTTTTCTTTGGGATGGTTATGGTTACTGCCTCCTGTACAATGTTACAGACCTCTGTCCATAGCTCTTCAGGTACCCGTGTCTATCATATTTAACCCCTTGAATCTATTTGTCACTTCCACTGTATAATCATAAGTGATTTGATCTAGGTCATACCTGAATGGCCTAGTGTTTTCCCCCTACTTTCTACAATTTAAGCTTGAATTCTGCAATAAGGAGCTGATGATTTGAGCCACAGTGAGGTCTAGGTCTTGTTTTTGCTAACTGTATAGAGTTTCTTCATCTTCTGCTGCAAAGAATATAATCAATCTTATTTCCATAGTGACCATTTGGTGATGTCTGTGTATAGAGTCGTCTCTTGTGTAGTTGGAAAAGGTGTTTGCTGTGAGCAGCATACTCTCTTGACAAATCTCTTAGCCTTTGCCCTGCTTCATTTATACTCCAAGGCCAGACTTTCTTGTTATCCCAGGTATCTCTTGACTTCCTACTTTTGCAACCCCCTATGATGAAAGAACATCATTTTTGGTGTTAGTTCTAGGAAGTCTTATAGGTCTTCATAGAATGGTTCAACTTCATCTTCTCCAGCATTAGAGGTTGGGGTATAGATTTGAATTACTGCAATGTTGAATAGTTTGCCTTGGAAATGAACCAAGATCATTCTGTCATTTTTGTGATTGCACCCAAGTACTACTTTTCAGAATGTTTTGTTGACTATGAGGGCTACTCCATTTCTTCTAAGGGATTCTTGCCCACAGTAGTAGATATAATGGTCATATGAATTAAATTTGCCTATTCCTGTCCATTTTAGTTAAATGATCCCTAAAATGTCAATGTTTACTCTTACCATCTGCTTGACCACATCCAATTTACCTTGACTCATGGTGTGCTGCAGTTCATAGGGTCACAAAGAGTTGGACACACCTTAGCGACTCAATAGCAACAACAAATGGATCTAATATTCCAGGTTCTTATACAATATTGTTCTTTACAGCACTGAAGTTTACTTTCACCACCAGGCACATCCACAACAGAGCACCATTTCCCCTTTGGCCCAGCTGTTTCATTCTTTCTGGAGCTATTAGTGATTGCCCTCCACTCTGCCCCAGTAGCATATTGGATACTTTCTGACCTGAGGGGCTTATCTTCCGGTGTCATATCTTTTTGCCTTTTCATACTGTTCATAGGGTTCTAATGGCAAGAATACTGGAGTGGTTTGCCATTCCCTCCTCCAGTGGACCACTTCACTGTGACCCATCTATCTTGGGTGGCCCTGCATGGCACGGCTCATAGCTTCATTGAGTTATGCAAGCCCCTTTGCCATGACAAGGCTGTGATCCATGAAGGGGAATCAATTATGCTTTGGGTTAAAAATTAAAAGTAGGACAGAGCAAGGAGTATTACAGTTTTTAGTAGTAGTTAGGAAATTTTCTCATGGAGAAATATTTGAAGGAGAGGATGGAGGAAACAATGTGGATAATGGGGTGAGAGTGGTCCAGACAGAGAGAACAGTCCGTGCAAAGGAACTAGAACCAGAACAAGAGTCTGAACTGTTCATTGAACCGAAAAGAAGAGAGTGTAGCAGAAACAGTGGGAGTGAGAGGGAAGTCGGAGACAGATCAGGCTCAGATTGTGAGAGCTTTGAGGTCTAACAAGAGGACTTTGGTCCTTATTCAGAGTGAGATGGGAACATTAGGGAGGTTTTAAACCCCCTTAACAGGATCGATTTAAATGTTTAGTAGACATAGTCTCCCAAAAGTCTGTGTGCAGTTTTAAGTTAATAACCTCAGAAGTAAATATACCACAAACTTAACAGAAGACATCATTTGAAAGTTCGATAAATTCAGTTTCTTTGAGGCATATGTAACTTTGTGAATTTTGAGTGACATATTTTTTTCATTTTAATTTTTTGTGGTCAGTGCTTACCATCGTCAATCAGAGGAGGAAAAAGGAAGAGTTCAGACTTAAAATGTAGTATTCAGAATTGGCAGAACTACATCCATGTCAGAGAAAGTTCATTTTCAGACCATTGGTAGGTGTCTAGCATTGATGTTGGTGAGGCTGTTCAGCTTCAAAGCTGCACCAAGGTAATTTAGGATACCTGCTTATTGGCTGAATGAGTGCAGGAACCAGGAAGTTGGTAGCTCAGGAGGCCATCACCCTAGCAAGTTATTTTCTCTGTGTACCTCTTTCTCCCCCTCTTGTATGACCCCCAGGAGCCTCCACTGTACCTGCATCTGGCCTGCCTCGGATAGGTAGTGACCCCGTGATATTAAAGACCCCAGTTCCCTTAGAGTCAGTTGCTGACAGTCTCAGGGCCTCTGATGGGCAGCTTCATGCCAAGGCCCCAACCAAGCCACCTCGAACACCTTCACTGCTGCTGCCTGATGCCTCTGGACGCCCCCCGACGTACTGTGAGCTGGTGCCCCAAGTGCTCAGGGTCCAAGGACCGCCCCCTGGCCACAGCTGCCCAGAGTCAGAGGTGCCCTGGTGGGAAGCCGAGGAGGAGAAAGAGGAGGGCAGATGTTTTGCAAGACCTCAGGCTGAGGTCTCTTTCTGTCTCCCTGACACCCCCTCCTGCCTGCTGGGGTCCCAGAATCGGCCTCTGGAACCCGAAGTCTTGCATACTCTCCGTGGCCTGTTCCTGGCACACCATCCTGGGAGCACAGCTCTCCACTTGCTATTGATAGACTGCCAGGTGGGTCCCCTACCAGGTCTTCCCTCCCCGGGTAGGGCCTGAAGCCAGGGCATGACCCAAACCCACCTCACACCCACAGACTCACTCTACTCCTTTAACGTCCCTACTCTTACCCCCGCGCCCCATCGCCAGGCCACAGGCGTCCTGGGAGTGACCAAGGCGCAGCGGGGCGCCATGGGGGTCGCCTCTGGTCTGGAGCTTCTCACACTTCCCCACGGGCATCTGTTAAGGTTGGAATTGCTGGAGAGGTGAGCCAGCCACCTGAAATCCCCAGGGTCTTCAAACCTCCTCCCATTCCCGGTTCCCCAGGGAGGAGGGGAATGGGCAATGCCGCCGACTGTCCCTCCTCACCCCGACATCACAAACCTCCCCACTGCCCCCAGACCCTTGCCCTCCGCCTCTACAGGCTCGAGACGCTGGCGTTGGCGGGGGCTCTGGCAGTGCTGGGCTGCGCAGGGCCGCTGGAAGAACGCGCGGGCGCCCTGAGGGGCCTGGTGGAGCTGGCCGTGGCGCTGCGGCCAGGGGCGGTGGGGGACCTGCCCGGACTGGCCGCGGTGATGGGCGCCTTGCTCATGCCCCAGGTGCGTGGGAAGCAAGGGAGGAGGCAGGTGATGGGGAAGAGTGGAGGGAAGTAGGGCTCAGGTCTCTTCCTCCAGGTGACGCGTTTGGAACGCACGTGGCGCCACCTGAGAAGGAGCCACACGGAGGCTGCGCTGGCCTTTGAGCAGGAGCTGAAGCCGCTGATGCGATCGCTGAATGAGGGCGCCGGTGAGTGGCGGCTTTCGAGTGATAAGCCTAACCAGAATCTGGATTCAGCCCTAAGCCCCGCCCGCCCGTGTCTTAGTCCCCGCCCCTGGGTCTCTCCTAGGCCGCGCCCCCTGCCTAGGCCCGGCCCCTGACTCACATCTAGCAATGCGCTAGGCTCTGGCCTCCCGGTCTCGCGACGAACCCTTGCTTCTGTCCCGGGCTCCACCTCGGTCTTTCGAGCCGCCTGCTTGTTCGGTCCTAGGCTCCGCCCCTTAATCGAGGCTCCGCCCCTCGCGCCCTTTCCCCCGCCCTCTACGCGAGACTCTGCCCTGGACCCAATCCCTGGGCGGACCTGCTCTAGGCTCCGCCCCGGCTCTAGGCCACACCTTGCCCTCCTCCGGTCCCGGCTGGAGCCTGCGTGTCTGACCCAAACCCCACCCGCTGCCCTGTCCTAGGGTGCCCTGGCCCCAGTTTATGTTGGTCCTCTTCACCCTAGGACCCACACCTCACCCCTAGCCCAGCCCAGACCCTTCCCCCAACAGGACCCAGCGATCCCGGCGAGGTGGCGCTGCCGCACGTGGCACCCGCGGCGCGCCTGCTGGAGGGTGAGGAAGTCCCGGGGCCCTTGGACGAGAGCTGCGAGCGGCTGCTGCGCACTCTGCACCGGGCGCGTCAGACGGCCCGGGACGCGCCCAGGTTCCGCGAGGCGGCGGCGCGGCGCCTGCGAGGTGAGCGCCTCCCATTAGAGGGGTTGCCAGAGGATCCCCACTTTAGAAACAACCTGCATGCTCCAGCGCGGTAACCCCCAAACCCACCGGGCCAGAGACTAGACTCCTGTCACGCCTCCCAGAGTCCCACCCAAACTGGGCGGGCCCCGGTCCCAGGGGTGTTCTCACCTCAACACACGCCACCACCACCTGCAGCGTTGATGGGCACAGCGCCCTCTGCCCCTCAGAGCCATGCCCACAGGGCCCCACCCCCACTTTCCCACCTGGGAAGGTCCTACCCCCAGAGGGTCTCAATTCTCCGCAGGAATGTGCAGCTCCCTCCAAAATGAGCCAGACCATCATTCTGGCAGGATAGCGCCCCCCCTGTACTCAGAACCACACTTCTGTCCTGGGGCAGCCCTGCCTCCGGAATCCCCCACCTGGGGGGTTCCTTAAGACCCTTCTTCTTCCAACACGGCCCAACCTCCTCCTCCCAAGTTTGTCGCGCAGGGTGGCCCCAAATTCCTCCCTCAAGGCAGCTCCTTCTCCAGGTTCTACCCCCAAAGTAGGGGGCGCCCTGATGTGGCCCCTGGAACGGACTGGCCCCCATGCACCTTGGCAGAGCCCACATCGACCAAGCCCTTCAGCCACCCCCCACCCCAACTCCTGCAGACCCCTCCCCAGCTAACCCTGCCTGGTTGTTCAGATAATCTGGGGCAGAGTCCCTTCTGGGTCAAAGTCCAGAGGGAACAAGGCAGGTGTGGGAGGAGCAAGGCAGGTGTGGGAGGAGCAAGGCAGGTGCCTGGGCCCCACCCCCAGCTCACCTGGCCTTGCCCCCAGGATTCCGGCCCAACCCGGAGCTGACAGAGGCCCTGACCACTGGCTTCTTGAGGAGGTTGCTCTGGGGGAGCCGAGGGGCTGGGGCACCATGGGCCACACGACTCGAGAAGTTCCAACGTGTCCTCAGCGTCCTCTCACAGCGCCTGGAGCCTGACCCTTGAAAGCACAAACCCCTTTCTCATGCTGGGATACCCAAGCATCTGGGGACCCCTGATGGAGACCTAGGAAGCCACCCAAGTTTCTTCACCCAGCCAAATGCAGTGGGGACCTGCACCCAGCCGCACAGAAGGAGAGGACCGGTTTGCAAGAACCCACCTTGCACCCTAAAAAGGCATGTGGATCCTGGGAGTGGGCAGCTCCTGCCTTACTCTGTACCCCCCGCCCCACCCCTACCTGACAAGTGGTGGACATGTGTCTCTTAATGTTAAAGATAACTTGAAGATCTCTCTGTAAGAAGCCAGATTTCAATGTTTTAAAACCTGTGTGACTTCTATCAGATCACTTGACCTCTCTATGCCCAGTTTTAATAAAAAAGTGAGACTGTACTTTCTAGAGGTTATCATGGGGATGAAAACTCAACGTTTGAATGAGCTCCTGGGTGGAGAATGCCCGGCACACAGTAGGTGCTCAGCAGATGTGAGCTGCAGGGAACACCAAAGAGGTGACATCCAGCACCCTCCTCCCTACCGGAGTCACAGACAAGCAGTGGACTCCCAGCAAGGGGCATAGTTTGTCCAAGGTGTACCCAGGTTCATCGCCACCTCCTCATTCCCCGCATGGCCCTTAAGGAGGGTGGTGTTCGAATATCCAGCCCCAGAATCCAAACCTGCTAATAAGCCACAGACTCCAAGAGTTTTTCATCATTTTTTATATAAAACAAAATGACCCTAGCCGAGCGGCAGGAAGAAAAAAGATTTGAAACATGAGTATGTACATCAATGGTAGAAGGCACAGCGGGTCCATCTCGGGAGAGGAGTGAGGGGGTGGGGGTGGGGGGCAGCAGGTTACACAGGTCTCAGCCAAAGCCACGGGGGCAGAAATAAAGTGCGTAGGTCCTGGGGCCCCCCGTGGCCCAGAAGCAGCAGCCAACAGCCCCCCTCTTCCCGCTTCCAGCAGGGTTCAGTTGAGCATGACGCGGAGGTAAGAGGTGGGCACATAGCCCTCACCTCCCTGTTTCCGCCTGACTCGGGTCCACCCATCGCCTTTGTCCTCTTCCATGAGACTGAGGTCCTCGCCCTCTGCCATAGAGATGGTGCCCTCGCTGGACCCTGTCACAGAGTGGCAGTGGGCTCAAGTCCACTGGAGGCGGATCTCAACAGAGCCCAGCCCCAAATGCCACCCTCCCCTGCCCCCCGCCCCCACCAAAGTCACCGATGTACCACCCAAACTGTCCATACCTTCAAAGTGGTAGATGGCCACACAGTGACCGATGGGGGAGGCGGGCTCCTCCTCAAATTCCTCATCAAACTCCGTGTAGATGGGGGCGTCCTGACCCTCCTCAGAGGGGGGCTCTTCAGAGCTGGTTGAAGAAGGCAAAGCAGTAAGAAGAGGCACCCCTTACCAGGTCTGGGGTCTGGGGACAGACCCACCCCGGCCTGCTTGCACACCTCTCCTTGTTCTCTTGAGATCCATTGTTGCTGTTGCTGCTGCTGTCCGGCGGCGCGCTGGCTGGGGGGTCTGGAGGCCGGGTGTGCCGGCCCAGGGTGTCTCCCCGGTTGCTTAGGACCCGGCTCTCAGCTTCTGCCAGCCAAGCCTGAAAGGAGGGGACCGCACACTCAGCTCCAGGGCCAGGCTCTGGGGTCAGCCCACTCTGGGCCTGGAGGTTTCCTGAGATCACCCATGTACACCAGAGGCCGTGATGAGAAACAGCTGGAGCCCCCACCTACACCTCCCTGTCCCTCTTTCTCCCCCTCCCCACCAGGCAGTGACTCAGCCAGGCCTGCCGGCCCCGCCTCTCCCCAGGGTCTGCCCTGACCTCATACTTCTGTACTTCCAGTTTCAGCCGTTCGATGTTGTTCAGGGTTTCCGTGATCCGGGGTTCCAAGCTGGCTGGGTCTCCCATCTGGGGTGTCTTTTCATACACATCCTTCATTTTCTTCAGGGCCTCCCTAGGGTGAGACAGATGGAGGAGAAAGAAATCCATGTGATTTAACAAACAAAAAAAGATGGGCTTTGCTTCAGGGAACTCAGCCAGTGCTTCATAGCCTGGATTCAAATCCCAGAGCGGGCATTTCCTAGTTGTTCCAAAACTGTGTCTCAGTAGGCTTGTCTGTGAAAGGAGAATAATGGTATCTATATGTGTTGTGAAGATGAGAGCAGTGCCTTTACTGGAGTATAACTATACTGGAGTATAGTTGCTGTACAATGTTGCGTTAGTAAAGTGAATCAGTTCACATGTATACAAATATCCCCTCTTTTTTGGATTTCTTTCCCATTTAGCCCACCACAGTGCATTGAGTTGAGGTCCCTGTGCTATACAGTAGGTTCTCGTTAGATATCTATTTTATACGTAGTAGTGTATATAGGGGGCTTCCCAGGTGGTGCTAGTGGTAAAGAACCACCCATGCAAGAGATGCAGGACATGAGGGTTTGATCCCTGGGTCAGGAAGATCCCCTGCAGAAGGAAATGGCAACCCACTCCAGTATTCTTGCCTGGAAAATTCCATGGACAGAGGAGGCTGGAGGGCTACAGTTCATGGGGTTGCAAAGAGTCTGACATGACTGAGCGATTAACACTTCCAGATTTTCACACTGAGTGCGTACGGTATACCAGAAACCCACTCTAGGCATTAGAAATACAGCAGTAAACAGAACTATGTGGATCCCACCTCTCAGGCAGGATACACATTGTCTCCTATGTGTATCAGTCTGTCAGGAAAACAGGAATTCTAATGATCCATGTAAGGAGTTAGAAACTCTATAAATGCTAGGTATTATTATTATCATTAGTCCCCCGTCCCTGCTTCCTCCATGTCTATACATACAGATGGTAATCATTACATGCATATCTGATGCACATAGAGATGAGGAAACTGCAAAGAGCTAGTACAAAGGCCAGTCCATTTGGACTCCAGAGCATGCACCCATAACCCCAATGTCATAAAAATCTCAGGAATGGGGACTTCTCTGGTGGTCTAGTGGTTAAGAGTCTGCACTTCCCCTGCAGGGGGCGTGGGGTCCATCCCTGGTCGGGAACCCAGGATGCTGCTCAAGGTGCAGCCAAAAATTAAAAAAAAATGAAACACTCAGGAACAACAATCAAATGGAACTTTACACCAATAAAAGCCATTTTGTACAAGGAGTTCTGTGCAAAACAGCAAAATATCATTTGGCTGCCTATCTGCAAGTGGCAAACGTCATTCTTATTATGTAAGAGGACTGGGAAGAGAATCTTGCTGCTTGGAAAGTATGAGTAAAGATTTTCTTTTTTTTTTATCTGGCAGGTTTTTTTATTGTTAATATTTTTAAGTTTTTTTGAGTTATTAAATTAAAAAAACCATATGCTTTTTTTCTTTTAGCCAAATAATGGAGTGAATAAGACTCATAGATGCTTTTTGATATTGAACCATCTTTGCATTACTGGTCTAACCCCACTGATCGTGATTTTGTTTGTTTTTTTATTATTATTCTTTATTGTGGTATATACAAAATATAAAATTTCCCATCTGTGCTACTTTTAAGTGTACAGTTCTGTGGCATTAAATTCATTCATGGAGTTGGGCAATCACCATCACCACATGATGTAATACTGTTCTTAATACATTGCTGAACTTGGATTGGCTAGGATTTTGCTATCTAAGATTGTTAAGTTAGTTAAATAAATCCGTAATTTTATTTTCTTGAATTCTTGCTAACTTAGTTTTGGAACTGAGATTCCACCAGCCTCCTAAATGAGCTGGCAGCTTTCACTCTTTTTTTTCCCCAATCTTTTTGGCAGCATGTGGGATCTTCATTCTCTGACCAGGGATTGAACCTGTGCCCCCTGCATTGGCAGCACAGAGTCTTAACCACTGGACCTCCAGGGAAGTTCCTTTCACTCTTCTGTTTCCTGGAATGACTTGTATAAGGTGGGAAGTAACTGTTTCTCCTACTTGCAGTTCACCTATAAACCCACTGGGGCCTGGGGTTTGTTAGAGAGGAGATCTTTGGGTACCATTTCAGTGTGATTTATTTATCCTTTCATCTTGTTCCTTACCTGCTCAGCCCTTCGCCTTACCTCTGGTCCATCTCCTTCTGTAGTTCACGGTTCCGTTCTTCCAGCTGCTGCTGCAGTCGCTTTCTCTGCTGCTCCGGGGGCAAGTGGCTGAAATCCTCAGTCACCACTGTCTGCAAGGTGGGAGAGGACTGAGTTCCGGAACACAGAGTTTGAGCTCCCAGGTCTAAGATAGGCCTAAGACACACCGAATCCACGTCCTCCCTGCCCAAGGTTCTCGGGCGGCAAGGCCATGCAGAGAGCAAAGCAGGTCCAGGTGGGGCCTTGGAAGGAGGGGGCCCAGCCAGCGGCAGGAAGCGAGCCCAGGGTCCCGCCACCCGGCCGCTGGGCGGGCTAGGGCCGCCCCCTCCTCCTCCCCCAGAGGCCTCACTTACCCCACGGCTGCCTCGAAGGCTGCGGAAGGATGCTAGCCGCGGTTTGACCGACTTACTGATCTCGCTCAGTATGGCCAAGGGGTCGAGGCCGGAGCGGGGGGATGGGGGTCCATTAGGTAATGCCGAGGGCAGGGGGCCCCCCAGGGGGGAGAGAGGTGGGGGACACGGCTACCGGCAGGGGTCAGGGAGGGCATGGGTCAGAAGGGTCGGGAGGATGTAGAGAACAAAGACGGATGGACGGACGGACGGACGGCGGATGGACGCAATAAAGAAAAAAGAAAAAAAAAAAAAAAAACCAAATGGAGAAAAGAAAAAAAAAAGTAAGAAAACCACAACTCAAGATGCACAATCACACACACAGAAAATGCATGCAAAGAGCAACACAAAAAATCTGGGAGGTGGCAGGAGGGCATTAGATTGTGAGCCAGAAGGCTAGAGCTCTCCCCCTCTACCCCTCAACACTTCCCACCTCCCTTGCATCCTATGTCGTTTCTAGAATGGAGCCTGGGGACACAGGGAGGCCCATATTTCTCTACTCCACCCCCACCTCCAGCTTTCTGGGCTCACAGTCTAGAAGGTGGAGGGTGAGGCATGCAGAAACCAAGATCTCAGACGAAAATGGGGCCATAGATGTCAAGGGCAAGCTAAGAGAAGGGTCAAAGGCATGAAATACCAAAAGGGCTATAGCCGGGGTTTAAGCTAGGGTATTCAAAGTATATGTCGACGGGGATGGAAAGTATGAAACAGGAGTCAAAGGTATAAATTGGGCAGAGGAGGGGGTTGTCAAAGGTATAGACCAGGGTGTCCAGGTATGTGCCTGACATTGAAAGCCAAAAATCCCAAGAAAAACCAGCCTGAGGGTAGGGGGCCCAAAGACTCATCAGAGGGTTGAAGAGACTCAAGGGGAGTCCCTAGGGCTGGTGTCTCAAGCCCTTACCCAGCCCTGAACCCCAAAGCAGGTCTCTTCTCTCAGCCTCCTGAGAAGCAGCAGACAGACGCCACAGGCCCTCCCCTGTCAATCTCCCCCCCTACCCCCCCCCAGCCTCAGGGGACTCCCAGACCAATGGCCCAGCCGCCTTCCTTCCCTTCAGCCGGGCCAGCAGCCAAGAGGAAAATTCCTGCCCGGGACTCAGCGTCCCGGCGGCTGGGGCTGACTCAGTGTGGGCCCCTGCTGTCCCCACTCACACCCAGCCCTCCACCCTGAGGGCCCTGGCCCCCACCTTGTTCTTCTTGCCGAATGGCCAGCGCTTAGCCCGGCTGCGGCTCGCGCCTCGGAGCTCTGGCCGTCCATCGGAGGGGGTACCCAGGCTGCTGTCCGAGGGCACTCGGTTCATGGGCTGGCTGAAGTCTTCGAATTCCACGTCACCCGGACGGGCAAAGCCTGACTTGTGCAGCTCAATTAGGACCTGGGAATCCTGGGGATGGTGAGGGGCAATCAGTAGCAAGACTGGGGGCCAAGCCTTCGGACTCCTGCACACCACCCCCAACCACTGCTTGCCCCCAGTGGTCCACTACCAGGACCAGGCACCCACGTTCTTGGCATTCACAGCATCTGCGGCCACCTTCATGCCCTCCAAACACTTGGCGATGATGGGCACCACCTCCAGCTCAGTCTCTGAAAGCAGCCCGTAACCAGCCCCCAGGTGGGTGGCCCGCCGCTCGTCCATGTCCTGCAGCTTCTGTAGAGATGGGGGGGGGTGGGGCCACGGTTCTCAGGGGCATTGATCGAGGGGCTGGTGGCAGAGTGATTCCCTCCTGAACACAATGGAGCCCCACACTGACCACAGTCCTAAGCCCAGTAGCAGGGAGAACACAGAATTGAACACAGAGACTTCCAGCCCAGTGTGGTCAGGGGAGAAATTTCGGAGGCCAGGGAGATGTCAGAGAGGAATTTGAGGCCCTCCCTTTGCCTAGGGAGTCAGGAAAGGCTTCTCAAAGGAGGTGAAAATGGAAGCCGGAAGGGACTTCCCTGGTGGTCCAATGGCTAAGGCACTGCATTCCCAATGCAAGGGGTCCAGGTTCAGTCACTGGTCAGGGAACTAGATCCCACATGCTGCAGCTAAGACAAGGTGCAGACTAATTAATTAATTTAAAAAATATACTAAGAAAAAAACAGAGCCAGGAATTTCAAGAAAAAAGCAGACCCAACACAGATACTGCCAGTCTCAGGGTTGGGATAGAGAGTAGAATACAGGGCTGAAACAGACGGGAAATTTGAGATCTTTCAGAGGGTTTGTTAGAATTGGAGCTTGGAAGAATGTAGGAATTACAAAAGGAAAGAATGACACCCCTGGCAAGAAGAACAGCTTGAATAAAATCAGAGAACACTTTGACTATTTGGTTCTAACTCCTTTTCAATTTAAAGATTAGGGCATTACAGCTGGGGTTTTGACAAATGTGTAGGAGTTGGTTAATTCTGGGTTTCCTAGGGAAGGTGGGACTCGGGGTTTGTAGCACTCACATCAAATATCTGAGGCATCTGGGAAAAATAGAAGTGAGACTGGTCACGGTTGAAGCGCTGTAGTTGGGCTGCATACTCATTTTTGCTTTCTTCTGCCATGTGACTCCGAAGGTGGGCTTGTTGTTTGGCCTGAGGAATATCGAGGTGGGGGGAGGGTCATAGCCCAGTTCTGGCCTTGCCTAACCCTGACCCCCAAGCCTGTCTCAGACCCCACAGGCACCTTCTCCACATCAGCCTTGGTGGCGTTGATATCCTGGTCAAGCCTCTCAGCGGTCTGGGCTGCCTTCTCAGCCTCCCGGCAGTCCCGTTCAAATTTACGTTTACTCTGTGTTGAGGACAGAATTGGAGTGAAGGAGCCGCCTGCCATGGTTTCAGGGACTGGGGGGAAGTCACCCAGCAACTGGGAGTCGGGGTGGGAACAACAGGCAGATTGGAAACCCACAGGAGAGGAGGGATCCAGGCCAGACGAAGTGAATCGACAACCCTCACCCAGCTGCTCGGGGCCAGAGACTTGCTTCTCCACACCCACAGACTCACATTCTCCAGCTGCTTGAAGCCACTTTCCAGCTGCTGCTGGGCCCGACGACCTTCTTGGAAGTGCTATGGGAAGAGGGGGCGATAAGGCTCACCCTGATGTCAGGGGACCCTCGGGAAGCCCCAGAGAAGGGATCACCCACCATCTTTCTCTCCTGTTTCATCTCCTGCGAGTACTTGGCCAGCTCAAGACATACACGCACGCTGAGGTTCTCAGCCACCAGCTCCCGCTGGCCAGCAAAATCATTCACCTCCTGCAGAATCTGCACAAAGGACTGTTGCTGGCTGAACCTGGGGTGGGGTGGAGGAGGGATAGGGGCTGGGGGTCAGGACCCCCAGGAGCCACATGCCCCCAGACCCACCTCCATATGAGAAAGCGTGAGCCCCAAAATATTCACCCCAGAAATGACAATACATTCTGGCCCACACCCCCAACCCTGGAGGGGGACACAGAAACTCAGAATTCTCAGAATTTGGGGAGGTCTTAGAAAGGGGATACGATGCTTACACCATCTTTTTGCATCACCCTTGTGGTGTCAGTAGCAGCATCATATAATCAAATACTATAAATGCTTTTGCAAGAAGCATTAGTATTCACATAAGAGATAAAATCTAACAAGACCCTAATGAACTTAATTAACTTCATGTCAGTTCAGGTCTTGAGATTGCCTCCAAACAAGCGACCAGAAAATCTTTTGCTTTCTAGAGCTTTGGGGGGTTTCTGGAACTGGAATAAAGTGAAATGGGCCAGGCATTGTTTTAACACACTATCTTAATCTTCATATGAGCCCCTACAAGGACATCGTCATCCCCAACTCACAGGAGAGGAAAACCAAGGCTCACACCATGAGTCACTTGCCCAGAGTCACTCGTTTAGTAACTGTGGGAGCCTCTCCCATTTAATAGGCGAGGGAAACAGAGGCTGAGAAAGAAGTCAAGTGGCCAAAGCAGTTCAGCGGGAAAGTAGTGGATTTAGAATTCCAAGCCAGGTAATTCGGTTCCTGCATCCAAGCTCATGCCTCTAGGTGGAACTGGGGTGAGAAGTGAGGGATCTGTTTGCAGGGAGCCCAGCTTGAGAGAGAGAGGAAGTGGGTCCCATACCCCCTGCCCTCCCAAATCTAGCCCTGTATCCATCCGGTGTTCGTTCTTACTTGGATTCAGGGTCATCTTTGGCAGGTCTTTTGGGCATGTATTTTTTCACCAGGCTCCTACGGAGAGAGGCAGGAAGGCTGAGCCCCCAGTCCTCCAACCGCTCCCCTTAACCCCAGGAGGCGGCCACCCTAGGGTCTCACCGCAGCTGCTTTGCATAAGCCTGCTCCACCTCCGTCCTCTCTTTCACGAACTTCACGTATCTGTCCAACAGGTCCAGACCCCACTGCGTGTGCCGCTCGAGTACCTCAAACTGATCCTAGCAGGGAGATTGGGAGGACCAAGGTCAGGACCCGGGGACCCCACAGCTGCCGACCCAGCGGCAGGGGAGCCTCCCGGCTCTGAGCTTCAAGAAGGAGTGGCTTCCCGGCCCCGCCCCGGAGCGGCGCGGGGGGAGGCAGGAAACCGGCGGGAACCCCCTCCTCTTCCCGGGAAGGGCCAGAGAACTGGGGCGGGGCCCCAGCCGGACTACAGGGTCCCCTCTCCAGGCGCCCAGGAGGGGTGTGGAATGGGGCAAGGCCACTCCCCCTGCCCCAGGTCCCCTAATCCCCCCAGATTCCGGAAAATCCGGCCGGCCTGGCGTGAGTCAGGGCCAGAGGGGCAGGGTTCCCTGCAGCTTGGGGGGGCCCCAGAATGGTCGGAGAGCGGGCATCAGGTTCCCCCGGTCGCCACGCTTCCCAGGGTCCCCCCAGGGGCGACTCAGTTTTCCTCACTGACTCCACTTTACCTCCAAAAGAAATCCCAGAGTTGGGGGGGGGGGGGGGACGATCTAGTTAACCCAGGGCACCCAGAAACCCAGGAGTGCCACCGCCCCCAGAAAGAGGAGGGGTCAGAGGTTCCGGCTAGGAAATGGGGAAAAAATTCTGGGGCTTACAGGGCATAGGTTCGAGGCGATTGGTGGCGGCCCCTCCCAGTACCTAAGGAGGGCTGGGGGAGGGGGCTGAGGCCGAGGCTCGCAGCCCCCTCCCCCCTACAGCGTCCCAAGCCCTAATTGTAGATTAGAGGCGACGTGAAGGCGGTCTGGACTTCCAGGTCCCACGTGGGGTTGGAAGTGGCCAGAGGGCCCCCTCCCCCGCCCCAGCCGGACAGGCGGACGGCGGGCAGGGACCCAGGGGCCGTAAGATAAGCCGCCGGCCCAGTCAGGGCGCTCAAAATAGGTGACCTCTCCCGGCTGCTCAGGCCTGGTCCCAGGACTTCTTCTACCCTCCTCACTATGAACCCCGTACCTCAGTTTCCCTACGCGGCTCCTGAAAGGTCGCCCTCTGCTCAGGGGCGTCCTGAACCGCCCTGGGAAACTCCGCGGAGAGAGGGGATTCCAGGGGTCGGTGGAAGGGAACACGCAGAGATCCCGCTGGGGTACTGCAGGGGCAAATCGTGGGTCTGGACCCCAGGAAGGGAGGAACTTGGAGTCAAGCGGAACGGACTCACCCACAGTTCGGTGCCCCAATCCATGCTGCTCCCGCCGCGGCCGACGCCTCCGCCGCACCCGGTCCCTGCCGCCCGCCGCCGCCGGGAGACTCAGCCCAGGGCTAGGAGCCCGACCCCGCCCCGCTAAGGCCCCGCCCACTTCAGGCTCTGCCACGCCCCATACACTCTGCCACGCCCCCGCACTCTCGGAGCCCTAGCGCGGCCCCCTGAAAGCGAGACCCCCCCTCCAAGGAGGCGGGGCCCAACGGACGCCCCCGCCCCTTCTTAAAGAAATGCGCGCCACTGGACAGACCCCTTAAAGGACCCCCATCCATTTTCCAGATCCCCTGGGACCCTTTTGTCCACCCCATCCCTGCCCCGCCCTGGACGGTTTTTCTTTTCCTCTTTCCTTTCAATCATTCATTAAAGGGCCAAGACACTAAAACCCCAACCCAAGAGGTTTCCCCCCAACTCCATCGCAGCGAGAACTGAGGTCACCCCGCTCTTGAGGGCCGGCCTGGCTCCAGACGTCTACGTTCGTCCCACTAATGGTCTGGCCCCTCCGGCCACAGGGCGGATGGGAGGACTTCGATCCTGTCCAGGACGCGCCTCCGCCAAGGCCGGGTCCATTAGCGCCCCCACCGCATCCTGCCTCCCTCCCTAAAGTCTACGCCGGGAAACTGAGGACGGGCTGTCCTTGGGGCGCCAGGCCCAGGCCTTTCCTCGGCTCCCGTACAGTTTGAGCTTGCACCTGCCCGTTTCCCAGTCTCATCCATTAAGGCCCAATCAGGTTTAATAATTTGCACAGATCCTAGGATTCCTACTCCACCACTCCCCTGCTCCTCAAACCCTTGGGCTTGGAAGTCTGTCACCTCTCTCCTAAAAGTCAGTTCACACACTGTTAATCCCTTTGAGGCACTGGGATGAAAGGGGAGAGATAGAAACAGCAGCCTCCCCCCACTCCCATCCTATCCTGCCTTTGGTGCTTTCTCTTTGGTTACAGAGGTGGCAGTCGCCCTGCTGGGGCTGAGGGCTTTAGACCCTCTGACAAGTCAGGCTCTGATCCCTGTCTTCCAGGACACAAGAAGTACACAACACGTCTTGAATAGCTCCAGTAACCCACACTGGGACAGACAGCTCTGCAGGGACCTGGCCCCACCTGCTGGTGGCTTCCGAGTTAGAAAACTTCAAATTGCAAAATAGACTTGGGCTCCAGAGGTTAGATGGAGAAGGAAATGGCAACCCACTCCAGTACTCTTGCCTGGGAAATTCCATGGACAGGGGAACCTGGCAGGCTACAGTCCATGGGGTCACAAAGAGTCAGACACGACTGAGTTACTGAGCATGCATGCCAGAGGTTAGAGGGTCAGATTGAGTCAGAAACAGCCTGGAGTCTGGAACTCAGTGGCTCAGCCTGGGAGTTAGGGTCTCAACTGAAATTGGGATTCATCCCAGGTGGGCACCACAATTGGGATGGGACCTGACTGGGATCGGAGGTTTAGGAGAGGGGTGAGCCACCAGTCGAAGGCCTGGGACTCAAACGAAAGTCCACAGGTCTGTCCTAATCTGAGGTCAGGGCAGTCTTTACCTGAGATCTGTCTAGATGTAAACTCAGTCAGAGATTAAGGCTCAGTATAGGCTGAAAGTTGAAGGGAAGGCAGAGATGCGTTTCAGCTGAGGTCAGGGCTCAGCTGCAGGTAGGCCCTCAGCCTGGTGTTGGGGTTCAGCCTGAATCAAGATTGTCCTGGATTCTGGGGATGGGACTCCATCCAGTGGCCTCACTCCAAGATAGAAGCGTCCACCTAAGCCTGGTAACTCAGTCTGGGATCATAGGTCACTCCAGGGTCATGATTTAGCTTAGGGCCAGGTTTTGGCCTCTCGTTGGATCAGCAAGATTAGGAAAACAAGACAGGCTTTAGCAAATGCAAGTGTTTACCAAAAGCCCGAACTTTGGCTGGGAGCCACATCCCCAGGGGGGAAAGGGAAACTCTGTCCTTAGGGATACTGGGAGATGTAGTTTATTGAATGCTCCCATTGAGTTGTTTGCTGCCCCACCCCCTCCAACCTTGCGTTCTGGGTAATGTAGTTCTGAACGGATCTGTCAGTTAAGAGTGGGTGGAGGAATTCCGCCTCAGGGTAGGATATCAGATCCATCACAATTGGTTGGATGAACTGTTTATCAACTTACATCCGGGACAATCTTTCTAGTGATTGGTGGGCGTGAAGGCGGGGTTAAGCAATATTAGCATTCCCATTCGGGACTGGTGCTGTCTATTTGGTGTCTTACAGGGGGCGGGCACGAGAAGAGGCCATCGGTGATTGGCTGGGAGGGCTCAAAAAGCAGACGGGTCGGCGCCCACCGTGCGGCGATTGGCTCACCGGTAGGCGGGCCTGGGGGCGTCAGAGGCGGTGTCAAGGGAGGCGGTGACTCCAGAGATGGCAGTGAGCGAGAGGAGGGGGCTCGGTCGTGGGAGCCCCGCGGAATGGAGGCCGTGGCTACTTCTCCTGCTGCTGTTAGGCGGTTCCTCTGGACGCATTCACCGGCTGACGCTGACGGTGAGTCCCGCCGCGTGGAGGTCTGGGGTGCGGGGCTCACCTTTGGCCCGGAGAAGCCCCTAGCTTGGAGTGGTCTCGTCCTACCTCCCCCGCTCCTTATGCGGGATGGAGAGGTCCAGCGCCCCCTGCTTCAGGCCAGGAGTGGTCTCGCCAGAGGATCCCCCTGAGTGGTTCTTTTGAAGTTGCCTAGCCTGCGGCGCTGAGGTCGTCCCTTGCCCACAGCGGGTGGGGCTTCACCTCTGGGGACCCAGGACTCTGAGGCCTTTAAATTCTTGGGATCGCTTTGGGGCTGCTAGGAACCCTTGACGCCGTCCAGGGAAGTCCCTAGGGGTTCTAGAATGGGGGTACTAATTGGGATCTTGGGGACTCAGTTGGAATCTAAAAATTTTCCGAAAAGTGAGAGCCAGGCTCCCCAAGATGCGTAACTCTGCTTTACGGGTGATGCTCACCTCGTAGGGAGAATTCCACGTAACCCAGACCTTCTCTTCCTGGACTCTCCGAATGGTGGCCAGAGGATGCCGAGCCATTCTTGCTCACCTGGAATTGGTCTGGGGTCATGGCCCACAGGGGTGGCCTTCTCTTCCTCTCCTGTTACCCTTTGAACCTGTCCTAAATACAGAGATACCCGGAGGGGGCCGAAGCCCTTGGCGGAACCTCGTGCCAGAGCCCTGGGGCTGGGCTGGTGGGAAGTCTGAACTGTCTCTGTTTCCTTGGTCTCCGGCAGGGGGAGAAGCGAGCAGACATCCAACTGAACAGCTTTGGTTTCTACACCAACGGCTCCCTGGAGGTGGATCTGAGCCTCCTGAGGCTAGGCTGCCAGAATACAGAAGAGAAGGCCCCGCTGGTGAGGGGCTTTGGGGAATTTGCTGGAGGAGGGAGAAGTGCACGAGTTTCTGAGCCCACCCCATCCCCCCCAATTGAGGATTCACATCCTAGCTCTGCCTCACCCTTGTGATCTTGGGCAAGTCCTTTGGTCTCTCTGAGTTTCTATTTGCTCATCTGTAACTGAGGAATAATTTCTCAGCCCTAGTTCCTGCAGTCAAAATAAGAGGCTCTTGTTATTGAACACCCGCTGGGTACCCATACACTGCAAATCAATTTCCATGAGTCTGTTCTGTCATAGCCACCTTTCAGGATTCCTGTGAAAATATTACACCTGTAAACCGAATTTTTCAGGTGTTTGTACAGACTCAGAGGTATGTGGCTTACTCAGAGCCCCAGAGCTTGGATGTAGATCCAAGTGTGTTGGATTCCAGAGCCCAAGGCGGGCAGCCATAAACATTCTATTTATTTTTTACATCATCATTTTAAAATTGAGGGGGGCGGGGGCGGAGAAGAACCAGCGAAGGTCTCTTGGAGGAAATGACATCCCAGTCAAGTGGTTAGGAGTTAAAGGAAGAGGATTGGGGTGCTGGGGGCAAGTGGGGAAAGTCAGTGAATGCAGGATCTCCCCCTGAGTAAGTATTAAGGAAATTCGAGGTTATGTGTCTGTTGCCACTGATAGAGGTCCCTGCTGGTGTCCCTCACCTCATAGTCTCTTCTTTCCACTTACCAGGTGGGGTTCAGTCTGACCCGGGTGAGATCTGGCAGCATTCGCTCCTACTCAGTGAGTGGTAGGGGTGGAAGTGGGGAGAGAAGGGTGGAGGGGCAGAGGCAGCGGAAGGGGAGGGTTATCTGTCGGCCTCTGAAACTCAAAGGCCCCTGTCCTCTCCCAGAGAGGAAGGGAGAGACTCACCTTTGCCCCGGGGAAGGAGGAGGGGATGGGAAGGGAGGCAGGGTGGGACTGGACCAGTGGGTGGGGGTAACCAAAGCTCCCTACTGCCCACCCTCCAGAACCGGGACTCCCATGAGTGTCCTCTCCGGAAAAACAGTAGCAGCCTCCTGGTTCTCTTCCTCATCAACACCAAGGATCTGCAGTGAGTATGGGGGCTACCCTAAAGATCCATCACTGGGGTGTCTCTCGTTGTGATACCTATGTGAGCTGATCAGGTGGAATGAGAACCAGCCAGAAAGAACCTTTATGGCTTTGGAGAAAGCCACCCACTTTTGTTGTTGTTAAATTTCATTTATTTATTTATTTTTGGCTGCACTGGGTCTCTGTTGCTGCACATAGGCTTTCTCTACTGGTGGCAAGCAGAAGCTACTCTCTCTCTACTCAAGATGCTCTGGCTTCTCATTCCTATGGCATCTCTAATTGCAGAGCACAGGCTCTAGGGCATTTGGGCTTCAGTAGTTGCGGCAGGTGAGCTCTAGAACACAGGCTCAGTGGTTGTGGCGCATGGGCTTAGCTGTTCCATGGCTTAGGGGATCCTCCCAGACCAGGGATTGAACCCATCTCCCCTGCATTTGGCAGGTGGATTCTTTACCACTGAGCCACCAGGACAGCCCTCCCTGGTGGTACAGTGGATAAAAAGCCACCTGCCAGTGAAAGAGAGGCGGATTTGATCTCTGGATCAGGAAGATCCCCTGGAGTAGGAAATGGCAACCTGCTCCAGTATTCTTGCCTGGAGAATCCCATGGACAGAGGAACCTGGAGGGCTACAGTCCATAGGATCCCAAAAAGTTGGACAGAACTGAAGTGACTTAGCATGCACACACGACCAGGGAAGCCTGACAGCATTTTCTTATTAAATAAGGTGTACTTCAGTAGAATGAGTGACTCGGTGTCATGGGAAGTGACAGATAATCCCTGGTGCTGGCAACACAGGGATGTGGCAGCCATCTCGATGGATGGTGGCCAAAGGCTGCCACTTGATGACCACTGATAGAGCCCCCCCAGAGAGGAGACCCTGAAGACCCGAGTGGCCATTGAGTCCCTCAGCACAACTGGTATGCCTGACCTCAGCCTTCAGCCTCCCCACATTATCCCCAGGGTCCAGGTACGAAAGTATGGGGAGCAGAAAAAGCTGTTCATCTCTGCCGGGCTCCTCCCAGAATCGCCTTCCGAACCAGGGCTCCTGAAGTCAGAGCACATGGTCACTCCCAAGGTGGACCACGGTGAGTCGGGCTGGGAGGAGTGGGTGGGCAGGGGCGCTCCACACATCCCCCCATCATTCTGCTGTCTGTCTATCTCTGATCTCACCTGTTTCCCCAGCAGGGACCACTGCTGCCCCCAACAAGGCCAAGTCGAAACCCACAGGGTCACAAGGGGACCGGCAGGTATGGGAAGCCAGGGCAGGAGGGAGGAAGGCCCCGCCCCCATAAGGGGCAGCTGATGCTCCATGGAGGCACTCTGTCCCCCCCAGGGTGTCAGTGGGAAGGACCAGGAGCTGGTGTTGGGCCTGGGCCACCTCAACAACTCCTACAATTTCAGTGTGAGTGTCCGGGGGTGCCTGCAGCCCCTCCCCTCCGCAAAGTGGGGTCTCCCCCAAGCTGAGGTCCCCCCTCCCCTCTGTCTGCCCCGCCTCTCAGTTCCATGTAGTGATCGGCTCTAGGGCCGAGGAAGGCCAGTACAACCTCAACTTCCACAACTGTGACAACTTGGTGCCAGGCCGGGAGCAGCCGTTTGACATCACGGTGAGTGGAGGGGGAGGGCAGTGGGTTCATGGAACCCTCGCTGCAGGCCAGGTACCCCATGTGCCTCAGGGAGACGGGAAATCTGAGGATCAGAAATGAGAGAATGGAACCTGGAGACTCACACTCAGGGCCCAGCACATCTGGAGCTAGCCTGCAATCCCCTGTCCCCCACTGCTCCCTCACCAGGTAATGATCCGGGAGAAGAACCCCGAGGGCTACCTGTCAGCGGCGGAAATCCCTCTTTTCAAGCTGTACATGGTCATGTCTGCCTGCTTCCTGGGCGCTGGCATCTTCTGGGTGTCCATCCTCTGCAAGAACACGTAATGCCCTTGACCCTGGGGGTCCCCCACCTCCTGTCTTCCCACATTCCCACCCCTGCCCCTGACCAATGCCCCCTCTCTTCTGTCCCTCATCTCCCCTCCCCCACCAGGTACAACGTCTTCAAGATCCACTGGCTCATGGCAGCCCTGACTTTCACCAAGAGCGTCTCTCTCCTCTTCCACAGTGTGAGAGTCTGGGGCCAGGAACAGTGTGGGGTGGGCTGGAGTCTCTGGGGCCAGGAAAAAGCCCCTACAAGCCACTCCCCAAATCCCTGCAGACCCTGGGCTGGAGAGTTCCATATGTCCATCCGAGTATCCATCCATTATATCACCATAGCCAGCTTTCCATCCAGCCCTTCTGACCAGCTGTGATGGCCCACCTTCCAGTCTGACTGTCCGTGGGCCCAGTTGTGACTGTCAACCAGGCCGACTGTCTAACTGTCCATCCATCCAACTATGATCTTCCCTCCATTGTCACAGCTGTGACTGTCTCTTTCTCTGTCCACTCGCCATCCTGATTGAAACCTTCCATTCCTGTCCCCTTCCTGGTCATCCATCCAACAGTGATTGTGCATGTTCCCAAACCACCATCCATCCACCCTCCCCATTCCCCTGTCCATCTGTCTGACTGTCCATCCGTCCACCCACCTCCAGATCAACTACTACTTCATCAACAGCCAGGGCCACCCCATCGAAGGCCTCGCTGTCATGCACTACATCACGCATCTGTGAGTGCCCCTCTCTGCTGGGCAAGGTGGCGGGGAGGCAGACAGGGGACGGCTGGGCCCCCAGCGTCTCATCACACCTCCTACCTCCCTCCGCCAGGCTGAAGGGTGCCCTCCTCTTCATCACCATCGCCTTGATCGGCTCCGGCTGGGCCTTCGTCAAGTACGTGCTGTCGGACAAGGAGAAGAAGATCTTCGGGATAGTGATCCCACTGCAGGTGCCTAGGGAGGCCCCGGGGCGGAGACGGTGAGCATGGCTATACAAGCCCAGTACGCCCGCCCATCTGTCCCGCCCCCACCCTGCAGGTCCTGGCCAACGTGGCCTACATTGTCATCGAGTCCCGTGAGGAGGGCGCCAGTGACTACGGTATCTGGAAGGAAATCCTCTTCCTGGTGGATCTCATCTGCTGCGGCACCATCCTCTTCCCTGTGGTCTGGTGAGGACCCCCACTGGGCCCCTCCCGCCATGGGCACGGGCGGGGGCGGTGCTGACTGCCCCCTGTGTCCCTCACTCCGTCCCAGGTCCATTCGGCATCTCCAGGACGCGTCTGGCACTGATGGGAAGGGTGAGGCTGTGCCCCGGGCCCTCGCCTGGCTGCTGGTCCCTCTTGCTGACCCGTGGATGCTCCTCCCATCCCCCCCTCCGACCGCTTCTCTTCCCACTTCCCTTCCCTTGCGCGTCCCTCTCCACATTCTGCCCCCAAATGTCCTCCCCTCCACCCCTGCCCCCAGAGTCCTTCCCTTGACCCCCACTCTCTGTGCCCACCGTTCAGTGGCAGTGAACCTGGCCAAGCTGAAGCTGTTCCGGCATTACTATGTCATGGTAGGAACCCTGTGCTCACTCGGGACGTTCTGGGGGGGGCAGGGGGTGGGGGACAGCCAGCTCGTTAGCAAGCACGCGCACCCTAACCCCTCCATCTGCAGTCCCCTGGCGCCCAGCCCCCCTGCCCGCCGCCCCAGGCAGCCGCAGTGGTGCGATGGTCTCACCCCGTCTCTGCAGGTCATCTGCTACATCTACTTCACACGGATCATCGCCATCTTGCTGCGGGTGGTCGTGCCCTTCCAGTGGCAGTGGCTGTACCAGGTGAGCGCAGAGGCCCCAGGAGGGGCCGAGGCTGAGCCAGACAGCAGCGGGGGAGGCAGGGGGCGCGTGCCTGACACTCCCACTGCGCCCCCTCCACCCCTGAGGGGATGAGGCCACCGGACCACTGGGGACGCCTAGGGTGGGGGCCGGGGAATTATCGGTGGAGGGCAGGGGGGCCGGGCTTCAAGGGACTGCAGATGGAGGGGTTAGGGTGGCCGTGCTAAGGAGCTGGCTGTCGTCGGTTCCCCCCACCCACCCCCTACCTCCGCCTCCCAAACTTCCCAGCTCTTGGTGGAGGGCTCCACTCTCGCCTTCTTCGTGCTCACGGGCTACAAGTTCCAACCCGCAAGGGATAACCCGTACCTGCAGCTACCCCAGGAGGATGAGGAAGAAATGCGGATAGAGCAAGTGTGAGCCCTGGGGCTGGGGTGGGTGGGGCTTTGGGCTTTGGCAGCGAGGGGGCGGGGCCCGGGCTGTGGGTTGGGTGGGCGGGGCCAGGAGGCTCTGGGGTGGTTGTGGTGGGGCTGAGTGGGTGGGCCTAGGCAGCAGGGGTGGGGCCAGGCTCAAAGCACAGGTGGGTGGGATCTGGGCGGGGCTGGGAGGCTCGGAGTGGGCGTGGTGAACTTCGAAGTGGCTCCGCTCAGCTCCTGGACCACCTCCTTACTCTCTGCCTGTAGAATGACCGATTCTGGGTTCCGGGAAGGCCTGTCCAAAGTCAACAAAACAGCCAGCGGGCGGGAGCTGTTGTGATCAGGTATCCACCTCGGACAGTCCTTCGTCCTTCCTCCTCGCCTCTTCACACATTCCCCGCTCCGGCTTCTCCCAAAGACCGTGAGGGGAGGAGGGGGCCGGTGCTCACAGGGCACCCAGCATCCTGGAACCAGAGTTCCTGGAGCCCATTCAGAAGAGGACAGACAGCCCCCATCCCCCACAGATCCTGAGCACCATGGCCCCACCCCGGGACCCCCCCCACCCCCCCCCCCCCCGACTTGCAGCTGTACAATAATGACCCATTTGTTTTGCTACCCTGGTTTCTTGCTTTTTGGGGGGGGTTGGAGAACGCATGCAGAGGTTGTTTGGAATTTAGAGACCCCGGGTGGGGATGGGGGCAGGAGTTGAGGTTGCAGTACCCATTACTTTGCACATTCAATAAATATCAATTGAGCCACCACTGCGCACCCGCCCCACACAGGACACAGCAGTGACCACAGTCCACCCCAAATCCCAACACTTAAGTGTCTGCTTCCAGCACAGGGTCCTGACCCAGCCTGGAGAGTCAGAGGTGAGCAGAGAGAAGAAAGGGATGCACAGGCCCAGATGAGGGAACTGCCTCTGCAAAGGCTGGAGGGGAGGAAAAAATGATGGCTCAATGGCATATCTTTCTGCCTTTTCATACTGTAAAAAAATTTCTCTCACGATGGAAATGGTGAGAGACTTTATATTTTGGGGCTCCAAACTCACTGCAGATGGTGACTGCAGCCATGAAATTAAAAGACGCTTGCTCCTTCTTAGAAAAGCTATGACCAACCTAGACAGCATATTAAAAAGCAGAGACATTACTTTGCCAACAAAGGTCCATCTAGTCAAAGCTATGGTTTTTCCAGTAGTCTGGTATGGATGTGAGAGTTGGGCTATAAAGAAAGCTGAGCGCTGAACAACTGATGCTTTTGAACTGTGGTGTTGGAGGAGACTCTTGAGAGTCCCTTGGACTGCAAGGAGATCCAACCAGTCAGTCCTAAAGGAAATCAGACTTGAATAATCATTGGAAGGACTGATGCTGAAGCTGAAGCTCCAATACTTTGGCCATCTGATGCAAAGAACTGACTCATTTGAAAAGACCCTGATGCTGTGAAAGATCGAAGGCAGGAGGAAAAGGGATGAGATGGTTGGATGGCATCACCAACTGGATGGACATGAGTTTGAGCAAGCTCTCGGAGTTGATGATGGACAGTGGCACCTAGCATGCTTCAGTCCATGGGGTTGCAGAGAGTTGGACACGACTGAGCGGCTGAACTGAACTGAAATGAGGTGGCTCAGGCTGAGTGCTGTGTACTGCACCGTAGTCTAAAGCCTCCAGGGTCTTTAACTCTAGAAAAGCTTATGAAGCACAGAAAGACTGTTTAACTTGCCCAAGGTAACACAGCAAAAATGTTGGAAGGCTCAAGACTCCAAACATCAGCAGTCTGATTCTAGAGCTGCCCTTTAGCATGGTATGCACTGCCGGCTCTGCACCCAGACTCTTGCCCCCAAGCCTCTTGACCTTGCCCACATTTGCTGTGCAGCCTGTTAAGTAGCTTAACCTGTTTCCTTCATGTAAAATGGGGACCCCAGAGAGCTGAGTATCACACATCAGGGTGGGAATCTGGCTCAGCACAGTGCCCTGTAACACAGCCTGACCACTTGGGAATGTCCCCCAACCTCAAGGAGTGCAGGTTAGAGGTGCACCTGTGCACACATCTGTGCACACACCTGTGCACACCTGTGCACACCTGTGGGCAGGCGCCCATGATGCATTTTGCTCTGCCCCACTTGGCCCTTCATCTAGAGCACTCAGAACCTCCTCTGGAGCCCTGAGAAATATTCCTCAGTGGGGACCGCAGGCATGGATGGGCCGGGGGGAGGCAATCAGGCTAGGGTCAAGGCTTTCTGCAAGCGGAAACAGGTCCAGCTAGGGCCCGGATGAATATATATAGCCCAGCCAGACAAAGAAGGAAGTGGGAAGGCATTGCAGGCTGAGGAAATTCTGCAGTAAGGCGATGCCCAGAACAACTTGCAAGTTCCTCTGCAGGTCTGGCGGGAGTTAGGGGGGAGGGCGAGAGCAACTGGCAGAAGCCTCAAGGCAGGCAGACAGTCTTGGACTTTATGCTGGGGCCCACAGGAGCCAAGAAGAGTTTAAAGCAATGAGGGACTTGGTTGTCTAGGGATGATGTGTGTGTTAGGACGTATGGCTCTCCCAAGTTGTCCCCTCCCTAATCCCCGCAGCCTGGAACTACGTCCCCTTACATGACAAGAGGCACTTTCCAGTTGTGATTCAATTAAGCATGTTAGAATGAGGAATGATTCTGGATTGTTCAGATGGATGCATTGTTGTTACAAGAGTCCTTGTAAGAGGAGGGCACTTCGCAAGTGGCTCAGATGGTCAAGAATATGCCTGCAATATAGGAGACCCAGGTACAATTCCTGGGTCAGGAAGATCCCCTGGAGAAGGAAATGGCAACCTGCTCCAGTATTCTTGCCAGAAGAGTCCAGTGGACTGAGAGGAGCCTAGTGGGCTATAGTTCATGGGGTCACAAAGAAATGGACATGACTCAGTGACTAATACTAGGAGGCTCAGGATCAGAGAATGAGATGTGATGGTGGAAAGTGTTGTGGGGTGTTTTGTTTGGTTGAGTTTTGTTTTGTTTTGGTTTTTGGCTTTGCCAGGTCTTAGTTGCAGCATGCAGGATCTTCAATTTTTGTTGCAGCATGTGGGATCTTTAGTTATGGCACTCAGGATTTTTTATTTGCTCCCTGTGGGATCTAGTTCCCCAACCAGAGATGGAACTCAGGCCCCCTGCATTCGGAGCACAGAATCTTAGCCAGTGGGCTGCTGAGAAGTCCCTAGAGTCATGCATATTGAAGATGGAAGAAGCCATGAGCCAAGGAGTGCAGGCAGCCCATAGAAGCCAGAATAGCCCTGGTACAGAGTCTCCCCTAGAACTTCCAGAAGAAACACAGCCCTCCTGATACCTCAATTTCTGACTTCAGCCCTCCAGAACTGTAGGATAATAAGCACATTGTTTCAAGCCACCAGAACTGTGATCATCTGTTACAGCAGCAATCAGAAACTCTGGAGCCCACCTCCCTGCTTCAAATCTCAGCTGCTACCAGCTAGAGGCTCTTAGCCAATTAGCCAGAGCCCTCAGTTTCTTTATCTGTAAAATGGGGATAGTAATAGCACCTAATGGGCTTGCCTGGTGGCTCAGTGGTAAAGAATCCACCTGCCAATGCAGGGGACTTGAGTTTGATCCCTGGGTTGGGAAGATCTCCTGGAGAAGGAACTGGCAACACACTCCAAAATTTTGCCTAAGAAATCCCACAGACAGAGGAGCCTGGTGAGCTACAGCCCACAGGGTCACAAAAGCATCAGACATGACCGAGCGACTAAACAACAACAATAGCACTTAAGGCATTCAGAATAAACAAGATGTGCAAAGTTAAGATGCATAAAATCAATAAGATGCTGCCACTGAAAGGTTCACAGTCATTAGCATATATTCTGGTATTACACATCATAATTTTGTAGAAGGAATGCAAAGGTGTGTTTTAGAAAAAAGTCCCCAGGGACTTCTCTGGTGGTTCAGTGGTTTAGACTCCACACTTGCAGTTTGAAGGGTGCAGGTTCAATCCCTGGTCAGAAAACTAAGATCCCACATGCTGTACCATGAGTCCACAGGAAAAAAAAAAAATCCCCAGTTGCTGTGGACTAGATGACCTGGAAGAGGTGAGTTTACAGCAAGGAGGCCAGGGACCACAGGGGTGGAAAGAAGGATGGATGGGGAGAGACAACCAAGGGGTCCCAGGGAGGATTACAGGGGATGAGGGAGAGGAAGGAAGAGGGAACTCTGGCTTGGAGGCCTGGAGGGGCTCTCACTGAAATAAGGCAAGAGAGAGGAGAAGCAGGTGTTAATAAAAATAAAAACACAGTTCAAGTACATCCTGCATGCACCAAGTGCCGGGCGCCTGTCTGAGCACTAGCTTGCCTGATGATATGTGCTGTCACCCAAAACTCAGAGGGAAGTTCAGTAGCTGAAATGTCTAATTTAAAGATGAGCAACAGAGGCTGAGAGAAGGCAAAGCTGGGGTCAAAACTTCTGGCTTGGAATTCCCTGGTGGTCCAGTGGTTAGGACTCTACCATCACTGCTGATGGCCTGGGTTCGATCCCTGGTTGGGGAACTAAGATCCTTCAAGCTGAGTGGCACTTTCAAGGGAGAAAAAAAAAACAAAACACCCCTGGCCCCTGGTGGAGGGTCCCTAGTGTCTCTGCTTGCATATGCATGAGTAGGTAGGGGAAAGGAGCCAGAGGGCAAATGGATGGGTTCCATCAGATCAAGGTTAACCCAAGTTAATGAGTAACAAGTAGGAGAGAAGGGGGAGCCTAGGCTGCTGGTGGGGGAGGTGGAGGTGGGGCCAGGCTCTGGGTCCTGGAGAGAAATTCCCAGAAAGCAGTGTAGCACCCATCCTGGAATGGGCGGGAGTGAAGGGTGAGGAAGATGGATGTCTGCTGCTCCCAGATGTGGCCACGCCTGTGTGGGGAAAGGGTGGGGTGCAGCCAGGAGATAACAATACTAAGGCAAATGCAGGGGACTGAAGGGGAGAGGGGCACCTGGGCTCCCGTCACTCAGAAATCATGCCGGTTTCTGCACCCCCCCCCCCCATTCTATTTACATCCTAGCTAGGGTTACCAGACAAAATACAGGATGCCCAGTTAAATCTGTATTTCAGATAAATAACAAATATTTTGAGTTTCTCTGGTGGTTCAGTGGTAAAGGATCCACCTGCCAATGCAAATGACTCGGGTTCAATCCCTGATCCAAGAAGATCCCCTGGAGAAGGAAATGGCAACTCACTCCAGAATTCTTGCCAGGGAAATCCATGGACAGAGGGCCCTGGTGGGCTAAAATCCATGGTGTTGCAAAAGAGTTGGGCACAACTTAGGGACTAAACAACAACAAGTGAACATATTCGGTTTGTGTAAGAGTCTCCTAGAGGGGCATCCCTGATGGTCCAGTGGTTAGGACTCTGTGCTTCCAGTGCAGGGGGTTCTGGGTTTGTTCCGTGGTCAGGAAGCTAAGATCCTGCAAGACGTATGGCATGGCCAAAAAAAATCTCCTAGATATTCCACTTAGAACCTGCCCAGGCAGCTCGCTCACCCTGGGTCCACACCAGGAGTGCCTCTTTCTCTTTCTCCCCTGCTGGCTTATCTTTCCCATCATCCCCCTCCCAAACTTCTGGATGCAAATATCCATTCCCCTGAAAAAAGCCTGGAAGAATTCCTCTGGTTTCCTTCCCTCCCAGGAGACCTTGGTTCACTTTCACCTCCATCCCTCCAGTCACCTCCTGGATGTCATGGGTAGGACCCTTCTCAGACCTCCATCGCTGTGGGCATGAGCCTTCCCTCCAAGCCCAGGGCTTCAAGGCATCTGTGTATACTCAGTCACTCGGTGTCCGATTCTTTGCTACCCCATGGACTGTAGCCCACCAGGCTCCCCTGTCCATGGGATTCTCCAGGCAAGAATACTGGAGTGGGTAGCCATGACCTCCTCTAGGGGATCTTCCCAACCCAGGAATCAAACTTGTGTCTCTCACAGCATCTGGTTTCTCTTAATTGTCAAAACAGCAGGAACTGGGACTTCCCTGGCAGTCCAGTGGTTAAGACTGCGCTTCAAATGCAGGGGGGCAGTTTCGATCCCTGGTCGGGGGAACTAAGATCTCCCCTGCCTGCCGCACGGCGTGGCCGAAATAAAAAATAAAAAACAAAGCCGCAAGAACTGCCATCAATCCCACTGTTCAGATGGACTAACTGAGGCTCTGAAGGAGGGGCAGGCAACCTCACTGGGAGAGCGAGGTCAGCAGGAATTCCTTCTCAAATTCTTGATTCCTTGACAAATCACAGAGCCCTAAGGCTTAAGCCTATAACGGAACCAGGAAACCAGGTGGATATTTTGGCCGGTGGACAGGAGAGAAAGATAAAGTTTGGGGAGTGGAGGATCCTGGCAGGTGGCCACATCTCAGTTTCAGAAGTTGAACCCCAGTTCTGTAGAGTAAGCAAGTGTTTGCCTCCCCCCGCCCCTCCTCCTCTTCCAAAGAAAGGGTGTCGCAATCAGATCAGACAGAGGCCAAGTTTGTTGTTTTTCCACGCCTCCCCTTACTCGGACTCTCGGGCACAGCCGGGAAAAGAGCATGGTTTACAGGAAATCAGAGTGAGGTCCCTGTTAACCCCTTCAAGGAGGCTTTGGAAAACAACCCTCTGGGCTTCTGAATCCTCCATCTCTTCAGGGCTCTAGATCCCCCATCCTCCCTACACCTGGCTTCACATTCCCCCCATCCCCCAGAGGCTCAACTTACAAGCAAATTAAATTGACATTGAGGCAAAAATCCAGTTTGGACAATGTGGCCTTAAGTGGGGCAGTGGGCTGGGGGCGGGGTGGAAATGAGGAAATTGGCAATTTTGTGCAAGACTGGTGAATATGTAAATCAATGTAACTATGGAGGGGAATTTAGTGATATCTAGCAAGGTTACTATTAACACACAGCCTTTGATCAGAATTATCTTTTCTCATTGTAGTAAGAACCCTTTGAAGTTGTTTGCTGTTATAACCCCTTTACAGGAGGAAACTGAGGCTCAAGTGGTTATCAGTAATTTCCCCAAGGTTTACCAGTTAATAATCATGAGAACTGGGCAATAACTGGGCAAGAACTGGGCAATAACTGGGCAATAATGCAGATTATCTCTGCAGGGAGCATGGTTTTTTTTTTTTTTGGAGGGAGCATGGTTTTATAACAATAGGAAGTCTGTCTGTCCATCAGTAGATGACTGGTTACTTTCACAGCCTGTAAGAACAAGGAAGCTCTCTGTGCTCTGATAATGAAACAATCTCTATGGTATATTGTTTATGAAAAAGCAAGGTGTAACCCAGGGAGACCAGCAAGAAGAGTGTGTAGAGCTTTCTGATATTTGTTTTTGAAACGTGTGAATGTTCATAAATGTATAATATACCTCTGGAGAGAAACATGAGACTTGGTTACATAGTCATGTCTGAGACCCTGCTGCTGCTGCTGCTAAGTCACTTCAGTCGTGTCCGGCTCTGTGCGACCCCATCCCTGGGATTCTCCAGGCAAGAACACTGGAGTGGGTTGCCATTTCCTTCTCCAATGCACAAAAGTGAACAGTGAAAGTGAAGTCGCTCAGTTGTGTCCGACTTGTAGTGACCCCATGGACTGCAGCCTACCAGGCTCCTCCATCCATGGGATTTTCCAGGAAAGAGCACTGGAGTGGGGTGCCATTGCCTTCTCCGGTCTGAGACCCTGGTGGCTACCAACAAGAGCAGGAGGAAGGTTACCTTTTAGATATTGAACCATATTACCAATTTATATGCAACAAGTTAAATACAATTTTAATAACAATAATATCCTAATAGGATGTTTTTAAATTTATTTTTTAAGTGGAGGATAATTGCTTTACAATGTTGTATTGGTTTCTGCCATACATAAACATGAATCAGTCATAGGTATACACACGTCCCATCCCTCTTGAACCTCCCTCCCTTAAGAAGGTGTTGATGTAACACAAAAGCTAGCCATGGGACTTTCCCCAATTATGACTTTTTAAAACCGCATAGCCACTCAGGCCTCTTGACGAGAGTAGGTGGAAGGAATTCCAGGCTCTCCTTGCTGTAGAAAACATTCTCACATGGATAGTGAACTCCTACGTATACTTCAAAGCCCAGATGAAATGTCCCCTCCTCCAAGAAACCTTCCCTGACCCTCAAAGAAGCTGAGTCTTTCTCCACTGGAGAAAACACTCTGTGGGACTAGGAGCATTGATGCTGGACTCTGTCCCTGGCCCCCAGCCCCATGCCGACATTGAAGATTCTGGAAGTGGGACATGAGATGCTAGCACAGAGACAGACTCACAGGAAGAGTCTGGTGAATAAATGATTAAAAGTAGACAGAGGGCCAGGTCCAGATATCTGGAGTTGGGGGCGAGGGCTGGCTCTCGGCCTTCTGCTTTCATCTACTACCAAGTGGATGTAACAGGGAAAGGTCCCTGATCACCAGCTGGCCATGACCCCAAGGGAGGCCAGGGCAGGAGGTTGTTGTGTCCCTGTAGCTGAAGAACATGGCCCCGGGTCACTTATGCCAGGCGTGTTGGCCCTACAGATTGAAAAACTTAGGAAACAGTAT
The DNA here is from genome assembly GCF_023699985.2 of Odocoileus virginianus. Taxonomy (NCBI): domain Eukaryota; kingdom Metazoa; phylum Chordata; class Mammalia; order Artiodactyla; family Cervidae; genus Odocoileus; species Odocoileus virginianus. The sequence continues at coordinate 15,573,839 of NC_069676.1, forward strand.
TGAGAAATCTGGGGCAGTCCCAGGGAGGGGGGAGGCCTCGGGGAGTGAGGGCTGGTCGGAGGAGGGAGGACGGCAGGAGCCAGATAAAAGGCAGCCTCCAGCAACCTCAGCTCACTCCCCCCCTGCCCTCTCCCTCCGTCCCACCGTCCCTCCGTCCCTCCGTCCCTCCACTGCCCCAGCACCATGCGGCCCACCTCAGGTCCCAGCCTGCTGCTGCTGCTGCTTCTAGCCAGTCTCCCCATGGCCCTGGGGAGCCCCATGTGAGTAGTCACAGCCTGACCCCCAAAAAAGGCTGATTCAGAGATGGGAGTATGCATTTGTGGTAAGCAGCCCCGCATGTGTAGGGTGCGTGTGCAGTGATGAGTGATTTTGCAGGAGAGGTGATTTGGCTTCCTGGACATTTGACCATCATAGATTCTGGGAGTTTGCAGTTTCAGGTTTTAAGGGTCTAGAGATTTCTTACGGGTGTATGTGGCTGAGGGCATGGATCTGGGTCTGGGGTGCCACAGGTTTAGGGAGAAGTTTGGGATGTTCTGGGCTGCCCTGCTGGCTCAGCAGGTAAGGAATCCTGCAATGCAGGAGACACAGGAGACACGGGTTCGATCCTTGGGTTGGGAAGATACCCTGGAGGAGGGCACCGGCAACCCACTCCAGTATTCTTGTTTGGAGAATCCCATGAACAGAGGAGTCTGGCCGGCTACAGTCTAGAGGGTAGCAAAGAGTCAGACACGATTGAAGCCACTTAGCACATAGCACATATGGTGTTCCAGGGTTGGGTGTTTAGAGATTTGGGGTGTTTAAAGATTTCGAGATTAGAGCCCCTGGAATAAGTGTGTTCAGTGGTGAGTTTGGAAGTCTAGAGTCAAGAGTTGGCACCTCTGATTTTGATGTTCAGGAGTTGATGGGATGTGAAGCACCGCCCCGCTTCCCCCCAGCTGTCTGGCGGGTCACCGGATCCCCTGTGAGACCAGGGACTGGGGCAGAGCGCTCACCCTGGGGAAGGGCTCGCATCTCGGGCTTCCAGGGATGACAGCTCCACGCGCCCCAATCTCCCCTCCGGCAGGTATTCCATGATCACCCCCAACATCCTGCGTCTGGAGAGTGAGGAGACGGTGGTGCTGGAGGCCCACGGAGGACAAGGGGATATTCCGGTCTCGGTCACCGTCCACGACTTCCCGGCCAAGAGACAAGTGCTGTCAAACGAAAACACCCAGCTGAACAACGGCAATGGCTACCTGGCCACCGTCACCATCAAGGTGGGCGCGCCAGGGAGCCCAGTCCTGCTGATGCCGCACCGGCTCTGAGAGTCCTCCACCCGGCTGAGCCCCCTCTCCCTCTCTGAGCCCCGCCCCTTCGGAGTCTCCCCCTCCCCCATCCGAGCCCTCCCTTTTCTGAGCCCCTCCCACTGCTTCATCCTGTGCTTTCTCAGAGCTTCTTTTTTATTTTAAATTAATTATTTTAATTGGAGGACAATTACTTTACAATATTGTGATGGTTTTTTGCCATACATCAACATGAATCGGCCACAGGTATACATGTGTACCCCCCATCCTAAACACCGCATCCTTATTGCTACCCACCCTATCCCTCTGCTGCTGCTGCTGCTGCTAAGTCGCTTCAGCTGTGCTCGACTCTGTGCGACCCCATAGACCGCAGCCCACCAGGCTCCCCCGTCCCTGGGATTCTCCAGGCAAGAACACTGGAGTGGGTTGCCATTTCCTTCTCCAATGCATGAAAGTGAAAAGTGAAAGTGAAGTCGCTCAGTCGTGTCCGACTCTTAGCGACCCCACGGACTGCAGCCCACCAGGCTCCTCCGTCCATGGGATTTTCCAGGCAAGAGTACTGGAGTGGGGTGCCAGTGCCTTCTCCGCCCTATCCCTCTGGGTTGTCCCAAAGCACTGGCTTTGGGTTCCCGGCTTTAAAAAAAAAAACCAAAACTTTTAATTTATACTGGAGCATAATTGATTAGCAATGTTGCAGTAATTTCAGGTGTACAGTCAAGTGATTCAGTGATACATATACATGTATCTGTTCTTTTTCAAATTCTTGCCCCATTTAGGCTGTTACATAATATTGAGCAGAGGTCCCTGTGCTATACAGTAGACCCCTGATCTCTCTCAAGTCCGCCTCCTTCCAAGCCCTAGGATCTCTGGATCCTTTCCCATTTCTGACCCCCATCCCTCCAAGCCCCTCCCCCTCTAAGCCCTCCTCTTCTTTCAGAGTCCCTTCCATCTGAGTTTTTGAGTCCCCTTCCCCTTCTGAGCCCTCCCTCCTCTGAGCCGCCAGTCTTACTCCCCCTTCCCATCCCTCCCTCTGACCCCCAGCCCCTCTCTTACCCTTCCCCCATCTCAGTACCCCGTTACTCCCCAAATCTGGGCAAACCAGAATTGATGGGCAGGCTGTGTTGTGAAGAGGGGCAGGTGGAGCAGACCTCTAATGATCTCTTGGTTCATGCCCAGATCCCGGCCAGCAAAGAGTTAAAATCAGACAAGGGGCATAAGTTCGTGACTATCCTCGCGACCTTCGGGGGTGTTCAGGTGGAGAAGGTGGTGCTGATCAGCCTTCAGAGCGGGTACCTCTTCATCCAGACAGACAAGACCATCTACACCCCAGGCTCCACGGGTAAGGGGCGGGGAGGGGTGGCTGGAGAAGGCGGGATGGGGGCGGGGCAGGGCTGGGGGAGGGGCGGAGTCTCACCCAACGCTCTCTCCCTCTCCCACTGCCTCTCAGTCCTCTATCGGGTCTTCACTGTCGACCACAAGCTGCTGCCCGTGGGCCAGACGGTTATCGTCAGCATCGAGGTACCAGCCAACCGGGGCCCCAGACCTACCCGGGGCTGAGACCCGGAGAGACAAAGAGATCGAGACAGAGAAACAGCCACCCGCGGAGACCCAAAGTCAAAGACAGGCATATGGAGAGGTCGGGAGAGGGGGCGGGGACCCAGGGAGACCACGCGGGGCGAAGCTTGCTTGCGCCTGTGGATTCTAGCTCCAGATAGACGTCCGGTCACTGTGTGACTCTGGACAGGTCACTTCACCTTTCCGAGTCTGTTTCTTCATCCGAAGACTGGGATGGTGACAGACACTAATTGTCTAGTGCCGCCAGAGGGCGCGCGTGAGCACTTGAGTCAGGCCCTGCCCCCTTCTCTGCTCCCAGCCCTCCTGGGCTCCCACTTTCCTGAGAACACAATTTCTAGTCCTCCTGCAGCCCACAAGACTCTGCAAGACCTACCCCCTCCCTCCCTGCCCTCGCTTCTTCCCTCTCTTCTCAGCTCACTCTGCTCCAGCCACACACCAGTCTCCTCGGGCACAGCCCTGCCCCAGGGCCTTTGCATGGACTATTCCCCCTACCCAGAAAACCCGTTTCCTGGAAATTTCCACACAGACCGCTCCCTCACCTCCTTCAAGTCTTTTTTCTTTTTTTTTTCCATTTATTTTTATTAGTTGGAGGCTAATTACTTTACATCATTACAGTAGTTTTTGTCATACATCCTTCAAGTCTTTGTTCCAGTGTCCCAATTTTACAGTGAGATCTCCCTGAGTGCCCTGTAAAATTGCAATACCCCCTCTCCTTCTGGCATCTTGTAAACTGGCTCTATACATTTTATTAATTGCACCTTCCCCTAACCTCCACTGAACATAAATTCCAAATGGAGGGGAAGGGATTTTCTGTTGACAGCATGCTTGGCAGGTAGTAGGATAAATAAAAACTTACTGGAAGGAGGGAGAGAAGGCGAGGGGAGAGAGAAGCAGGGGAGATGGGGAGGGAGCGATACATGTAGAAGGAAGGGGGAGAGAGGGGAGGAAGACTAGGGCATGTCCTCCTCTGGGGATCTTCCTGAGTATTTATTGAGATTACACACAGCTAACAAGGCCCAGGTCCTGAAGGCCCTGAGCTGGCTTTAGAGATTTTGGGGTCTACAGGGAACAAGACACACATCTCCCCTAAAGGCACAGTGTTCAGCTCCCAGCAAATGTCACCCCGTACCAACAGAAGCATGTTATCCACAGTGACCCCAATTTCCAAGAGAAGCCAGAAAACCAGATTTCTATGTGATGTCTCCTGATGTTAAACTATTGGCAATGCATGAAATCACATGTGTATGAGGCCGAGCCGTGCAACATTGCTATGTCAGAAAGGCAAATGTGGGCAGTTATGTGTGGTGTATGTATGTGCTAATCAAATGCTTAGCACAGGGTCCTGCATCACAATAGAAAGACATATGCTAGTTACTATCATTTTAAACATTTATTTGTTAGGTTGTGTCACATCTTAACTGCGGCATGTGGAATCTAGTTCCATGACCAGGGATCAAACGTGTGATCCCTGCATTGGAAGCGTGGAGTCTTAGCCACTGGACCACCACCAGGGAAGTCCCAAATGCTAGTTATTATTTGTTTTTGGAGAGACACTGGTCATCATCAGCTCTTGCCTATATTAACATGTCCCAAACCAGTGACACAGGAGTAATAATTATCTTTTTCTAGATATGCGCATTGAGCACAGAGAGGCTAAGTAACTTGCCCAAGGTCACACAGCTTGTAATGGGCTCAGTGGGGATTTGAACCCAAGCTGACTGGCTCGGGGGCGCATTCTTCACCACTGCCCCTGAGGACCTAACAGAGAGAGAATGTCCAGACACAGACAGGGAGGGGAGAGCCAAGAGGCAAAGCCTTATCTCTGAAGCGCCATTTCTCCGTGTCCCCCCAGACCCCCGACGGCATCCCCGTCAAGCGGGACTCCCAGTCTTCTCACAACCAATTTGGCATCTTGGCCTTGTCCTGGAACATTCCAGAGCTGGTGAAGTATGTCAGGCCCTCCCGGAGGGGGTTTGGGGCTCCCCTACCCCAGGAGAGGGAGGCGGGGGCTGCCAGGTCTGTCCAGATCACCAGCCTGCCCTCCCCACAGCGTGGGGGTCTGGAAGATCAAAGCCCACTATGAAGACTCTCCGCAGCAGGTCTTCTCCGCTGACTTTGAGGTGAAGGAATATGGTAAGAGGACCAGGGAGCTGGGGTTGGGGGGATGGGGGGGTGCGTCAGGCTGGGCCCAGTGCTGGGCTCACACCAACATGATCTTTCCCCGCAGTGCTTCCCAGTTTTGAGGTCCAACTAGAGCCTGAAGAGAAGTTCTACTACGTTGATGACCCAGATGGCCTGAAGATCAACATCATTGCCAGGTGAGGGGCAGGGGGAGGGGCCAGGTGGGGGGAGGGGCTCAAGCGAGGCCAGAGCCAGTTTGGAGGAAGACTCATCTGCAGAGGCAAGACTCTGAGACTGTCCCTGCATCGCAGGTTCTTGTATGGGGAGCACGTGGACGGAACAGCTTTCGTCATCTTTGGGGTCCAGGATGGTGACCGGAGAATTTCATTGACTCACTCCCTCACCCGTGTTCCGGTACCTAACAGAGGCCCTGTCTGGTCTCCTCCACTCTGAACACCCTTCCTGTCTCCTGTCGTCTGAGCCCACCCCCTGGGCCCTCCCCTCAGGTCCCCCCTCTGCCATGAACCCTTACTGTCTCCCCCAGATCATCGATGGTAATGGGGAGGCCATACTGAGACGTCAGGTTTTGCTGAATGGAGTGCAGCCCTCCCGAGCTGATGCCCTGGTGGGCAAGTCCATATATGTGTCCGCCACCGTCATCTTGCAATCAGGTGAGGCCCAGTCTGGGGGCAGAGGCCCGGAATGAAAGGGGGATGCAGTCTGAGGGGGGAGGTCCAGTCTGAGGGAGGAGACCCAGAATGAAGGGGAGGTCCAGTCTGAGGGGGGAGACCCAGAATGAAGCGGGGGAATCCAGTCTGAAGGGGGGAGATGCAGTCCGAGGGGGAAGGCCAGGAATGAAGGGAGCAGGATCCAGTCTGACAAGGGAGGTCTCGTCTGAGACAGGAAGCCCAGAATGAAGGGTGGTGGGGGTTCCAGTCTGGCAAGGGAGGTCTAGTCTGAGAGAGGAGGCCTGGAATGGTGAGCAGGGGTCAAGTCTGGCAGGGGAGGGCCAGTCTGAAGGAGGAGGCCCAGAATGAAGAGGGGGTCCAGTCTGACAGGGGAGATCTAGTCTGAGGGAGGAGGCCCAGAATGAAGGAGGGGTCCAGTCTGACAGGGGAGGTCCAGTGCAAGAGGAGACTCATTCTGAGGGTGGACGTTCAGAATGAAGGTGGAATCAGGTCGATGGGGGCGATACAGTCCAAGGACAGAGGCCCAGTACGAAGGCAGAGTGCAATCTGACGGGGGAAGCCTGGTCCTGAGGGGTGGCCCAGGAGCCCTCCCTCACGGCTGGCCCCCCTCAGGCAGCGACATGGTGGAGGCGGAGCGCACCGGGATCCCCATTGTGACTTCCCCCTACCAGATCCATTTCACCAAGACCCCCAAGTTCTTCAAACCTGCCATGCCCTTCGACCTCATGGTGAGACCCTGGGCAGGACTGCACCCCTCGACCCTACTCCTGAGCATGGTCACACTTCTGGGTCTGCCTGAACGCCCCCCACCTGCCCCTGTACCCGCAGGTGTACGTGACGAACCCCGACGGCTCCCCCGCCCGCCACATCCCCGTGGTGACCCAGGGCAGCAACGTGCAGTCCTTGACCCAGGATGACGGCGTGGCCAAGCTAAGCATCAACACACAGAACAAACGGGATCCCCTGACCATCACCGTGAGTTCTGGGCCAGCCTCGGGGGACTTAATTTTGTAGAGTGGGGTCCAAACATGTGCACAAAAGGATCCTGTCCTGGGCATAGAGTGGGATCCTTTCATTTGCATAAAGGGATGTGCCATCCACAGAGATGTTTTCATTTGCATAGAAGGGCTCTTTTTATGTTTTCACTTATTTGATTGAAGTAGAATTGACTTACAATGTTGTGTTAATGTCTGATGTACAGCAAAGTGATTCAGTTAGACATATGCATATTTACATTCTTTCTCATGTTTTTTTCATGGTTTATCACAGGATATTGAATAGAGTTCCCTGTGCTCTACTGTAGGGCCTTGTTTATCCATTCTATATATAATAGTTTGCATGCATAGATGTGCTCTCATCTGCACAGTAGGGTCCTACCTTCTAGATGTCTTCTGCCCAGATGTCTTTTTATTTTAAATTATTTATTTATTCATTTTTGGTGGCACTGGGTCTTCATTGCTGTTTGCCAGCTTTCTCTAGTTGTGGTGCTTGGATTTCTCATTGAGGTGGCTTATCTTTGTTGCAGACCACAGGCTCTAGGGTGCATAGGCTCAATAGTTGTGACACACAGACTTAGTTGCTCCACAGCGTGTGTAATCTTCCCGGACCAGGGATCGAACCCATGTTCCCTGCATTGATAGGCAGATTCTTATCCACTGTGCCATCAAAGAAGTCCCTGCCTAGACATCTTATATGGACACTTGTGATGGCATTGGGCCCACCTGGATCATTCCGTTTCCTCCCCATCTCCTTAAGATCCTTAACCTAATCTTGTCTGCAAAGTCTTTCTCCTCACATCAAATACCCTGGTCTCAGGGGTATGGATTTAGATGTGTCTGGCGGGGGGCAGGTGGGCATCATGGCGTCCATCTTTCTCTGACTAGGTACGCACAAAGAAGGACAATATTCCCGAGGATCGACAGGCCACCAAGACCATGCAGGCCCTACCCTACAACACCCAGGGGAATTCCAATAACTACCTGCACCTCTCTGTGCCCCGCGTGGAGCTCAAGCCTGGGGAGACTCTCAACGTCAACTTCCACCTGCGCACAGACCCCGGCCAGCAAGCCAAAATCCGCTATTACACCTACATGGTCTGTGGCTTTCTAGAACTCCCAGCAACCCCGGGAGCTCTCATCCATCCCAGATTCCCCCCTCCCCACTCCCAACCATTCTCCCACTCACCTTCCTGATCCTTATACCGAACCGTCCTCCCAGATCATGAACAAGGGGAAGCTGTTGAAGGTGGGACGCCAGGACCGAGAGCCTGGCCAGGACCTGGTGGTGTTGCCCTTAACCATCACATCGGACTTCATTCCTTCCTTCCGCCTGGTGGCCTACTACACGCTGATTAATGCCAACGGCCAGAGGGAGGTGGTGGCCGACTCCGTGTGGGTGGATGTCAAGGACTCGTGTATGGGCACGGTAAGCTCCTGGGTACCTCTCTGTGCCCAGCTGGGGACCCTCCGCCTGGCTGTCCCTCTCCTCGTCTTGTGCCTCTGGCTCTGTCTCTCTCCAACCTCTTGAGTCCATGCCTCTTCCCCATTTCAGAGTTCCTGCCTCTCTTCCTTTTCCATCTCATTCTTTCTTCCATCTCTTTCAGCCTCAGTTTCTTCATCTTTTTTTTTTCGTGATATGGACCATTTTTTAAAGTCTTTATTGAATTTGTTACAATATTGCTTCTGTTTTATGCTTTTGGTTTTTTGGCTGAGAGGCAGGTGGGATCTTAGCGCCCCAACAGAGATCGAACCTGTACTCCCTGAATTGGAAGGCGAAGTCCTAACCACTGAAACCCCAGGGAAGTTCCCTTAGTGCTTCTTTTTCTTCCAGTTTTATTAAGATGTAATTTACACACAGCACTAAGTTTAAGGTGTAGAGCATAATGATTTAACTTAGGTACATCATAAGTGGTCACCACAGTAAGTTGAGTGAATATTGATCATGTCATAGAGATATGAGATTAAAGAAGTAGAAAAAAAAATCTTTCCCCTTGTGGTGAGAATTCAGGGTTTCCTCTAACGACCTTCCTATATGATGGCACAGCAGGGTTAATTACATATATTTATTATGTTGTACATTACACCCCTGGTACTTATAACTGAAAGTTTGTTTTTAACCACCTTCACTCAATTGCCCCTCCCTTTACCACACATCCGATCTCTTTTTCTATGAGTATGTTTGTTTGAAGTATAATTGACCTATGGTGGTGGTTACTCGCTAAGTCATGTCTGACTCTTTGCAACCCCATGGACTGTAGTCTGCCAGGCTCCTCTGTCCATGAGATTTCCCAGGCAAGAATACTGGAGTGGGTTGTCATTTCCTTCTCCAGGGGATCTTTCTGACCCAGGGATCAAACCTAGGTCTCCTGCATTGCAGGCGGATTCTTTACAGACTAGGTTACAGGGAAGTACCTAATTGACCTATGCCACTATGTCAGTTCCTGGTGTATGACAATTCTACAATCCAAATATCAATATGTGATTCAACATTTCTGTGGGTTTCAAAATGCTCACCATGATGAGTCCTGTTAGTAACCATGTGTCACCATACAAAGATCCTATGCGATTATTGACTATCTTCCTCACACTGTATTTGATCCCTATGACTCATTCATTTCGTGAGTGGAGGCTTGCACTCAGCATCTCTCTTGCCCCAGGTTTTCTCTCTTTTCTTGATTTTCTGCCTGATGCCAGTTTGGCTTGCTTCTTCCCCTCCCCTTTCAGTCCAGCTCAAGACCTCCTCTGTCTTGGGCTTCTCGGGGTCTTACAGGGCTGACTTTCCCATCCAATCTGCTCCCCTCCCATAGCTGGTGGTGAAAAGTGGTGGGAAGGAAGAGAAGCACCATCGACCCGGGCAACAGATCACCCTGAAGATCGAGGCTGACCAGGGGGCCCGAGTGGGGCTGGTGGCCGTGGACAAGGGCGTGTTTGTGCTGAATAAGAAGAACAAATTGACCCAGAGTAAGGTATGCCCCAGAGTCACTGAGGTTGGTTCAGAGATGGCATTGGGGTGAGGTGGGAATGATGCTTGTTGTTGTTCAGTCACTCAGTCCTGTCCAACTCTTTTTCAACTCCATGGACTGTAGCCCACCAGGCTTCTCTGTCCATGGCATTTCCCAGGCAAGAATACTGGAGTGGGTTGCCATTTCCTTCTCCAGGGGACCTTCCCCACCCAGGGATGGGACCAGTGTCTCCTGCATTGGCAGGCAGATTCTTTACCACTGAGCCACCTGGGAATGGTGCTGGAGAGGAGCAGATGGATTGAGCATAGGGGTCCGAATGGATGTAGACACGGGGATGGGAAGTCAAGTCGAGGATGAGAATGTGGGTGGACAAAGGTCCACGTTGGAGATGGTGCTGGGAAAGGACGCAATCCAGAGCGCAACTCTGGATCGTCCATCGTGACCTGCCAGCTGGGGGAGCAGGATAAGGATGGATGGGGTGGGGCTGGATGGACAAGTTGGCGAGAGGGTGGCGGCACTTCTGACCCTCCGCCTCCACTCCACCCCGCAGATCTGGGACGTGGTGGAGAAAGCGGACATTGGCTGCACGCCAGGCAGTGGAAGAGACTATGCCGGCGTCTTCACCGATGCAGGACTCGCCCTCAAGACCAGCCAGGGCCTGGAGACCAAGCAGAGGGCAGGTGAGGACGCAGGGAGAGGCAGGGCAGGCGAGGAGCAGGGCCTCTATCCCCCAGATACTGAGAACAGGCTTAGGGCAGGGCTCTGGGGTGCAGGTCGGGGTGTTGAAGTCCCGCCTCCACCACCATCTCGCAAATCACTTCTTTCCGAGCCTCGGTATGGGTCGCGATAACACTCCAGCATCGCGGCGAGGGTGGGGGTGGAGAGGAAACCAAGGACACATAGTAGGTGCCTAACCCATCTGGTTCTCCTTCCACCTGCCTTTAGATCCGCTGTGCCCGCAACCAGCCGTCCGCCGACGCCGCTCGGTGCAGCTCATGGAGAAGAGGATGGATAAAGGTATGCGCTCTCCGCTGGTCCCCACCCATTCTGGATCCCAGCTAGAGAGGGAAGGGGAGGGTCTGACCGTGGGGAAGTTCTCCCTGGGGCTGTGTCCTGAGCGCCTGCTGCTTCGATGCCGCAGCTGAGGGCGCGCGGGACGTGGGGGGGAAACCTGTGTTCCCATAGTGGGCCAGTACAGCGGCGATCTGCGCAAGTGCTGTGAAGACGGCATGCGGGACAACCCCATGAAGTTCCCGTGCCAGCGCCGGGCCCAGTTCATCCTGCAGGGCGACGCCTGCGTCAAGGCCTTCCTGGACTGCTGCGAGTACATCGCTCAGCTGCGGCAGCAGCACAACCGCGACAGCGCCCTGGAGCTGGCCAGGAGTGAGTCCTGTGGCGGGGAGGGCCGGCCTGTCCGGGGTGGGAGGGAGGGCTCCAGTCCTGGGACCTAGTCCTAGGACCTAGTCCCAGTCGCAGGCGGAAGAAAGTGCCTGTCGGAGGGATGAAGGACCTAGTCTAGTGGAGAAGACTCCTTACCTGAGGGCAAGGAAATTTCCTGCCTGGGTGGATTGGCCTGGCCGTGGCCCCAGACACTCTGAAGTTTGACTTTACCAGTGCCCAGGACTCACATGGTCTGAGGGAATGTTCTAGAAGATAGAGCTGGTCACACTAGTTGCCAGTAGGAAGACCTGAGATGGGTTCTAAGCTTGCCTTTACCAAAGAAAACTAATTCATGTTGCCTTCTTAAGAGAGCTGCTCAACCTTTGCCCAATCAATGTTCGATCATTCATTCATTCATTCGGTTTTGGATAGACACGTACACAGTCAAAACTCTACATCTCAGGCCACATCAATCTTAGGCAAAGCCAGGGCTTCTCTTAGAAGCCCCCTTTAAGCAAAATCAGAATGGTCTCACCACAAAGTGGCCTTTACAGAACTGACAAGAGTCTCCACTGCCATCTATTGAGAGACAGAGGAGCCTGGTGTGGCCTGATCCCACCATTATTCAGTTTTTTAAATTTTTGGTTATGCCATGTGGCATGCAGAATCTTAGTTCCCTGACTTGGGATTGAAACTGTGCCCCCTGCAGTGGAACTTCAGGACCTTAACCACTGGACCACCAGGGAAGTTCCTCTCCTTTTCTCTTTTTGTTTTTTAAAAACATCTTTTGATATGTCTTAATTAGAGGACTTCTGTGCTGCAATGGGCTTTGTTGAAACTGAATTATCTGCAGACACCTCTCAAAAGCAACCATTGCCAAAGTCAAATATTTCTGAATTCCTTTAGCTGGAACACTAGCTACCTCTTCAACCCTCTACCCCGCCAAAAACATGATTCCCAACATACATGAGCACAGAATTCTATCTTCAGTCTCTTTGCAAATTATAATGACTAGGCATGCTACTCTCTGCTCCAGTGACCCAAGACTTTTTCTTCACCAAGAAGCAATTTAGACAATGTGTATATGATTTACACACACATGGATGACTCCCCCCCACCACCACCACCAGCATTGTGTCATTTCTTTAGCCAACTGGGGGTGATACAGAGGGTTGATTAAGAGTTAGTATCCCAAAGGCACTTTGAGTGCCTTTGAACATTGGGCTTCCCTTGTGGCTCAGCTGGTAAAGAATCTGCCTACAATGCGGGAGACCTGGGTTCGATCCCGGGGTTGGGAAGATCCCCTGGAGAAGGGAAGGGCTACCCACTCCAGTATTCTGGCCTGGAGAATTCATGGGGTCGCAAAGAGTCGGACCCGACTGAGCGACTTTCACTTTCTTCACTTTTATGTGTGTTTTTCAGTATCTATGGAATTCCACCTAGTTTGTGGTTAGGCAGAAAAGTGGAAGTGTTAATCACTAAGAGTCTGACTCTTTGTGACTCCATGGCTGTAGCCCACCAGGTTCCTCTGTCTATGGGATTTCCCAGGCAAGAATACTGGAGTGGGTAGCCATTTCCTCCTCCAGGGGATCTTCCCAACCCAGGGACGGAACCTGTAACTCCTGCATTGACAGGCAGATTCTTTACCATCTGAACCACCAGGGAAGCCCCAAAACCAAATTAAAATACGTTCATCATTTTTTGAGGAAAGCCCAGCCAGGATTGAACTCTATTCTAGCCAACTTTGTGTACTTGCTGATGGGGTCAAGATGACTTTTAAAGGCCACTGTCTCTTTGGCAATCTCCGTCAAGTCCGGGGAATCTCTCAGCTAGCCTCATTGTTTTCAGGATAGACTTAACCATCACATGGCTAACAACACAGCAGGCATGGGCCAATGATGCTTTTAGAGGCTCATTCATGCAAACGTTTTCATTCCCTTGAAAATCAAAGAAGGGGGAAAAGAAAATCAACCCAATGCAGTGTGGCTTATTTTCACCTTTATACCAACCTGGTTGTAAAATATGACTTTTAATATTTTTTTAATGGAGAAAGGAGCCTCTAAAAGGGGCAAATGTGCCTAGGATCCCTGGAAGTGATCATGTGACCTTGGGTGTGTCCATGCTAGGAATCCCTTCAGGGGATTATAAAGATAAATATCTAAAAGGGACCGTGGAGGGAGCAGGAGGGGGGATTCAGTCTGTTTTAACCCCCTACCCCCACCCACAGGTGACCTGGATGATGAAATAATCCCAGAGGAGGACATCATTTCCCGAAGTCAATTCCCCGAGAGCTGGTTGTGGACCATCATTGAGGATTTTAAACAAGCAGACAAAAATGGGTAAGGCTGGGATGTCCCCACTTCAACCTATCCCCAGGCCAGCTTCTATGATCACCCCAGATTGGACACTGCATTTGCATGCACCTCAAACCCCCTTCTTTTGTGGAATCATGGTGGAAGCACACAGCCCAGCCTAGAAAAATTGAGTTGGGGCTACCTAAATGTACCCACCTCCAGCCCCCTTCCAACCCTGTCCCTTGGGGCCCCTCCCTACCTGCTCTCCCCCTGCACCCTGCTAGAAGTCTTCTAATGCCCGCCCCCCGCCCCCCGCATTCTCCCTGGACCAGAATCTCCACGAAGCTCACGAACGTGTTTTTGAAAGACTCCATCACCACCTGGGAGATTCTGGCCGTGAGCTTGTCGGACAAGAAAGGTGAGAGAGGATGGTGGTCCGGTCCTCAGAGGCCAGGACCCCAGATCCCCTGAGCATTTTCTCATTCCATCCTGACAGATCTTTTGTTTCCTGGTGGCTGACACTTTGCCCTGGTTACTAGAGAGGGATTAGAGTGCAGAATGTGAGTGACATCATGATTTGGTAAATAGAATTTCTTTTTAGTGCAGTTTGAAGGCAATGGTACCCCACTCCAGTACTCTTGCCTGGAAAATCCTATGGATGGAGGAGCCTGGTAGGCTGCAGTCCATGGGGTTGCTGAGGGTCGGACACGACTAAGCGACTTCACTTTCACTTTTCACTTTCATGCATTGGAGAAGGAAATGGCAACCCACCCCAGTGTTCTTGCCTGGAGAATCCCAGGGACGGTGGAGCCTGGTGGGCTGCCATCTATGGGGTCGCACAAAGTTGGACACGACTGAAGTGACTTAGCAGCAGTAGCAGCAGCAGTTCAGAGCAAAATTGAGAGGATGGTGCAGAGACTTCCTATGTACCATATTCCCCACCACATCCACAGCCTCCCTCACCATCAACATTGTAACAGTTGATGGACACATCATTATCTTTGCTAGTTCTTAGCTGATATTAGGGCTCACTCTCCGGTGTCATATGTTTCTGTGGGTTTGGACAAATGTATAAAAACACACAGGCTTCCCAGGTGGCGCAGTGGTAAAGAATCTGCCTGCCAAGGCAAGAGATGCAAGAAAGGCAGGTTCGATCCCTGGATCGGGAAGATCCTCTGGAGTAAGAAATGGCAACTCGCTCCAATATTCTTGTCTGGAAAATTTCATGGATGGGCTACAGTCCATGGGGTCGTAAAGATTTGGACACGACTGAGTGAGCACACACATGCAAAAAGACGTATATCCACCATATCATATAGAATTATTTGCTATATGATATATTATTCTATAATGTCACATAGAATAATTTGCCACAAGAACTTGGTAGGGGTGATATTGCCATGGTAGTGAGTAAAGCAATTAAGAAAAAATAAAAGAGGAAACGGGATGAAGTGAGTGATCGAAACATCAGTGGGTAGGCTGTGAAACACAACAAAAAGGTATATGCATCCCCTTCCCCCGCCACTGCCACCAAGGGCTGCGTGTGAGACCCTGACAAACCCTAGTCAAGTATGAATGAATGGGAGTGGGGCAAGGAAAGTGAGGCACTGACTTTGAATGCAAAATTAAGTGGGTGCCAAAAAACTCAGTCATCAAGATAAATTGTACTTTCATGCAATAGTTTTTTAAAAAATCAAAATGAATGCCCCCCCCAAAAAAAAATTCCGTGATGTACAAAATACCCAGATTTTAAATAAAGCACTGTGTTGAGCCCTGTTGGAGCTTGAGGCCAAAGGAAAGATGTGTTTTATATACACATTTTCTGTCCATTTTAAAGGTTATTTTTTCCCCCAGAGCATTAAAGTAGTTGAAAAACTATTAAAAACACTAAAAAAACAAAACAAAACAAAAAGATGTATTAAAACTCACAGCATTTAGTGTATTTCATTTATACCACACCCAGTTACTCTAGTATAAGTTTATTTAGTTATAATTTATCATAAATTATAATTCAGTGTCATTTTACTTTCCTGGCTTCAAAACTTTTAAAATCTGCTTCTTTGCTTGTCTTGCTTTTCATGAAAGGAATTGTGATTTTCTGATAATTTCTCTTGAACAAGTGATGATGGCAGATAAAATCATATACGAAAGGCATATAGTTTTCCTTCTGCCTGGGACTCCAAAGTCACTCAGCACAGTTCTAGTTTGGGGTCCCCATCCCTGTTTCAAATCAGGGCATCTTCATATTTGCCTGTTGTACATTTCTGTATACCAAGGTTCTGTTTGAGGTTTCCTTTACCTAAAAAATGTTCCTGCGGCTTGAAAAAAAAAATGTTAAAAACTACCATTAGACCCTTGCCCCCTAAGCGTGTTCCCTGGACTAGTTGCAGTCTGGTAAAGGAGTTTTACCTGGGAGTTTGTTAGACATTCAGTATCTTTTTTTTTTTTAACTTTTTTATTTTATATTGAAGTGTAGCCAATAAACAGTGTTGTGATAGTTTCAGGTGGGCAGTGAAGAGACTCAGCCATATATATCCATGTATCCATTCTCCCCCAAACTCCCCTCCCATCCAGACTGCCACATAACATTGAACAGAGTTCCCTGTGCTATACAGTAGGTCCTTATTTGTCATCCATTTAAAATATAGCAGTATGTATAAGACATTTAGGCTTCCTTTATGGGTCAGTCAGTAAAGAATCTGCCTGCAATGCAGGAGACCTGGGTTTGACCCCTGGGTTGGGAAGATCTCCTGGAGAAGGAAATGGCAACCCATTCCAGTATTCTTGCCTGGAGAATCCCATGGACAGAGGAGCCTGGCAGGCTACAATCCATGGGGTCGCAAGAGTTGGGCATGACTTAGTGACTAAACCATCACCGTAAGACATTCAGAAATCTTGTACTCCAGACCTGCTGAGTCAGACATGTATTTTGTTACATGATTCCTGGGAGATCTGTATGGCCGTGAAAGTTAGGAAACGTCTTCCCTCCACCAGCATTTCTCAACCTCCTCACTGATGTGATTCTGGGCTGGGTCACTCTATGTAGCAGGAGACTGTCCTGTACGATATAAGATGTTGATAATCTTCATGGTCTCCATCTGCTAGATTCCAGTAGCAACCCATTCTCCTAGTTGTGCCATTCAAAATGTCCCAGGGGAGCTGTGCAGAATCCTGTGGTTTTACATCTTGCCTGTGACATCTTTTTAACATCATTAACTCATTGAATGCTCACAACTACCCTATGAGATTGGTACCATAAATGAGAACACTGAAGCCAGGGAAAGAAGGTGACTTTTCCAGGGTCACCAGTGAATGAAACTTTTAGGAATCCAAGCTTCAGAATAAAGATTGTAGCCTTGTAACCAATAGAATGGGGCTTCCTGGGTGGTGCTAGTGGTAAAGAACCTGCCTGCCAATGTAGGAGGCATAAGAGATGTGGGTTCAATCCCTGGGTCATGAAGATCCCCTGGAGGAGGAAATGGCTTCCCACTCCAGTATTCTTGCCTGGAGAATCCCACAGATAGAGGAGCCTGGTGGGCTACAGTCCAGAGTGTTGCAAAGAGTCAGACACAACTGAAGCAATTTAGCATGCATGCAACCAATAGAACTTGAAAATTTTAGTCTTAAGAGCTCTTATGGGGTAAAGAAAGAGTATCATTAAAAGTGGGGCACTTCCCAAGCCCAAGTCCCTGAGTCCAAATCCCACATCTTTCTCTGGGCAGCTGTGTGGCCTTAATCAAGTTACTTAGCCTCTTTATGCTTATCCATAAAATGGGCACAACCGAAAGAGTAACTACTCAAAGTGTTGGGATTTTATAATAGTTATAATAGTACCGGCCACATTGTAATGTTCAATGAGTGTGAACTATTATTTTTAATATTGGAGTTGAGCATATTTTAGGGGCCAAAGAGTAACTGCCTTTTGGAGATGTATAGACGCCTCCTTAAATGACACAGATCAGGTATTAGAAGTCAATTCTTTTTTAAAAGATATTTCTTTTTATTTATTTATTTGACTGCACTGGCTTTTAGCTGTGTCATGTGAGATCTAGTTCCTTGACCAGGGATCAAACCTGGCCCCCCTGCATTGGAAACCCAGAGTCTCAGCCACTGGACCACCAGGGAAGTCCCTTTTTTAAAAATTGAATTATGGTTGATTCACAGTGTTGTGTTAGTTTCTGGCTTAGTCATTTCTTTTAAAGAGATTTTCTTTTTGTCCACACCATGCGACTTGCAGGATCTTAGTTCCTTGACCAGGGATCAAACCCCCCCAGCCCCCCACCCCTGCCACGATGTTACATCTATGTATGAGCGCTTAGTGGCTCAGTCATGTCCAACTCTGAGACCCCACCGACTGTAGCCCGCCAGGCTTCTCTGTCCACAGGATTTCCCAGGCAAGAATCCTGGAGTGGGTTGCCATTCCCTTCTCCAAGGGAATCTTCCTGACCCAGAGATCGAACCCAGGTCTCCTGAGTTGCAGACAGATTCTTTACTATCTGAGCCACCAGGAAAGCCCCCGTATTATGTCTATGGGCTTCTGCAAAGACCTTGGGATAGCTCCCGCGGTCAGGTGTAAGCACTGGGACGTTGGTAGGGGCGAGAATTCGGACCCAGTCCACCCTGCCCAGTCCCCTAACCCCACTGCTGACACTCTGCGTTCTGTTTCCACTCCGGGCAGGGATCTGTGTGGCTGACCCCTACGAGGTCACTGTGATGCAGGATTTCTTTATCGACCTGCGTCTCCCCTACTCGGTGGTGCGCAACGAGCAAGTGGAGATCCGAGCGGTCCTCTACAACTACCGGGAGGCCGAAGATCTCAAGGCGCGTCCCTGGTGCAACAGAGGCAGGGAGGGTGCGGGGCCTTGGGGGAGCGAGTCTGTGGCATGTTCTCCTGACCCCATCCTCTCTCTCCCTGGCAGGTGAGGGTGGAATTGCTCTACAATCCAGCCTTCTGTAGCCTGGCCACCGCCAAGAAGCGCCACCAGCAGACTCTAGTGATCCCAGCCCGGTCCTCACTGGCGGTGCCTTACGTCATTGTGCCTCTGAAGGTCGGCCTCCACGAGGTGGAGGTCAAGGCTGCCGTCTACAACCACTTCATCAGTGATGGTGTCAAGAAGACCCTGAAGGTCGTGGTGAGTCCTTGGGGTACCTGTTGCCCCTTGTCCTTCGGGAGAGGCTCCTGTTCGCCCTGTGCTGTAAACCCAGGTTGGGGACCCAGGCCCACCATGGGAGATTCAGGAGTTCTGGAAGTTTGGAAGGAGGGCCAGGATTAGGGTAAGGCAAGTGAGGCATTATTCTTGAGCACAGAATTTTTAGCAGACACCCGAAAACTCAGAGATCAATAATATTTTTTCATTAAAACATATTTTAATATCAAATATGACATCTTGTAACATTTTAGCACAGGCGTTTTCTTCTGACTTTAAAAATCTTGGGGGCAGTTCCCTGGTGGTCCGGTGACTAGGACTCAGTATTTTCACTGCTGTGGCCCTGGGTTTGATCCCTGGTCTTGGAACTAAGACATCATAAGCCACACAGCTCAGCCAAATAAATCAATAAATTTAAAAATCTTGAGAAAATATATTTCACAGAGCAAATATTGCAAAGGAATAATTTACAATTGCAAGAACTAGGACACTTCTTCTTTACCTATGATTCTTACCCTTAAAATATGCACTGACACACAACAAAAAAGAAGACCCATGGGGAAAAAAAACTCAACCCAGAAAAAAAGAAATATGCATTAACAGTCATATTTCTGTTACTGTTTCCTATAGTGTTGAACATTTTCAAATACAATAGACAAAATCATCAACCAAAATGAAAGGATTTTAGCATCTTTCATGAATACTTTAAAGCAAAACATAAGATCATAAACAAGATCAAAAACATTTTAATGCAATATTTTAAGAAATCAAAATTCATTCCAAAAACTCCTGCAATATACAAAATACCAAATTTTAGAGACAAATTTGATGGTGTCAAACCACGTCATATTGACACCCAAAACAAAAGAAAACTGAGTTGGGCCTGTGTATATTTTTTATTGGTCATTTTTTCCCAAAAACCATTACAGTAGTTGAAAAAAATATTGAAACACTGAAAACCAAATGTATCAAAACTGACAGTAAGATTTCACATTGAAATGTTTTATTTATACCCAAATCATAATTTATTATAATTTTTCTTGCCTGGCTTTAATGGAAGCAAACATATTTTTTCAACTACTTTAATGTTCTGGAATAAATCTAACCATTAAAATAATATATTTTAAAAATTACATGAAAGTATGTATATATAGGTGCACAAATTTTTCCTCTTGCTGTGAATTTCAATATGACTCAACACAGGCACTGGTGGGAAGAAACCAGTAGTGTGCTGGAGCCTGTGTTACTCAGCTCCCTAGATCTAGTATGTCTACCACTTCCCAAGTCTGCACTCACTCACGGTGGTAGCTTGAAATCCATCGTGGTGGAGATATTTACACCAAGGAACTTGGCAGCACTACAAATCAAGAGCTTTTCTTCCTAGAGAGCTGGATGTTACATAGTGATGAATACAACATAGGAAGGAACTCAGTCTGCAAAGGAAAAGATGGAAATCACTCCAGGCAAAAGGAGAATGGGTTCTGTGAAGGCAAAAGCAGCCACTGTCCTCCATGGAGGCTTATGTGCATAGACACATAAGAGCTTGTGTTGGGCCTTTGACTCTAATTAAGATGCCCCTATTTTAATTGAGCACTTACTGTCTCCTCGGCACTGTGTTAAGTAGTTATGTACATTCTTTCATTTATTCTTTCCTCTTTCTTTTATTATTTATTCTTGTTTACTGGCTCAAAAATTTTATTTTACTTTTAAATTATTTGTTTTAAAATTTTTATTTTATTTAGCCCATTAAGAGGCATTGGGTTAAAAACAGACTCTGGAGCCAGACTATTAGGTTCAAACCCAAATTCTGTTCTACTTGCTTTGTGACCTTGGGCAAGTTACTTTACCTGTATGTTCCCCAGTCCCCCCATCTTTAATATTTATTTATTTGGCTTAGTTGTGGCACAGGGATCTTCTTCTCTAGTTCTGGCACATGGGCTCAGTAGTTGCAGCACATGGGCTTGGTTGCCCCATGGTATGTAGGATCTTAGTTCCTTTACCAGGGATCAAACCCATGTACCCTGCACTGCAAGGCAGATTCTTAACCACTGGACCATGAGGAAGTCCCTCCCCCATCTGTAAAATGGGAGTAATAAAAGCGGTACCCACTCCAGTGGGTCATTGTGAAGATTAAATGAATTAACCATAGGAGAGCAATCATCTAGGCACATAGAAAGATTTCTAAAAGTTGTTACTTCTTTATTAATTTATAATTTCATTATGAACTTGCACAACAATAGGCATGAGGTAGATGTTTATATTACCTCCTTATAAAGAAGGAAGGTGAGGCACAGAGAGGTTAAGTAACTGACCTCCAGTCACACAGCTAAGGTCGGGTGAAGGCCCTTATGCCTTATGCTACAGTAATCCCCAGAATATGACTGACTGTCTGCCTGTCGTCTCATTCATGCAACTCCCCCTGCCCTTAACACCATCCAGCCAGAAGGAATAAGAGTCAACAAAACTGTGGCCATTCGGACACTGAATCCAGAACATCTGGGTCAAGGTGAGTCAGCCATGGGAGAGGGAGTGAGGCCTGGGCGGTGGTGATGCAGGATGGGGTGGGAGGGAGCTGGTACCATCGGTGTCTCCCATTCACCCCGCAGGCGGAGTGCAGCGAGTGGAAGTCCCAGCTGCAGATCTTAGTGATCAAGTCCCAGACACCGAGTCAGAGACCAAGATCCTCCTGCAAGGTGAGATGACCTTGGACCCCAACCCCAGGAGACCCAGAACAGTGTTGGGAGGAAAGTCATGACCCGAGAGTCAGGAGCCCAGTTCCATCTACTCGCACCCCAGTGGTATTTAACCACTGTGTCTCCTGCCTCCTCTTCAGCTAGAACCCCTCCTTGAACCACTTCATAGAAGGCTCCAGGCAGTACTTAGTTCAGCAAACAGCTTTTGCTGATAAAGGGGTTTACATGAGTAATGTAGTTCAAGAGCAGAAATTCTGGATCTAATTATCTCGGATGGAGAACTGGGGCAAGATGGAGCTAGAAAGGCACCTTGCATCTTGACAGCTGTAAATTTTGGGGAGGAGACGCTTGGTTTCCTCATCTGTGATAGGAGCGAATAATAGTATTGATATCTAAGGGTTGTTGGGAGTATTAAATGAGCTACTGTATGATATTCTCTTAGAACAGAGCCTGGGGAATAGTGAAGCCTGATAAAAGTATTCATGACTGTTGTTACCGCTGGTGGAACCACAGGAGCCAGGGCCCAGAGTTCCCCTGTGAAGCAGAAGCCCACCCCCACCCCCAACAAATGCAAAACCCCCTCCAGCCATTCAGCCTTGAAGCATCTCCATCATTTACATGCCCCCAGCTGTCCCTGACCCCTTTGGCCCTAGCTGGTCAGAGCCTGAAAAGTCTGGAAGCAGCCGTGAACTTGAGTGACATCCTCCTGCCGGGTTACAGGGACTCCAGTGGCCCAAATGACGGAGGACGCCATCGATGGAGAGCGGCTGAAGCACCTTATCCAAACCCCCTCGGGCTGTGGGGAGCAGAACATGATTGGTATGACGCCCACGGTCATCGCCGTGCACTACCTGGACAGCACCGAGCAGTGGGAGAAGTTCGGTTTGGAGAAGAGGCAGCAGTCCCTGGAGCTCATCAGAAAGGGTGCACATCCTACCCGTCCCTCTAAACCTGCTCCACCCCTGAGCCCCGCCCCTCTGTCCTTTCTCCGCCCCTGAGCCCCGCCCCACTGAGCCTGCTCCACCCGAGCCCCGCCCCTCTGAGCCGGCTTCATCTCTGAGCCCCGCCCCTCTGAGCCGGTTTCATCTCTGAGCCCTCGCCACTCCTGAGACCCCGCCCCTCTCGGGGTCCTGCCCTTTCTCTGAGACTACCCCCTCGCCCTTCTCTGAACCCCTCACTGAGCTCCCTCTCTCGCTGAGGCCCCCTTGCCCCTGAGAACTGATTTTGAGAACCTCTTCTCTCTGAATCCCCTCTCCTCCAAGAATTCCT